>NC_092458.1:89542328-90196617 GCF_047495875.1 Pithys albifrons albifrons
GGGTTAAACCATGACACCCACTCAACCAGTGGAACTTGTAGAAACTTAAGAACTTTGAGATTCCCAGGTCACTGTCGAGTTTATTGTGATGTGCCAGGTAGTTCAAGAAATTTTGGTGAAGAGGACTGGAAGGACGGGGAAGACAAACACGTGCACTGAATAAGCCTTGTTCCCTTAAGATATCAGTCTGGAAATGGGAATGGTCCTAACTGGCTGGAGGGGATCTCATCAAAGATGAGGCAATCATTTGTCTCCATGTCCAAGGACCTGAACATCCTTGTTTGGCAGAGCCAAAGAGGTGCTTGGTGCCTCATCTACCAGAAAGCTTGGTCACAGCCTCATTTGATTCCCACACGCTCAGGCTACATGTTGTGGTGTAGGATCATACTGTGCTTTCTCTCCTGGCTCACTTTTCCCTGCCACGGTACCTAATTCATACCCTCATGTTGTCTCCTTGATGCCACCCCCCAAAAAACAATAATTAGAAAGCATGTGGGAAACCAGTTTACAAAAGGTTGTTAACCTCTCTCCCACACCTGACAGACTGACAGAGGGCTTTCTCCATCCAGCTGGTCCCCATCCAGCATTGCCACTGGGAGGATGCAAAAAGTCTTCACAGAGAGTTTTTAACTTAATTTTTTTGGGGCTTAATGGATGGAGAAGAAAGGATTAGGGAGAGTCAAAGCAGACCAGCCTTTCCACCAGCAGTCAGCACCACCTCTGCTCTTACAGAGCCAAATGGCAGCTGAAAGAAGGTCATGTCTCAGGCCCAAACCTTCTGTGACTTTCTGACCTGGCCCCCTGTCAGGTGATCCTCAGATTAGCCATACTTTACATAAGAGACAGGCAGGATGAGTAGGGTGTTGCTAACAAACCAGTTTTCTCTGGTGGGAGTGAGCTTTAGTTCTAAGCACAGTGGAAACCACACTGGAGCTGATATTCCAGCCCTAGACGTGTTCAAAGTACCACAGCATTTGCTACAAGGGGATGTGGACTGCATGCCACTTGTGCTTTTCTTCCACCACATTCTTCATTCCTTTGGTTCTCTGCACTTTTTCCTGTTTCTGTCCCCACTTGGATCATTCCTAAAATCTTGGCTTTCCCACCTACCAGTAGTGGGGTCTACATCAAGCATACAAAGACTGTAAGATCATCTTTCTGAGAGACTCTTTCAAATCTGGAGAGATGCAGGGCTTTGAATTACGAAGGAAGCAAGTTTTCTAACTTGCCTTGGATGCAGAGGCACTAGCTGGCCTCATCCTTTGCTGTGGTAGGAGTGCGTTACAAAGTCATCTTAAGGCAGTTCACAGAGGCATAGAAAATAAGATTGAAAGGGAATGTGACCTGGACCACATTGCTGTTCTTAGATGCACTGAACTACTCCTGGCAGAGTTTTCACCATCTGAATGGACACTGTTCCAGGATGTATTGGGAGGAACAGTGGGAACCTTCCTGAGGGCAGCTCTTTGGCTCAATTTGTAAGAGTAGCCCACACATGTCCCCAGTTGCCTTAACAAGGCAAGTGATTATAATGAGCAGCTTCTGTAAAGGAGAATGAAGAGGAGCTGAGGCTGTTTAGGAAGGGTCAGAAAGCTAACAGGATGGTGGGAACAGCAAGAGATTTTTCAAGCCTTCAGAAACCTCAGAAGACAGTTCAAGATCCTGTTCCTGTGAACTGGAGGACAGCACAGAAGATCCTGGAGGCTGAAGCAGTGGCTGGTGTTTGCTGAGAGGCTGCACTGGGTGGGGCACTCAGCCCTGGTTCTTGGGGATGGAGCAGTGCTCTGAGATGGCCTTGCCTGTCACAGCCTTGTGTACTGGAAATGGTCTGGGAAAGGCGTGATGTTTTTAATGAACCCTGCAAAGAGAACCTTCGAATGGGTAAAAGCTTCAACAATTTAAGCTCAAGGGATCATGGACTAAAAAAAGAATCCTTTGTTTAAATTCCAGAATAAGAAACTTTTTAAGAGAAAAAAGCGAAAAAGTTTCTTTTTTAAGAATGAATAGGACAAAACTGTTATTGCCTAAGTGTGGCCAGATGCTTTCTTTAATGGAGAAGTTACAACTGTTGTCTCCCTCATGCTGAGAAAGGAGATTGCTCATGAAAGAGGTAAGGGTGGTGCTCTATGCTAAGGGCAACATTACCCGTCTTACAACGGAGGGGACTGGGAGCAGACTGCATGTAGATCAGCAAAGCCCAAGAGGGAGTACTGTGTGTGCAGCTGATTACCTCACCAAACAAGGCCCAGCACAGAGCTCTCTCTACAGACTTATTTGCAATGTGTGAAAAGAAAACTGTATTTGCATAGATAATTTCATTCTAGGACACATCTGTGGAGATTGCCTGCAGGCCACAGTCAAGTCTCATGAGAGTTTCTAAGTAGGCTGGATGATAATTTCCCAGTAGAGGATGCATCCATCCATCACACGGTCTCCCTTTCAGATTTTTGGTGGTGGGTAAAGAAGAGTTTGTCACTGAGCAGTTAGTTGTCTCATTACAATAGACTTTGCTCAAGTCAGCACAATCATAAGTAGGCATACATGAATTTGGCTTTTCCAAGAGGCTAAGTTTTCCCCAAACTGAAGAAAACACAAGTGGCAGTTCATCCTGAAGAAAACTTAGCCAAACATAATGAAATTTGACTGCAAGGCGAGTTGCTTGGGAAGAGTTTAGCCGATGATCAAGTTGCCGTTAAGGTAGAGGCAGTTTTGATGTTGCTCTGTGTGACACTCTGGTGGAATGTGAACTCTTGAGGATCGACAAGGTCCATGTGTTAAATGGGCTGAAACCCCTCTATGTGCCAGGCACCAGAAGACAGCTGTTTCTGCTAGGTACTGGCAAGTAGGGGGTCTCATTCCACAAAAATCAGCTCCAAGCCCCCTTTTTTTCCACTAGTCCACTTGAAGTAAGTATCCAGCTATTGTATGCTTCTTGGAGCAAATGACCTGAGCCATCCCTCCAAAGTGAGGTGCTATGTCCCAGGGCATCACGACTCCCAGGAAGGATCCAGCAGGCATAGAGTGTAAATAGTTCCATGCAGGGTGAATGAGGTAAGGATGAAGAGCCAGAGCAGCAGTGCAGAGGTGTGAGCAGGTGGTTTATCCTTCTTATCAGGAAGTGTTGTAATGGATATTGGACTCCTCCAGGTAGACCTGCAGCCTAGCTTTTCAACAGGATGTTTAAAAAGAGCAGGGAATGAGAAAAGACATGTTAGTAAGGTGGAGAGAATTGCATCCTGCCTGCTCTGGCAGTTTCAGATGAGTTCAGCTTTTGTTTTCCCTTCGTAGGACCCAGCCTCAGGCTGAGCCATGCAGCTGCTGGGCTCCAGTTATTCTCTGGTGTGCAGTGATGTGTTCCCAACACAGGGTTACTGACTGCTCTTTAAGCACAGCAGGATCATTTGGCATGAAAAGGGCCTCATCCCTGCAGAGTTTGTAGCACAACTCACCTTAACTATGTGCTTTCTGCCCTTGCTTGTGCCTCTCCAGACCTCAGTTCCTGCCTGCTTGGCAGGACAAATCCTTCTTTGGTGCATACCTGTAGTGCAGCACACACTTTCCTGCCTCCAGACAAAACACCCAGGTAATTTTCCCAGAGTTCCCAACATCCTGGCTGCAACTGTATGTTCTTTGACAATGCCAAGTGACACCCGGAGGGACGTCCCAGCTCTCAGAGGGCTGCAGAACTCACTGAGATGAGGTTGTGGTCCCACATCTGCTGAGTGAGGAACAAAGAGGTGATGCACATGCCCATGTCTGTAACAGCTGCCGTGGAATTGTCAATACCCACAGAGCTTTGATTTCTTTTCCTTTTTTGTTTTTCTTTTTTTTTTTTTTTTTGAGAGTAAAGCCCAGAAGCAAAACTGAAGCAGGCACAAAGCGGCCATTTCTCATTATCGCTGTTTACAAGGCGCTTAGTAATAAGCATGAGTCAGTGGGCAAGAGGAGTGCTCTCTGTTAGCTTTGGGAGGAACCAGAAATAAGGCACTTCACTCCTGTTCCTCTGTGAACAGTCAGGTTCTCATTCTCCTCCCTTCCCACTGAGAGACATTTCTATTTATGATCCTGGTTTTACGGAGGCAGAGACCAGATTGCCAAGTCCAGTCTGAGAGTCTGCATGTTTTAAAAGAGATCAGATTTCCAGAAATACTGAAATATGAGGGACCTTCATCATAGCCACAGTGTGCTGCAGATACTCTGCACCTCCATAAATTTGGGTGCTGCTTTCAGTGCAAAAATTCAGAATTAATCTATGGGTATCCATGTTTTACACCTCTGGCCACCAGGGCTGGGCCTTGGTCTCTAAGAGGCTTTTTCATTCTCCTTGTACATGGCAATAACAAGGCTCTTACCTCCTTCACCTGCTTTGGGCATGACCCTCTGTCCCACCAGCAGCTCAAGGTCCAGGACAGTTTCTGGAGAGTGGTGTGTTAGAATCCCTTGTCAAGGGCACATCCTTCTGTTTTGCCTCAGAAGAGGGTGGGAAAAGTGAGTACAGAGGCCCAACTGCAGCTTCTCATCTGGGACATCAGTAAGGGGGAGTGGGAACTGCTGCCAAAACCGGTGGCCTCAAACTGAATGCTTTTGCTGGGCTTGGGGTATAACAGGTTTGTTTATGGCAGCATTGCATGGCACAGCTGCTTAATGGGGCTGTGCAAACCTCTTCACTCCCATTCAATCCAAGGCTGTGTCGTGGCTCTGCCTCTCTGGGAATGGGCAGGAGTGAAAAATTAGCACTGTTAATGCCAAGGCCTAGCAGGGTCACATAATGAGGTTAGCAGAAATGTATGAAGAGAGCAGACCTGCACAGCCTTGCACCTGTCTGCAAACAGCCCTTTCTAGTAGCAGCTGGCACTTTGCTGCAGGCTGGGAGAGAAACTTGGGTGCTGGAACAAAGATTTTGCCTTTCAGAGTTGGGGAAGAAAATCCAGTAAAACTGAGTGGATGTCTTGTTAGGCGAGAGCACCAAGGTGATGCTTGCATCAAGGCCGTGGGAGGCAGGAGAGGGAAACGGTCAGCACGGGGATGCTGAGCGAGGCGGTGGGTCTGTCCACATGACACTGAGTGCTGCTCACACAGACATACCTATCGCAGTAGTCACGCTGGCTACCACTGGCCATGGGGCGGCACAAGCAGGTCATGGGAGCACGAGGTTGGCCGCCCTCGCGTTTACTCACTTCTCGGGCCGGTTTTGCCACAGACGTGGGGTTTTCTGCTGCCTCAGCTGACAGGAGCTCCCGAACGAGGCGGCCCGTTCCCAGCCGGGCGCATCCCGGCGGCGGCAGCGGGGCAGGGACGGGCAGTGGGCCGTGGGACCGCGGGGCTGAGGCGGCGGGGCCAGGTCAGCCGGGGCCGGGCGGGTGGGCTGTGCCGGGGGGTCCCGCTCTCCCCGGCTCCGGCCCGGGTGGGGGGGAGGGGGGGGGGTTTGGGGCAGGGTTTGATGCTGCTGTGATCTGCACGAGTCGCCTACCGCTGGGTTCTCCCCACTGCCGAAAGCTGTGTCCCGGGTCAGACGGGCGCGGGGCCGGCGCCGCCGCCCCGGCGGGAGGAGCGCGGCCAGCCCGGCCCCTCCTGCCCCCGCCCCGTCGGGCCGGGCCGGGCGCTGCGGGGCGGCCGCCGAGCTCCGCGTGCCCCGGCGCTGCGGCGGGGCTGCTGCTGCCCCGCAGGTGTGCACGCCGTGCCCGAGTGCCGTCCCCGCAGGTGGGTCGGGGGTCCGGGGTCCGGGGCTGGGGAGAGGGGCTTGGGGAAAGGGGGACCGGCAGCGATGGCTGGGGCTGCGAGCGGGATGGCTGAGAAGAGGGCGCCCCGTTTAACTCCCGAGTTGCTTTCCTGTCCTGGCACTCTTCGCTTTGGTGTGTTTTTGCTCGGCGTACCCCTTCCCCCCAGGATGCGGGTGCCGTGGGTACAGCCTGGCGAACCCCTCAGCCCAGCGAGCCCGCGGGGATGGGCCGGCAACCCTCCGAGCAGCGGGGCTGTGGTCTGGGGGCGTAGTTGGGGGATGGAGCGCTCCTCGCTCGCCTTTCGCTCGCTTGGCTGTGCCCGGAGTGCACCCCGGAGTTTGAAACGGGGCGGGCTTGGAATGGTGTTTTGTAGCTCTCCAGAAAATACCGTCCCGAAGTCTCCAAACACGCCGCGGGAGGGGCTGTGGGAGCGGGAGCCCGTCGGCACGTCGCGATGGGGAAGGGGCTGCCTTGCAGGATGCAAAGATGCGAAGCTACAACGCTGGGTTAGTTTGTTCTACTGCTGCTACCTGGGCGAGCTGTGTGCCTTGCGGAGTTTAGACTGGTTGCAACTAACTCTACAGTGCGACAACCTGCTAGGTGGGGAGGGAGAGAGAGGGACCCATGTGCCCCTTCCGTACTGGATTCCCTGTTTTCTAGGGGTGATAGACTTCCGGGAAACACTGCAAGACCCAGCATGTTTGTTCGTCCTGAGCTGCAGGGTCGGGCATCACACAGCTCCCTGGGGCTTGGTCACCTCTCGGTGGGGGGCGGCTCATGGAGCCCCCACACAGACCTGGATTTTCTGCTTCCCCACAGGCGCTCTGCAGCCTGAGAGGGGCAGGAAGGAAGCCAAGGGAACCGGATCCCTGGTAACCGGGAGCTGCCAGTGTTGGGTTGCAGCTGGCATTTCTGATGCATCCCTGATATAGCTGCCACATTGCCTCACCCACCTGGTGCCCGGGGCACTGCATACACCTCTCTTATTGCAGACCCCTGAGCTGACACAGTTTACGAGTAGCACTTTCCACACTTGGGGTTTGGTTGTGCCCCCAGTTCTGGAGCTGCACCTCTCCACCCTTTAACAAGTCTGCAGGAAGCCCTGGCTGGCAAACCTCATGGAAACCTTGATGTGGCCCTGCCCCATGATGGGGAGCTTGTTTTGCCCAGCAAAGAGACAAGAAGCCTGAGCAGGGGACCACTGGGTGCAGTTTGGCAGCCTGCAGTACCTGGGAGGTGAGCCAGATGAGCCGTGGGCATCTATGGCTTTCAGGGCCTTAAGTCAAATCTGTCTCCTAGGGGAAAATATTCCCTGCTGCTCGGTCAGCGGGGACAAGGCAAAAGAGCTGGAGTGCTCTGTTTTGCTGCCCCTTTAAGGATTAAATATGTCACTTGATTTTCAAAATCCTGCCAGATTTAAAAGAAAAAAAATAAATAGAGAAAAAACATGCTGATTTTGTTAGGGCCAGCAGCTGTCCCCATGCTTGGGGCTGTCCAGCTTTGCAAACCCTGTCTGTGAAAACACAGGTGTGCTGGTGCTGCAAAGGCTGTGAAGGGACGGTGTCTGATTGCATGAAGGACCAGCTGTAGCTTTCTGCCAGCTTTGGAAAGGGAGCACTCTGGAAGGCATATGCTTAATCTGAAACATAACTTTATGGAAATATTCCTTCTGAGGCCTCTTCCTCCTCTGGTTTGATAGGTCAGCAGTGAACAACTTCAGTGGTGGTGAGCCTCTGCTTTTTAATTAAGTCATACACACCTCAACCACAAGGTAGATCTCTCTTGTAAATCAAAATACTAAATCATCAGGGTTCTTTACCTCTTACTTTTAGTGGTTCTCTGAAGATGGTACAGTTAAGGGGGAAAAAATTTGCAGGCTGCATCTTCCCGTAAAGCTGTTTATCATGTTGCTGTTTGTCAGGCTGGTGCAAACACCCAAAGGCAGAGGGAGCTGATGGGAGCAAAGGGTGTTGGAGCCACCAGCAGCAGTGCTTGGGACTGAGCCATGTCTCAGAGCAGTGTATTGGGGCACATGCACAAAGCAGAAAGTAGCAGCATTTGATGGGAATATCCTGGGGAAAGGCAGTTTATGAAGGAAGTGATGTGTAAGGATGAATGAATGGATGGATGGAAGCAGGGCAGGACCAGTAAAGCAGCAAAGGCAAGGGGAATGGGCAGGGATCCCGGGCTCTGAGACTTGTCACAGTGCCTTGAATCAGTGTTCTGGTGGGCAAGTGTGATGAGGGTGTGATCCCCTGGCAGGGATTCAGGACTGACCAGCCCCACAGATGAGGGCTTACTGCTTGCCCTGCAGCAACTACCAGGGCTGCAGGGATGGCACATTGCAAAGCAGGTGCTTGGGGTTTTTTGCACCCTGCAACATTTCTTCTCTTTGGCTGTACTGGGCAGTGTGGCAGGCAGGAACTGTGTTTCTGTGGGCACAGGGCATGGAGGCCACCCTGTTTGGTCCTGCAGCCAGACCTGGCCATTTCTGCCTCTTTGTGATGAGGGTGTGGTTCAGCATGAAAATGGTTGTGTTTCTGGAGAGGCAGCCTCTGCCACCCCACTTTCAGGTCATCTGCCACATGCTTGGGACAGGGACCCTCCTGGCCTAGGGCTTGGGAATGAACAGGTAGGTTCTCCCATGGAGACAGAACAGCACCTACAGGTGTGGTCTCCCACTAATAAATGAGATGATTGATGAAGTTGTATGGAGTGATGAAAACCCTAGATTTTGTCCAGGGGTGTGAAAAATCTCTGTTTGTCCTCACTGTTCATGCAGCACAGCTGCTGGGGTGTTAAGCACCCCAAGCTCCAGCCATGGGACAGAGACTTGGTCATGGGAAAGGCATGGGAGCAGCATTGCATCTTCTCAGAGCAGTGCTTGGGGCACATCCTCTGCCCTGTTTCTGAGGGAGGTAGCTGTGCCCATCCTTAGCCCCAAGTGGTGAGGCTGCTGTCTTGCAGCAGAGATCCCGCTGCTTCTCCCATTGACTGCAGAAAGGTGAGCTTCCACCGGGGGGGGGTACCAGCGGTGTAAATTCGTTCGGGAGGAGCTTTCTGGCTTCTTCCCTGCAGTCACTGGGCTGTGTGGTGAGCTCTGCCAGGCCACCTGGCCAAGCAGGGATGAGTTCATCACGATGGGCAGTGGGGTCCAAACCCCTGGGCTCCCAGACACATTGGGGAGGCAGAAGCCTGAAGGTTTATGCTCATTTCATCCATGTGCTGCTCAGCAGCTGCTACAGCTGAACACAAGGATGACCTTGGGTGGCACAGAGTTGCTCATCAGCAGCTCCAGGGATTTGGCTTACCTCCCCTTCATCCCTGGTGATATTGGTCTCATCTGCAGCATGCTCCCCATGTCTTGGTATTTTCTACGAATTTTCCTTCCTTTGAGCATCTCCAATGTATTCTGTCTGTTTCTCATATACCTGTCATTGTTTAGCAATTATGGTTAGAGAGTTAATAGCCTTATCAGCTCCTCAGTGGGAGAAGTGTGAGTCAGTTCCTCGCAGAACTGCATGGTGGTTCAAAAAGCAATATGTTGGTTTGTTTGGGTTTTTTTTTTTGCATGGAGGTTTCTTTAAATTCAAAACATAAACCACAGAACTGAAAAGAGTCATGTGGGTATTTAACTTGCATCAAAAAAGTTAACGAGACTAGAGGCAGAGCTAAATGTGCCAGCCTTGAGCAATCCTCCCAGGCTGAGAGACCTACAGGGGACAGACACACAGCACTGGGGTGATTGGTAAGATTGGTGTTCAGAAATGTTTGCCTTCAGGATCTTGGGATGTGCTGTCCAAAATGGTAGGAGGCTTCAAAATCACAGCTAGCTTCAGTCAATACAAGCTTTCATGTTTCACAATCATACAGGGAGCTTCCTATGCATCTGGAGACAGAAACACCTTGTCCTGCATCTCCCTCCTTTGTGTGCAGCTCCTGCTGGTTATCACCCATACCCTGGGTGTGGGTCAAGGAGTGAGAGCGTAGGCAGGGACCTGGCTGGGTGGGAAGATGACCCCATTTGGGCCCTGTGATGTGCCCCATCATGTGCCTGTGCACTGAGCTTGCTGTCCATCTGCTAGGTATAAAGATATCTGAGAGGCATGAAGGTGACTCTGGAAATCCCAGGGACAGAACCAGGGTGGAGCAAGAGTACAGGGTGGACCCTGAGAAGAAGGGAGACAACTTTTCAGCTCCCCAGTATTCCTGGGGATTGAGGCTTTGTAACCCACATTTTCAAATGATAAGAAGGTTTCTTGGTTTTCTTTATTTTTCCTTTTGTGTTTGCAGGGCAAAGTATGAAAATGTAAATGCTGAAATTTTAAATACAAATTAAAAATAATCTTCAGATACGCTGTGCATTTTAAGTCCCGATTTTTAACTAGCTTCATTGAGGGGGGTTGCAGTAAGTCTAGCCTGGGACTTTTTGATTGCCTTGGGGTTGGCAATATTGCAGGTTTCTCAGGTCAAACAAGAAGGGATCTTGTTGGACAAGAAGTGCAGAAGGGAAGAACAGGAGCCTGTCTCAGAAGTGCCAGTGTTTTCTGAATTGCAAAACCCCATCCTGTGGTGCTTATCTTGCTGGAACAGTTATCCTGATGACTTGCTGCTGTGTCACCACCAGCAGACCCCCCTCTCCCACCAGCAGCACAAACCCATCATGGGTAAGCCAAGATCTTCTGCTCCCCACCTGATATGACTGGACAGGATTGAAGGGCTCATGAAAACTGGCATGTTTCTGAATGCAATTGTTCTATTGCAATTTGACATCTTTGGTTTTCCAATTTTTGATTCTCCGAGCAGTGATGTTGCCTTGTTCTTTGGGAAGAAGTCTTTCTATCAACACTAGATCAAAAGGTGAACCAGTTGAGGTGAAAAGGTCATTCTGCCTGCTCTGGGTCTATATGTGCTGCACTAATTTTTCAGTTTCTTTAAGGTTTTTTTCCTTTGTTTTTTCAAAACAAAGGTTTTGAAGGGAGGAAGAAACTTTGAGAGAGTCAATGTGTGTTTAGACTACATCAACTGCATCTTTTTTGAGAGCTCTTAATGTGTTAGTCTGCAGTTGCTCAGCATTGGTAGATACTAGAATCAGTGATCTGGAGGTAATTTCCAATCTTAATGATTCTGATTCTATATCCTTCCCTGCAAATGTTCAAAAAACATGTGGATGTGGTGCTTAAGGACATGGTTTAGTGGTGGGCTTGACAGTGCTGGGTTAATTGTTGGACTTAATGATCTTAGAGGTTTTTTCCAACCTAAATAATTCTATGATAAGTAATCATGGGTCTTGATGGATCTAAAGAAACAGGTCTTCCAGCCCTGGAGATCAACCATGGAGATGATTGCAAATTGCTTTGATCCAAATACTTTTTTTGTAACAGTCAAGGGTTCCTTTATATGCTACAAAATGATGGTGCTAATATTTTTCATGTGGTGCAGTCACTTGTTTCCTATCAACTGGAGGCTTGTTGGGTCATGTCCACATGCATGCTGATGCTCAGCCATGACTGAGTACTAGCCACTATGACCCAGACAGCCAGCAGGTGTAATGCCACAGACTCTGAGGGCAGAGCTGTCAGATCCCTTCCAACCCAAACCATTCTGTGATTCTGTTCTGGAAATGATGCATCAGAATCAGGTGGCACTTTGGCCTTAAAAAAATCCCCCAAAACCCAAACCCCACAAGTCTCTGCCTTCAAGACACCCTCACATTTTAAGGATGTGGGTTTTTACCTGTGTTGTTGTCTGTCCCCACAACCACTCCCCAACCTCACCCTGAAGGTCAGTGACCCGCCACTGCACCGGTCCCTCTTGGATCCTCTCCAGGCCATGGAGCAGCATTCCTGTTAGCTCTCACAGAGGCAAGGGCTGGGCTGGAAATGCCTGTTGCCTTTCAGCAACATCCACAGTAGTGCTTGCTTTGTTGCATACTAATGAGCGCTAATTAGCCGAGGCTTGTTATCAACATTGTGTGGGAGCTGTTTGCAGAATGCTGGGGTGAGGTTTGGGGACACCCCAAGGGGCTTCTGCCCTCCCCGAGGGGTGACCTCCTGGGTGGATGAAGTCTGAATTGATGCTCCTTGTGGAAACATCTCCATTTGTGAGCCACGGGAGGGCTGTGCCTGCTGGCCTCGTGCCATCTGTGGTAGTTGCCCACCTGGCAGGTGGGTTCCCTCTCTGACATGGCAGTAGGTTACAAGGAATTAGAGGTGTTTAAACCCACGGTGGGGCATGGGGAGGAGCCGAGCCCTTTGGAGACTGGGCAGTGCTCACCTTCAGCATCAAAGTTCGGTCCCCCCTCTCCTGCTCCCATCTCCAGGCACAGCACACAGCCCCTCCACATTATTCCCTATTCTCTCTGAGCTGTTCAGCTGGAGCCTGTCTGCTCTCCACTGCCCTTTACCATTGTTGCAATCCTGGCATTCTCTACAGCACCTGGATATATCCTGCAGCCCCACCCCTTGACCGATCACTCCGCCTGAGCCATGGAGGGCAGGAAAACTCCTAGAGGGTGATTCTGCTGTAGGGGAAACACCACCATGGTTTGCAACAAGCTAGAGAGGAAGGCTTGATGGAGCTGACTTGCATCAGCATTCTGGGAAAACACCTCTACCATATCTGTAAAGTCTAAGTCTGGCTAATGTGTGATACTGTGTTTGTAGGGCACAATGAGCTGATCTCACACTGGGGCAGCTCTGGCACAGGCAGGAGTGTCCGGACTTGTGGTACATCAGGGCTTCTGCCAGTGGGAAAGTTGAGATTGTTGCTTCAGAGGTGGCTCTGCTAGTTTTGGACAAGTAGCCCACTGACCTTGATGTGTTCGGGCTGGGACTTGTAATTGACTTCTCTAAAGTTGAAAAATCAGTCTACACTTGAGGTGAGAACAACACCTGTGGCTTTTCTGGTGTTCGAATCCTGATTATTCCCCATGACAAACACCAAGTTTCAGACCAGGTACTGGTGACTGTGCTTCTTTTTAATTTACTCTTTCTTTGCTTGCATAATGACAGGAATTTTTCCAAAGAAAAGACTTACGAGGAGGGGAAATCAAAGAGTCAGGAGTAGCAAAAGGGAAGGATGAAGCCCTGGCCAGGCACAGGGGATGACTGGCCAGTGAGCAACCCCGAGGAGCATGATAAGGATAACTTTTTTCTTCTCACCTGTTAGGAGCAAATAGGGAATGAGCTATTCCGCTTCCTCCGCTGCTGCTAACGACGGGAGACTTGCTTATGGTCGTGCACTGGAAGCTAATTAAAACCAGTGACAATGGTAATTGAGTAAGGATCCTTGAGGATAAGTATGACCTCATGTCTAAAATGGTAATGAGGCCTATTAAAATCCACACCAAAAAGAGAAATGAAAGGAGGAACAGAGGCAAAGGTGGTACAAAACGAGCAGTAGCAGGGGTGGAAAATACCTGGCAGCCGGAGCACAGAGGTGTCAAGGCTTCTAAATCTCCTTAATAAACAGCCAGCTATTCAGCTAGCCAGGCTGCCACTCAGGCCGAGTCAGCCAAAATGCTTTGGTTCAAGTGCCTGCTGCTCACCCAGGCCTGGGTGTAGATCCCCTTAAGTGATGATGACACTTGTTGCTGTTTGTTGTTGTCTGCACTCTCTGGTTTCTTGCTGGAAGAAGGGGACATACCAGGAAACTGGCAGTGGCTGCCAGCACAAGGAGGGTACCTACAAAAATGCACACTTGAAATTGCAGTGGTGTGGGAAAATGCATTGGCAGAGGAAAGCACTGTGGGAAAATGCATTTGCAGAGGAACTGCAGTGAGTTTGCGGTGCCACGCTCTGGTTTGGACTGGCAGAGCACTGGGCAGAGCTCCACAACTGGGGACTAGGGGCTGGAGGCCACTGTGACCTCAACATGTATCAAAAATAGTCTGGCCAGCAGGTCCAGGGCAGTGATCCTTCCCCTGTACTCTGGGCCCCTCAGTTCAGGAAAGATATTGAGGGGCTGGAGCGGGTCCAGAGAAGAGCAACAAGGCTGGTGAAGGGACTGGAGCACAAGTCCTGTGGGGAGAGGCTGAGGGAGCTGGGGTTGTTTAGTCTGGAGAAGAGGAGGCTCAGAGGTGACCTCCTCACTGTCTAGAACTACCTGAAGGGAAGTTCTAGCCAGGTGGGGGCTAATCTCTTCTCCCAGGCACTCAGCAATAGGACAAGGGGGCATGGGCTCAAGCTCTGCCAGGGAAAATTTAAGTAGGAGATCAGAAAAAACTTCTTTGCAGAGAGAGTAATCAGGCATTGGAATGGCCTGCCCAGAGAGGTGGTGGATTCACCATCCCTGGAGGTTTTTAAACTGAGATTGGCCGTGGCACTGAGTGCCATGATCAGGTAAAGGGACTGGAGTTGGACCAAGGGTTGGACTTGATGATCTCAGAGGTCTTTTCCAACCCAATCCATTCTATGATTCTATGATTCTGTGTGTTGTTTTGCAGGGTGGCATGGCAGTGCTCGGGATGTCACTGTGCCCCGTGGGAACCCAGGTTCTGTGCTGACTCACCTCACTGCAGAGTCACCGCAAGGAACACCAGGAGGTGGGTGCTCCCTGTCCTGGCCCTGGATGTGCACCTCATCAGTTTGGGTGAGCTCAGCCCCGGGCTGCCAGACCTCTTCACTGTACCCTGCTGGCAGGAGGAGATACGGTGTATGCTGAAAGTTTCTTCTCGTTGGAGAAAGCCAAGGCTCGTCCTTCTAGCGGGGACGAAGGTACGTCTGGATGACGGCTGAGGATGTGCTATGGAGCCGGGATTCAACTGCTCTGAGCTCTGCGATGGGAGCTCCAGCTTTGGCAGCCAGCAGCAGCGGGCACTGCAGGAGCTCTGCACTGTAACAGTGGTATGTACGGAGGCAGGGGAGTGCTCTGGGGCATGAGGTTTGCTCTGCAGAAGTGGATTGGGGTGGAGGGATGGAAAGGGGTGTGCAACTGCCAAGGAATCCCAGTCCAGCTGAAAGCAGCACTGGTTGGCCTCCAAGACAAGCCCAGTCTGGGTGACACCCAGCAGTTATCCAGGTGAGGAAGCATCCACGACAACCAAGTCATGTCAAGCAACCCCACCGTGTGTCAACCGGTGTGACAGTTGCTTAGGATTGGCCTGAAGTGTCTGCATCTGCCCTTGACCTTTCCTGTCCCCTGCAACTTCAAAGTGCTTTTCAAATATGAATAGAGCATGATGTAATTAAAAGTCATCATCTATAATAAATGGTACACCCCCCACCACCACCAGTAAGCCAGTAGAAATGACACTGGGATGCATTCAGTTGTGGTTGGCTCTGTGTGAGGCTGCTGGATGGACCAATGATGCTTGGCCCACTCAGCTCTCCATCACGTCCTGCACGACCATGAGCCTTTAATTAGAAGACTAAGCTGCTTGGCTCCTCTGGCTCTGGCAGCTGCCTTACAATTAATATTCCCCCTGCTAGGACCGGGATTTACTCCTCTCAGCAGCAAACAAAGTGCTCCATCAACTTCAAGCAGAATCAACATCCACGGACACAGCAGCCAGGTGGGAGGGTGTGTGTTGGGAAAGGAAAGGTGGAGATCATAGGGGTGTTCCTGATCCCTAGGTGGCTGACTATCTCCACCATCTGGTGTGGTCTTCATTTCACAGAGAGCCAAAAGACTCCCCAGGGGATAGAGAGAGCAAAGAGGAGGTGGGAGGCAGTTTGCAAGAGGGATATGAGTATCCCCTCAGGGACCCCTCCACACTGCTGCAAAGCGAGGCTGAGATGGGCATGCAGCTGTATCCCACCATAACACAGCAACAGCAGCACTGGCTCTCACCTGGATGTCTCTCCCAGCCAGGGGTTTGCCTTACAAAGTTGCCCTGCAACCAGCAAGGCCCCAGCATGTGAGCCACCAGGAACCCATGGACCAGCCATGCTCATGTGTCAGTGACACAATTTTAACAATTATGTGTTGGCTTTAATTCTCCAAGACGTGCCTTGTTCTTGCTTGCTCAGAAGAGATGAAACCTGGCTGGGGAAGAGGGAGATGAGGCATTGGCTCTAAACAACTGCCTTACTTCTCCCTGAAGATTTATTTCTAGCAAGGCTGGAAGCAGAAACAGCTCAGGTCCTGAGGAAAGAACTGGGAGTTTGTGGCAGTGGCAACTGTCAGGAAAAGTAGTCTTCTGCCATAGAAATTGCATGCTGGTCAACTGGAATACCTGAGAAAGGACCTAGCACCAGAGAAGTTAGTGAGGAGGTGTGTGATCCCAGCTCAAACCCCGTTCTCCTCCCTTCCACTTTTACCTTAGTGAAACTGATGCTTTTTTAATGGAAAAAAAAAGGTCAGTCGGGCACACGCAGTATGTGTGAACAAACCCATATATGTACACCCTGTTAAAAATGCTGGAGCCTCTTAGATCCATAGTGGAAATAAGTTTCTTGTTCCATGTAGATCATTTTTTCATTTTATCTTATGTTAATAGGGAGATAGCAGAGAATATTTTTAAATGGAGATTTAAATCTATAATGTTGCTTGTGTGCAAGGAGAGAGGTGCCTCCATCATACCTGCTTTGGGAGTGTCCCTCAAAAGCCAGGTCTCAGCTGATGTCTGCCCAGGACCAAGTTAGTTTCTAGCTGGCTGGAGACGGGTGGAGCCCAGCTCAATGTGTCACTGCCTCTGAAAAACGCTGTCACAGTCCCTTTTCTGTGTTTCTGCACTGAGTGGCAGCTCTGCTGCTGCTCCCAGTCATGCAGCTGGCTAGTGAGTTACCTGCTGCATGGGGGGTAAGGGTGGGAGCCAAGGATGCCCCACCTGACTTTCCAAAGAAGAGTGCTATGAGCGTAGTGCCAAGAGGCCTTTCTCCAGAGGTTTCTTGCCAGAGAAGGACAGTGGGGAACATTGCCCATGTTCCTTTCTCCCACACCCAGGGCTGCCTGAGGTTTATGAGTCACTTCTATGGCTTCATTATGGTGTTTGGCCATAAAAAGAGGGCTCCTGGACTGCCCTCTCCTCCTGTGCCCTCAGCAAGTAGCAGAGCACGTGTCCTGTCTACACACATCTCACTAGCCCTGCCTGTGTGTCTTGGTCTGCTGCCATGGTGTCTGCTTAGGAGGAGATGCGGTTTCTGGCTGAGGAGGAGCCCCCATGGGAGTGATCATGCTGGAGTAGGGTTCTCCTTCACTGGAAATCCCATCAATGTTTTCTTCATCCTCACCCCTTTTGCCTCCCACAGACATCTTTTGACCGCAGTGGGAAGAGCTTTCCATCCTTCTCTGCTGGTCTCTTGGGGGTTGTGTGGGCATTCCTGACTGGAGGAGTCCTGCTAGCACTCTTCTTTCTCATCTTCACAATTCGCTTCAGGAAAAACAGGTAAGGGCTTCCCTCTTTTGCTGTGAGAGTTCCCTTGAGCCGGAGCAGCAGAGTCAGGCTCCTCAGGACCAGGCTCTGAGCTGATGACCAGCTAAGGGTTGGGAAGATGTCAGCCTGAAGGAGCAGCGTGGGGCAAGCAAGGCCAATGCCAGGGTTGTTGCAGGTTTCTTCATCACACCCAGTATTGATCAGTGGTGGAGACAGTCCTGTTTGCACTGCTGCCTTCCTCCCCAAGGCAGGGAGCTGCAGACAGGACAAGACAAAATGGCCTCAAACTGGATCAGGGCGTGTTCATGTTGGACATCAGAAAGAATTTTTTTGCTGAAAGGTTGTCAAGCATTGGAACTTTCTGCCCAGGGAAGTGGTGGAGTTACCATTCCTGGCAGTGTTCAAGAAACGACTGGATGTGGCACTTAATGCTATGGTTTAGTTGCCATGGTGGTGTTTGGTCAAAGGTTGGGCTTGATGATCTTGAAGTCTTTTCCAACTGCAATGATTCTATGGTTCTATAGATGCCCTCTGGCATGGCACAGACAATAGTGCTTGGTCTCATCCCAAAGGTACCATTCACTAAAACCTCAACAGGAGTGAACAGAAAGAGAACAGGTCTCCTTTTCTGGTTATACTCTCGAGAGCATCCCTCTGGGCAGAATATAGCAAAGCCGCCATGCTCCCCAAAGCACACCCATGTCCTTCCTGCTGTTGGGCCATTCATAGTTTGAAGATACTGATGACCCTTTTTTGATCTTGGTGGTTGCCCATTTTGCTGGGGAATGTGATCTTCATTGGTGAGAGAAACTGATGGTAAACTACAGACTTTTCCTTGGTGCTGTTCAGTCTTCACAGAGAATGTAAAACTTCCTTCTCCTCTGAAGGCAACATAAATCCAAGCATAAGACTCAACAATTCCTTGTAGCTCATGCTGTCTCAGCCAGCACTGAGACTTCCTCTGCAATTCTGATGTCTTGCCTACCTCCTTGCCATCTTCTCCTCAGCTTCACTGGTCCCTTGGTCTCTCAACTCCTTCTTCCCCCAGCCTGAATTGATTCTCTGATTGCATTAAGGAACTTAATGCTTCTGACAACCACTGTGCAGTCAGGAGTGTCCTGCCCATAAGGGTTTGTTGTTGTGAGCCCTGTGCCTGGTGTGGTGCAGCAGCTGCATGATCTGCATCCCAATCTGAAGCACTTAATTTACTGAGTGGTGTTGAATTCAGTAGCCATCTTAATTGATTACCAAATTATTTAGGCCCCTGAAGATACTCTGGGAGCATGGTGTAATGAATGTGTGTTATTTATTTGCTCTGCAGTAAATAAATACTGGTCTGCCCACTGAACCTGGGAGGTCAAAGAAGGCCTTTTTCAGCATGCAGCTGAGAGGGCGAGCTGATGAATATCTTTCCCCAGGGGCTGAGGCATGGCAAGGAAGGCTGTGAGGAAAAGAGCCAGGTTAAATTCCAGGCTCTGTGACTGCAAGGCAGCAAGCCAGGAAGGAGCTCAAGGGTAGAGAAATGCAATGACTTGGCAGCAGATCGAAGGGGCTGAGCTATGCAGGGGGATGGCAGGAGCTACAGCTTTTGTTCGATGGGCCTGCTGGGGAAGGGTGACAGGTCATGAGAGGTTGGTGGGTTGATTCTCCCCTCCCTAAATACAGTCACAGGATTATGAGTGATGGGGTGAAATTACAGAGGGGAGGCTGTAAACTGAACATTGGTGGTGGCTTTCTGAAGTTGAAACTGTGCTGAGTGTGGACCTGTCTCCTCAGAGGAGCCTGTTTCTGGAGGCATTCGTTGCTGTTGCACCCAAAGCACTGCTGGGGACAGTCACCTCGAGGAGTGTTGGTGTGGTTTTTCACTTCTGCCCCTCAACAGCAGAAGTGTTGGGGTTGGGCAAAGTGAAAACTTTAAGGATAGTGAAGCACTCCAGCAAGAGAGTGGAGAGGATGGATTATGCCTCATGGAGCAATGACTGAGCTTTCTGAGCAGCTGTGAACATGAGAGGTGGGGGGCTGGACAGTGTGTCAGCATCCCTTATGGCCATCATCATCCCTGTAAGGGGACCTCATCCCTGTAAGGGGACTTCGGCCCTGCGCTGCCAGCCCATGACACTCAGTAACTGTCACTGCCTTCCCTGCTTTGTTTCCCGGAGGATTGTGAAGATGTCCAGCCCCAATCTCAATATTGTGACCCTGCTGGGCAGTGGCTTGACATACACGAGTGCTTACCTCTTTGGGATTCACGAACAGAGCCTGCCATCTGGAGACTCGGTCGAAAAGCTTATTCAGGTGAGCTGGGGTTTGCTGGGATGGTACCTTCACATATGCATGTTGCATGTACGTGTTTGTTTGTATGTGCTCTCCCTTAGCCACAGCCTGTCACCACCTTGCTTCTGGTTACACTTGGCAGGGCTGTGGTTTTCACATATGCAAAAGGCAACATTTTTTTATTTCTGTCTGAACGGCCTTCACTGTTTGTGCAAACCACATCTGCACTGAGGAAGGGACTCGAGGCAGGTCCAGGGCACAAGTCCTGCAGGCAGGCAGGCTGCTGGGTTTGTAAAAGTGCAGCAGGCAGAAGGGAGCTTGAAGGGAGGTGAGATCCTCCACACAGCCACCACCGCCCAAAGTAGCACAGGTGCTGTGAGGCTGCAGGTGAGTTTTTTGGCTGCAGAGCAGATCTTCACCAAAACACTCACCTGTGTGATGAACCCCCATGTACTGATCTGAGGCAGCCACCCTGCCAGACCAAGGACTGGGCATGCCTCCATGTGGGAGAGTGGGACGTGGTAGAGTGCATGCCCTGCATCCTGCTCAGCTCCTGGGCTGAGGATAATTAACAGAGGTGCCAGCAAGTGATTTATTGGTGCTGGGACCTACCGTGCCCCTGCTGCTCACAAGCTGCCTGGCTCTCCCTGCCTGGTTCTCTGGCAAGAGTTCTCTTGGGATTGGGAGGAAAAGCCAGGCAGCAGGCATGTCTTCAGAGGAATATGTGCCTTTAATTTATTTCATCCTATGGTCAGCTTTCTAGTGTCCGATATGACCCTCCAGAAGACCATAAACACGTCCCCATCCTTATTGCATCCCTGGGTGGGAGGGTGTGGGGTGTCCCTGCAAGCCCCACGGGTGCCCTTTCAGCCCCCTCGCTCTGACCCCCTGGCAGGTGCGGCTCTGCCTGCTGTGTGTGGGGACATCCCTGGTGTTTGGCCCCGTCCTGGGGAAAAGCTGGCGGCTCTACAAGGTGTTCACCCAAAGGGTGCCGGACAAGCGGGTGGTGAGTACACAGCACCCGTGGCGGGAGGGGAGGGGGGAAAGCTTCCCAAGGAGGGCAAGCACCAGCATGTTCCAAACTACTGTGGAATAGCAGATAAAACCGGCACATAACACGGATGGATGCCACGATCACAGGTCTAGTTTCACACCTAGCTGTGCAGGGGCCTCTCACTTATTCCTGAGCAATGAGACAAGAGCTTTTCCACTCTACAGGTAAGCAGGTGCCCTGCCAGGCTGCCTGTTCACCAGTGGAGTCCCAGCCCCATCACTGAGCAAGATCTTATTCTCATTTTACATCAGCCACATGCCTTCATTATGCTATATGCTCGTATTTGTGTCCTGGTCTGGGCTGATGGTTTTTGTGGGATGAAAATAAACCAGGTATCCTCAAAAGCATCTGCCGTAGGGTCATCCCCAGATGCATCTGATCTCCTTCTTGAAGGGAGAGAGGGTGCGCTGGGCACTGCTCTGCAGCACTCAAGGAAGGGGATTCAGCAGCTGAAGGGGAAATGGGAAATTTGTGCATGTAACAGTGCACTTAGAGCTTTCAGTGGCCACTTTCCAGTGCTGAAAAAGTAGGTCTCAGATGAAAGGTGAGATGGGAGGGTTTGCAGGGGAACTGGGTACCTGCAAGGACTCCCATTCCTGAGGCACTGGGATCTGTGTTAAACTTGCAAAATTATAATGCTACCAGGATTCCCCCCCCCCCCCCTTTTTTTTCTCTGCTGGTGATATGGGCAAAGGGATGACAGTCTTGTTTTGGAAGAACAGTTTTCTGTCATAGCATTTACTGCTATCCACACCATCAGGGAGGGTTTATGCTTGGTCCCAAGCCTGATTAGGTCTCCAAGACTTTGGGAGCTGGAGACAGAGATCCTGTGGCCAACTCAAATGTAGGTGATCCACTGGATTCCCCTCTGGGGGAAGTAGTAGGATGGGCATGTCTCTTGAAAGACATAACCAGAAAGGGACTCAAGGGAATGGAGGTCATTGGTGTTCATTTACTCCCTACAGTAACTTTTACCTCTTGTGTGTTTGCAGATTATCAAAGACCTCCAGTTGCTGGCAATGGTGGCCGTGTTGGTGTTGGCAGACGCTGTGTTGCTCTTGACGTGGGTTTTTGCCGATCCTGTCCAGTGCTTCCGAAGCCTCAGCATCTCATTGCGGGTAAAGGGATGAGGAGTGGCCGTGGAGGGTTTTGCCATGTCCTCTCTGAATTCTGTGGACAAAATTAGTGGATGGCCAGGCATTTGGAGGTGCTGTTTGAAAAACAATAGAAAGGAAAACAAGTCAAAAAACCTTCTGGGCACTCTGGATTGGGGTTTTTTTGGTCTGTTACAGAGATGAGGGTCCACTGCAAAATTTCCAGGTCTAGTCAGATCACATGGGTGGCACAGGGAGAGGTCCATGGCACCTGCAGATGCTTTAGAGAAATGTTTAACCAGCCACATTGGCAGCAGAATGCTAAAATCTTTAACCATCTGCCCCTGGTAGCACCAGCTTTAGCCTTTCCTTTTAGAAATTTACAGAGGAGACCAGCTTAGATGCATCTGCCTATTGGTCTGTGCCCTGGCCACAGCCTTCACTTCTGCCTTTCCCTTGCCTTCTAGGCGACAGAGAAAGGCATGACCTGCTCAGTGAGCCGAGTGCAGTCCTGTGCATCACTCTATTCTGATCTTTGGCTTGTTCTCATTTTAGGTTTTAAGGTACGTAACCTCTTGATTGATTCTTGTATTGTAACTTCCTGTCTTACAACATAAACTGTTTAGGAGCGTTCATGGTTTTGCCACCCTCACAAGCTACATGCCTATTGCAGATTCCAGCTACTCCACCTCAAAAGCCCTCCTATGTCTAGTCCTTCCCATCTTAGAAAGGGTAAAAGCCCTGTAAGCCACTTTTCCCCTGCCTCACCTTCTCTTTTTTGTACACCGTGCACATACAGTCTCTCTGTTTCTCTCTCTGCAACCCCCTGTGCCTCATCTATCTCACTTCTTAAAACTCATGTCTTGCTGTTCTCTAAAGCACACTCTTTTCATAAAGCCTCAGAAGACTGTCTACCACAGTAATGCACCATGTGGCTCAGTCCCCGACTGCTCTGACTCCAAACCAAGGAGGTGCTGATGACAAGTCCTTGGTCCCCACCTTTACAGGATGCTTATCAGGTTAATTATACCACTGAGGTGCACTTTCACTGGTGGAGCTCTGCACATGGCCATTCTTATTGCAGAAGTGTTAGTTATACTGATGTAACTATGTAGGTATAATTACTACTGTAATTATCTGTGGTCTCATGTGTCTCTGGTATGGCAGAAGCTGCACACATTTCAGAGGGCTGATGTTGATGAAGCTGTGAGATCACAGCCTTTCTTTAGGAATGGCTTCATCTCTCCATGCAATACAGGCAGTTCCATTGTGATTCACTGTAATATAATACCCACTGACCATCTACCCAAAATTGTAGGAAAAAGAGCAGGAAGGGACTGCATAACACAGCCAAGTCCTTCTCCCTTCTACACCTCATCTCAAAGACATTAGTCTAGCCTGTCCTTAAAAGTCCTTCTATATTGAATGTAGGCATTCCCTGGGTTTTCAGTGCTGTGTCTCCACCTCTGATTTTATCTGCAGTTTGTGTAGACAGGTAATGTCTTAGCCTACAGCTCCTACAAGATGCTTTCTGAAATAAAACATCCCCCCTAGGTAATATTTTTTAGTGTTGTGTTGTATCTGACCCTGTTCCTTCCTACTTACTGGGGGTCATGGAGTTATTTTCCTTAGTACTTTCTCTGGAGTTACTCTGGATTTACACTAATGTGAGAGTAGGCTTTATGTCTGTGTGTACGTAGCACTCCTTAGCATCCACAGCATTAATGTGCTCAGCCCTTTGGGAAGCCACTCAGTGTATTATCCTGGTTTTACTGGAACAGAGCAATGAACAGAAATGATTTGCTAAGGACATGACTGAATTAGGAGCAGAATTCTCTGCTCAAGATTAAAACAAACAAACAAACCACTTAGTCCTGTGCTTGCTGAAAGTCCTAGTTTGCTAGGTGGCAGGGCTGTTGTCTGTGTCCCAGATAGACTGTATAAATTAAATGGGACTTTGGTGCTGGTTTTTTCCTTGCTCAGGGATTAGAAGCTTCCTTGCCTTTGGGCCATTTGGACCTGCCCCATGGTGGACATGGTTATGATCCAGTGCGGGTTCTACAAAGCAGGGTCAGGCGTCAGCCTAATTCCCAGCAAGGCAGGTGTCACAATTACAACCCCGTCTTCAGCATTCACGGTGCTTTGGTTGCAAGTCTCACCAAGTACTGTGGACACGAACCTCTCTTGCCTCTGTGTCCCTCCAGACCTTAGCCCTGGCAGTGGCCATCACATTCATCAAGCAGCGACAGCATGGAGAGGTCTAGAAGGGTCTAAAAAGCATCTGCACCTCAGGTCACAAAGCACTTCTTGATGTCCAAATAACAATGACTCTTAGTAAACTAAGGCTGACACAGCTACACTTACTAGGTAGCACAAAAATAATTTAAGTCATGTTCTCTGTATTCTGGCTGCTTGCAGGAGTTGGGATTTTGTTAGATGGTATTTCCAAATGATCCTGAAGGCAGACCATGCCCTGCACTATGAAGGCAGGCAAAAAATACTTGGTGTTTCCTGCTCGTGTTCCCTAGCAGGGGAAGGAAGGGTTCATCCTGCTGGATAGTTTAATCCTGAGCACACTGGAAAGATACATTGAGGGGACACTTCAGGGGCTGTATGGTGAGGCAGCCTGTTCTGAAACAACTGATCTGCTTGGGGGAGGGAGAGCCTCTGTATACAGAGCACTTCTCTAGCGCCTTTCCCTTCTGCTGGAGTCAGGAAGCAGCAAAGGGAAGGGAGAAGAATTGCACCTGGTAGTTTCCTGGATTGCTATTTAAAGCGGCACCAAGTACATCCTCTTCCCTCCAGTCTAAACCTCCATTTCTTCATTACTTCTGAATGTCCTTCTGAATATCCTTCCTGCTCCTTCAGAGGTATGTCATTGCATCCCTGCAGGGACCTCTCTGTCCTCTCTGCCTTTGCTTCTCCTGCTTTAGGCTGCCTGAGGGGCAGTTTTTATGTCTTATTTTCCCTGGCCATCCCTTGCTCTGTGGCATCACCTACTGACCTGACCCTCAGCTCCTAACTGGGACTCCCAGTGCCCACCAGCACCTTCCCTGCTGTCCTGTCCCCCCAGCCCCACTTCTGGCCTGCAGCAGCGTGCCAGGCGTTTGCTGCATCGTCACCACTGCACACTCAAGGTCTGCATTATAGATCAAAGAGCATTAATTAGGATTGCGCTGAGTGTATCTGAGCTCACCAGGGTTGGTATGAGCTGGGGGTTGACACCATCAGGCTGTAATTTTCCACACTCTGGAAACCTCTTTTTTCTGTTTCCAGAGTATTCTCCTGCTCTACGGGACCTACTTGGCCGGCCTGACCGACAATGTCAGCTCCTCACCAGTCAACCAGTCCTTGACACTCATCGTTGGTGTCAACCTCGTTTTCCTGGCTGCTGGCACTATCTGCTTAGTTCACCGTTTCTTCCGTACTTGGCACAACTTGCTGTTTGGTTTTACCTCTGGAGGAATCTTTGTGTGTACAACCACGATCAACTGCTTCATCTTTGTCCCACAGGTACGCTGTCACCTCTGTCCTGTCACTTGGCTGGAAATGGGCACATTTTCAGAGGTTAACAACAGCCTTGTGGACCAAAGCACTTACTTTCCTGCTTTTTCTCCCCAAATGTTTGGGTTCAGCTGCACAGCTCATCTCCCAAGCCCCTCCCAGTGGCCCTGCTTCCCCAAGCAAGTTCCTGGAGTATCACAGAATGGTTTGTGCTGGAAGGGACCTTAAAGATCATCTAGTTCCAACACCCCTGCTATGGGCACGAAACCTGGCCCTAGAGTACATTGCTCAAGAGCCCCATCTAGCCTGGCTTTAAACACTTCCATGGATGGGACATCCACAACTTCCTTGGGCACCCTGTTCCTGTGTCTCACACACTCATAGTGTGTAGAATTTCTCCCCTTTATCTAATTAAACCCTACCCTCTTTCAGTTTAAAGGCATTCTCCCTTGCCCCCTTTAGGTCCTGGAAGGTCTCCAGGAAGTGCAGGTTTGTTGGAGAGCTGCTGCTCAGAAACCTTCCTGCAGGAATGTGCCACAGGTGGCAGCCATACAGAGAGCAGAGGTGGAGGCAAGGCAGTCGCTGGCATCCTCCTCCATGTGGGTGGTGGGATCTGTTCTTCATGCAGTTGTCCTGTCCTCATACCTCACACACCCACTCCCATGGAGAGTTTCTACCCATGACAGGGCTGGAGCTGAGCTTGGGCCATCCAGATGGCCCCACAGGCTCAGGGACTTTTTTGTTGCTGGTGGTCCCCAGGGGAGGCTGTCCTCTGCACTCTCAGAGAAGGAAGCTGGGCTTTGCCACAAGTGAGGAAGCCTTTTGTGGTGAGGTGAAGCTCTTCTACTTCCCATGTCCTCCAGGAACAGCCTGGTGTGCCTGGCCATCATGTTATTGGGAATAATACTCCCATTGTTGCAGGGAGAGGAAACAGTTGTTTACTCAGTTGAATGTCTGGAGGGATGTTTGGGCTCAAGGACATGAGGTGAGAAAGGGAGGAAGAGGTGAAGCTTAAGAAAGAGCACATCTGTGCAAGGAAGGGCTCGGGGGATCTTGGTAATTTATATGAATACCGATGGGGGTGGAGTTGGGAAGGGGGAGCCAGGCTCTCCTCAGTGGTGTCCACTGGTGGGACAGGGGACAATGGACACAAAGTGAAACACAGGAAATCCTATTTAAACATAAGAAAAAGGTTTGTTTTTTTTGTGTGAAAGTTGTAAAGCACTGGAGCAGATTGCCTAGAGAGGCAGTGGAGTCTCCATATTTGGAGATGCTCAAGGCCCAGTTGGACATGGTCTTGGGCAGGTTGCTCCATCTGACCTTGACTGAGCAGGGTGGTTGGACTAGAGGATTTCCAGAGGTCCCCTCATACCTCAGTTGAGGCAGTTTAAGTGCAGAATCCCCATCCCTTAGATAAGCAGCCTTCATGAGCAAGGATCCAATCCCCCCCTGACAAGCACCCAGCCTGCTGGTGATGCTCTGCCAGGTGCCAGATCTCTTGTACTGGAGGCAGAGGAACTGATGGACTGTACTTGCACTCTGCCTGTACCATTTTGCTGTGGGAGCCTGGGGCCCTTGAACATTTTATTTAACTTGGATCTTTTAATTCATTACCTTGTTTTTCCTAATGGGCTTGCTTTTCTATTGCTCATCTGAGATCAATAAGCAGCTGGAGCTGGGCTGCACAAGGCTTCCATGCAGACACTAGATGAGAAAACAGACACTAAGCATTACTGGTTTTCAGCTTGTCACCAGTGATTCAGGGACAAGGGGGCATGCGTGACACTGTCTTTGTCTGTCACAGAGTCAGGGAGGAGGGAGAAGAGGGAGGGGGCTTTTACAGTGTGTTTAGAGGTTTCAGTGCAGGCAGGCACTGACCTTCACTGCATTATAAACTGGAGCCAGGAACAGAGTAGGGCTCAGATGGGTGGGAGGCTCCAAGTGACACTGCAGCCCCTCACCCAGCCATCTCTTGCCACTGGTCTCTGCTCTCCCGTCACACCCTGCCTTTGTCTCCCCCTCTCAGTCCCTTTGTCTCCTTCGCGCTTGAGCTGTGCCTGCCTCCCTCTGTGTTGGCCAGGACTCTGCAGATAACATCCTCTTCTACTCCCTAGCTCAAGCAGTGGAAAGCCTTTGAAGAAGAAAGCCAAACTGTGAGCCACATGGCAAAATATTTCACCAGTCCAAGCAGGAGCTGCCGCTCGGTGTACAGCGAGGAGCAGCTCTACCAGCTGATAGGGGAGAAAAACTCCATGAAGCAGCTGCTCACCGAGGTATGGGGCTTTGCTGGGCCCCCTCAACCACACCAGCTTCTCACCTTCCCTTTTGGGGGCTGAAGGCTTTGCAGGGTGGGAAGCCCTTCTTTACACTCCTGTCTGCACTGATGATCCATCACCAGCCTCTTCCCTCCTGAGAGGAAGAGCTGCTTTGTTTTCTCACCTCAGTCTACACCCCAGAGCACCAAAATTCACGCATAATCTGGAGGGTTTTAAAAAAAAGATATGTAGAGAGAAGTGCAGGAGAGCCTGGTTCCCACAGTCCGGTCAAACATGGTTAATTTTGAGGGCAGATGCTCTGTGTCAGAACAGTCCCCAGCCCCCAGTTCCCTCACCTTCATTGCATAGGTGGAAGCCTGGAGAGCTGCCTGCCCCAGTGACCCTCTTCCCACACCCACATCCAGGGGGCTTCAGGGGAGGATGAGGTCACAGACGCTGCCAATGTGGCTCTTGCCATGCAGAGAGGGTCGATTTGTTTTCTAGCAATGCCTGCTTCCAAACTGGCAGGGTTTTCATCCCCTCTGGCTGCCCCGCACTTGACAGGCTTATTTGTCTGACACAGAAAAACGCCGTGATTGAGAGCCTGCAGGAGCAGGTGAGCAGCGCCAAGGAGAAGCTGATTAGGCTGATGTCTGCGGAGAGCGGCTGCGCCCCCCGTGCGCTGCCAGAGGCTCCCAGCACCTGGAGCTCTGGGCAGCAACGGGATGCACCAGGGGACCGCTGCCCTCCAGATCCAGAGAGTGATGGGTGGCAGCCTCCCTGCTGGCTGGGGACACCACCTCTTTGCAGCGATGCTCAGGCCCTCCAGGAACATGCAACCCAGGAGTCTGTTTGCTCTCAGGTGCTGCTTTTTAACACGGGGGACAGCATGGAACATGGCCTGAAAGACGTCCAGCAGTGTGGGACACCTGCAGTGCAGGGACAGCCTCTGGAGCAGCCACCAGGCCAGGACAACTCAGCTGGTGTAGCCTGGGAGTCGTCCCCCAAAGTCAGCTATGTAAACTGTGAGAAGCTGTGGGAAATCTTGCAAGAACTAAGCCTGGAGGGCAAAAACTACAGCCCGGCCTTACCTGCAGGACCCCGATCTGGCAGCCGGGGCACCCTAGGCGAGCAGGGAGAATCATGGCGGGGCCAGGAGGGCTACCCAGGCATCCACACACCCCTCAGCCCCTACCTGGCGAGGCGCCGTCGAAGGATCCCATTGACCCCTGCCTCCACCCACTTCCCTGGACATGTGTCCCCTCATGCCAGTCACAGGGTGAAGGAGGTGGGCAGCTGGAGCTGTGGGGAGTCAGCACACATTTCCCTGGAAAGGGAAGGGGAGATGGCTGGCAAAGGGCTCCTTCACCCCCCAGCACCATTCTCTCCAGGGATCCCTAGGGAGGTCTGCCTCCAGCCAGAGGGGTGTCTAGGATGGCCAGAGTCCCAGGGTGCTTCATCGTGCATCCCACAGGAGAAGTGGCGGTGGCAGGGCACCCAAAGGGGACCTGCTGAGCCTTCCCTGCGCTCACTGTACTATTACCCAGACTCTGACTCAAGCAGCAGCAGCTCTGAGGAGATGTTTCACGGCTGCCACCGCCCCTGCTGTGAGGTCTGCTTCCAGAGCCCGCGTGGCTCCCTGGCCAGCAGCAGCACAGACACAGAGCCCAGTGACTGCGCAGACCACCAGACAGAGCATCACAGTGGGCCCCAGCCTGTGGTGAATTTCAAAGATGATCTGAAACCTACCTTTGTGTGACTAGGAGCACCCCTGCCCCAAAAGGAAGTGCCCTCTCACCCCTGAAACACTACGTTTTCTGCTGCATGTCCTTCTGAGGGATGTGTCTTTTTCTGGAATCTGGGGATCGGGAATAAACCTTGCCCTGTTCTGGATTGCAGTGTCAGCTCCAGCCTGGTCAGCTGTGACTGCAGACCAGGTTTGGCTGAGAGTGGGTTGGCAGCACTCAGGGAGGTGGCAGTGCTTTTGTCCTGGCTACTCTGGGCAGCAGCCCGTACCCCACAGATACCCAGCACTTCTGTCTGTCCTCCTGACAGCAGTGGAAACACTGGGGCTGAGTGGCTTGTGAGAGCCCAACCTTCGTCACCTCAGAGGGCCTTCCCTGTGAGAACTGGGTGATTGGCAGGCGCAGGGAGCAGCACAAACACATGTGGCTTCACGTACAGAGGTACAGAGAACTCCTTCCCCCAAGGCTGCCAATGCAGAGCCTCCCACGGGCATCACACCCAGCCAGGGAGGGGAGACAGATGCTCAAAGCAGTTGCAGGCTGCCACTCACCTGGGGTGTGTGGGGCGTGTTGCTCCTGGGCAAAGCAAGGACCTTGGCATGGGTTTTGCACAGGAACCTTTTGGATTTTGGTGGGGTTTTTTACAGCATCTGAGTGAGAAAATGAAGCCCAAAGGTGATGTCCCTGGAGGTGTCTGCATTTTGTGTAGTTCAGATGCATGGCTGTAGGTGAGACTCAGGTCAGAGCTGAAGGGAAAGGCAAGCTAACAATTGTAAAGGAGGATAGGAAAAGGTTTTCCTCTTTTCACCTTGTTTTCTGGGGCTTGTACCCTTCTGTATGTCTTTATATGGATGATGTAGTCTGGAATAAGGTTTGTGTAAATTAATATGCTCTGTTTAATTTTTATCTTACAAATACCAAGAACAGTAAATCCAGTGTGCATGCCTTTTTGGGGGTATTTGTAACAGCATTTGAGAATATCATTGCCTCCACAGGAGTTCAGGATGCTGAGACCTGACATCCAGTGCAATAAAAACCCTCTGGAAAAAGCCTTTGGTAAAAGGGCAGGTGTCAGAGGAATCCCAATCCCAGTTTTGAACAAAGCATGTTAGCAATGCCCTCTCCATTACGCAGTATGATGGTGAAATCCCTCACTTCCTTGTCCGTTCACTGGTTTAACTTTTTTCCCCCCTGTTGTCTCTGTGGTTTTCCAAGCTTGCGTCACCAAACCCAACAGTCTTACGAAGAACAACATTCCCACCAAACCTCTTCGCATCTAAAACGGAAACGCCTCAGACAGAAAGTAATCCTTTTTTTTGTCACTTTTTGCTAATAGAAACTATTTTCTTTTTTTTTCTTTTTCTTTTTTTTTTTCATCATCTGTGCAGAGCAAACTCGGGAGCCCGGGGGTTCCCAGCAGTGGGACTCGGGAGCTCTGTCCCCATCGCCTCCCAGCCGCCTGCAGTTCTGCAGCGCTCGCAGCAGGTGCTGCTGCTGCCACACCGGGGGCGCTGGCAGACACCAAGTGCCCCTCACGGTGCATCCCACGGCATCCCCATGCTGGGACAACGAGTGGGACAGGGACACTCTAGGGACCCTATTAAATATGGGACAAACCCCTTTTCCCCACCCCCAGGCATATTTAGAACAGTACTTTGTTCTGGGGCTGGGAAATACTGCAGCACGGTCAAAGGAAATGGTCAACCATGAACCCACCTAGAAGCAGCCGATATAAAAATTAACTTAAAATCCACAAGCGAATGCAGAAAAACCCTCCAGAGGACTTTGAACCTGTGGTTTGTTTGGAAACTCATTGCTGGAATTTGAGGCAGTTGCTTTTCTGTGTGGTGACCAGCAGCAACCACCTGAACACTATGTGGCATGTGGATGCTCTTACTAGGAAGGCCAAGAGCATCCACTGTCACAAACAGTGTGGCCAGCAGAACCAGGACAGTGATCATCTCCCTCAAACCCTGTGCTCAGTTTTGGGCCCATTGCTTGCTGTTGGCTGTTTGGGAAGGGACACATCACAGCTGGTATGAGATGTCTGTGTGTGTGCCTTGCTGGAGCTTGGCAAGAGCCAGGAAGGCAGAAAGCCTTAAGGCTCTTGTGCCACAACCACCTGCCATCGCTCAGTCTGCCTCTGTTTGCCCTGTCAGCTTGCCACTGTTTAGGAAATAACAAAATTGGTCTTCATTGTGATTCAGCTGCCTGTTTTGGTTTTCTTTTTTTTTTTTTTATAAAAAGGCCAGGGAGGGGGGGGGGGGGGGGAAAGAGCTTTGTTAACTGAGGGATTAAACCAGGCTCTCTGGGACAAGAGTGCTGACTGTTGGTGTGGAAGTTTCCCCACTGCCTTGTGTTGGTGTTAGCAGCTGGGATCTGTGAGAACATCTCACTCTGAGCTTTGATACCAGGGGCAGTTATTATAAATAATGTGTATTTGAAAGTACTGCAAGAGTGGTAACTCTCTGATGTCCTTGGCCCAAAGTGACCAGACTGTGCAGCTCATGGAGACAGTGGCCGTACAGTGGTGCCAAATCTGTGTGGAGATGTTCCTGTGGCGCTGTGTGGAGCAGCAGCCAGGGACCCCGTGGCTCCAGGTAGCCCATGCTGCAGGTTTAGAGAAGGGTGAGGGAGCACCCACACATACACGACCTCCACAGGTCTGAAAGTAGCTTCAGAAAAGTCTTCCTCTAGTCCAATAGCTGTGAGGGCTGGGGAGAAGTACTGTCCTCCTGAGCAGTGTTACTGCCCTGAGCCCTTACCAAGTTTTTCATGGCCGTGTTCTCCTTGGCCTCTGCCTCTAGTTACGGACTGAAACTGCAGCTGCTGCTGTTACCCCAAGGTCTGCTCTCAGAGCCAGAGCGGCAAAGCTGCAGTTACCCAGTTGTGAGGCATCAGTGTAAGCTGCGTCCTGATTGCTGGCCTTGTGCTCTCCTAGGAGACAGCAAAGAAAACATCAAAAGAATTGTGTATCCTGGGATGGTGGGAGAACTGTGGAAGTTTTAGCAGTTGGTGTTAATTGCGGGAACTTTCTGCTACATTACATGGTCATGCCCTGTGGACACAATCCCTGTACACACCTGGCTGAGCAAGTGCATGGGATAGGGCCACATGGTTCCAAGTACTGAGTTTCTTTCCCATATTAAAACTGTGTATTGAAGCTGCCGGAGTGCATTCACCTTGGAGTGTGTGCCTCTGTGTTTACAGTGAGGCTTCTTGCTTTCGTGCAGTGACACGACCTTTCCCCTTGTAGAGGAGCCTGTAGCTCAGCTGGTTTTCTTCTAACTCAGGCATCAGTAGCTGTATGCTTTGTGCTGCCAGAGCACAATCATTAAGGGGTTTTTTTGTTTGGTTTGTTTTTTTCTGTCTTGGAGGTTCTTGAAGACAGAACGGGTGTGAAGGACTTTGTCCCGCCAGGCAACTAGGTAAAGCACTCTGTGATTCAGCATTTATTGCACCCTACACAGATTCCTCTGTTATCATACCAACAGGAATGTGGGGCTAGAGGGGATCTCCTAGTCATCATATTTCCCAGCAATGACAAGCACTGAGTCATAAAGTCCCTCTTGTTAGTTTATTGCAGTCCATCTTAAGAGTCATTGGGAATTTTCTTGGCAGGTTATTCCAGAACCTCAGTTTGACAGAAAGAAACTTGTTTCTGCTTTGCAGCCCACATTTTTTCATAGCCTATTTTTGTCTACTTGTTCTCATGCCAATGCTGTCTTCTAGTTAGTAGCTGCTCTTCCTTTCCGTTCTTCAACCTACTCTCTTACATGCTGATGAAAAATGTGGCATTTTCTTTCCAGGATTCCTGGTCTACTTGGAGAGGAGACTGTCTGGTTTTAGTTCCTTCTAGCAGCTCGTACCTACCCCTCTTTCAGTCTGCAGAGAGGGAGAGCCCTGGTTTTTCTTTGCAGCCATATGAGGATTGCTCTATGCATTGCTCCCTGCATCCAGCAGCAGAGGAGTCTACAAAGGATTTGGCAAGATGCTGAGACAGAACGTTCTCACCTTTGACAAGAGAGTGCATGAGAAGAAATTGTCATTGATAGTTGTGTGTGTGGCTCAGCTTCGAGAACGAAGATTTGGGAAGGGCTCTCCCCACATGGGTGTGCCCTTCCAGCCTGCGCAGTGGATTTTTAGGTGAGGCACAGCGTGCACAGAACTGGCCCCACCGTTTCAGTCCTGAGGTCCATCTGCCACGGCAGAGCGAGCTTGGACAGTGACAGGGAAGTCCTCAGGACTAGAACCTACAGCACCCAGCATTTCCCAGGAGGTCTCCCATCCAAGTACTAATCCGGGGCTGACCCTGCTTAGCTTCCGAGATCTGACGGGATCGGATGTCAGGGAGGCATTTAACTGCCTCATTGATAGTTAGGCACTCAGCAATAGGACAAGGGAACACGGGCTCAAGCTCTGCCAGGGGAAATTGAAGTTGGACATCAGAAGAAAATTCTTTACAAGAGAGAGTAATCAGGCATTGGAATGGGCTGCCCAGAGAGGTGGTGGATTCCCCATCCCTGGAGGTTTTTAAACTGAGATTGGACATGGCACTGAGTGCCACGATGTGGTAAAGGGACTGGAGTTGGACCAAGGGTTGGACTTGATGATCTCGGAGGTCTTTTCCAACCCAATTGATTCTATGATTCTGTGACATCAGAAAGGCAGGCCAGAAGCAGGCAAAATTCCTGTGGGTCATCAGGAGGCTGAAATCTCTGCACATCTGCAGTGGCCCTGGAGTTCCCAGCACCCACTGGGTTGCTAGATTTATCATCAGTATTTTAATATACTCACAGAAGGCCTGTCCATCCATGTTACCCTTTAATACCCTTCCTGCAATTGCTGGGAGGCGCATCTGTGCCTGGCAAGTGTGGAAAGCCTGAAGAGTTTTTACTTCTTGGAGTTTCCCATGACTTAGAAAATCTGTAAGGACCTAAGTTCCTTAGAAAGCCTGTGGTACCTCTCAAGGTGTTCACAGAAAGGAAAAGTGAAAGCACACCCTCTGCAGTGTCCTGATGACATGATCCAGCACAGGAATAGCATGGATTTTTTTTGGACAAGGTGAATATAATGAGCAAGGCACCCTTCTGGAGTTGTGTGCTGGTTTTCAGGCAATTACATCTCGTATCTAACCCAAATGAGTCGGGTGATATTTCAAACCAAAGAGAACAGCAGGAATAATATCAGCTGATGCAATCGCACCTTGAATTTACAGCAGTGCTAGGCAGATCCATGAGCAGTGGGATACTCTGTACATGATTACAGCAAATTCAAGCCCTTGTTTGAAAGCAGCTGGCTTTTTGTTGGGTTTTTTTGAACAGTTCCCAAATGTAGGTGGTGGATAAATCCTCCTTTTCCTCTAACAGGTGAATCTTTCATTTGATGGTGAATTATACTTTGGGAAGATCCATTAATTTCCTCACTATTACAGTCTTTTTCATGTGATTAACAAAAATGCATTTAGCACTCTCCTGCTTCTGCAATCCATTCTTCACAACTCTCCGATGGTGAGGTCTTTTCCCTGGTTCTCCTAACAGAGAATTGTGCTGACAGGAGCGTGCTGCAGGCAGTGGGAGAGGCAGGCTCTCCTGCCTCTGGAAGCCCAGCATCACTGGGTACCTGCTGTGCCACAGCACAAAACCCTGGGCTAAATACTAACTTCTGATGGGAAGAAGCTCCCAGGCCTCACTGCCTTTAGCCACACCTGCTTGAAGGCATCTGAATTAAGCCTTTAAATCAGACAAATCCAACAACAACAAAGTTTACCCAAGGATGACATTCGACCCAAAGGGTCTAATTTACTTGAGAGAAAACTTGCGAGCCAAGAGCTTTGTCTCTTCTAATGACTTATGCTCATCTCAGAGCAAACCCACAGACTTCTGTCTTTCACTGGCACCTGTCATTCAAGTGAACACAAGACCACCTCCCTGAGCTCCATCATGGCTTCTTCACTATATATTTGCAAAACTGGCTCTGAATGCTTCGCTAGGAAGGCCTGAGAAACCAGTTGACCCATCAAAGAACAGTAAAATAAGAGCTGATGCTCCCAGCTGGGCCCTGGTTAACTTCCTCAGACAGCAGGTCTTGGACATCAGTGAGAATCCCAAATGCCCTCTTGAAAAAGGGAGTAAGAGGCTGGAAAAGCTGATGAAGGAGTTCAGACAACAATCTGGGGTATCAACAGTGGAGACCAATGTTTTTGCTGTTGAGTAATCAGTAGTTCCTGTATGTGGACAGTTTGTTCACAACAGCTGGTTTTAGTGAATTGAATACTTCCCTACATGTTCATCCAGATATCTGTGTCCTTACACAGAGGGAAAACATCACACTTTCTCAGGACCATCCCACCATAAGGAATAATTGGAATTTGACAATCATTGATTAGAAAGGGCTAAGAACCCCGCTCCCCATCAGCAATCCAAGCATCTGCTGAACAAGTATGAGATTTCTACCACTAAGCAAAGGTTTTCTAGATAATGACAGCATTAGAAACAACCTCACAAGCATGTGAGATACTTCTGGTAAAGCACTTAGATAAAAAAGTCCTCTTGCAGCTTTCCCCTGGGGAAAATGAGTACCCTGCTATGCAATCAGACCCTGGGCCGCAGGGGGGCCACAGTCCTACAAGGAGGCACGACACCTCCATGCTGGACACAGCAGGGGCCTATTTATTTTGCAGAATTGGGCTATCCTCCCCCTGATCCAGACAGCATCAATCTTGCAGCAGCAGCAGGAGGTGAGGCAGGTTTCGCGCTGACCACCTACCTTCCGGTACAGCTGGAAATCTAGGAACAATATAATTTCCAACATCATTCATCGGGTTTCAAGAGCAGTGCCAAGCTCTGTGCAGTCAACAGCTGAGCAACAGAGATTTTGTCTTTCCTTTTACAGGATTATTGTAAAATAATTTCCCTCTGTGACCAGTTTAGGCTGTTCTAATGCACAGTCATAAATGAGACATTGACTCCTAAAGATCTTCCTACCCTTAGGGTGGCAGATGAAAGAACAGGTCACAGCTTTGTTCTGCCACAACATGCCTGGAAGTGTTGAGAGACATGCTTTCATTACAGGGAAATTTCCACTGTCTCATTGGTTTTGCCAGTTTGCAACCTACCTGTGGAGCATAAAAGAAATGCTAGCCTGACCAAAACAGATACAAGACATTGATTTGCTCATGTCATTCAGGCAGCAAGAGCTGTTCTGCTGATGTGTGTGTCTGTTGGAAAGAGCACAGCTATTTCCACCTCTAACAGAAACCTTGCGGCTTTTTTCAGGAACTCAGCAAGGCTGCCCAAGCCCAGAATGACAGAAATTCTGTTAATAAACCTTAATATCATCTTTGTAAAACAAAGTTATCAGTGAAAGAGAAGTTCATGACACTGTGCTGAGAAGGATGTCTCTCAGATTAATTCAGCTGCTCAAGCAGATTGCTCCTTTAACACTGCCTATGACTTAAGTCCCCAGTATAATACCACTGCTTTTATGACTCAGCACTAACCAATGCAATAAATTAATTCAGGGGATGTTCCAGATAATGAGGAGTTTATCCTGCCGCAGAAAGGCCTCCAATGAAGAGTAAAATGTTGGAGGCCCAGAGTAGGCAGCAATTAGCAGATTTGGATAATCGGTGAGAATGGAATGAATAAAACCAAGGTGAAAATAAAGTGAAATAGGTTATGATTGCATTATCTAACAATTAACATTGCCATGCATAGGGATACATAATATCTCCTGTATGTTAAGGCTGCACAGTATTTCCTACAAAAGTATCTTGGATTCACTTGCCTGTGATTTTCTTAAAGCTTAAGCATTATACCAAAATTTTCATGCTGAGAGTACTGAAAATTTAAAACAAAAGTGATTCAGGACATTTCCAAGAAGAAGGCCAAGAAAAATGCATTTGTCCCATTTCAAGCATGTCTTAATTTTTTGTCTGAGACACTTCATCTGCCCCACAGCATTCAAAATGGAAATCTAGTTTTAATGGGTCTTGACAAAAGGCATCCAAACTGGACCACACTTTATGACTTTGAAAAATCACAGACCACATAGGTCTGTGGAAGCTTATCAGCCCTTTGTGGAAAAAAGCCATCCCCAAATCATCCCTGGCAAGTCCACCCAGCTGAGTATGTTCCATGTCCTTGCAGCTGCTGGAGCATCCTGCACCTGGCTGTGCACAGGTGGTGGCCAAGGCCACCCCACTTGCCAGTCCTTGCAGTCCCCACTGGGAGAGAGTGCACTGAGCTGAGAGCAAAGGGACGTTTGTCTCCTTAAGGCGACAACCACCATGCTGGCAATGAAGCAGCACAGCAGAAGAAGCAGTTGTGAAAGCCAGATGTGGGAGGAAAGCAATAAATCTGTTTGAAGAGCCTGCTGTGACTGGGGCTGGGATATCTGGGGGAGGAGGTGATGTAAGAGGGGAAGGCAGTGTGACTAGGGCAGAGGCAGGAAGATGAGGGGCCTAATTTTCTGAGTCAACAGTGAACATGGATGAGGATAGACAGAAGGATTAAGCCACCAAGGATTCAGGGTTTGGGAGCAGCTGTTGGGCAAAAAATGTGAGGGAGTAGGGGAAAAGCAGAAGTGAAAGAAATGTGTGATGGCAAGAGAAGCCAGGTGGCTGAGAGGAAACAGAGGTAGGGTATGGGTGTGACTTGAGGTGGGATGCAATTAATGGAGACAAGAGTGAGGAGACTTGACAATGATGGGGCAGGAAGGAGAGGAGATAGCAAAGGAGCTGCTTGTTTTCAAGGGTCTGGAAAAAATAGGGTTGGAGTAAACATGGATGAAACCAAGCAAAAAGCTCCTGCTGGAACATACTGCTCTCCAGAGTTTGGGAGGGAACCCAGGCACTCTTAAACTGTCATTGCATCTGCTGCCAGTATGTGATTCTGACGGAGAAGCGTCTGGTGCTGGCCAGCAGCACAGCCATCCCTAACTTTCCCTAGCTGGAAAGGGGACAGTCACCTGGGTTGCCTCTCACAGTCCCTGGCAGAGGGCTTTGTGGTAGGTCTGTTACAAGGTTGTTAATGAGCCCTGTGGATGTGCATATCATGGCATGCTTGCTAAGCTGAGTTTACTTTAAATCAAACTGACCAGCATCCTAAAAAGCAAAACACAATAATCTGTGCCAAAATGGCTCTGAATTAAAGCATTGAGAAGTTGCAGAAGGCTGAAATTAAAATAATGTGCAGAAACTTAATTTGGCTTAATTTTGGCATGTGTGGCTGTGGAAAAGAGGCCTGGAAGGGATCTCAAGGAGCCATCTGGGGGCTCCAGTCCATCTCTTTCTGTCAAGGCAGAAACAATTATTTCTAGATGATTCTTGACAAATGTTTCTCTTTTTTGTGAGACAGATGTTATTACATGATCACATATTTTTTCTTAATGACATCCTGCCTTAGTGCATAAAATATACTGGGACCATGCTGTGGAGGAGACTGGGAACACAGTGGGAGAGAGGACAGGCTCATGGTTCAGCTTGTGGACTGCTGCCCTGGAGAGCTGCCTGTGCTTCAGAGTTCCTGGGTGGTCATTTAAATCAAACTTCTCCCAGATGGTCATTAATTGTATTTTCTCCCTTTTCTGGGTGCATAGTTTGAAAATACTGCCCCTGATTTACGTGTCCATGCTTTTTAGCTTGTTTTGTTTTTACCACCACCATCCAAATTGCCCAGACCATGTGGCACTGGATCTCATAGACTGGGATATAAAACTGAAGTTCCTTTGCACCATATTCAGCACTGGCTGTCATATATCACTCATCTCCCACTTCCATCTGACCCTGCACTGTGCACTGTCAGCTTCCATCTCCTCAGGCCTTGCTTATGCTGCCGAAAGCACGTGTACAGAACCTCACAGTCATGAATAATGATTCCCAGATCCTTTGTGTTTTTTATGGACAACTCCTCTGACTATTTTGTTAAGTTCAGGTTTCTCCATAACCACCTCATCCTCAGAAGTATATGCATTTGGTGCAGTTAATTACACCAGTAATGACTATAATTATCTCAAGGGAAAATCAGTGAAATGCATAACAACTGAGAGCATACAGGACAGGTAGTGGATCACAGAATCATCACAGGATTGTGGAGGATGGAAGGGACCTCTGGAAATCGTCTCATTCAATCCCCTCTTATTCACAGAGTTTAGCTACACTCAGCTCCCCAGTATCATGTCCAGTCAGGTTTTGTGTATTTCCAGAGGTAGAATCATAGCATTATTTGTGTTGGAAAGGACCTTAAAGATCACTAGTTCCAATCTCCCTACCAGGACACACGTCCCACCAGACCAACTTGCTAAAAGCTCTATCCAACCTGGCCTTGAACATGTCCTCTACAACTTCTTTGGGCAACCTGCTCCAGTCTTTGACTGTCCCATAGTAAAAAGAATGTTTTCTGGTAGAGTTTCATGTGTTTTAAATAGTGCCTCTTGGATCTTATCCTGTCTTTGGGTACCCATCTCCCGCCTCTTCATTCCTTCCCACCACATATTTATACACATTGATGAGATTCCCCCTGAGCATTTTGTTCTCTAGGCTGAACATTCCCAGCTCTGTATTTTCCCTCACATGAGAGATACTGCAGTCCCTTAATAATCTTTTTGTCTTTTGCTGGAATCACTCCAGTAAGTCCTTGTCTTTCTTGCACTGGGGAGCCCAGAACAGGGCACAGAACTGCAGGTGTGGCCTCACCAGTGCTGAGTAGAGGGGAAAGATCACCTCTCTTGACCTACTGACAATGCTTTTCCTAATGCAGCCTGGGATGTTGCTGTATGTCTTTGCTGTGAGGGCACAGTGCTGGCTCATGGCCAGCTTGATGTCCTCCAGAATCCCTGAGGTTTTCTTTGCAGATGCCCCGGGCTATACAGGTGCATAGGGTTATTCTTCCCCAGGTGCAAGACTTTGCATTTCCCTTTGTTCATCTTGATGCGATTCCTCTCTGACCAATTCCCCATCCTGTCCAGGTTGCTCTGGAGGGCAGCACACCATCTGGTGTGTCAGCTCCTCCCAGCTTTGTGTAATCTGTAAAATTGCCAGAGGTGTACTCTGACACATCATTCAGCTCATTAATGAAGATATTAAACAGTATAAGACCAAGTAACAGGATATACCACTAGTGACTGGTCTCTAGCTGGACTTTGTGCTACTGCCCACAACACTCTGGGTCCAGCCATTTACCCATTTTTGGATCCACTTCACTGTCCATTTATGTAACCCATAGCTTGTCAGGTTGTCTATGAGAGTGTTATAGGAGACAGTGTCAAAAGCCTTATGCTAAAGTCAGTGCAAACAACATCACCGCACATCTCTCATTCACCAAGCCAGTTGTTGTGCTGTGGTAGGCTCTCAGGTTGGTTAGGCCTGATTTCCCCCTTGTAAATCCATGCTGACTGCACTTGATCACCTCCTTGTTCTTCATGTGTCTGGAAATGGTTTCCATGATTTTTTGCAACACTGTCTTTTCAGGGACTGAAGTGAACCTGACTGGACTGTGATTTCTCAGATCCTCCTTCTTGTCCTTGCTGACGATAGGAGTGATATTTAGCTTTCTTCCAGGCCACAGGAACCTCTCCTGATCACTGTGATCTTTCAAAGAGTGGCTTTGCAATTACATTATTCAGCTTCTTCAGCAATTTTGAGACCCTTGCTTAGGAGCCTGGGATTGTTGAAGGACATTCTCACCAGTAAGGCTTCTTCCTGGGTGCCTTACCACTGTTTCCATCTTTTGTACATTTCCTTTTTATGTCAGAGTTTAGTCAAGATGTCCATGCTCATCCATGCATGTCTTCTGCCACTTTTGCTTGATTTTCTTCTTGTCAGCATGAACCACTCTTGAGCTTCAAGGAGATCCTTGATTGTCAAACAGCTCAAATCCTGGTTTCTAGTTCAGTATCTTGCTCCTGATTGTGGTCAGGGCAAGATGTTTCAGAGCATTCTATAAATGTTCCCTTCTTTCCACACTTACAGGGTGATTGGAATTCAAACAGTATGTTTCACAGCTTTTACCAAAAAATGGGGTTTAGGACTACCTGTTTTAGGGGACAGTATTGTCCAGGTTCTTGCTCAAACTATAACAAGGTGATACCTCACAACAGTGACTTTCAGAGTTAGAAACATCATTGTCTTCCTGTCACCTGGTGGGAGGCTTCTCACCCCAGGGGCCACTTACTAGGCAGGTCTTTCTGGGGTCCTTCCATGGGTATGGAGAAGAGACAGGCTCCTTAGGGGAAGTTTAAGAGCAACCTCAGTTGAGAATTAGAATCATCTCCTGTAGAAGTCACCTTCCAGTGACTAGAATAAACTCCTACTTTAAGTACCCGGAATATACAATAACTGCTTAATTTAAAAATACTTTCTTCTGCTGCTTTTGAAAGTGCCGCCTCACCTGCTAATTGCATTGTCCCCTTGCTCCCATGCTATGAGGCAAAGAAAAGATCCTTTTGAACTCGGAATGGCATCATCAGCTTGATATGGCTTAAATCCAGTCCAATTAAAAATACATAAATGTGGCACTTCCCTCAAGTCAGATGTCCTGAAATGACTCCTTTATAAAAAGGCATTGTTAATCCTACCAGGCCTTTTGTGCTTGTAGGCTCTTTTCTTAGGGGTCATTTGCAGTGACTGCTGCTCCAATCACGCTAACCTGGTTTAAGCTCACCCATTTCCTTTCTGTGTCCTTACATGCCTACTCATTGTTGCCTGTTGAGTTCAGCCTTGCTCACGCTGCTGGCTTGCAGCCTCTGCACGGTCTGAGAGCAATGCTCATCCAAGTCTTGCAGAACAGCATGTGAGCGATAGTGGCTGGGCTTGATCAGGAGATAAGCTTTGCTGACCATTAGCAAAACAATGGACTGTGCGCTCAGTGCTGCTAAAAACACAAACAGGGAGAGGGGAAAAAAATAGGTTGCTTGCAACAATCACGGTCACAAAATGTTCAGGAGGAAATGAGATTCTGGAAAAGATTTGTTGTTTTATTTTTTTTAAGGAATGCAATTGTTTCCATTGATTTTTAGGGGGTTTTTTTGGTGTTTTCATACTTCTGGTTTCTTGTTGCCAGCCAGTTAGATGTTGCTGCCTGATCCAGAATCCTGCCTTTTAGAAAGGCTTTTGAATTACGTCTAATAGGCTGAAGCAAAAGCAACATGCGTTGTTAGCCTGATCAAATTAGGAGGTGTGCTCTCTTCGACGGAGTGTAAAAGATTTTGCCATGTCAAGCAGTCTATAGGGAATTAGGGGAAATAGGCATGTTTCATGGGAAACACCCAGGACTCATGTTTTACAGACACAGCAGGGAGTTTTGTTCTGTTTCCTGAGCCTACTTTTAAGCTTTGTGTTTGCAAACCCTCTAGCCTGTCCACATATTTGCTAATTTTTTATATTTGATAATTCAGTTTCAATGCCATATTTTCCCAGATGTTTTAAGAGATTTGGGAGAGAGCTCTCCTTTTCAAAACAGCTGTCTCTCCATCTCAGGGTAAGGACAGCTGTCAACACCAGATGTACAATGCAAGATGGAGCAACAATTAGTAACCATTTGCCAGCCAAAGATGAAGGAAATAGTGTGTGGTGGTGATTAGTGAGCAGCTGGGGACAGGGATCATTAAATCAATTAGAGTGCTTGGCAAAAACTCAATGAACAAAATTAAAATACTGTTACATTTTTGGCCAACTTCATAATTAGCTTTGCATTTTCTCCCAGGTTCTGAGGAGAATCGTCACCTTTAATCCTGGGCTGCAAAATAAAGATCCCAGTTCATAGGCAAGACATCCAACAACAACACTGCAAGTTCACTGCAGCAGCTGATGTGTGTGGAACAACCAAGGTTTCATAGCTCTGTGAGCCATTTTGCTGGGTGTTGTTGTTGCAGACATGCCATGCTCCGCACGGCTTGCCTTGAGGATATCAGGGGTGGCTCTAACACACCCAGCACTATCATCCTCTTTCTCCCTCACAGAGCTGGCTGTCCTGGGGAGACCTGTACCCATGCAGTTATTTTCAGCCAGGGTAAAAACAGCTGCAACAGCAACAGCATTTCATTGCAGTTAAGGACGGTAATTTCAGTCTACAGGGAGCCCTTCCAGCAAGGACAGCATCATCCCAGGCAGGCTTCACCAAGTGTGTTGCTGTGTTCTTTGCTTCTTTGGTGATGCAGATGTCTATTTCCAACAGCCTTTTCTCCTTCTGTTGGCACCTTGCACCATGTGCAATGCTTTCTTTCCAAAAACTATTTCAATAGGAACTAGTGAATTCTCTTCCTGCATTTGTGAAAAGGCACAATAAACCTCATCACTCTGCTGCAACATCCCCCAGCTATCTGAGGGAGGAAGCGGAGAAAAATCTCCTTTGTTGGCTGTTTTGCTTGGCTCCCTATACACCTTTGAGGTCACTGTGACAACTTGGAAACCCAGCCTGGGTCTTCTCTCCTGCCCATGCCTCTCCTGTATGTCTACGAAGATCCAGCTAAAGAGTAGTCCTGATCCCAGGGATCCTAGTTAAGGCTTCCTAGCCCTACAAGATTTTCTTGGAAGAACTGAAAGCCTCAGGAATTGTGGTGGCTTTAACTCTCTTTTCTTTGAAAGTCTCCTCAACAGCCAGTTGGGAAGTTGATTGGGGAGGCAGGATAATAGTGAGCATGAGACATTCATGGACCTTTCCACCAATACTGTAATCCAGAGAGAGCAAATGGATGTCAGTCTTGGGCTGCATGACTGAATCTAATGTGAGTGAGATGATACACACAGAAGAGTCCATTAATTTTTCTAGATTTTGAATCCTTTCAGATGCCTGAGGAAACGGGCATAAATTTTGCTTTCCAGAAAGCAAATACCTGAAAGACTTGTCAAAAGCTCCTTAGACTGACAGAGCTTCTCTGGCTCTGGACACCGCGGCTTTTCAGGGTTATTTGTGAAGAGTGTGTGGCCAGACAAATGCTGGGACAAGAGAAACTGTCAAACTGACCAAGATGTTCTCCTGAACAACAGGAAACCTGATGCCTCTGTCAAGAGGGAGTGGATAAAAACAACCTTAAACCTGTGCAGAACATCAGCAGGGAGGACTTAATTCTACAGAAGGATGCATTTTTCTGCTTAGAGTCACTGACGTTTTTCAAGTGTCGCAATACTGCCATGAACCTGTATTTGGTGTCTCTGCTCACTCAACTCCTCTGCAAATTTGGAATACAGAAGTTGTCTGTAGCTTCTGCCACACTAAACTGTTGAGACGACTTGGCTTTATCAGTTTTGGCAAACTTACCTGGAGTCTTGCAAGGCCTGGGTGCACCTACGCACATCCAGATCAGCAAAACATCAGCTGTCCTCTGAAGCAATTGTTGGTGATGACATATTTTGTGACAGGAAATGATTGCAAAATACTGGATTCTCAGGATTAAAAACTTCTGTTCTGCTCAGAAACATGTATGCAACCAGTATGTTCTATACATAGATTCCTTCGGGTTTTGTTCTGGGACAAAATTAAAATCACTTTTCAAGATTTATTGTTCAATCATTAACGCATGGTAAATTTGTCGGTAAATTTGTCACTGTTACAATCTCTGATTTTCCACTGGAAAAAAAAAAAGGCAAAGTTAAAGTTCAACCATTAATATTGAGTTTGCTCATGCCACTCAAACAAGGGACATTGCAATATCTCACTAAATTGCTCTGTGGATAATTGTGTTGGCAATATTAAGGAATTTGATACAAAAGTGATAGATCCATTAATACAGTTTTGATTCCATAGTAAAGTTCAAAGTAGCCTTGAATGATTGTGTCTTTATCTGGCTAGAGGAGGCAGTAGCCCTCTCACCATGACTTCTGGTGGAATGACCCAGCAAGAGCTGCACGTTAAACAGATAATCCTCCTACTGATCCCTGGAAATAGATGCAGTGAAGAAAGAAGAAGCAGGAGTTCCCTGTGAAGGAACATGTCAATTAGTTCATGTTGGAGCAGACCTATCCAGTGTCTGATTAAAATGACTGAAGTTTATGGTGGTATATGAAATGTAAACTCCAGAACAAACAAAAAGCCTCCCCTCCTCTTACACCAAGCTCCTTAAAGCTTTGTTCTTCCCAGAAATTGTACCAGTTTCCCAATTCACTGCCACCTTATGGCATTTCAGAGAGACAACACTTCACTGATCTCCATCACTCTGCATTTTCAGGAGTCTCCCTGCAAACTTGGATGTTACAGAAACATGGCAGCTGTAAAAGTGCCCTGTGCATCCAGATTTGGAACAATGTTAAAGCCTGAGATGCTGGGTTATAATAGCTTGTGAAAACTGATCATTAAAACGTCAATTCTATTTATATTTGCAGATTCTAAAGGGAGGTCATTTCATAAGCCAAGGGGCCAAAAATAAATATGGACTTTGCAATGCTGTCAAAAGAGAATCTTTCAGTCTAAAAAACCAACTAGCTCGCTCATGGCTCTCACAAATGATTTTAATTGTCAGTCCATTTTTGAAATTGAGGACGAAAGCTTAACAGATGCCCTTATTGTGTGTTTAGGGTTTTGCTGAGAATAGTCTTAGCTAAGGAAACAATCTAAGAAAAGACTAACAGAAATCGAGATCACAGAATCATAGAATCGATTGGGTTGGAAAAGACCTCTGAGATCATCAAGTTTTATACTTTCCCATTCTTTCAAATACAGAATAATGCTCCTTTAAAGCACACTTGTGTGGTTTCCTGGTAGATGAGAAGATGCTATGCCTTGAATGGACAGGCTTTGGAGACTTGGCTGGTTAATTAGTACTTGGAAATATGGCCAGGATTACCTAATATGAAATATTGCAGCTGGGATTTTTGTAATGTGCATTCCTCAAGTGGATGGATAAGCTTGGAATTCAGAAAAGTATCATTAGCAGCAACCAAGTGGTGGTTTTGATGCAGATTGGTTTGGTACTGAAGAGGAATCTGGGTGATTTTAGGAAAGGGCTGTACTAGGTACAGGAGTACAAGCACAAAGTTGTTTTCCTGAAGTAGCCTTGTCCTCTGTAAGTGAATGAAGTTGATTTCCTATTTTTATTATCTGGTTGTAGACTCATTTCAAAGCTTTAAGGGACATTTTTTTAAATGGACACCATCAGTATAAATTATGCATTGGTCTGATTTTTATTTACCTCTATTAAGAGCAACAGCAAATGCTAAAAAGCAGAGAGTTTTCTCTCCCCCACCTGCTATTTTTCAGACTGCCAACTATTTTCAAAAGCAAAGCTCGGCTGTCTCTTCTAAGTCAGTTCTCCCGTTTAGGTAGTTGTTTGAAAGAACTTTGTCAGAAAATATGAAAATGTGATTTGTGTTAGCATTTTGATGCTTAAGGCCAGAAAAAATAATTTCAAGCTCATGACTGGAATGCCTGGTGGTGCATCTCAGGTAGAATAGAGCTGGCCACTGCGCATTTACTTTGTCTTTTCTATGTAAGAATGCTCTTCAGAGAACTTACCCAATCTGTAGCCCTAATTTTTGACAACAGCTCTACTAAACAGGAGAAGAAAATGTCCTTTTCACTGCTGGCAGTGTATTGACACTGTCTCAGTGATGTCTGGCACAGTGGTGTCTCAGAGGAGGCTGGTATGGTGAGTGCAGGAGGGTGGCTTGGGGGGGCTTCAGTGCCACTCCAATGCTGTGACCTCAGACTGTCTCTTTTAGTCCTTGTTAGGCCATGCCACTCTCACCTGTCAGGTTCCAGCTGCCAGAGCTGCCCTGGTAGATCTTGAAGAATCAAACCTTAAACGATCTCATGGCCTTTGTAGTAGGTGAAAGCATTCATCATTTATGAGGCAGGAAAAAAATGCTTCCAGCAAACCAAGCACCCTGGGGCGAGCAAACTGCTGAACAGGACCATTTTGACAGACTGGGTTTGTTTCCTGCTTTGGAAAACAGCTCTTGTAAAGGATAAATTTTAGCTGCCTTTGGCCAGGTCTTTGTTTGCTCACATAGCAATGATGTCCAGAACAGGGCTAGAAAAAAGTAAATCTGGCAATATTTTGATGCCTTGAAAAACAAAACAGCAGCTCTTAGTTAGCCTTTAACACTAGCAAAATATGCTTCTGCTAGTCCAAGTTATTTTGTTTGTGGTATAAACTGTTCTGGCAAGAGCACTTTTTATTTTAATGGCATAAGCAAGCAGTGCTCAGTTTTTGCTGAGGTCTGCTGAGTAACTTTACTGAGGTCACAGCACTTCTCCAGCGCCTGCTTTGCCAGGACTGGGAACTGGTGCCCCTGGGGATACTTCAGAGCCCTGAAAAAGTACAGGCTCTTCCAGAACCTGGAACTTCTCGTGCCTGCAACTCTGGCCAGGGCCAAGCTCAATCTACCTGTGGTGGCAGCGAGACCTGGCTATGAGGGTGTTCAGTGGCTGCAACACAAACCGTGTTTCCTGTGAGGAGATCTTGCTGTTATCAGTGAACTGGGAGAACTTTCTAAGAGAGCCTTGATCTTCTTTGCCCTGTTCAGCACATTTTCTGCAGAACTCAAGGGCTCACCTCCACCTCATGTGTTGCTTAGCCTGGAGGAGGCTCAGAGGTGACCTCATCACTGTCTAGAACTACCTGAAGGGAAGTTCTAGCCAGGTGGGGGTTGGTCTCTTCTCCCAGGCACTCAGCAATAGGACAAGGGAACACGGGCTCAAGCTCTGCCAGGTGAAATTTAAGTTGGAGATCAGAAGAAAATTCTTTCCAGAGAAAGTCATCAGGCATTGGAATGGGCTGCCCAGAGAGGTGGTGGATTCCCCATCCCTGGAGGTTTTTAAACTGAGATTGGACATGGCACTGAGTGCCATGATCTGGTAAATGGACTGGAGTTGGACCAAAGGTTGGACTTGATGATCTCGGAGGTCTTTTCCAACCCAGTCGATTCTATGATCCACTGCTGTTCCCCCCAGGACTGTCACACCACAGGCCTACGGATGGCAAGGGAGCCCACGTGAGAGATGGAGAGGGGCTGCTTACAGGGGCGTGCAATGACAGGGTAAGGGGGAATGGCTTCAGACTGAAAGGGAGTGGGTTTAGATTCGATGTTAGGCACAAATTTTTTGCTCTGAGGGTAGCGAGGCACTGGAACAGGTTGTTCGGAATAGTTATCGCTGCCCTACGGATGTGTGCAAGGCCAGGCTGGACGGGGCTTGGAGCGTCTGACGGAAGGTGTCCCTGCCCATGGAGCGGGGCCGGAACTGGATGGCCTTTAAGGTCCCTTCCACCCCCAAGCATTCTGTGATTCCATGACTCTGTGACAGCACGGTGCTCGTCAGCGCCATTGTCTCCCACGGCAGGACGAGTCGGGACGGCGGCTCCTCGGCGCCCGACGGGTTTTGGGCACAAATCCCGCTGTTGGGGGTTCTCCTCGCGCTGTCCCGGGCGCGCTCCCGGCGGGACGGGCCAGGCCGCGGGGCCGCGCCCGAGGGGCGGTGTCCGCCTGCACTGCGCATGCGCGCAGCAACCCCTCCCCCCCCCCCCCCCCCCCCCCCCCCCCCCAATCCCCCGGGCGCGCGGCCGTGCCCCGGCGGGAGCGGGGCTCGCGATTGGTCCGCTGCGGGCGGCCTCATCGCCACCAGCCAATCGCAGCGCGCCGCCGGTCGAGCCAATGAGAGGCCGCGGCCGCTCTCCGCCTGGGGCTGCGGCTCGGAGCCGTCCCGGGCCGCGTGACGGCGGCATCGCGGCCGCTGATTGGCTGTCCCGCCGCGCCCCGCTCGGGTTGGCCCGGCGATAGCCGGAAGGGAGCCCGCCCTCCCATTGGCCGCCCTGCGCGCTGCTAGGGCGGCGGCGCCGCGCTCCCATTGGCTGACCGCCGTCCTTCGGGCAGCATCGGCCGCGCCGGCGGCGGCGCCGTGATTGGTTCCGGCCCGTTACGGGCGCCCCGTCCCAGCCCCGCGATTGGCCCCGAGCGCGCTCGGGCGTTTCCGTGAGGCCTCGGCCGCGGGCGCGCCGCGCTGCTCGGCCGCCTATTCACGGACGGCGCTTACGGCCCCTCCGCAGCGTGGGGCGGCGGCGGGCACGGGCGGCTGCGCGGCTTTGGCGCACGCACAGAGCGCAGCGGCGGGAGCCCGGCACGCAGCGGAGCAGCAGCGGGGACAAAGGGACTGATCGGCAGCAGCGGGGAGGGGGGCCCGGCGGGAGGCTGCAGCCGGGCGGGCGAGTCCTACGTCCGTCGGGCGCCTTGCGAAGCAGCGTCCGCAGCCACCGCCGCCGCCAGCGCTCTGCAGCCGGGCTGCAGGAGGAGCAGAGCATCCGCCACCGTCATGGCCTGTGTCGCCGCCGCCGGTCGCCGCCCGCAGTGCAGCGTGCCCAGGCTGAGCCGCCGCCAGCTGCCCGTGCGGGCGCAATGAGCAGCGGAGCCGCCGCCAGAGCCGCCTCAGCGCCGCACTGAGCAGCAGCAGCAGCAGCAGCAGCGAGGCCGCCCGGCCGCCTCACCCCCTCCGCGCGCCGCGGATCCCGCCGCCACCGCCCGCTCCTATTGCGAGCCACGAGCCGCATCGCCTCCGTTCGGCGGGTTACCCTCGGGATCCTTCCGCCGGGGAAAAAATAGTCCCGTTGCCTGCCGCCTCCCTCACAGGCGAGGGGGAAGGAGAGGAGCGGGGAGGGGGGAAGGAAGAGGAAGAAGAAAAAGAAGAAAGGAAAAAAAGAGAGAGCGCTAAAGAAAATAAAATAAGAGGGACGCGGCGGCGGGATCGGAGGAGCCGGGCCGCGAGCCTCCGCCCCATGTGACTGGCGCCCGGGGTGGGGGCAGCGAGGCCCAGCGAACCCCCCTCGCTCGGCAGCGGCGCCGGGGGCAGGCGGCTCTCGGACCCACCGCGCGGCCGGGAAGGATGGTCGTGTGAGCAGCGGGCGGCGCGAGGAGGAGCAGGAGGAGGCAGCACGACAAGCAGCAGCAGCCGCCGCCGCCGGGCGACAGAGACCGAGAGGGGAGGGGGCTTCCCCGGGGGGGAAGGGGGGGGTCCCGGCGGTTCATGTGGCGCGTCCCGCCCGTCTCCTGCAGCTGAGCGAGCCAGGCAGCGCAGGCGGGCCCGCCGGGGCGAGGCGGACGGCAAAGGCAGGAAGAGGAGAGAGGTGATCGCCGTCGGGGCAGAGCGGCGGAGACCATGTCCGGGCGGCCCAGGACCACCTCCTTCGCGGAGAGCTGCAAGCCGGTGCAGCAGCCCTCGGCCTTCGGCAGCATGAAAGTCAGCCGTGAGTATCCATCCTGCCCTCCTCGGGTGGCGGGGGTGGGCGCCGGGGGGCTCCCCCCGCCCCTCGGCCGGGCGGGGAGCGGCGCAGCGAGCCCGGCCCCGGCCCGGCCTCGGCAGCGCCTTTCTCTCCCCTTCCCCCCCCGGTAACCTTGAATAGGCGCACGCTCCGCTCGGGGCCTGCTGCTCCTCGGAAAATCCCGGCGCGTTTGTCCTCGCCCCTGCCTCCTGCCCGCTGCCGGCGGCCTCGGCCTCCTTAAAAAGCCATTTTTTTACCCCCTTTGTGAAACGGATCGGGAGCTCCGTAGCCTGTATTTCTCTTTTATCTTCCCCCCCCCGCCCTCCTTCCCCCTAGAAAGGAGGAAACGAATTGCGGGCACACAGGTATGACCGTGACATTCACGTTCATTATGTGCTTTTTTTTTTCTTTTTCCCAATCTCTCCTGGCTCTGAAGGGGAGAGAGCATGAAAGGTTTTTCCATGCACCCGTAGATCGGGTGTGAGCACCTTTTAGTCCAACCCATTTGAAAAAAAAAAAAAAAGGAGGGGGAGGGGAGCTTACAAAAGGTGTCTCTAATATCCTCCATGCTCGGGTAAAATGCTCAATAGAAGGGATAAGGAAATATGGTATTTTGAAATAATTACTCTGTTGGCTCACATGTCAAGCTCGGCGTTCCTTTTCCAATTTTATGATCGGAGGTATATTTTTAATAATGAGGCCTATGCTTTATTCTGCCCAGGCATGTCAGAAATTGTGCTTAACGTGTGTCCATCCTGCCTGTTTTAGCTGGTGGGGTTAGCTGGTGTATGTGAATTAAAAATATGTATTAATGCTGAACAAACGTACATTGTGGACACAAAAAGGCCCCGTTCTGAGCCGCCAAAGATCGGCTATGTGCTTATCATAGGTAATTTCTTAACTCCGGATTTGAATATGTTCGCATTAACAACTGAATTGCTCTTCCAGATTCATATTAGCAGTGTAGTTCTCAGACATACTTTCCTTTTTCTTATGGAAATGCAGGGTGACATATTTATGGGACCGGGAATGCTCGATATTCATTACCCTTCGATTGATCTGTGTGATACTCGTGTACAGCCACACCTGACACGGCTCTGTGGGTGCACGCCTGCATCTATCACATCAGGTTATGCATTTCATGCCAAAGGGCTGTGAGATTGTGAGCTTTAGACAGATCAGAAATCTTGATGTTTTTCTGCACTGAAATGTCTTCCGCTGCGGTTGAAGCCTCGAAGAGAACATTTGGCTCAGGGGCTGCAGTCCACCTTGTGTCTGCATGATCAGGGGGCCAGCAGTACTTCAGAAAAAACTATGAGTGCACTTAACCCATATTGGCAGCACGAGAACATATGTTTGATCAGGTCCAGCGTTAACATTTATTAAGGATTATTGATTGGTATGAGGAAAAGCCATGGGTGACTCCATTTTAATTTATTGGTTTACTTTGTGTTCCTGTGAATGGAAAGCAGGTCTTGTTGATCAGTATTTCTGCAGTTGGCTGTCTAAACCAGGCGAGACATCAACCTGTCATGCTCAGCAGCTAAATTTGTCTCATTCAGGCGCTACGGTTTGATTCTTGAAAGGTCGCTGATGCTCCTTTCCCGTTTATTTGAGGTCAAAGACTAGCCAGATGCTTGCCTGTGAAGAGGGTGCTAACTGATGCAGACTAACAAGTTTGCAAATAGGATTCAATCCCGAGTGTGTAACACCGAGGGAGAAACAAAGGCCGTAGCATAAAGCGCATGCACTTGTGATAACCCCCCCAGTCACTCTAGTCATGTGCTCCTGGTCCTTCTGCTGTCTGGAAAAAAATGTCAGAACAAAGCAAGAGAACCACACTCAAGGACTCGGTGGGAAATGCAGTTTCTATTTTCGGTTAATCCATCCATGTAAGATAGCCTGGGAAGTTAACTTTTTTTTTGCGTTTTAAGTGAGAAAAATTCCGGGGTGTCTAAAAGGGTGGCATTATTCTGGCTAGCATGAGTCTTTGTAAGATTTTGGTAGCATAATGTGGCAAGATATCTGTTGCCAGATATTGAGTGCTTGTGTAGTGAACAGAGTTTGGTTGGCTCTTTTGTTTTGCTGTATATAGACTGATAGTTACATTCTGAGCCTGTTTGAGTTAAAGCTGGGACAAAAGAGTCCTTGTGAGATGGGTGAAAGTTGATGGATTGATATCTTCTGAGTGTCTTGGACATCTTTAGTACCTCTGTCTTGGTGCTTTTCCAAGTGATCAGGGAGTAAAACCTGACTTGTTTGATATCAGCTTTTTTGCTTTTATTTAAAAGCCTGCAGAAGTGGTGAAATCAAATGATGAAGTCACTCTTGATCTGATATCTCTGCAGCTATTGCTTGTCCTGGCTGAGCTCTGCAACAGTTACCTAGGAAGGATGGATCCAAGGGATGAGAAAGGGATTGATAAAATACTGGAGGAGGGTTCTCTGTTCTTGTGTTACATGGGAGGAGCAGTACTAGAACAGTAGTGTGATTGCCCTTCTCCCCAAGGTATATGGGGAAGAAAGGGTGAGCAAGGATTTTTCATCTCTTTACTGTGTAATTTATTGTATTTATTTGGTGAGACTTCATTCTCAGAAGTTAGTAGGAAAGCCTGAGCCTCGAAGAGAAGGATGGGAGATTACCAAGTGCTGCTTCTCCTTTGGCTTTGGGAGAGATGCCTTCTCATGCACGCTGCTCTCACTGCTCTGTAAGAGATGCCACAAAGATTTTAACATCTCTGCAACAGCAGGAACCCTGTGGCCTTCATGCATCTCTTTTGAGCCATACATCCACCTTCTGAAATCTGACTATTTTTATTTCTCTATTTATAGAGAATCCACCTCATGGATTTCTACATTGAAGTAGTTCTCAAATAGGGTATTCTTTGTGCTAGTCTGTATTGCTGGGTTTGTAGGTTTTACTGGAACAAAAAGCAAGTGTGTGTGCTCCTGGTGTTGAGCCTGTCCCTCAAAAGGAGGGAGCTAAACTTGCAGTTTTCCACTTGCTGATACTATCAACCTGCTCGTGGGAAGAGATATGAGCGTGAAGCTTTCTTTTGTTCTTCACCTAGTTGTTCTTGCATTGCTTCCAGATGTACCTTGTTTCTCAAATGGGACAAAAATAATCATGAAATATAGGGGGTAGTCATGCAACACATGACCAAAAATATCTGTATAAAAATAGAACTCTCAAAGTTTGCAGTTTAAGAATTTTTATCTAATGACTGTAGAATTGATTTTTCCCCCCTTCCCTGAGCTTCTGGAAAATAAGTGTTTCAAGTAACACCAAGTCGTTGTAGACAGCAGTACTTACTGTAACTGTAGCAAATTGTCTTGATGGTCTGCGGTAAATAATGTCTTGGCTAACACTTGCCATGAGAGTTTTTTGCTCCATGTGTGATTGTCATGGCTCTGTAATTGGTTGTGCAGAATTTGTCAACTTGGAGGGTGAGGAAGGCAGTTTTATTTGCTTTAGCTAATTCTGATGTTGAACACATACTTTTGGTTGCAAAATCTAAAGGACAATCTTGTAATAATTCATTTTGGACTGTGTAGAAGAATGTTGCAGTGGTGCCAAACTTGGGCTTTGTTGAAGTTTTTCTTTTCTTCTTAGATTCACTGGGGGCTTGTACTGTAAAATCTGGAAGCACAATAGCTTGGTAAACCTGCATTGCTGTGTGCTCTTTGCACTTGGTACTGCTGCTGGCATTGGAGTGTGAAGGCTGTTTAAAAGTGGTCCATGGAGGAATAAAGTCTGTGAGTTTGTTGCTCTCTTGGTCGCTATTCCACAAGCCAGTACATCAAAGTGGCTGCTTTTTAGGTAGCCTGTGGTGTCAGGGTGACAGTTTAATGTAACGCTGTGTGGTGTCCAGGTGGATGTGTGGGAAGAGCCTTAGAAAAGAGCACCCTGGGCACCCTCAGTGAGAAGGAATGAGTGGGGTTGTTGAAACTGGCAAAACGATTGAGATAAAACCACCTGGTGTTTCTCAACCCAGTTAGGGTAGGGCCCTCTCTATTGCTTTGATAGCAGTTTCTGCCTAATTGGTTTCTGAAACTGAAAGCCGCCCATCCTGCTTTCCTTGCTGGAGAGAGGAAGATCCCTCCCTTCCAGGAGCCTGCTGAGCGTTGTGTGTCTGGCCCTCGCCGATCCCAGCCCTGTCCAGCTTTCTGGCTGCTGCTGGAAGAGCAGATTTCCTCATGCCTAGACTGGAAAAAATTGCACTAGTGGGGTCAGCTCATGAGCACGTGTGCTGGAGTGAAAAGTGTCTCAGGCTGTAGTTGCCCAAGTCATGCCTTGCAGTCTGAAAAGGAGTCAGCTGTCTGCTGTACTTAATTCTAATGCTGCCAAACTGTTTTCTCTTTATTCCTGCCATTAGGTAGTTGAGCAGAAAAATAAATAGAAAAGTGAGGCCTCCCTATGGAACCCATCAAATGATAGTTTCACTAATTATTCTGCTGTGTCCTTCATGTCTTGTTTTTGTATTTTGTACTTGATTTTGGTTTTTTTTTGTTGTTGTTTTTTCCTTGTAAGATATACTGGGAATTATCCTGAACCTTTTTCTTCTCATTCCACCTCTGTTTTGCACATTTCCTCTTCCCTACACTGCTTCTTGGAGGTGATCCCCTATTGTATTAGCCCTTGATTCACCTGTTGTATTTCTCAGCAACACTGTAACTGTCTTGTTCCCATGTTTACACAGCTGTGGAAACCCATATGGCCTATGGAGTATGTTCCTTGCCTGTTGCACCCTGGCTCTGGAAGTTGTATCACTGTGCCTGTTAATTTGGGCAGGGCCTTGTAGGCATCACAAAGCAGTGGTGGGGAGGTGAGGAAAGCAGCAGTTCTTGGGCATATATTGCTGAAGACCACCCCACAGACTGAAGGATTTCCCCAAAAGAGTTCTCTAATTTTCACATATTCTGTCTTTAAGGGCTATTTTGGATAGAATATAAAGAATTTTTCCAATATTGGTGTCCAGTTTATTCAGCACTGCTCTTCCTAAGGATAGAAATCTCTGGGATATTGGCTGTTCCCTCACCCCGTTCTCTCTGTTAAAGTGGGTGGATGGGTGATGTGAAGATTCTGAAAGCCTGGAGGGTATCTGTGTCTGCCAAAAGCCTGCAGTTAAAGCTTTGTGCTGTGACCAGCTCTACATTTTCTGAAATGAATTAATGCTAAACCCCTTAGTTATTTGAACACATTTGCTAATAATGTGCAAGGTGATTGGAGAACACTTGGAGCCTCTTGGTTCAAGCCGTTGGAGTATTTTTATTTTAAATGACTTTGAGTCCCATTTTAAATCGAAAATTCTGTTACCTTTGAGTTTCCAGAAATTTCTGTAGAAGACTTAAGACTTGAACATTTTTCTGGAGTTGCCTCCCTTTTGATTTTGTTAAAAAAATTTAACTTTACTCTGAGGACTTTTAGTCACCCATAACTAGTGTGGGAAGTGCTAAAGTGGCTGTCTCCTGCCGAAGCTGCGCGGCTGGTGGAGGTACTTGGCTGCTTTCTGAATTTAATGAGCATCAGCCCGGTGCAGCCTTGGAAGACAAACAAAACTTTCAAAGCCAGGAAGCTATGGAAAGGAGATTATTGAGTTTGAATGCCTCACAAAACAGCTCTCCACTTTTTCCTTTGACCCACGTTCATGTGAAATCCAAAAATTTGGCTTTTCAGAACTTCTTTTAGTAAGCTGCTCAAATAGGTGCTCTTTTATTTATGTATGTTGGAAATAAATGCTAATTACAGTGTTTACAAGAAAAGATACCCCATCAGCCACAAAGGCTCAAACCCATAGATTGCTGTACAGGTCAGACCCCTCCCTTCAGATGTGAAACCAGGATCCCCCTTCTCACTTCTCATCTGATGGAGATTTTTGCCCAAGTGCTGCCTCCTGCCACTGGGGGAGTTGTCAGTTTGGAGGCTTAATGGTCTGTGCCACATTTTTTGATTGCCTTAAAGTGTAACTGTCTGAGTACATTGTAGCATTCTGGTCTTGAGGTGAGAAAGGTACAAGACATGGTAGCAACATTCAGGTCTGTGAGAAATGGCTACAGCATCATAGTCATGCTCAGATCACTGTTACTGGTCAGTGCTGCTGCATCTCCCAGGCACTCAGCAATAGGACAAGGGGGCACGGGCTCAAGCTCTGCCAGGGGAAATTGAAGTTGGAGATCAGAGGAAAATTCTCTGCAGAGAGAGTAATCAGGCATTGGAATGGGCTGCCCAGAGAGGGGGTGGATTCCCCATCCCTGGAGGTTTTTAAACTGAGATTGGACATGTCACTGAGTGCCATGATCTGGTAAAGGGACTGGAGTTGGACCAAAGGTTGGACTTGATGATCTTGGAGGTCTTTTTCCAACCCAGTCGATTCTGTGATTCTATGATCTCATTAAACAGAAGCCCACAATGCATCTCTAACTGAAGCGTGGCAAACTCAATTTAGATAACAACTGTTTGCTTTCACCAAATCTTCAGAATCCCTCCTGCCCTCATAGGTACTGAGCTTACTGTGCCATAGAGGGAGAGTCAGCTGTTTAGGTGCAGTCCATGAGAAGGGTGCATGCTTGACTCGGTGCTGTGTCTTCTGACAGTGCTGCTGTGTGATGTTTTGTCAGGGCAGTAGTAGAGGTGAGATGACAGTGTTTCAGGAGAAATCCATGTTGGAGACCTTACTGAAAGCACTGCTGTATCCCTGAGAATTATCAAAAATGTGGATGCCCAGAAGTTGTACTGCTGCGCCTCTAAAAGAGTGGACAGTGATTTTTCTTGTATGATCAGTGCTATCAAAGAATCTTTTCATTAGGTGCTCTTGCCACAGATAACTTGTCTGTTGTTCAGTGAAGGAAATAAAGCAAAGCAGTTCACTCTGTGCTTTTATCTCTTTCAGACAGGAAGTAGATCTAAGCGTTTAAGGCAGTTTGTGTTCTCACCTGGTCTGTCTTATAATGGAAGAAAGGAAAGTGGTAAGAGAGTTTGTCAATGTCAAGGACCAAGGGCTGGTTTGTTTGTTTTTTTAAACAAAAGCCATACAGCGACAGCTCCTTCCGAAGGGATGGCTCCAGTCCTTGCCAGGAACATTGTTGCTTCTCCACAGCAGCAGACCCGGCATTTTCTGGCTTAGCCTCATCAGCTGAGGAGGGGGCTGTTCACTGTGCTTCAGTGCTTCCTGCACAGACACTTGATTAGGAAGGGGACTGGATGAAAGTGAGTTGCCATGTGGATTAATTTCTTGATGGTTTCTGTGTGGGTAATATGGAGTCGGTTTACTTGAAGGAGTAATGCTGTGGGGCTGCAGGAAATTTGCTTTAGCTTGCATGTGAGTAAGAACTTGGAGCTGAGAAAAAACAAAGCTTTATAGCTTTGTAATAGGTCTGAATAGGGCTGAGTGTCTCTTGCTTTGTAGGGTATAATGACCAATGTAGCCATTTTGAAAGTATTTTTGTGTCTGTAAAGTGTCTCTTAAAGGTGATATATCTCAGGCATGTCTAGTGCTTTTAGTTAAATTGTTTGACGTGTCTCTTCAGACAGTTGGGCAGATTTGAAGAAATGTGTTGGTAGTCCAAGTGCCTGAGAGTGGATGATCGGCAGATCAGGAGGTCTCTTACTGTGATCAAAAGGAAAAGGGAAGGTGTTTGTGATTAATGCCCCTGCACAAGTAATGCTGTGGAGGGTATATGGTACTCACCAGCATTGCCCCTTGCACTGTGCTGCTGTGTGTGCATGAGAGGAGGTGTTTGAGTGGTTCAGAGAAGAGCAACAAGGCTGGTGAAGGGACTGGAGCACAAGTCCTGTGGGGAGAGGCTGAGGGAGCTGGGGTTGTTTAGCCTGGACAAGAGGAGGCTCAGAGGTGACCTCATCACTGTCTAGAATTACCTGAAGGGAAGTTCTAGCCAGGTGGGGGTTGGTCTCTTCTCCCAGGCACTCAGCAATAGGACAAGGGGGCACGATGGGCTCAAGCTCTGCCAGGGGAAATTTAAGTTGGAGATCAGAAAAAATTTCTTTGCAGAGAGAGTAATCAGGCATTGGAATGGGCTGCCCAGAGAGGGGGTGGATTCCCCATCCCTGGAGGTTTTTAAACCGAGATTGGCCGTGTCACTGAGTGCCATGATCTGGTAAAGGGACTGGAGTTGGACCAAAGGTTGGACTTGATGATCTCTGAGGTCTTTTCCAACCCAATTGATTCTATGATTCTGTGAGTGTAGCAGCAAAAATTGCCAGTCTCTTGGGTCAGAGCACTTAAAGGGAGAAAAGTTGGGTGTTGGCTCTGAAGTTGTAACCAAAAGGGAAGTAGCAGCTGAATTTTTCCAACCAAGGCAGACGTCTTACAGCCACATCATCTCTCTTGACTTTTTTAGTAGGAATGTAATTCTTGTCGGCTACAGGCCCTGTAGTTCAAAGTAATATCTTTTGCCAGGAATGCAGGCAATTGTTTAATTCTCAGACAGGCCAAGAATATGTTTTGCAGAAAGATAAACTGTGACTGTTGCTATAAAGAAGAATTTGGTTTTTCTTGCAGTGTGGAAAGAGGAAAACTCTTTAGTCACAGTTGATGGTGCCAATCTGTTTTCTTGATTCACACCCTGCTGTAAACACTTACGTGGAACATACAATGCTATTTGTACCCCATCTCATCTGCTTAGTTTGAGTATCTATGTAAAAAAAGTAGCACAATGAATTGACCTGTATGAGTGGGTTTTCTGGAGAGAGGAAGGGGACACAAATGCATCAGCCTAAATAAACAGAATATTTGGTTGTTGGCCAAGTAAACATGAATCATTTGTTGCACATATTTATCCTCATGAATGAAGCCTGTAGCTGGTAATGAATTTCCCTACATTTGTGGCGTTCAGTATCAGCAGCAGAAAGAATGTTTTGTGCCTTGCTTAGGGAATGAAAGCTTTCTGGCAAGGCATCCTCTTTGCAGGTGAGTAGATGTAAGGCTTCTGGAATGTTTTTTCTTTAGATATACAATTGCTCAATAGAAACCTAAAGAAGCGGAAAATAGTGTTGTCCTTGAGAAGATCGTATCTGTTGACCGTTTCACTTCTAATCTTTCAGTCTTACTCATGGCTGTGTGTACTGCCCTGGGAACCACAGGTATGTACAGTGTCATGCAGCACAGTAGTTCCAAGTTGACTTTTTCTGTGTGTTCCTCAGAGAAACCTTACTAATGAAATTTCAGTTTTACAGGTTTGGGAATAGGTTTACCACAATCGTTAATTTTGAATCACACACTTTGGTAGCCAGAATGGATTGCAGGGTTGATTTGAGTCTTGGGGAAATGCTTTAAAGGCCCATGAAAAGCTGGGTTGTTTTTCTGTTTGATTGAGTTTGTTTTCTGGTGGATCAGGTACTGAATGTACTATGGACAAAATCATGAGGTTTGTGCCAAGTGAGTGAACGTTACTATTCCCGAAATTGTGGACCCAAACTTCAGATGATACTGATCAGTGAGAGGGCAGGGAGAGCTTTAATTGCAGCTCCCAAAAGGGAAAGTACTGGGGTTTTTAGATTGAGCTCCACTTGGAGCTTCCTCTTCCTTCACCCGTGTGCCAGGATGAGTTGGTTTGGGACTGTGTGTAGGTTCTTAGTATGGAGGTGACATGGGGATGGCAATTGAGTATGTTTTGGTGGACTCTTTACATGTCTGAGTAATAAAGTTCACTAGCAAATTCTCTGAATGTCATTCAGTTGGAGCCTCTTAGAAATGCAGGAGGCTTAGTGTGATGAATGCTACCAAATCTACAGATCTCTTCTGTTTGAGGATAAACTCAACTTGAATGGACTGGAACTTCTCTTCAATTAGAGTTGCTGGGTTTCAGTGTCCATGGAAGCTGACAGGGGCATTGCTGGGATCTCAAACACCAAGAGAATGGTGGGTCTTTTCCTGGGTGGCCTGTTTGAAATGCCTGTGGGATTTTGGAGACAGGTACAGATATTGATTAGGCAACAAGCAACATTTTCTGTTTAGTGTCAATGCCTTGGCTCTGTGCAAATAGCCTGTGCATTGTATTTTTTTATAATACATTGGATTATTTTTTCAATGGTAATATTTGAGCAATTCATGATTGACTGTAAATTTTTATTATAGTGGCCCAACTCTAAAATGAATTAGTGCAGAAATATTTATGCTGTATCCATAACTTTTAATAATTATGATACTTCAGAAATACTCATTGAGACAATGACAGTGACTGCAGTCAAAATATCTGGTGAAAGCCTAATTTTACTCTTACCTGGTGGCATAATTATAAACCATAAATTTCTTCTAGGGTTAGTTTAGAACACTTGGTATCTGCATATAGGTATTACTCTCTCTGCAAAGAATTTTTTCTGATCTCCAACTTCAATTTCCCCTGGCAGAGCTTGAGCCCATGCCCCCTTGTCCTATTGCTGAGTGCCTGGGAGAAGAGACCAACCCCCACCTGGCTAGAACTTCCCTTCAGGTAGTTCTAGACAGTGCTGAGGTCACCTCTGAGCCTCCTCTTCTCCAGGCTAAACAACCCCAGCTCCCTCAGCCTCTCCCCACAGGACTTGTGCTCCAGTCCCTTCACCAGCCTTGTTGCTCTTCTCTGGACCCGCTCCAGCCCCTCAATATCTTTCCTGATCTGAGGGGCCCAGAACTGAACACAGCACTCAAGGTGTGGCCTCACATGTATGAAGGCTTTGCTTTGAAGCTTCTGCTGCTCTAAATGTACAATTATGAAAGTTTATCTTCACATGCAAAGCTGCTCCTGGTATTCCTTTTTGAGTATTTGAGAAGACTGGTGAGAGATGTAGGTTTTAACTTGCTCATTTTGGCTGTTCACACTTAGTGTGCAATGCAGTGTGTTCTGTATCGTGGTGCTCTCACCTCTCTCAGCATTCCTGTGTGCTGCTCTGCTTCCAGTGAAGTCCGACAGTCATGGTGCCCTGGCGTTTGCTGGGATGTGGGTTCACCTGCACACGTGAGCCAGCCTTGCCAGCCTCACCTGGTCTTTGCAGCTGGGCCTCAAGTCTGTGTGAAGGGAGTCAGCAATTCTAGCAGGGAAATACAACCCAAACCCAAGGCTGCTAAGGGTGGCAGCTCTGTCCGGTGTGCCAGTATAGTGAATATTTTTCTGGGAAATATGAGGAAGAAGTGTATGGAAAATATATTTCAGTAGTCCATTAAATTGTAGGTCTGATGCAGGGTGTTTGTGAAGGAAAGTGAACAAAGGGTTGAACTGAGGACTATGGGGTGTTACAGTTTTGCTTTGAGTTTATAGATGCAATTTTTTATGGTTGTAATGTATTTGAAAGACTTGTTATTTCCAAGTGTAGTAGAGAACAAAGGCAAGTGTTTATAAAAATTCAGTTAGTGTCCAGGATTTTGTCAGGAAAACTAGTTAATAAAGGTATAGGGAATTTGTCTGCATATGCAGAGGAATCACTGGCTTTCATCTGACACTAAAGAGAGTAGATGTTCCTGAACTCCTGCAGAGATGTTTGTGGAAATCACTTGAATGTCTCTGGACATCTCTTGTGCTGTTTAACTTTGATTTCTCATTCTCTCTGAATTAATATGGAACCCATTCATACTTAGGAAACACACAGCAAGTTAGGTAGTGATTATTTACCACTGTTGTTTCTTAACAACTTTTTTAACCCTAATGCATGGAATTATTCCGTGTTTAGAGTTGGCTGTGGCATATATATTACTTGTTTTTGTGCTTAGGTGGAAAGTAAGTCATTAAACATTGAATATACAGCTACCTCAAAGTACCTTTTCCCCATTTTTAAATAAAAATACAAAGAGCTAATGATGCAATAATTCCAGCATTCTGCCAGGTTTATAAATTATATATGAAATGTTCTCCTTTGTAAAATGTTCCTCTTTGGATGTCCTGAGGTAGACTATGTAATGTGTCACTCTTCAAATGTCATGAAAAATGGAGTGGAACAATAATGACACACTGGAAGCTGGGAAGTCTGGCTTGAGAGTTGGTGCAGCTACTGAAAGTTCAAGAGTGTATTTTCCTCTTTAAAATTCAGGAAAGTGGGCTGGTGCAGTTATGAATCAATTTTCCTTCAACTTGGCAAAGGATTAAGAAAAAATATGCCTTTGTACTACTGGGATAAATAGCTGAAAACCTCCAGAAGTTGTTCAAAACTACCCTTTTTAAAAATATGATGCTCTTCAGATTTTTACACGGTGCCCCATCCCAGTGCTGTTCTTTGAAGGAAAGGATATGCAGACCACATAAATGAACCTCTGAGAAGGAGACCAGCCATGGAACATGCTGGTAAATGGAGTCAACGATGTGGCATGAAAGTGCTTGTTTAAAAATAACATCATCCACTAAAGACTTCAAATATCTACTTCTATGGAATACTGCTAATTTTTTTCTCCAGTAATTGTGTCACTGCATCATTTTCATTTTTTTGGCTTTATGCAGCTGAGAGCTCTTTGTTCCCTCAGACTGATGTCGGACATGGGAAACAAGATGCTGTGCTGAAGAACTGTGTAATTTAATGTTAGGTAAAATTGCCAAATGTGCTTCAAATAGATGCCCTGTGTGTATATATCATTTAAGGTGTATATCTGAATCCCTACCTCCTGTTAACTGTCTGGATGTTACTCCTTTGGGTGTTTGCATGTGGCTGTTCGTGAAGACGGGAACGTGGATTGTGCGATGCCTTGATCTGACCCAATATGTCTGTTCTTACAAATGAAACATCTTTTTATTGTTGGTCCTCACTTGCACACTGTTAACTATTTTCTGTATCCTGGCAGAAACTCAAGAGTTTTAATTCTCTAAGAAGGGTGTGCAGCCATTATAAAATACATGTCCTTTGAAGTTAGTCAGGGTCAGACAAGAAGGATGGGGCAAGGGGGTTATGCAGAGTTTTATTTAGTGCAGTAACAAGTTTTTTTGCAGCTGATCTGAGTGAAATTTCTAGACTTGCAGACTGCACTTAGGGGTGCTCCAGTAGCTAAAGAGCATGTGTTCAAAAGGGTCTTGACAAAGAAAGCAGTGATACCTAAGCAGGATTGAAAAGTAGGAGGTGGGGGTTGGTCTCTTCTCCCAGGCACTCACCAATAGGACAAGGGGGCACAGGCTCAAGCTCTGCCAGGGCAAATTGAAGTTGGAGATCAGAAGAAAATTCTTTCCAGAGAGAGTAATCAGGCATTGGAATGGGCTGCCCAGAGAGGGGGTGGATTCCCCATCCCTGGAGGTTTTTAAACTGAGATTGGCTGTGGCACTGAGTGCCATGATCTGGTAAAGGGACTGGAGTAGGACCAAAGGCTGGACTTGATCTCGGAGGTCTTTTCCAACCCAATCGATTCTATGACTCTGTGAGGGGTGGATATTGTGTCTCAGTCTTCAGTAAGCTTTGGCTGTGAAGGTAACAGGATGGGAGGAACAGGGAAGGCAGATCTGCAGAGAAGGATCTGGAGTCAGGTGTTTGCATGGTGGCCACGAGTCAGCTGGTGTTGGAGAACTAGCAAGTCTTTCACTGGATGAATTTACAGCAGTGTTAGGTAAAATACAGGAAGTTGGCCTTCTCTTTTTGGCATGCTGATGAGCTCAAATGAAAGTGCAGCACCTGGTTTTGGTATTGCACTGGCAGAAGAATCATTGTGGGCAAAGGAAAATGGTCAGAGGTCTAGAAAATGTGCTTTAATGGAATGCTGGAAGCACTTTGGATTTTTTTTTCTAAGATGCTGAAGGGAGATTTCTTTTGATAATGTTCTCTTAATACATAAAAGATAACTGGAAAGAAAAGACTAAGCTGTTGTCTTCCCTGCTGGAGATGAAACAATTTGTGGGCTTAAACTGCAGCAAACATTCATTAAGTTAGTTGAGTCAACTTTTAAGAGCAGGAACTGGAATAGATGAGGAAAGCTGATTCTTCCCAGTACTGCCTGTTTGAAAAATGTTTGCCAGGTAGTTTATATATAGAAGTTTGGAGAGGTTTTAATTAAGACTGTCTGTAGTCCCCTATGGTACTATTTTATGTCATTCCAGTTATTTCTGCATGGTCTTGGGATGAATTTCAGTTACAGTGCACTGATCCTCTTCCTTCTCCCCTTGGGATACGAAGTAGCCTTGTGTTCCTGGCATCTTGCTGGCAGCTACTGGGTCTGAAGGAGGGATTTGTGGAACTGGCCTCGGCTGTAACACTGAAAAGCCAAATAAATCATCTTGGAGAGGTCATGTAGGTAGGTCATGTAGTGCAATCCCCTGAGATGAGCAGGTTGCTCAGAGTCCAGTCCCAGTTTGACCTTGAATGTTTCTAGGGATGGGACATCCACCACCTCTCTGGACAGCCTGTTCCAGTGTTTCACTGCCGTTGTAAATAAATTCTTCCTTATAACTGGTGACAAAGAACTTCCTTAGTCTCGGAGTTCAGGTCAATGTGTTTGTAGAAGCAGTTGGGGAGTGGTTTTGGTTAGACATTTAATTCTGCTCTGAATTTTCCTTTTTGATCTGAGTGCTTTTCAAATGAAAGCTCGCTCTTGTTTGGCAGTCCCGTTGAGAACCAGAGTCTTTCTGTGGGGGATTTCTGGAGCTGGCTTCGCGTGGGTCCTGAGGAAAACAACGCTTTCCTTCAGTTTTGGGTCCTGTGGTTCTTACTTCAACACAAAAGAATTTCATGCAAATGGGGAGCTGCTCAGAGCCTCAAGCATAGGCTGGGACCACACTGCAGTAGCTGTGCAAGTACCAAGCTCATGTTAGGGGTGTCTGTCTGCCCAGTGCAAGGAGACTATTCACCCCTTAATATGTAACTGTCTGTTCAGAGCAGTTGCTTTAGTTTTAATTCAATAAAGGGATGTGTGTCTGAAGATGGGGTGTAGAGACCAGTTTCACAGAGGATGAACCAAGGAAGCAAACAAATTCTTGGTCTTGCACATTTGTGGAAAATAGCTAATTATATTATTTTCATTTTATTAGTGCCCTTGTTCAAAGATTTGATGTGGGTCTTACCGTGTTGCCTTTTGTCACTTTATTCTTTAGTTTTTTATTGATTTTATTTGACTTGTACCTAGCTTTTTGACATACAAATGAGGTGGATGTGTGAAGCTGTTAAGCGTGGAGTTCTCACTTGGAAAACTGTGGAAATACTTTGGAGCAAAAGTGATTATCTGCACTGGTTTGTGGTTTCCCTTTTCATGCAGGAACTTTGGCTGGAACTAAACAAATGCTTTTTCTGTGTCTCTCAAAGCTACAGTCTTGTTTAGTAACTACAGAATATTCATAGAATATTCTTGTTTAGTAACTACACATGTGAAGATACTGTGGAAGGTCGGAATCCTGAACTGCTGTAAATAAAACTGAGCTGGAAAATCCTGTTGGTGCCTTGCTTCCATAATCCAGGTGATTTTGAATATTAATAAATAGATGTCAGATTAATTTTTTCCTTTTATTCTGCTAAAATGAGAGAGGAGAAATGATAACCTGGAAGCCCAATGCCAAAGTCCTCCCAAGGTACAGTAACAGTCCAAAATGCCCTTTATTTTTTCCCTTTGGAATGTTCAGCTGATGGGAGGATTAGATGGTTGGCTGTAAGAGAGGTTCTTGCTGAAGACTGTCGTGCTTCTTTTCTAGGCATTGCTTTGCTAAGGCTGTGCTTAATGTTTGTTCTGACTTGGATATGCACAAAACATCAACATGAGCCAACAGTGTGCCCAGGTGGCCAAGAAGGCCAATGGGATCCTGTCCTGTATCAAAAATAGTGTGGCCAGCAGGCCCAGGGCAGTGATCCTTCCCCTGTTCTCTGTGTTGGTGAGGCCACACCTTGAGTACTGTATTCAGTTCTGGGCCCCTCAGTTCAGAAAGGATATTGAGGTGCTGGAGCGAGTCCAGAGAAGAGCAACAAGGCTTGTGAAGGGACTGGAGCACAAGTCCTGTGGGGAGAGGCTGAGGGAGCTGGGGTTGTTTAGCCTGGAGAAGAGGAGGCTCAGAGGTGACCTCAGCACTGTCTAGAACTCCCTGAAGGGAAGTTCCAGCCAGGTGGGGGTTGGTCTCTTCTCCCAGGCACTCAGCAATAGGACAAGGGGGCACGGGCTCAAGCTCTGCCAGGGGAAATTGAAGTTGGAGATCAGAAAAAAATTCTTTGCAGAGAGAGTAATCAGGCATTGGAATGGGCTGCCCAGAGAGGTGGTGGATTCACCTTCCCTGGAGGTTTTTAAACTGAGATTGGACATGGCACTGAGTGCCATGATCGGGTAAAGGGACTGGAGTTGGACCAAAGGTTGGACTTGATGATCTTGGAGGTCTTTTCCAACCCAACTGATTCTATGATTCTGTGAAAACGGTCCCATCTCTTAGATGGCTTAGATTGTCAGGGTGTACAGTTCTTTTGTGGTCTGCAACTGTCATTATCTGAATGATGGAAGAGTTTGCAACTTGGGTATTGTGGAAAACTTGTTCCCCTTCCCTGTTGATAGCTGGGAGAGACTGGGATGCCTCTGTTGATGTTCTTCAGCTTCAGGGCTGTGACAGTGACAAGAAGCCAACAAAGTAACCTGGCGTCTGAAAAGGCAGCAAGGAATGGAGTCAGGTAGAGCCAAACCAAGTGGTCTTTTTGGGTTATTGAAATCATTCAGGTGGAGTTTTCTGAAAATGAGGCTTTAAAATTATTAATAGCAAATAAAATAAATAAATCTCCTCTCTTCTGCACTTGTCTTTGAGTTCAGAATGTGTTAGGTGAGTATGGAGCAGTTGGTAAGCTAACTGAAATTTTAATTTAAGTTCTGATCACTGAAGTAACTTTCTCATGAAGGAAAAATGGAGGAAAGTACTCATCCCTTTGCTTCTGGATTTGTAAAATACTACTAACTTGTTTTCATGTTTAAAGACTCTTTTGGTTTAAATGCTCACAGTCTCACTTTCTTGGTCCTTTATGTTTGTCGTAGTCAGTATTTGTGCTTGAAACCACAGGGAATCACAGCTCTTGAATGGAGTTCTCTGGAAAATGTATATTGTTTGCAAGGTCAGAGTTTGGTTGATGTTACACTCACAAGTAGGGCTTCTTTTGTGGGTTTCATTTTTATGCAAATACATTTCACAAATATAAGAATGTTTTTGAGGGAAAGGAGTAAGTGCAATGGCAAACTTGAAAATTAGTCTGGTTTAAAAATGCAGCAATGCAGCTTTGGTTTGAAAAAAGAAAGCAGTGATAATTTGATGTTTTATATCCTACCAATGTATTACACATGTTTTTTAGATGTTACAGAACTCTTTGCATCCTGGATTTTGTACCTTTTTAGAGATGGTAAATCCCTACATTTCTAGATTCAGACTTGGACTAAAATTGATATGCAATCAGTGGATCCAGCTGGGAAGTTTTTAACTAAGCATTCTAATTAAGTCATGCTGTGTAGCCAAAAGCACTGCTTTTCTTAGAGGGGAAGAGAACAGTCTTCTTGGCAGTGAATGAAGGAGAAATTCTTCATTGTGCCACTCTTCAAACTCTTGCCAGTGTGAAGAAAAGCTGAGCAACAGCAGTAAAATTTATATTCTTTATTTCACTGCATCTTGTCTTTTTCTTTTTTTAAACACTTTTTAATATGAGACGAGTTCTTACTTTGCTAATATGAGCAGAAATACTTCAGTGGCCATGAATACAGGTGCCTTAGAAATAGGTGCTATAATATGGAGAGCTCAGATGTTGAAAGCCTGTCATCGTATCATAGAATCGATTGGGTTGGAAAAGACCTCCAAGATCATCAAGTCCAACCCTTGGTCCAACTCCAGTCCCTTTACCAGATCATGGCACTCAGTGCCACGGCCAATCTCAGTTTAAAAACCTCCAGGGATGGGGAATCCACCCCCTCTCTGGGCAGCCCATTCCAATGCCTGATTACTCTCTCTGGAAAGAATTTTTTTCTGATCTCCAACTTCAATTTCCCCTGGCAGAGCTTGAGCCCATGCCCCCTTGTCCTATTGCTGAGTGCCTGGGAGAAGAGACCAACCCCCACCTGGCTAGAACTTCCCTTCAGGGAGTTATGTGGAAACAGGCACGGCCAGGGTTCTGCACATGGACACTGGTGGGACTGGGGCATCTGCGTAGTATCTTTGTAGGTGTGGTCAGTGTTCCTGGTCAGTGCTCTCCAGGGGGGACAGGGACATGAGTAGAGCTCAGTTGCTGCTGCTGAGGCCACATAAGGAGCACCCACCTTATTACTTGGGCTTCACAAAAGGAGAATTCCGTCTAAAGAATTCAGATGCCAAGATATCAGGGGAAGGGCAAACAGAGAAGTGAAACTGATGATAATTGTCTTAATTTTAGCAAATAAGTCAGAAAATAAGTAGGTCTTATTTTTTTTCTCTGTAAATACCCTGAGGGCAGACTTAGCAAACATTATTTTAAATTACTGCATTTACTTCCCTCAAGTACACTACTTGTGTAAAAACAAGGGCACTGTATTTATAAAAGGATATATTTTTCTTCTTAAATATCTCTATTTTCTGTTTTCCCTAACCAATGAAATTTTTTTTTTTAGAATGTCTTTCCTCAAGAAAAACTGTCCCTCTTAAAAACTTGTCTTGAGTTAACACTCAGGGCTGTAACTTCCTTCAGTAAGAGGAAGTTGGACTCTTCTGGTAACCTAAAAGATACTTTTCACTTTTCTGCCTATTGTAAGATATATATGAGAAGTTAAAGCTGATAAGCTTTCATTATTTTGTAACACTAACAACAACCAACCTCAGCCTTGCTGAGGGGAGTGTTCTGGCATATACGGAGACATCCTTTGTCGTGGCTTGAAGAGAAAGTCTTGGTTGCTCTTGTGAAAGAACAATTGTGTGCCTTCATCCAGACCACTGCAGTGTCTGGCATGAAGCTAAAGTGAATAAATAGAAACATTTTAATTGTTCGTGAACATGTATGAAATGTTTCTTTGTGGCTAACAGTAGCTAGAACAGCTTTATCGGATGTTGAATTGTTCTCACTTGCATTGGGTTTAGGAATTTTCTATACCAGCACACTTATTTTCCAGTCTCTCAGTCCTGTTTAAGATTTGAGGGCTGTAAAAAGAAAAAAAAAGAAGCATTTTGTCTGTAGAATATCATCAGTGTTTCTCCTGAATGTTTTCCATCAGGAGAAAATAAAAAAAATAAACTCTGCCTTGTATAGGATGTCTGGGTTTCTGCCATTCTTTAAGAGGCATTAATGTCTTTTGTCATTGCCTCTAGCACATTAGCAATGCTCACAGATTATTTAGGGGAATCCCCTTCTTTTTTTAAAGTCCGTGACTATCAACGCTCTGGTTGTAACCCGAGTGCAGGGACCAAGTGTTATGTGAGTAACTTCTCTCACTTTAAATTGCTTTGAGCTCTCGCCATTTGTGCAGCCTGGTTTGGACCTGGATTGTCTGACATTTGGAGGGGAATGGGATGCAGGATCTGACATGAGAGTAGGAACTAGTACTGCATGTTAAGATGCAGCGCAGACCAGGTTGATTTGAAAATACTGTGGATGTGCCTCACCTTCTGAGTCTTTAGGTACAATTAAATTTCTGTGGAATTACTGAGGTGAATGGGGTTATACTGTTAGAACAGTCTTCTGTAAGCCATTAGTGTAAGAGCTTGTATTTTTACATTCAGTGTTTAGATTATTTGTCTGGAAATTCGGTATGTTGGAGAAAAAACATGGGAGAAGACTTAAAAGTCATAATTAAGGTGGCGGTTTTTGTATAGGGAGAAAGTATATGACAAGTTTTGTGCAGAAGTTCATTAACACAATTGTAAGCCTTGTAAATGAAGGCAACTGGACAAACCTACTCAAGTTCTGTTTTAAATGCAATTTTACTTCTCCATCCAGTTTTTCCTTTGGCTGTATTTTGTTTTGATTTTTTGGGGGTTTTTTTTGTTTGTTTGTTAATAAATTTTTATGTACCTCTTTTTGATTTCAGTGAAACAATATATTGTAGGTGTGGATAGAAGAGCTCTTTCTCTGATCTTCTTGACCTCTTTTCGCAAAGGATTTTAGGAAGGGAAAAAAATTTGAAGCAAAACTAGTTTTGTTCAGAATGCCTCATCTATTTCCACTTACTCTTCTCAAGTCTCTGACCTACTAACAGCAAAACCTTTTCTAGAGAGCTTTTTATTTCGAGATGTCAGGCAAAAGTCTTGGACAAGTTTAGACCATTAGTGTTGAATTTTTTTGATTGTGAAAATTTGTTTGCTATTGCTTCTTGCAAGAGAGGAGGTTCAGTATCGTATATGCCCAGACAAGGACAACAAAAATTCATTTTGTCAGGGAGTTAACTCTAGTCAAGTAGTAAAACATTAGTACAGTTTGTGCTCTTTCCAACAACAGGTAGCTTTTATTTGGATCATGACTGTAAACTTTTCTTTATTTCAAGTGCTCTTGAACTTCAGTGGAAGTGCATGCAAGTGTCTGCTTATCGTGTTATATTTATTTGTAATGTTACTGTCAGGGTGTACCAGTTTGGTGGGTTTGGGGGTATTTTTTCTTTTCCCTGTTGTGACTCCCCTGCCTTCCATGGTTCTTCTGCATTGAACATTTGGCTGAACTCTTGGTTGTTGGTTTTGTTGTGGGGTTTTTGTGGGTTGGTCTTTCTTTCTTTCTCTTTCTTTCTTTCTTTCTTTCTTTCTTTCTTTCTTTCTTTCTTTCTTTCTTTCTTTCTTTCTTTCTTTCTTTCTTTCTTTCTTTCGTTCTTTCGTTCTTTCGTTTGTTCTTTCTTTCGTTCTTTCTTTCTTTCGTTCTTTCTTTCTTTCTTCCTAAGTGACATTTCTTAAATGGATTAGCACAGCTTTAAAGGAAACATGGAGAGCACTCCGGTCTCTGAATCCCAAGGACCTGAGTTCCAGTCTCAGTGGGACTGTCCCCTGGCAGTTCAATGCCTCCCTGCCATCCCATCCCATCAGATCTCGGATGCTCAGCAGGGTCAGCCCCAGTTAGTACCGGGGGCTGTGACAGTCCCGAGGACTTCCCTGTCACTGTCCAAGCTCGCTCGGCCGTGGCAAATGGACCTCAGGACTGAAACGGTGGGGCCAGTTCTGCGCACGCTGTGCCTCACCTAAAACATCCACTGCGCAGCCTGGAAGGGCACATGGGGAGACCCTGCCCAAATCTGCGTTCGCCAAGTCTGGCCATACAAAGGAAATACGACAGGGAAGTTTTTTTCATTGCTGTTGCATTCCCTTTGGTAACACGGAGTGTGTTGTCCCTGGACAGTTGAGCGTTGGTGCCTTAGCCAGTCTGGGGACACTGTTGATTGTTGCTGGAACAGGAACCTGCCTCTGGCCCTACAGGATGCTGTCAGATACGTAGGATTGGGAAGACCTGCCATGAGTACACTGAGCTCTTGCTGTATGTACAGCCAGACTTATAACTGCATGTAAACAGGCTTGAACTTATAAACTCTGGCTTGAAGACTTCTTGTTTATTGTGGGGATTTAATTTTTTTTGTGAAAACCAAAATACTTAGCCTTTTTGATGTAGAAACATCTGGTTTAGTTCACCAAACCTGCAGGTGCTGAGACATGTAAGTTGCTGCCTGGATATGAGAGTGATGTTGCACCTTGTAGTGAGGCCATGAAATAACCACAGTTACAGTGAAGGTGTGAAATGTTGCATTTGAATCCTGTGTGGCTAAGTGTGTCTCTGCTTGGTTTCCTCTAACTGCTGGCACGTTTCCTGATGGTGAGTCCAGAAAGAAGAATTAAGGTAATTTTGCTTGTGTCTGTCTTGAAAATGTGATTTCAACTTAAATGATCACGTACATGCTGGGAATAGAACTATTTATTTTGGCCTAATTCTGTAAGTATGCTTTGCCCTTTATTTGTTGATAAACAGGGCTCTCAATCTGATTTTCATGCAAAAAATTGTAGCCAAAGAAATGCAAACTCTAATATTATTGGTTGATGTTTGAAAATAGTTTCTGTAAACATTTTATTTTAGAATAATTTGCAATAATTGTCCAATATAAAGCTACCTGCTTTATTTTGGAAACAGTACAGAACACATGGACTGTATGTCCCTCTGCTTCCAAATCTTGACCTTCATCCTTCCCTGTGTGTTCAAACTCATTTGTTTTGCCTCCATAATTCCCCAGCACACACCCAAGTTACAGTTGTTGTTTTTGGCTATGATCCAGGGCTCACAATTTATTGTTTTACAGGAAAAAAAATAACATGTTTCCACTCAGAATTTCTTGAAATACAGTCTGGTTGCGGTCAATTGTTCTGAGTATGAGATTAAAACTGTACTTAAATAAAAATACTCTCTTTCAAAATTTCCCGTTTTCCTCTCTTTCCAACGGAAGTATAGTTGGATTGCTACCAGAAGCATTCTTCTTGTGGGGGAAAAAGTAATTCTGAAAGTCAGTGATAATCTATAGGATCTTCTGTGAAGATTTTTGTTTGAAATATTAATGGCTGGAGTCATGGCCATAATTACTGCTCTGAGGGTGTGAAGGATTTCAGGTCTTTAAGTGTAACTTACAAAGAATGCAAATATCTTTGAACTTTATAAATAGTTGGGGTCTCTGGCTGATGTGGAATATTTGGCTTTTTGGGTGATGACCAAGGATTTTCTTGGTTTCATATTTATAATGTATATCCACTTAAAAATTCTCAGGAAATGCAGAGGGCTTTGGGTAAGCCCTTGCTCATTTGCTGAGGCAACACTAAATTATTTACACAGTAGAGTGGTAGAATCCTTGCTCTAATGGTAAAAAATTGGCTATATACTTAAACGTGTGAAACAACAAATGTTGTTTCTCTGAACTTTAAAAATATATTCAGTATATTCAGGCCATCCTTAGGCAGCTTTATTCCAGCCACAAACACGGTGAGTTTCTGTTGGAATATTGAAACAATAGTGCTCTGAATGTTCTGCTGTTGAAGGGATGGTGAAGTGTGTATTTCCTGCTTTTTAAGAGTTGTTCCTTGTGTTGGGATAATGGCTCTAAAGAAGTTGCCCTTGAAGTTATCAGAGTATTAAACAATTTTCTTTAAACCTCTGTATGTCAATCTGCACAGCAAATCTAATGACTGGCAAAATCTTGACTTCCATTAACGTTTCTGCTTTGTTGGCTCTGTCCCGTGATTTAGTTCCCTGTATGTGGAATTCTGAGGTCCAAAGAAGGTAAAATGCATAATTTTCCTTCAAAGAGTTGTCCTACAGCATAATGAGTCTTTAGTGCAAAACTTGGTTTTCATCTCTGGGGTTGCTGTGCAGGAGCTGCAGCCTTTGGATGGCACTCGAGTCAGGTGTGTTGCTGGCTGTGCTGTGGAGCTGGAGGGAATATGCTCTGTCTTTTGGCAGAAGTTGGTGTTACTTCACTGTGCTAGCAGGTATTTTGAAGCTGAGTGAGTGTATAGAAGTTGGAAGCTGTGTAGGCACCAAACACCTTATGAATAAATAGTGGAAAGTAATGTCTTTTGAAAAGACTCTGATCTCCTGATTTTTATTTATGTATTTTTCATATAGAATCATAGAATCGATTGGGTTGGAAAAGACCTCCAAGATCATCAAGTCCAACCCTTGGTCCAACTCCAGTCCCTTTACCAGATCATGGCACTCAGGGCCACGGCCAATCTCAGTTTAAAAACCTCCAGGGATGGGGAATCCACCCCCTCTCTGGGCAGCCCATTTCAATGCCTGATTACTCCCTCTGGAAAGAATTTTTTTCTGATCTCCAACTTCAGTTTCCCCTGGCACAGCTTGAGCCTGTGCCACGTTGTCCTACATATAGATGTGCTTTGCTCCAGCAGTGACAATGTTATTTTGGTCAAGCTCTGTTACAGGTGGGGAAAAATGGTTGTGTTTGGAGATGTTCAATCTAAACTAGTTGTTCCTGCATGTGGGTGACTGGATGGATTGATCTGTGGTTGGAAGGTGCTGTGTGCTGGGGATGTTCCAACTCCAGTAAATCTCTGCATGGTTAGAAATGTTTTGCCTTGCGGAATGATGGGAACCATCATCGTGTTTTGCCTGGTTTGTGGTGAAATCAGCTTGTAGTGCTGTGATAGATTTTTATGGGCTGTAGCTTGATTCCCTGTTACAGGTGGGCAGTGCTGCAGTTTTCCTCTTCCCTGCCTGATCATGTGCATTTCTGATGAGTGAAGGACACTGAGGCTTTTTGAGATGCTGTGTTTGGTCCTGCATTTTGTCCTTTCATTCCATGTGATGTCGGTTTTTGTATTGGTTTTATGGAAGTGATACGACAAATACGTGGGGTGTATATGATGTGTCTTATCCTAACCCCAACGTATTCCAAAGTTGTTAAAATGATAATTTTTAGAATTAAAAAGTTTAGATAATATTCTCTTTTTTACTGCTTTAATTAAAACTGCAGCATATTGGGTACAACTGCATCCTCATTTAAAAGCAGGTGTTGGTCCCTCATTTGGGTTATAATTTTTTTCCTCCCTCTGTTTGCATGTGCATTTATAAAACAGAATGCAGCTTTATGACCTTTTGGGATGCTGATGTTCCCAGTCTGTTGTTACTAGAGTTTGTGTTCTGCAGTGAGCAGCCCTGTACTTTGCCTTTAGTTGATGGAAAAACCATGTTGATGGACAAACTTACATCTGTCCTTTTTCTCAGACACTGAACTATGTGGTGTGCCGTGTATAGCGGGTTCTTTTGATACAAGTCTTAGATGTGATACAGGAGGATCATTGAATCAACCAAGACTTTGATTTGAAGAAGGAATGAGAAGTTCCTTAACAATGATTATGAAATGAGTGTGTCCTGATATGTTTAGACAATGTTCTGCTCAACAATTAAGTTCTATCTTTTACCTGTGATTATAAAGGCAACCTTTTCCTTGTTGTGGGAATGAAGCAGTTGCATTGACCTTGGTTAATCAGGTCAAGGTGTATTAAAGGTGAGTTGTGCATACTGAATTTGAAGTAAGGATACCTGTGTGTAATGTGTCTCACTTACTCTTACCTAATTTACTCTTACCTCAGCTCTGTGTAAATAACACCTAAGGATGTATTTTGTATTATGTTTTGCTAGTTCAGGCAGCTGATTATGTTCTTAATAAAGACCAGCGAGGAAGTGGGGCAGGTTATCATAATGCCTTGGGTGCCTCACAAGCTGAAGAATCCAGAATGAGACCATTCAGAATAAATTATACAACATATACAGAGGTCTTCAAGTCACCAACTGGATGAAGTGAGTGTAGTAAATCAAACTATGAGGCCTAATGAGGTAAGACCGTCAGTGTTCAGTGCATGTTTTTACTGGAAGTTGAAGACCAGCAAAGAATAGCAGGTATTACCAGGTGTCCTGTTAATCTGATTTCCCATAAACAGTAACATATTTTTCCTTGTATTTTTTTTCCCCTTCCTTCCTTTTTTTCTTCTCTCTGTCCTGAGATTACCACCTGAGGTGGGGAAGGAGCACTTTGACATTAATGAGCTGACATTCAGCTGTAACCAAGCAGAGCTGTAGCTGCCTGGAGTTGACCCCAACCCGGTGACGTGGGACTGTGTGAGTGAGCTCAGCGGCACCACCACGCACTTCTAAGAATGTGCCACTGCAGAGTCATTCATAGTTCTCAGTGCTCTCTGTTGAATTTCACATCCTCCTACAAAATGTTTACAGGCAGGAGCAGCAGGGTAAGCAGACAGAAATAGAAAACCAAATTGTCAGTTCTGTAGATCTTGAACACTTTGAAATATGTTGGCTTAGCTTTTGTGTGCTTAAAGCAGCAGTCTGTTCTAAATGTAAAGGTTAGGAAATTGATTGTTCTGCTTGCTGTCCTCTTGATTAGGAGACATGGATTTTTTTATTGTTATTTTTAGATTTTTTGCTGATGATTCCCTTGTCTCATTTAGACCTGTTTCCCACCTAGTGATGTTCAGCTAGATCGTGTATGAATGCTAATTTCCCAGGCTGTGTGTGGGTTGGTCCCTGCCTGTCTCTGAAGTGCTTCTCCTAGAAAAGCTTGAGCACTGCTGGGTTAGTGGCTTTGCTGTTGAAGCCTGTTAGATGGCAGTAGCATTAAGAAAATGAAAGTAGTCAGTTCTCAGTGGTTTATAATTCTCCATAGGGTGTAGAATTGAGGCTTAGAGGTGGCCTCATCACTGTCTAGAACTACCTGAAGGGAAGTTCCAGCCAGGTGGGGGTCAGTCTCTTCTCCCAGGCATTCAGCAATAGGACACGGGCTCAAGCTCTGCCAGGGGAAATTTAAGTTGGGTATCAGAAAAAAATGCTTTGCAGAGAGAGTAATCAGGCATTGGAATGGGCTGCCCAGAGAGGTGGTGGATTCCCCATCCCTGGAGGTTTCTAAACTGAGATTGGCCGTGGCCCTGAGTGCCATGATCTGGTAAAGGGACTGGAGTTGGACCAAGGGTTGGACTTGATGATCTCAGAGGTCTTTTCCAACCCAATCGATTCTATGATTCTGTGATGTGGATTGGTCATGCATCTCATTAATGTAGATGGGCCTCTTTTAAGCTGTTACCACATTGTTGCAAAATAATTTCAAAAAGCATAGATTACTATACTGCATTAGAGTTCATGGTCTGGAGATAAGTTTTTATGTTAGAGTTACATTTTTGGCCTTATTTACCAGCCTCAGATGGTTTTGCAATGTTTTTATCTATCTCTGCTTTTATTATGGCCCATCATGCATAGATGTAGGCAGAAATTGCTGGCAGAGATGTCCAGTGGTACAACAAAAGCACAGGTGGGTTGTAGTTATAATTCAGTTTGCAGTCCGAATATTTACTTTATACACAAATAGGTGTAAACACAGAGGTACCATACTCCAAAAGATCTGGCTCTCACTACTGCAAGTTTCTTGAGGGTGCACTGTCAAGATTTGAAAGCAAGTTGGGTGGGATAAAAGCAGGTTTGATTTTAAAGCAGGGTGGGTAAAGAAATGGATTCAAGTGTAGATGAAAACAGAGCCCTGGAATGCTTTAGAGCAAAGGTTGAGAAGTTTGTAGACAGAATTTTGTGTGGCACAGACTTCAGAGCAGTTCTATTGGGTTTGTGTGGCAAGGTTTTGGTAGCTGGGGGCTTCTGGAGTGGCTTCTGTGAGAACCTTCTGGAAGCTTCCCCTGTGTCCAGTAGAGCCAATGCCAGCTGGCTCCAAGATGGAGCAGCTGCTGCCAAGGCCAAGACCATCGGTGGGGGTGGCAGGAGCTCTGTGATGACATATTGAAGAAGGGGGGAAATACCTGTGCAATCACAATGGTAGAGTGAAGTGAGAATAGGCGAGAGAATCAGCCATGCAGACACCAAGGTCAGTGAAGAGGGAGGTGCAGGAGGTGCGCCAGGTGCTGGAGAAGAGAGTCCCCAGCAGCCTGTGGTGCAGACCATGGTGAGGCAGGTTGTCCCCATGCAGCCCGTGGAGGTCCATGTTGGAGCAGAGGTGCACCACAACCTATGGAGGACCCCACACCAGAGCAGTTGGATGTCCCAAAGAAGGCTGTGGCCCTGTGGGAAGCCCAGGTTGGAGCAGGCTCCTGGCAGGACCTGTTGAGATCGAGTAGCCCACGCTGGAGCAGGTTTGCTGTCAGGACTTGGGACCCCATGGAGGACCCACAGTGGAGCAGTTTGTGAAGAACTGAAGCCTGTGGGAAGGACTGGCATGGAAGAAGTTCATGGATGACTGTCTTCAGTGGGAGGGACACTGTGCTGGAGCAGGGGAAGAGTGTGAGGAGGGCTCCCCTTGAAGAGGAAGGAGTGGCAGAGAAAACATGTGATGAACCAGCTGCAACCCCCATTCCTTGTCTTCCTGTGCTGATGGAGGGAAGGAGATAGAGAAAATTGAGAGTAAAGTTAAGCCCAGAAAGAAGGGAGGGCAGGGAGAAGGCGTCTTTGAGATTTGGTTTTATTTCTCATTATCGTACTCTGGTTTGACTGGTAATAAATTAAACTCATTTTTTGCCAAGTTGAGTTTGTTTTAACCCATAAGCTTTCAGTTCGAGGACACATTGGTGGGCACCTGGCCTCTGGCTGAAGTCAGCTCACAACAGCACTGGAACCAGTGACTCCTCCTTTATAAGGATTTGTGCACTTTTATTTATATGCTGTAACTTGGTGACCTTGGTTTCGTCCTCTCACAATTCCAGAAGGCAAGGATCTTGACTTGTCTGGAGCAGAGCATGTTTTTGTTCCCTGGTATGTGTATGCAGATTGGTTGGATTGCTGCTGCCAACCAGTGTGAAAGAGTTGGGATAGTATTCCTGGTTTGCTGGTTTGACAGGGAATCCAAAATGTCTCTGAGATTTCTGGTTTTTCAGAGTAGGCTGATAATGGTCCATGAGGTCCAGGTCTTTTTGTGGTGGAGAGGAAAATCTGATGGGCAAACTAGTGACCACATAGGCTTAATTAGCTGACAGAATCATTGTAAAAACAGTGGTAACCAAGATACTGAATCTACAGAGGAAACAGAGTAGAATATAAAAAAGACAGAAGTAGAGATGAACTTCACTTATAATTTGCCCCTTCAGGCAAAAGTTTAATTTTTTACCAAATGTATCGCTTTGGAAGTCATAGTTTAATCTGTCATTACACCAAGCCTTGCATGCTGAATCTATCAGGGAACATTACCTCCTAAAGAAACTGTCGGCCAGAAAGACCTGCCCACTGTGTGAGGCTTTCAGTTCAGTCCTCAAGTATACCCCAGTTTCCAGTCTGTTATCCCATCTTGCTCAAGTCACAGGGCAATAGTGGAATAGTAGAGAGATAAGAGTTGGCTTGTCATAGTACTCTTGTATTGCTGTGCCTGGTGTGGAATGAACTCTAAACAAATGATTGGTTGCTGAGCTTCTGCAAGCTTTGGTTCTGTCAGTCCTGGCAGGGAATGAAATAAAAAGGAGAGAGCACCAGCAGTATCTTACAGATGAAGGAAGTGTGAAAGCTGGGAGGTCTGGATGGAATTCCGTGTCCTGCTGCTGCTGTCCTGAGACCCTGAGCAAGCTGTGTGTGCCTGGCTGCCATCCTGCCAGCTCTTAGTCTTTAAGCAGTGCTTATGCTGTTGAAAGCTCTGGAATGGTCAGGTTGGGGCACTATAAACTTTATATCGCATGCTATTTCTTATTCCATGTAGGAATAACTATACCTATGTAAAAATTTCTTTATAACCTCGTGTATCCATGCTGGGGTTTTTACTGTCAAGACAATACTGCAGTGTGATGTAAGCAAATGGTGTTTTGTCCAGTGCTCCAGCTCCAAAAAGCAATTAATGGCCTTTTCCCATCTTGTTGGTTATACTGAGCACAGTTACAGTTTCTGGAGCCCTCGTGTATTGCAGTAATAGGGACCCAAGGGTATGGACACGTGAACAGCCATTGCAGGTCAGCTGAGTGAAACGCTGCATTCCAGTAGCTCTGTTCATTCAGGGTCTGTACAAGGAAGGTAACTACAGCAAAACTGTCTCAGGGTGACTGTGCAGATGGAAAGCTGTAGCACACTATTCTCTAGTCAGTTCAGTCACGTGATTCCACATGGTGGGTTGTTTGTGTGTCCGTTTTCTGAGGGAGAGAGTCTCAGTCCACCTGAGATCGGTCCATTGTAAGATTTTGGGAAGGGAAGCGTAGGGCAGATTACAAATGTTTTATACACAGGACCCAGTGTTAGTGGTAATGTTTGTGTGGGAGTAAGAAATCTCTTGTATCTAGACAGGAGGGCACTCCCAGGATACCATCCTTTTTGGGGCTGTATTCAGATTCTTCCCTTAAACTCAGAGGTATCAGATGCAATGCAGCATATGTAGGGCTTCCCTGTATGTCCAAGAGGATGCCTCCAAGGGATGCTTGAAATACATACGAATCTACTTTTACTAAAGATCATAGGGTAACTGGCAAATAGTTTATAAATAATGTGTGGTAATAAATTTTCTTCTTTCAGTCTTCCCAGTTAAGCACTGAGGCACTGTAACCAAATACACATTGTTCTGTACAGTTTTGGAGTCATTTGGGTAGGAAGAGGTAGGGCAGCTTCATCTCGGTACTTGTGGAAGGCACTGACTAAACATCCTCTTCCTCCCCGTGCTCCGAATCCCTGCTGAGTAGTTACTTCATATTCTGTCTGTGGTCTCCTCCCGTCCTCTCTCCCACATTTGTTAGTTTTAATCTGTTTATGAAAGAGAATAAATCTTTTGAGTGTACTTCTGAGAAGTCTGGGTGATTTCCTTTCAAGCCAAAGGTCCTACTTGCTCAGATTTGCCAATACAAAGCATCTGAACTCAAAGCCTGACTGCTCAGTCCCTTTTGTCTGTTCCATGCTTTCAGTCTTACCAGATATGGTAGCTTTACTTTTTTTTCAGGTGGGAAGGTGCTTTGCTGTGAATGAATGCATGCAAAATAAAGCACTCCCAAAAAGATGAGATTTAGAGGGGTTTTGTGCTTTTATTTTCATGAGATCTACTTCCTTGTCTCAATAATGATTTCTTGCCAGTTCATTAAAAGTAATTCCATTAATGTACTTTAAAACCTCAATAAGGGATGCAGCATTTTATTTTTCTACTTTTCCTTTTGTAAGGGTACTCTCATTTTCCTTTTTGACACATTTGCTCACTTTGTTTTCCTTCATTATTCTCTTCCTGCTTTCTGCAAAACATGTTCTTTCTCTCTCAGGGTGAATAACACTTGCCTTTATTTAGTATCACTCTTCAGGTGTCATCTGCTTCTGTGGCTACTTGGCTTTCCCTTGTTGACTCGGCATCTTGCACATCAGCTTCTGTTGTTGCTAATGAAGTCTCCTTCCTTGTTTCTGTTTGTCAAGCGTGAGATTCCTTTCTTTCAGTGCAGTCTGTTGTGTGATATGTTCACTGTAACTCTTGCTTTTGCCACTACTTGTTTACCACCGAAAGTAAAGATTATGAGAAATGGTGTCTCTCCTGACTTGGGGATGAGTCATACTCACACATAACATAAAGACAGTTTTTCATCACTTGAACTAATGAATTTTGATCATAATGTCTAACAAAACACCTGATGTGAAACTTCTGATGAAATCAGATTTGATGAGCCGGATGCCACTGGAATCAGTGAATTATAATGAAATAAGTTACAACAACAAAATAATTAACTGCTTCTCTCTGTTGGCACCTTGCTCATGAGACAGGACAGAGACAGCAGGTTGTTCTTCTGAACCTTCCTTTTTTTCTGAGAAGTGTTAACCAAATAAGTGGTTGTCCTCAAGAGGACAGGAATTAGAAGTCTCTGTTGCTATAATGGTTTTTCTATTCACGGAGTGCACACCTCCAGTGTATTTTAGGCCTAGAAATTACTCTTCTAACAGAAATACTCAGGTCAGTTTTCCCTTAAAAACCTGCTAAATCAATGACATTTTGTAACAGGTGCTGAACTACTTTACCCATTTTCTGTTCAATGATTTTTTCATGAAAAACAAACAGTAGCAGTAACTTCTAGATGAGGTCAAAAATTTCCCTTATGTTTTTGAACCCTTTGAAGTAAATGATATATATATATTTATAATTATATATTTATATTTTCACTCTGTATAGTGTCTGTTCATAGATACATTAAATGTATTTGGCAAGGCTTTGGTTTTTGCTTGGAAGTCTTAGGTTGTAGCCAGTTTTGATGCTTCTCTTGAATGTAATTTTTTACATGTTTTTACATAACTTTGGAGTACATTTAGTTATTAGTTCATCAGAATTGTCTCACACCATCAAAAGAGGCTTCCACTGCTGTCCATGTACCTCCTCACTGTAGTATATGATCTCACTGGAGCTTCCGTGACCACACAGCAAGCTGGTTGAACTTGCTTATTCATCAGAAAGTAACTCTATGTAAAGTTTTCTGCCAGAGTAGTGAGTTGAATTGGCTTATTTTTGTAGTTGTGATGACAAGGGATGGGGCGGACTGTGTGGCTGTGGGGAGAGGGGGCAGAAAGGAGTGTCCCTTTTGATGATAGCAAAGTATTAAGTATTAGGTCACTGTAGCAACCTTGTCTAACCACACCCATAACAACACAGTTGAAGACTAAAGGCACTTGCCTGTTTGTCCTGGAGGGCTGGCAGACATCCTTCCTTGAGCAGCAGTTTCCTTCCTCAGATGGAGAGCTGCAGGACGATTTTCAGACACGGGTCTGTGTGCAGATGACTCGCCTCATAGGTGGAGACAGTAGGGTGAAACCTTCTGTGCTTATAACTGAGGTTTGTCATCACAGTGGCTGGAAAACTCTATTGAAACAGTTTTTCATTGTTGCATTCATATTGATAGTTTGCCAAGTCTGGCCATAGGTACAGACATGCACTGCTTGGGTACAGGTCTGAGCTCTCCCCTCACACTGTTTTTGGTTCCACCCAGATAGTTCAAAAAAGCCCTTTAAATACATTGTCCTGATATTTGGGTGCTCTAATAAGTGGAAAGCAGATCTGCAATTGTGATCCAGCAGAGAGTGTTGAGTGAACCTGTCTCTTTTTCTGAAAACTTGTCTCTATTACAAAGATGTTTTTAACAGCCATGTGAATTACAGGACATAATGGAAATAGTTTGAATAGAGGGGTACTTGAGGTAAATAACTTTAGAATTTAGTATTTGTTAAAGTGTAATGTGTTTGACTCTACAGGAATTGGAAATACTTTGAGTTGGTCTCATTCTGCTTCTTATGTAGAGAAATGCAGCTCACTCAGTGCTTTCTAGTCCATCCTTTAAAAAAATATATGTGCTGAAGGCAATCAAAATGACATTTGAAAGCTGCTATAATTGCTTCCATAAACTTAAATTAAGAGCTTTTAAGTTCCCTATGGATTCTGGAAACTTTACAAGCACTTGCTCAACTTCTGCAGGAAGAATATGGTGCAAAAAGGAGGTGTTCTCTTGAGCAGTAAACAGGTACAAATACCAAAGTGATGTAGTGGTGATGTACCTGGAGATCCCACCAATCAGGGAGGACACCAGTCTCACCAGGCTGAAGGGGTTTGGCAGCCAGGGAGTTGGCCTTCAGGGGTTGGAAGCACCTTTTAAAAGGTAACCAGAGGCTAAAATTGACTTAATGACAGTCTAATAATTAGCTCTATGAAAGCAGTTTTGAACTTCATAACTGGTGACCTTTTGTCTGGTCCCAGCATCAGACTGGTTACTGCAGGTGTGGTCTGCTGTCTCTGGCTGTCATGGTTCAGGAATCACACCTGGTGAGGGGGGAGCAACTGCCTGGAACCCTTCCCTTTTTCCTTTTTAGTGCTCTGCAGTTTGGGAACTGATTTTCCACACTTCAGCCTTTAGGTGGGATGAGTTTGAATTCTGTGAGAACTTAAAGCCTAAAATAAGTAATGGATGTCCCTGCATCATCGGATACAGGATATTTGTGATTGCTTGAGAAATTTGTGGTAAAGCAGCTCAGATGTTACAAAGCTCTTCTGGGAAAAGGATCATGCTGTTTGCGCACCTGAGTGCAGAAGGAAGGGATGTGAGTGGTGATGGGTTCTTTGCCAGCTGCTGGTTAAACACTGGGCAGGCTGGCATTTGGCTGTGCATGTGTCTGGACAGTGATGACTGGCACGCACATTCAGCTTTGCCTTTAATCTCAGCGAGGCTGTGGCTCCAGAGAAGGCTGAAGTGATGCCAGTGCCCGTCCTGTGCCTCTTGAGGCAGATTTGAGTGTGTGGCTGGGCATGAGGAGAGATACCCTTCCCATTTGAGGGAACTGAGGGCATCAAACTAGAGGTTGCTGCTGTGATTCTGAGTCACAGACAGGGAGGAAGGAGGACAGGAGAAGAGCTGAAAGAAACAAAACAGATCTGGAGAGCAACTGGAGTAAAGGTAGAAGATGGGAATACAAATTAAGAGAAAATGAAACTGGGTAAAATAATGTTCTAGCAGGTGGAAGTAACTGGTCTTGAACATCCTGCAAGTATGTTTGAAAAATTAATTTTAGTTTAAGTTCAGTAAGCTCACCAGATCTGTGAAGCAAATGCAGTGCAATTTTATAGGAATTTGAACTTCTGCTTGCCCTCTGAGTAAACCTGAATGTACTGAGCTCTAGTTGGCTGTTTTGTGTTAAAACAAACAGAAACTGCCTGTTGTACCTAATTTTGTAATTGTCAACTGTTCACAGACAGTGCTGCCCAGAATTACGACACTCCCTAGCTTGAGGTGGGAGAAGGAAGTTTTTATCTTTAGGTTTATACCTCGTTGTATTTCCCAGGGTTCTTTCCCAATCCTAAAATGAGATGTGGGTTGCTCTTAAGGAGAGCCGAGTGTATGGTATGATCAAGTGGCTCCACACTCTGTAAAAAAGAATGCTACCCATCCAAGGTAGTAGTAATAAACATATGGCTTGCAGCCTTTTGGGGAGATTTTATTACTTTTTTTTTCTTTAGCCTTGTTTGTTAATTGACAGAATCTCAGTGGTTGTATTAATCCCTGGAGGTCCTTGCTGTGCTCCGTTGTCTCTGCCTGTTACAACGATAAATAATTCTTGTTGTTTGCCTTTCTATTTTTTGTTGCTTTGATTTCTGTTTGGAAAAGTCCCCAAATTGCCAGTTATTTCTCAAAAAAATATTGTAAACTTAACTAAAAAGAGGATTCTGTAGATAGACTGCCACACAACTAAAAGTCAAGGAAAGACTTCCTTCCCCATTCCTCCAGATGAGTATGTGGTGATAACAGTAGTGCAGAAATAGATCATCTTGCTAATCTCTGTGCACTGGAAGAAGACTGTTGCTGCCTCATGTCATGGAACAAATACTTGTTTTTTTGGAGTTGTAATATTTTTGATATTAGAAAAATATTAGAAAATATTAGAAAAAGTGCCTGATTTAAGTGTTGGAGTTAATCACAGAAGTAATCCTGTTAAAACTGCTAAAGGGTATATGGTTAGACATAAGAAACATAAGACAAAATAAGAGTTGAAATCATGCAATCAGAAGATGTTGGTGGCTTCTGGTGAAGAGTTCAGTAATAATTGTGGTATTGAAAATAATTGTCATATCATAAAGATTATCTTCAGGAAACTGCTCACATCTTAGGATCAAAAATGTGCAGAGGGTGTGGTAAAGCATTAACAAGTCAGCATTTAGTATATGAAAAATGCAATACTAGTGTAACACTGAATTATATACTCAAAATGACCAGCATATACTGCAAGAACTATAATCTAAGCATTGTCCTTGACACCCATTCACCAAAGCACTGAGGTTTCAACATCCTGTGAATCCAAAGAACTGGATAACTTGTGGAGCAAAAAAAAATTCATAATTTTTTCAAGCTGCTTTTATTGTGATTGATGATACTGATTTAAATTGTATGCATTTAATGCCTACAAATTGGACTTTAAACAGTGTGTTGTTTTCATTGTTGCCTTTGCAACATGGCAGTTCCATCCACATCCTTTTGAAGGAGTTGGGAAGGTTGCCTCCTGCTCCACAAGACTCCTAACATGGCTGAACATCTTTTGTGCTTGAAATACTTTTTCAAAACGTTTTAAATCTAAATTTTGCATCAGAGTGTTGGGAGAAAACAAATGAAAGTGATACCAGTTACTGAATCTTAATTTTGGTGGAGTGTCATTTACTTTTTTTTTTATTAATAAGATCAGGTTGACTTTTCCTGATTTAGGTTTGGTATTTGTTTCTTTTCCAGTCCAAGTACAAGGTGAGGAAACACATTTGAAAATATGTTTGTTGTAGCCGTTTGAAGTGTAATATTTGAGGAATGTTGACTTATAAAGATACCTTAGTTTAAATACATGGACAGAAAATTACTTGTTAATGAAAAAACCCACTTTTCTGAATTTAATTCATTAGTAAAACAAAACTTGTTGCTTTTATACTTGCTTGTTACAAAATGTGTGGATATATTCTTAACTGCTTAAAATCATAGAACCATAGAATTGTTTGGGTTGGAAAAGACCTCTGAGATCATCAAGTCCAACCCTTGGTCCAACTCCAGTCCCTTTACCAGATCATGGCACTCAGTGCCACGGCCAATCTCAGTTTAAAAACCTCCAGGGATGGGGAATCCACCCCCTCTCTGGGCAGCCCATTCCAATGCCTGATTACTCTCTCTGAAAAGAATTTTTTCTTGATCTCCTACTTAAATTTCCCGTGGCAGAGCTTGAGCCCGTGCCCCCTTGTCCTATTGCTGAGTGCCTGGGAGAAGAGACCAACCCCCACCTGGCTAGAACTTCCCTTCAGGTAGTTCTAGACAGTGCTGAGGTCACCTCTGAGCCTCCTCTTCTCCAGGCTAAACAACCTCAGCTCCCTCAGCCTCTTCCCATAGGACTGAGAGTCCTATGACAACTGAAACATTTTACGTGGGGATGAAGCCATCGGTCTTCAGTGCCTTTGCAGTGCTTGGGATATTGACACTGTTCTTCATGTGATTGATCCAGTGCTGTTGTGCCTGACTCTGCTTCAGGTGGTTCTTTGTGGTTATTGTGCTTCAGGCTGGGGTTCTCTTTATTGCCACCTCAGTGGGTCGTTTTCTTTCACTGAAATCTAAAGACATGGAAAAGCCTCTAATGATTTTTCTCATAGTTCCTTTGTTGTTGCTGTGGGTGCTGGTTCCCAGTGGCCTGCAAATGGAGGGAGAGAGGGCATGGTCCTGCAGCAGGTTCTGCTGGTGGCTGGTGTGGTGTTCCCACAGCCTCCCAGGGCAGTGGAAGTGTCGCTGAACTCCATCTTCAGTGGGCCTCAGGGTGCTGACCCATGGCAAGAATTGCAGTGGGTCACTTGGTCCTGCAAGTGCTGCTGTTTTCATGTCCAGCACGGCTGATCAGAGCAGACACCATGTCAGGGTCTGTCTGTGTTTCCAGGTCTCAGCTCAGTCCAGCGCCCAACCACTGGATGAAGGAGTTTTACTCTAAGCGGCTCTTGTCTCATGATGAGAAGAGGTTGCATGCTGCAGGCCTGTCTTACATGTTGTACATCACAGTATCATGTAGTATTGAAAGCTCCTTTCAGACCATCTTGCAAAGAACAAGATGGATGGATGGATGTATGGCCAGACTTGGTGAACGCAGGTTTGGGCAGGGCTCTCCCCACGTGGGTGTGCCCTTCCAGCCTGCGCAGTGGGTTTTTTAGGTGAGGCACAGCGTGCGCAGAACTGGCCCCACCGTTTCAGTCCTGAGGTCCATTTGCCACGGCCGAGCGAGCTTGGACAGTGACAGGGAAGTCCTCGGGACTGTCACAGCACCCGGTGCTAACCGGGGCTGACCCTGCTGAGCATCCGAGATGTGACGGGATGGGATGGCAAGGAGGCATTTAACTGCCAGGAGATGGTCCCACTGAGACTGGAACTCAGGTTCTTGGGATTCAGAGTCCAGAGTGCTCTCCTTTACACCATGGGACCACCCAAAGAACAAGGTAAAAGAAATATTAAGGGGTACTGGCCCTGTAACTGCTGCCCTTAAACTCAGCCCGAAGGTGGAGACAGCTCTGCCCCAGATGTGGAGGGCTCAGTAAGTAGAGGTGTGGGTCAGAAGGCTGTCAAAGCTGGCTGTAGAGCTGTTCAGCAGCAGAAATTTGGATGATAGCCTCACTCCCTCCCTGCTTCCTTGGCATTTCCAGGGCTGAGGAGAATACCAGTGAGACTGCTGTATTTGCTACTCCTTGGAACCAGCCATGTGCAAATGCTTGATGTGGCCTTGTCTCTTGAAGAAACTTCCCTGAGTGAGATACTGGCCAGTGACTCAGTTGTTTTAAGCTTGTTATTTCTGTTCCTCCTAATTTAAGATTTGCCTGGAGAGAGTGAGCCTTCATGAAGGAACAGATAGCCTTTTAGAGGTGTGTTTTACTCCGGGTGGAATTCCCTTGAGATGACATCAAGGAACCATAACTATGGTTGGTCATGCAGCCGGGAGCACCCAGACTGCCTTTGCTGACATTGAAGCTTTCAGAGATGGAGCCTGTGGCACAGAGGGGTGTAGCTGTTTTGGAAGCAAGCTTTTCTTGACTCTCAAGTACCCAGAGTAATGCATAATTGAAATAGCTAAGCTTGTCATCTTCCTTTTTGTTCTCTCCATCCTGAAGACCAAGCTACTCACCACATCTAACTTATCACTTATACTTTTCTGAAGTGGGTCTCCTGATAAGAGTATAATGAAAATTAGATCATGAAATTGTGTTTTAATAAGCTTTTCTGCTTATTAAAGTTTGAAGCCAGTTTGAAATACTTCATATTAACATTTTCCTCTCCGGTTTTGATTTAGAAGGTAAGAAATACCATACTGGACCAGGTATTTGGTAGTTTGTGTAGCCAAATATGTGGTGTTCAGCAGTGGCAGTGACATTACTATTTTGGGAGCAGAAGTGAGTGTGGCCATTCAGTGACTCACAATGCTCCTGCTATTGTAGCATCCAGTCATCAGACTGGCACCATTAGAGACCGAGTCCTCGTGTGCTCCCTGTAGTATGTGCTCACCATCCTGAGGTGGTAACAGATTGTTGGCCAGCTCTGTTGATCTTACCTACTGCTGTCAGGTTTTTATAAACTTTGAGTTTATTACACCATCCCACCCCTCATCTTCTTGCATCCAAACTGAAAAGCCTCAGCCTCTTCAATCTTTTCTCCCAAGGCATCTGCTCTCTCTTTAATCCTTTAAGTGACCTTTTCTGTAGGTCAGTTTCCTGTACCTTTTTGAATTCTGCTTTGCCCTGCTTGTGTGCTCTTCTTGTCTCCACGCCTTGGTTCTTCAGACTGCGGTGTACCAAGTCTTCACACAGCAGCAAAATTACTTTCTGCCTTGTCTTATATCCCTTTGGGGTTCCTCCTGCCTCGTTGGTGCTGTCTGTTGTAGGGATGCAATCTGCAATGGTATGGATGATTCTCCTGGTCCTGGAGCTTATTCCATTACCTGGGAGAAAATGTGCTCTGCGCCTTGCCTGACCACATGGTCCCTGAGAGCCCCTGGGAAGGACACACAGAGACCACCGGACAGGGAGAAGGAAAAGAGAGATTTTGTTGCTGGTCAGGGGTTTATATGGGCCTTAGAGGGATTCAAACCCACCAATAGCAAATAAGAGGGGATTTGGCTCTGGCCCAGTGGGAGTAAGGGGATTTACATTCAATAGGAGGGGTTTCAGGTAACAGACACGTCACAACCTTCCTCCAGAGCCCCGAGATAACGGGGTGTTCTGGGAAGGAGAAGCAGTGACTTTGCAAAAAGACATTTTACCAGACATTCTGTACATTCAAACAACATTAAAAAACATGAGTTTTTAAAGCATTATCAGTGGCTTTTTGATCTTCTTCACAAATCCATTTCTGTCAGGATTTTCTCCATTCCAGATATTGTAAACCAATCCCTACAGTTTTGAGTTCTTTCCTGTTCATGTCCAGTATCTAGATGACATTTTCACTGAATTTTGCACACTGAGCCTGTAATTTCAGGACTGTCAACAATGACTCCAGGATCACTTCTTTGAATTATAAACTCCATGCTATAAATTCATCATGGGAGCACAACTCAGGTTTTTCTGTTTTCCCCCCTTACTGTGTATTGTCTGCCTGCGTTCTGCATTGAAGCTCATCTGCCACACTTCATGAGCTCGGTTTAGTGAAGGCCCTCAGAGTTCACAGTCATTGCCATTGCCATGGCTGACCTGAGAAGGCTCAGCTGTATCTGCAGCCTTGGAGGATTTCGCTGTGTGCTTCTGTCTGGGTCACTGAAGGTGTTGAATAGAAGGATTCCCAGCAACGCTGCCAGGGCAGCTCCAGTGCTGACTCTTTTCTGTAGTGGAAGGTTGACTATTATTAAGTCTTACCGTTGCTTCCTAGTCTTTAGCCAGCTTTTTGCCCATAAATGGACCTTTCCTCTATGACTTTGACTTTTTGCCATAGTCTGGTAAAGGAGCAGCCTGGGCTTTTTGAAAGGCTGAGTGTATGTTTTCCTTGGATTTCTGTTACCTGTTTGCTTGAAGTGCCAGCCGGGTTTCTCTTTGCCAATGAGAATTTATTCAGCAAGTTGGTTGCTATGCCTTTAGTACTGGAAATCTTGCCATGGATGGAGATGGCATTTACCAGTCTGGAGCTCCTAAGACTCTGACAGGAGACTTATTTTGGAGAGCCCACTAGACCAGCTGTCCAAGTACTTGAAAGAAGCTTACCTCTCCTGACTCAGTATGCCCCAAAACATAGGTTTGGGTTGTGCAAAGTGGAAGCTCAGTTACAACTGGGGCAGTTCTGCAGGCTTTTAACTGTTATGTTATAGGGCATAATGGACCCAAACTGGGCACATAGAATCACAGAATCATAGGATCAATTGGGTTGGAAAAGACCTCCGAGATCATCGAGTCCAACCCTTGGTCCAACTCCAGTCCCTTTACCAGATCATGGCACTCAGTGCCATGTCCAATCTCAGTTTAAAAACCTCCAGGGATGGGGAATCCACCCCCTCTCTGGGCAGCCCATTCCAATGCCTGATTACTCTCTCTGCAAAGATTTTTTTTCTGATCTCCAACTTAAATTTCCCGTGGCAGAGCTTGAGCCCGTGCCCCCTTGTCCTATTGCTGAGTGCCTGGGAGAAGAGACCAACCCCCACCTGGCTAGAACTTCCCTTCAGGTAGTTCTAGACAGTGCTGAGGTCACCTCTGAGCCTCCTCTTCTCCAGGCTTCATCTGTGCAGTTCTAGTAAGCTAATACTGCATAAATGCGTAAATAAAAAAAAAAACAGTTGTTGATCCACTCCTAGCATTTGTGTTAAAGATAAGTCTTTTCTGATAGTGGCCATTATCTGTGTTAAGGCTAGCAAACCTCTTCCCTCTTGCTGCTTTTTGGGGTTTTTTTGTACAGACTTACATCCGTTTTCCTGGTGGAGAAGGCTGGTTTCATTTTCCTGCTCACCCTGGCCTCTTCAGACCCCCATGCCAGTTTTTCCCCACAGTTGTGCTGTGAGGGAGATGATCCAGACTTACAGGTGTTTGTTCTTTATTAAAAATTGTAGCTTGGTTTCCTTTCCTGCATTGATGTTTTTGGTGTAACCACACAAACAGTTTCATCAGCATGATGTAGTGATGAATTACAGTAGTGGGGAGAGGAATAAGCTGCTGCAATGTGTGGGAGACTTTAATCTGAGTGAGCTATCAGACAAAGGCAGCATGCAACTCTGCTATCAGCTCTGTGTAAAACCAGTAAGTTCATATGTAAAACCAGCAGGTTAGGAGTTCTGTCCATGTTTTCACACAAAAATGCTTTGCAGTTGTGGCTGCTGTGACGTTGTGATATTATTTTCATGAAATTCATTGCTCCCTTTTTCTGAGGCAGTGTCGTTGCTGAAGTGCAAATCTGTAATATGCAGTAAATGCTGACTTGTGGCCACAGGGTACAGTAATAGAATGTTGAACTCCTTGCTTGGATCTAGAAAGACTTGTGTTGGTGACAGTAAGTCATTATTAAATCCTGATAGGAAACAGAGAAGACAGCAAATTGCTTTTCTGCTTGAATTAACCTCTATGTTGCATTCAGATTGCTCCCGTTGATGCTGAAGCTGAAATAATAGAAGGTAAAAGAACATGTAAAGTGAAATACCTTGTACCAGCATGTGGTTACATTCTTTGTAAGAATGTTCTAGTGCTGAAGCTGAACCCCTCATTATGACGGAGGTGGGAATTATGTCTATGGAACTCTGGGGTCCAGCTTGGCTATTGGGAGCCTACAAGCATCTGTATATTCAACAATTCTTGTCATAAGGGGAAACTCTTGTTAAATCTTTTGTTTCTCATAATGTTTTGGTGCCTTTTTGAAACATGGATTGTCTGAGTTGTGTTGCTCATGACCACAGATCTTTCTCTTAATCTGAGCGTATTTTGTAGACAGTGTTGCATCGATCTGTCCCGTGTGGCTTCTGTGGGGACTTGGTATCTGATGGGGCACATGGTAGGAGGAGGGTGGATTGTGAAATTGAAAGGAGTAACTGAGAACTATTAAAATCCAGTATGTACATTATTTACTGTGTTGAAAACAACTGCAGTGATATTCTCAGGATGGATTTTTTTTTAATTGTGTAGGAACTTGTGAATTCTACACCTGTTTATTCTGGTATCTGATGTATTTCTACATAGTGTTTTTTCTTAGATCAATATGAAGACCTAAGACACTTTATTGTTTTGTTTACAGTGAGTTTTCAAAGTCTGTGTTTTGGAAATATGTTCTTCTCTTAGCTGTAGATCTTTCTGTTTGAATCTATCAAGGAAATAATGAATTCTTGGTTCTAAGAAATGACTGTAATAGCTAATTTGACAGAGTTCTCTTGTTGCATAAACAACTTTGTGCTTCCAAGTCTTAAAGGCCACAGGTCCTGTAATGACGAAGGGCATTTTCTCCTCAGGATACAGTTTCTAATTCTATAATAAAATGCCCTGGCTTTCCACTCTTGAGACATAACTTTGTGTCTAAGTTCTTTAGCGATGAGGAGACCTTCTGAAGTACTTGGAATTACGCAGGAAGCCAATTTGTATTCATCCTGTGCAAGTGTGATGCCTTATGTGCATTTCTTCATTAGATTCTGAGGAATAATTCTGCTGCTCTGGCAGGTGAGCTAAGAGTGAACGGAGATGAAGATCCATCATTGGAATAGATGACGATCACTTATGAAACTAAAAGACCCATCTTTCAGTAATGTCAGTATTGCCAGAGTCTGTGGGATTGGGAAGGGGTGAATTTGAGTTTTCCCAACCATCTGCTTTTGGTGAACCCACATATTAACCACCTCTGATAAAGAGCAAAATATATAAATATCCAAAGTTTTAATTTGTGTCAGTATTGCATGTCATTTCTGGTGCAGGTGACATGCATTGCTTCCAGTAGTTCGTATCTGATGTATTAGCTGTCAGTCTCTTTGGATGTGGCAAAGTGGAGGGGACATATTTGAAATAAAAAGATCCTACTTTCAGGTCATCTTACCGAGAAAATAAGTATTTTGAAAACATCACTAATTTCAAAATTGTGTACCAACTCAATGACATGTTTCAAAGGAAATACTGAGAAAAGGGCTGTTTCTCCTTAATTACACACTGAATTGGGTAGTGCTGTTTGAGTTTTCTCAAATATCTGAAGCGAAATATTAGATGTTTTCTTACAAGCAAGTGTAAAGGAAAACAGAATCCTGGGTTCATTTCTTGGCAGATTAAGGACAATTACTGATTTGATTATTGTAAAAACATGTTTATTCAGAAGAATATTTTTACTAACACAAGAAAAAAGATTACTGTATTTTGTAATAGTTTTAAGCTGAAATATGAGCAATTTTTTCTGCTTTTTGTTGGGTTTTGGTATAGCTTTTTAACTAATGAGTCTCATCTTGCCTTTGACAAAATCCTTCTGTGATGAGTTTGATTTATGCATTCATTTTCTGTGCTACAGTGCCAGGCTGTTGTGTCTTAATGTAATTTCACTGTGGGTTTGTGGATGAGTGGCTGCTACTGTGGAAAATAACTTCTATTCAAGACTCTATTTCCTGTCTCAGCCCAAATGGAAGCATTCAAGCATATTCTATATGCTCCTTTTCAAGAATTACTTTCTTCTCAACTCTTAGTCAATGCTAGTTGATCTTTATCTTCTATTGTGACCTTCTCTTGTTCCCAAACTCATGCTAAGTGTTTCTGATCTTACGTTATTTAGTCCATTCACAGACATCAGTTGTTTTTGCATTATTATGTTTCTATCCATTTCGGAGAGGTTCAGAAAAATGAGTTTCTGAACAAGGTGAAGAATAATCCCCTGTAGTAAGAAGTGCCTGGATGCTGTGTAGGATGCCCATGCCTTTATAGCCATTCTGAACTTGGAACAGAACTGTCACTACTTGCTACTGTAGATGTTGAGATAAAGTTTCAGCTGTCAACTGGAGGTCCTGACACTGATTCACTTTGGAGATGTCCCTTCTCCTTGCAACTGTTCAGAAATGGTTGGTTGGCTTATTATGTGTGGTGTCTTCAGGTCTTGGGCTGGGTTTGCAGAGTCAGAAAGTGAAATACAGAGATACCACCTCTGGCTTAGGAAGTTTCCAAGCACCTGTATCTGGGATCTGGGAGAGTGTGCTGGGATGGCTGTCCCTGCAAGTTTGTCCTGTTTTACACTTTCTTAAGCACTTACTGTTTGCTGCTGTAAGACATGGGAAGAGCAACAAGGCTTGTGAAGGGACTGGAGCACAAGTCCTGTGGGGAGAGGCTGAGGGAGCTGGGGTTGTTTAGCCTGGAGAAGAGGAGGCTCAGAGGTGACCTCATCACTGTCTAGAACTACCTGAAGGGAAGTTCTAGCCAGGTGGGGGTTGGTCTCTTCTCCCAGGCACTTAGCAATAGGACAAGGGGGCACGGGCTCAAGCTCTGCCAGGACAAATTCAAGTTGGAGATCAGAGAAAAATTCTTTACAAGAGAGAGTAATCAGGCATTGGAATGGGCTGCCCAGAGAGGGGGTGGATTCCCCATCCCTGGAGGTTTTTAAACTGAGATTGGCCGTGGCCCTGAGTGCCATGATCTGGTAAAGGGACTGGAGTTGGACCAAAGGTTGGACTTGATGATCTCGGAGGTCTTTTCCAACCCAACTGATTCTACAAAAATGGGATGGATGGCCCCATGCTTTCTCTGTTATGTGCTTTCTCCATCCTGATGATACCATATTTGAGTATCTTTCTTTCATATGAGCCTTTCTAATAAAGGAATCGTGTTCTTCAAAGTGCTTTCTTTGTTAGTTCCTGTCTTGTGAGGCACGTAATTAAACCTTTGTCTGCAAGAACATTCGATTGCTCCTCTGTTTTTGCTCTTCTCTGAGAAGGATGTTTCTGTTACTTTGTTGCCAGTAGCCTCCTTACCTGGACCCACATAAAGCATTGCCAATATTCTCCAGTCATAGCAGCAGTAGAGAAATTTTAGGCTCCTTTACCTCCTTCTGCAAATGGAAACCTTTTGCATGTACTCCCAGTCTGGGTTTCACAATGCCTGGTTTATCTTGCCTGAGGTTCCAAGGCTGAGGGTATATGTAGAAAGAGAAGGAAGAGCTCACAGTGTTGAGACCTCAGTCTGTTTTCTCTTCTCTCAAAGGCAGTCAAGCTTCTAATTAAGAAAACTTGGTGCACTGCTGGCAAAAAGCCTCAGGTGCTTTCAAAACCTATACAGATTTGGAAGAGCAGCCCTTGAAAAACCTCCACTTCTGCATAGGTGTACGACTTTTGCAGATACATAAAATGGAAATGTTTATTGTCTTAAAATTTGTTCTTGATTTTAGGTGTGTCTTCTACATAGTATTGCTTATTTTCTGCTTCATTGTATCTTCAAGAGTGATAGTGGCTTTGTCCTGTTTGGAAAGTGGCAGAATGAGGAAAAGATTTGGTTTTGCTAGTTATTTTTCTTCTTACCTACATAATTGAGAGGAAGTTTTGCTAAAACAGTGTTATCCTTTCTCTGTTACCAGACACCTGTCTCTATTTTAGGATTCCAAGCCCCAGCAGTCTTCCTTAGCGAACAATTACAGGAACAGTTTGAAAATTTCAACTGTGTCTGTAGATTTTTTTTTCCCTGGAAGCCTCAGTCTGATCATATGCTGACAGAAGGGAATTAAATCCCCAGATGTGTGGGCTCATTCTTAAGAGAAGTATTACTTTTGTTCATGTTTTTCTTAGTGGAGAAAACTAATTCCCATTTTGTGGGATTTTGTTTTACTAACACCTGTATATTCATTAAAACATTTGGAAATACCTTCTGTAGTTTAAATTATATTATTGCCCTTTCGTGGGGGAACAGTCTTAGTGAAGTAGGTGCATTATTTCTGTGGAAAACCAAACTTATTAAATCATAGAACCATAGAATCAATTGGGTTGGAAAAGCCCTCTGAGATCATCAAGTTCAACCCTTGGTCCAACTCCAGTCCCTTTACCAGATCATGGCACTCAGGGCCACGGCCAATCTCAGTTTAAAAACCTCCAGGGATGGGGAATCCACCCCCTCTCTGGGCAGGCCATTCCAATGCCTGATTACTCTCTCTGCAAAGAATTTTTTCTGATCTACAACTTCAATTTCCCCTGGCAGAGCTTGAGCCCGTGCCCCCTTGTCCTATTGCTGAGTGCCTGGGAGAAGAGACCAACCCCCACCTGGCTAGAACTTCCCTTCAGGTAGTTCTAGACAGTGCTGAGGTCACCTCTGAGCCTCCTCTTCTCCAGACTAAACACCCCCAGCTCCCTCAGCCTCTCACCATAGGACTTGTGCTCCAGTCCCTTCACCACCTTAATAAGTTTAAGAAGCCACAGGAAAAAATGATACTTTCTCTTATCTAAAGGATGTATTTTAAGGCACCGTAGTTACTCTCTAGAAGAAATGTCTGTGCTTGGGTAATGTAACTTGGAGGGGGTGGGTGTTGTGTAGTGTTTTGGGTTTTTTTTTAAGTGTTTTTGTTTGTCTTTGTTTTTTAGCCATAGTTGAAGTATTTTCCCGTTGTTTGACAATATGCCCTTGTATTTTGCTTTGAGAAAGCAGAGGCTGTGGTGCCCAGATTCCTCCCCTTGGTTCACCCAACCCTGCAGTGCGGCTGCTTCAGCCTGTCCCCAGGAATGGCTCTGGCCTTCCTGCCTGCTCCCATCTCCCTGCGCCGCCAGCCTTGCTGTGGGCAGACAGTTCTGTTCCTCCAGGAGCAGTTCTGACCCAGCTCCCCCTCAGAGCACAGTTCTGTGGTTCACGGTCCCGGGCAGGGCGGTGTCAGGGCACGGGCAGGGCCGGGAGGGCCAGGACTGCCCTCCCTCCATCGCAGCCTCCTGTGCAGCTGCAGCTCCGCCGGTGACTCAAAGGGTGGGGCTCTGTGTCATCCCAGCGCAGCTTTCCTGGGAGCACAGGCGGTGAGGAACAGCCTTGTTCTCGCCTCTTCCCCATATCAGATCTAGCGATTGCTGTCCTCAGGATGAGTCAGTTCAGCTCTCTGATTTGAGGCTTGCTTTATTTTGGAGATGGGTTGTTTCGTCAGATCAGTAGGCTAAACTGACTCATCCTCGGGCTACGAGATTGCCAGATTTGCTGTGGCAGGAACATGAAGGTAGGAAGTAAGAAGGTAGGAAGTAAGACCGTCTTTCTTTGGCAGTAGCCCCCACTTTGATCAAATTGTGTATAATGTGAAAACGAGCTGTAGTTTCTCTGGTCACCTTAAATAGCTTTAGAGGTGTCTAACAATTAGTTCTCTTATTGCTGTACTATTTTTGTTACTTTAAAAATAAATAAATTTTAAAAAGCAGGACCTGCCAGTGGTGAAAAACTTATGCATCTGGCTTCTAAAGTGCTGCCTCATCTGTAATAAGAGCTCCTTCACCAAGATAGCTATTCCTGCCATGGAGAATATCTGCAGTGCACTGACGGCATGGCTACGGTTCCTTAATGTTCATTTAAATAACGTTCTCCTCGAATTCAAAACCATCTCTAACCTAAACTGACTTGCTCCATTTCTGTGCAGTTCTGTGGCGTAATCTAAAGCAGTAATTTGGGATAGATGCGTGGGCTGTGCCGTCTCTTGAAGCTGCTCTGTGCTTGCAGCATGAATTGAACACTGTAGCACAACTTGATTTTGCTCTCTGGAGAAACAGTTGCAATGCCTCTTTCAGTCTTACAGTGATTCAGCCATAGGTCACGGTTCACTTGAAGGATCCAGATTAGCTGCTACTCACTTTTGACTTTTTTTTTTCACTGTACTTCCCACACCAAGTGGATGTTGGTTCTGGAACAGCTGGAAATTCTCTTACTCCTCCAATCTTAAAACATAGGCACCAAATGGATGCACTTTTGTAACTAGCTTCATCTGTCTTTCTGTTTGGGTTTTGGTTACTGTCTCAGGTTCCAAACAGCCTGTTTCTCACTGTGATTTTGATCTGTCTCATTCACTCTGTGGCCTGTCTCTTGGGTCCGAGACGCTGTTTCTGGATGGTAGAGAGAACAGCATGGCAAGTACATGCTGTATTTCTGTCCTGTGTTCAGTGAGGCTGAAGAGTAAGGAAGCATCTCAGTCCTGATAGGACAGAACGTACTTATGGAGTCCTTGACAGAAAGGAAAAATTGCAAAGGGAAAGGCAGAGTCCTCCAATGTTTCAGAGAGTAGAAAAATGGGTTAGAATCCAGGGCTCTGTCTGGGAGGAGAGCTTGGTGCTATGCCCTGCCAGGAAGACTTTGCAGGTTAAGCAGGTCTTACTGTTCTTTGTACCTGGGTTTTCAAGTCCACCTGTGATACTTACAAATACAGAAATGGCTCTTCTTTTTTTAGGCCAAACATTCAAAGTTTGAGGGTGCAGCTTTGTGACAAGGATTGGCTGCTGTGACACATAACTGCAGCAGGGTAGTAGAAGAGACCCTGCCAAGGAGACTCCAGCAGATGTGGAACTACATGGTTTTTGCCCTGCTCGTTCCTCCACAGTCTGGCAGGGCTTGCAGAGACCACAGAGAACTATCTGGGGGCTCTGCTGGCCTGGGCTTCCTGTGGAAGTGCTGACAGTGAGTGTTTCATGTGCTTGGAGAACTCATCTGTGGGGTCTCTCAGTTGGGTGTTAATCTGCTTACAGTCATGCTCCAGATTCTCTTCTCTCCTTGATTCTCTTCTCTTGCTTCTGCTTCTCTCCACTTTTTGATGCTAGCATTTTTAGGTTTGGAGTATTTGGGATTTTTTTTGGTTTTTTTTCCTTCACTTGTCTCTTCACTGTTCTTTACCTTCCTCTTGTTGTCTTCTTTCTTTAACCTATTTCCTCTTTGGTCACAGAATCCCAGACTATTCTGAGTTGGAAGGGACCCACAAGGACCATCAAGTCCAACACTTAAGTTGATGGCCCACACAGGGGATTGAACCCATTATTACAACCAAGTTTTACCCAAATTAACCAATCTCAGGGTCTTCCCTCCTTCCTGGTGCTGTGCCTTGCACAGTGGAGTCCTGTTCACACTTCATACTTAAGCACTGTTTGAAACATGTTTTCTGCAGGTAAACCCCAGTGGAAGACTAGAGACTCCCTCTAAGATGTATTAAGATGCTCTTAATTTGTTGCAGTGTGTGGTAGGGAGGGTGTTGGCAACTTGGAGTTACTGCAGATTGCTGTTTTGTGGGGTTTGCTTAAATGGGACAATATTATGGATTTGAAACATCTTTGTGGATGCAGAAACAGAGTGAAAAGGAAGAAACTAGTGATGATGTTTGTTCTCAGGGGTCAGAGATCTCTCGGTGATACACCCACGTTTAACTGGATTCAAAACCTGTGACAAATGCTGTAAGAACCAAGCCAGGGAGGTCTTCAGCAAGCAGCCTCCTACTTCAGCAGTTTGTAAGAAACGACTTGAGTGAAAGTTTTGCAGGTCATACCAGATATTTTGATGGCAGGATTTTAGGCTCTCTAGGAATTCCCCAAATGAGCTGTTTATCATTTGTTAGTCTTCAAGGGGCAGGGGATCTCCAGTGTGTGACAGTGCTGTTAAAGTAGGTGTGTCAGTCGTGGCCGTGATGGATTTGCTAATCAGCCTTGCTGGAAGACACTGGTGGACTTGTTGAGGGTCAACTGTTGAATGGCACTAACAAGTGGGTAAATACGATCTGTTTGTAACTTAGGTGCCGTGTCAGGGCTCAGTTACAGGGGGTTTGTAAGTTATTACCTGTCAGCTGAGCCGCTGGAGCTGTCGTTGGCAAATATTGGCTAAATCATGTTCTCTGATCATGTAAGAGGAAGGAACAACTAAAGAAAATTTCGTCTCAGAAATCCCAGTAGTGTATAGGTGGAATTTCTCAGCTAGCAATGAACTACCTGAAGGGAAGTTCTAGCCAGGTGGGGGTTGGTCTCTTCTCCCAGGCACTCAGCAATAGGACAAGGGGGCACGGGCTCAAGCTCTGCCAGGGGAAATTCAAGTTGGAGATCAGAAAAAATTCTTTGCAGAGAGAGTAATCAGGCATTGGAATGGCCTGCCCAGAGAAGTGGTGGATTCCCCATCCCTGGAGGTTTTTAAACTGAGATTGGCCATGGCACTGAGTGCCATGATCTGGTAAAGGGACTGGAGTTGGACCAAGGGTTGGACTTGATGATCTTGGAGATCTTTTCCAACCCAATCGATTCTATGATTCTATGATTGTAGCTCAGAGCTGTATAGCAAAGTGGGACACTACTGAGGCCACAGTCTTATGCCAGAATGATGATGTCTTACTGTTTTTAATCACTCCCTATCTCTGTCCTTGCCTCTTGTGCTGCATTTAACCTGTGAGCTTTTTGAGCCAGGAATGACCTTACCCAAGATTATAAAAACAGAATCTGTTACAATTACTTTGGTACTTGGTTCTTAATCTCTGGAATCACCTTATCTGAATTTAAAGCTGATTTTTGTAGCCAAATAACTTTTGTGCGGTGGGTTTTTCTGCATGTGGGTGGAGAGAGAGGAGAACAGAAAGAGTGCCTACTAAAAATAACTTGTTAACAAGCATGAGACTGCTTATGAAACCCCACTGGCAGCCAGTGTTTAGATTACCGTAATTATATGTTTCTGTATTTTTTTCCAAAGCAGAACTATAAATATAAGTATTCTGGTGGATATTTTGTTTAGTCACAGAAAAAAATTCTTTTAATGGTACTCCCTAAGGGAATAGGGCAGAGTTTTCGCCCCACCTGAGCATTAACTGCAGTTTGGAAAAGCTTTCCTGTTTAAAAATTTACTGTCTTGGTCTGTGTTTGCCATGACAGAAAGTACTTGAAGCAAGTTCTGTGTTAATGGGAGAGAAGGTTAACACAGATCTTGAATGTGCCTCAGGAAGGTGTGGGTGCCACCTTACACAGTGGTAGGAAGGACATCTACCAGCAGATTATTTCTTCAGACACTGCAAGTAAACATCCCTTCTGGATTCAGCTGTTTGGTTTAAAAATCAGTGGGCCGGGAACCTGCTGGGATTTCGCGTGGTCAGTGTGAGCAGCTGACTGCTGGAATCCCATCTGCAGGGCTGGGGCCGGGAGGTCATCTGATGGTCAGTGTGATAGACAGCCAGGCTGGATCAACAGGGCTCTTCCCATCCTTTTTCCTCTTGTGATTTTGTTTTTAAACTGTTCAGAGTCAAGTTTGTGCTGGATTAGAGTAGCACAACTGTGTGGCCTGTTCTGCTGTGCTCACTTTGACTTCCTTAGTTACGGTATAAAAACCTGTAGAAAATCAGTGCCTTAGAACTTCAGATGGCCTTGTAGTGGATAACAAGCTTGTCATGTGAATGTTCTGGGACCTGCTCAGCACCGTGTTCAATTTTTGAAGGCTTGTTCACAGTCTTTAGCATTAAGCTTTCAAAGACAGTGAATTGAGTGCCCCCTCTAAAAGTCTATGATTACCTGTAAAGAAAGACTTAAAGCTCCAGTGTCATTTTGAGTGCCTGAACAGTAAATCCAGATGCCCTTCCTTCCATTAAATTTTAGTTTGGAATTCCCAATACCTGAAGGGAAGTTCTAGCCAGGTGGGGGTTGGTCTCTTCTCCCAGGCATTCAGCAATAGGACAAGGGGGCACGGGCTCAAGCCCTGCCAGGGGAAATTGAAGTTAAAGATCAGAAAAAAATTCTTTGCAGAGAGAGTAATCAGGCATTGGAATGGGCTGCCCAGAGAGGGGGTAATTCCCCATCCCTGGAGGATTTTAAACTGAGATTGGCCGTGGCCCTGAGTGCCATGATCTGGTAAAGGGACTGGAGCTGGACCAAGGGCTGGACTTGATGCTCTTGGAGGTCTTTTCCAACCCAGTTGATTCCATGATTCCCCCCTGGCCCCAATGGATAAATAATAGGGGGGAAATGTCTCTGCATCTTGATGTACTTTCATGTGTTTCTTGTATCAAATACAGTCGTATGAGTCATGTCATTTCTTGTTACAGTTCACTGAAAATGAATTTAGTTTCTTTTTTTAGTGACACACTGACCTCAAAAAGCAATGGAGACAGAGATCAGTTGAGTTACACAGTTGCATTTTTATAATAAAGTTATGTTCACTTTCTGAACTGTTTACTGCTTATTTTGTAGTGATAATATGGTTTATTTTACTAGACAGAAGTCAGGCACTGGTACTGTGTCTTACTTCTTACTCTATTTTTTTAGTTCTCTCCTGTATAAATGTAGCACTTGGTGCTTCAAATTTGTATTGCCATTTTCAAAGCTGTTGAGCAAAATGTCGAGTTGCCAGCTGTGTTTTAAGGTTGCAGGGTTGTGCCTTCTGCAAGGTTTTGAACATGACTGACATGCAAAAAGCACTGCTGTCATTTTGGTGCAAGTGGAATGAGTATTTTTCTTCCTTCCTTTATGTCCAGCCATAGACAATGTAAACTTTGATTTCAGAGTGGAGTGTTTCAGAAGCCTCTTACCTTAGTTGTTGAAATTTTTCCTCATTATTTGTCTTGGGAATGAACTGAAGTGAATTGACACGTAATGAACCGCAACTGTCTTCATTTGGTCATCAACAATAAAGCCAAAGAATGACCTTTCATTCTTCACCGTTTCATTATTTATCACTTTGTTGTGTTTTGTTTAAATTGAATGCAGATTTTGGCTGCTGTAGAAAGCAGCATATTCGATATTGAGCTATGACACCATTGCATTAGTGCTGAGTTGAAAGAAATGTTTTATGTAGGTATTGAACCTTTCTGACCTTCTTAAGACCCTGAGAATTGTCATGTTCATCCTGTGCAGGCTTTCTTAGTTCAACCCTAGGAGTTACAGTTCAGCAATATTTTTTTTTAAGAAAAGATTCCAATCTAAAATAAAAATCTGTGTTGCAAAAATAACCTTTTCTTTCAGAGTTTTTAATAAGGAAATTGTTTTTCTACATTTTGTCCACCCACAGTTCTGTCCTAAACTCTTGCAGTTTCTGTTTCTAGTCATTATTTGAGATGTGTCCTCCACCTGCAGTCAGAGCTCTCTCTGAAATGTCTGTTCCTTAAATAGACTTTCAGATACAATCCTCCAGCTTTCTCTTTGATTTAAATTGAGCTATTAAGTCTCATTCAAAGTAATGTATTTTTTCTGACCTTATGATATCTGAGGCTTCTTTTTGAATCTGTACTGGTTTGAGTCATCCCTCCTGAATTTTAGCTGTCAGGAGTGAGCACACTATTTCAGTAGCTGTTCAATGGGTGTGAAATAGGAAAGACTTTTTTTCCCCTTTTCTTTCTTTTTTTTGTCTGTCTGATGTTCCCCTGCTTGTACATCCAAGGATTGCTTTAGATTTCGGTAGCAACGTGTGCCTCTGTCTGTGCTGGGGTGTCTTGCAAGTCAGAGCTGATGACTCTGCTCTTCTGATGGCTTGACTTGATTTGGCTGTGCATGACCCTCTAAATGTTATGTCTGAGAACTTCATAGCTTTTGTTTCACGTTGTTCATAAGAGCAGTAAGTGTGAGGGCAAAAATTAATGCTGGTGGGGCCTCCTGCTGTATTTTATTAGATCTTAGTTATGTTGAAACCTATGGGCTAGTGTATTACAATCTGATTAATAATCACTTTTATTTCTATATATTTGTTGCTTTATTAATTTGGCATGTGAGGCGGTCCCGTGGTGTAAAGGAGAGCACTCTGGACTCTGAATCCCAAGGTCCTGAGTTCCAGTCTCAGTGGGACCATCCCCTGGCAGTTCAATGCCTCCCTGCCATCCCATCCCGTCACATCTCGGATGCTCAGCAGGGTCAGCCCCGGTTAGTACCGGGGGCTGTGACAGTCCTGAGGACTTTCCTGTCACTGTCCAAGCTCGCTCGGCCGTGGCAGATGGACCTCAGGACTGAAACGGTGGGGCCAGTTCTGTGCACGCTGTGCCTCACCTAAAACATCCCCTGCGCAGGCTGGAAGGGCACGTGGGGAGAGCCCTGCCCAAATCTGCGTTCGCCAAGTCTGGCCATTCATGCAATTTGGGATGTGATGGTAAGTCAGAAGCCCTGTAGAAGTCACAGTGGTTTTTCATCGATGTTTTTTCCTTCTCTTTTCCAAATGAACCTGTAGTCTCTTTAACTATATGGAGTCTGACAGTCTGATCTCTAGAAATTGCCTCACTGCTTCTTCATTCCTTACCAAAGGAACTGGTATGGTGCTTCAGCTGAAAGTGTTGTCAAACTTACAGGATTGTGTGAATCATCCCATCTCTCTTCGAAGTTCTCTGAGTGTTCTGATTCCTTTCAAAAGTCACTTATCAGACTCTTAGCTAGGCCCTTCCCAAATGCTTGGATACAAACCATGAGACTCTTCTGATCTCAAGTAGTGGCCGATGGCCACTCATTTATTGCAGTATTTGATTACAGTCAAGAAGTCAGATGACACTTCCTGTGCTAAAACAAGTGTGTGTGTGTGTGTCTGTGTGTGTGTGTGTGTGTATGTATTTAGTGAATGTATCTGCCTTACCTGGGTGATGATTGGCACACTTACAGGTTTTTGTTCAGTGTTTGACCTCAACTGGTTTTGGAATTTCAAGGACTCCTTTTGTTTTGAGTAAATTTAAAACCAGAACACGTATTTTCTAAGACTCCTTTCTTCAGTTCCAGGTTTTTCTGATTTGGTTCATGAATGTTCATTTCAAGACAGTTGGAGAGATGCTTTTTACGAGGGCATGTACTGATAGGACAAGGGGGAATGGATTCAAAATGAAAGGTTGATATTAGATACAGAAATTCTTTACTGTGAGGGTGGTTAAGACCTTGGAACAGGTTGCCCAGAGAAGTTACAGATGCCTCATCTGTGGAGGTGGTCAGGGCCAGGCTGGGGAGGTCTTTGAGCAACCTGATCAAGTGGAAGGTTCCCTGCTGATGCTGGAGAGGTTGGAACTAGATCATCTTTAAGGTCCCTTCCAACCCGAACCATTCTTTAATTCCATATGATTCTAGAATTTCTATCTTTTACTGTCTTCCAGCAGATAACATTTATGCAGTTCACTGATGAGGAAAGGAAACTGTCCAGTAAAGCAGTTCATAAATACAGTTTTATACCTTCTCCCCTGTACTGACTCATAGTTATGTTAGCTCTTTGTTAAACTAAATTTTAAAAAAACATAGTAGGAAAAATAATTAGAAAAAGGAAATTAGCAGTGATTTCTGCTGCTGACAGCATCTTTCCTCAAGTGTACATTGGCCACTTACTGAAGCTTTCAAAGCAGCTGCTGACCTGCTCCTTCCCTCACATGCCATGGACAGATATCTAAGCCAGGTGTTTTCTTTCATAGCCACGTCTGATGATCAGCACTAGCTCCGAGCAGATGACTTTTCTTGTGCGTTCTATTAAAACATGTGTTTCACAAAGTAGTCAGATCTTTTGACCTTTTAAATATCTGTGACTGAAAAGTGACAGTGCAGTTCTGATGGACTTCCATGCCCTTCTGGTCACTCATTTCTTTCTAGGTAGTTGTGTCAGCTGCTGGTGGTAACCTAATCCAATCGGCAGGGGCTGGATCCAGCAGTGTCGGGTTTCTGTGGGAGTGACTTGCTGACTGTATTGAGCAAATGAAGATCGAAACAGTGCGGTGAGGGGGAGAATAGTCAATAGTTACTTAATCTTGAGCAATATCTTAATAGAGAGGTGACACTGAGATTTGAAACAGGTCAGTGAAGATACCCTGAGGTAAGTGAAGACAGACAGCTACATGACCTCAGATGTTGTAGAAAGTCTGTTGTAGGTCTGTGAGGTTTTCTTTTAGGGCTTAAAAGCAACCTGAATCTCCCAGGCACTCAGCAATTGGACAAGGGGGCACGGGCTCAAGCTCTGCCAGGGGAAATTTAAGGTGGATATCAGAAAAAAATTCTTTGCAGAGAGAGTAATCAGGCATTGGAATGGCCTGCCCAGAGAGGGGGTGGATTCCCCATCCCTGGAGGTTTTTAAACTGAGATTGGCCATGGCACTGAGTGCCATGATCTGGTAAAGGGACTGGAGTTGGACCAAGGGTTGGACTCGATGATCTCGGAGGTCTTTTCCAACCCAAGCAATTCTATGATTCTGTGATTAAATAGCATGTAATGGAAGGTTCTGTGGGCATGTTGGCAAGAGGAGTGTAGCAGCTGGAGAAGGGAAGCAAGAGGATATAGGTAAAGTCAAAAGAAAGAGGAAAAGGTGGAGTTTGTAGACAGCACAAAGGATTGAGCTTGCATTTGAAGTAGGAATAAAGCTGGTGTAAACATCCTGCTAATTCATTGTTCCTTTCCTTTGACTGTACAACATCTAGAAGAGGAGGAAGAGGGGTATATATATATATAGTTGAGAAAAAGAATCCCAGATCTCTGACTGTATCCTCATTAATGTTCATTTGTACTGCTCAGTCAGAAGCTAAACAGGTAAAGGGATGTAGGGCAGACACAATTTTGGACTTTTTCCAGGCCCATTCAGTAGAAGGTATGTGGGAAGTTCTGATCAATAGCAAAGGATGCCTTTCATGGTCTCTGAGGGCTGAAGTGAATTTTGTTGAATGACAGCACAGTGTACATGCAATACACTTACAGAACAGTCAGCTATTTGAGCTGGTGGTGGGAATCTGCAGCTGGCAGGGTATTTATGTGCCAAAATGCTTGTCAAGTAGCAGAATCCCTTACCTCACCTGGGTGAAACCAAAAATACCTGCCACTTTTTTTTTCCCTTCTGATATGCTTGCCTCTTGTTACAAGTATTTCATTAAAATAATACTGATCCATATTAATTTTGTTTTAAGTTGGTAAATTGTATAAACAAAAGACAGAATTGAATATATTCAACTTCTTTGAGTGTACAAAATTGAATTAAGAATGAGTTTGAAAGTGTCAGAGGCCATTTGCGTTAGGTAAATGATGACATGAGCCATTCTGAAGTTACAGTAAGATACTGGAAGTTAAAGCTTGCACTGACCTCTGATAAGCTGTGATCTTATAAGTGGAGTATATTCTTTTCTTCCCACAAGCTGCTGAGTATTTTCTGCTTTCAAACCGTGGACTTCTACTAAAGCTCTTGATTTGTCCCATGTGATCCATCTTGGCTAAAAGTAGAAAGTGATCTGGAGAGATCAGAGCATTTGGAAATCGCAGTGTCTGGCTTTTGTTTTCAATTGCACATCAGACTTCTGTAATAGCACCTTCATCAAAAAACCTGCCAGATCCCACTTCATGGATGTTAAGCTTCAATATGGTGTGAGGAAATGCTCTAAGAGTTTGTAGCAAGTGAAAATACAAGTGTACTGCAGTGTGATAGCTATTTTATTTTTACTTGTTCTTCTATCCTGGGTGTTACAAAGGTAGTTGGCATTAGATGACGGTTGTACAGTCATATGAATTTGCTTTTTTGTTACAGTAAAGAGTATTGCTGTGGGTCCCAGAGAGCTGCAGCTCCTGGACAAATGCCGGTGACTCTTTTGATGTGAGCTGTGCTGTAAGAGCTGTTTAGTATTTTGATGTTTGGCCCTTGCTTCTTTAGTTTTTAATGTCCTAGTTCTGTTGTGGACCTTACAATCAAAGGTGTTGAGGGTATTGTGTGTTCGTCATTGCCTGCTTATCACACCGTAAGAGGTGAAGGGGATGAGATGAGTGTCTGGGCTTCTCATTAAGGCTGGCCGTGGTATAATGTGCTTCTTGGTGTTGGCTGTTTGGAGTCTGTTTGGAGGTACTGAAGATGGTACTGCCAAAGCTGCAAGGGAAATTTTACCCCTGTAGTCCCACAGGTTCAACTATTCCGTAGTGGAGAATATCTGAAACTCTAAGCGTAATTTTTTAAACATTGGAGCATTATGATGTCTTCTGTTGATGGGTTTGCAAGAGTTGTTATTGAAAGAAGGAAACTGGGAGAAACAGCTCGGAGGTTTAATGCTCTGTAACTTTTTGGTAAAGAAACAAAGTAATTCTTGGTGTAGTGATTAAAGTGTCACTGCTTGGACTTTAAAAGTACTGAGGATTTCAATTAGCAGTGGGCTGGTTTTCTGTGTACTTACAGGAAACTGTGTAAACCCAACTGGCTGCTTATTTGAGCTCTGGAGAAACTGGCCAGGTGGCTGTAGTACCACATGGGGACAAAACACTTGAAGTGGCCTGAAATTCAGGGAATTTGTGGGAGAGGGTCCCTGGTCGTGCTGGCCATGCTATTTTTGGTACAGGCGAGGATCACATTGGCCTTGGCCACCTGGACACACTGTATTTGTATATATATTCTGTATCTCACCTTCTCATGACTATTTTGGGGAAGGGCTATACCTACTCTGTGTTGCTTGGCAAGTAGTTGGCACCCTTAGCACTAATGTTCTTTATTTATTTTTGATTTGAAGTTCGTTTCATGGAGCACTTAAGAGTCATAAAAGCAAACGATTCCTAAGAACCTAAAAGGTGACATAAGAGATGAGTAGCAGTTAATGTGGCCTTTCAGGAGCAGGTCAAGCGAAGCCAACCTACTTTCCTTCTGAATTTTGTAGGTACAGAAGTAGTAGTAGAGGTGTGTATCTTGACTCTGAACTTTTCAAACTAATTTCTCATGAGACGTCTAGGAAAACAGTGGGCTACCAGAATTCCCCTGAAAGGCATTCAAAATGATTTGCTTATTTTGTTTGAGTGTAACAGGAGGTTCAAGAAAAAAATTTGGATGAGATATTTCATGAAGTTTTGCAGGGCTTTTAAGCAGTCTCACAGAATTCACAGGTTTTTACCAAATTGTTTGGTAAATTAATGTAGTATCATGGAATGGATCTCCTGGGGGTGACTGTGCTTGAAGGATATGACAGGCTGGCAAGAGTGAGCAGTAACCTTGTCTGCAGTTCAGCCAGGACACATGCAGAATATGAGGCTTTGATAAGAGCTATCAGGTGTGCATAGGGAAAGTGGATGAGGATTGGACAGGCAGCAGCTCTGCAGGGGAGAGTTTGGTACACGGACTGATCATGAGGCTGCAGCATTGCGCAAGCTGCAAACACTGTGCTGGGCTGGACAAACAAGTGTGTTGTAAGTCGGACATGAGAGTCCCCAGCGTGCTGGGCAGAGCTCAGATAAGCTTCCTTTGCAGAGTTGGGTTTTTGGTACCATACCTGAGGGAGTTTTAGCATTGAGGGGAGAGGTTCCCCAAAGAGAAGTAACTTTTCTATCATGATAACCTTTTTGCAACAGCCCCTCTTATGTTTGGAGGGGGTGATGGTGAGGGGAAAGAGAGCAGGGGGAGCTGCATAATTTTCCATGCCCTCTGGGAGGAAAAGGAGTGTTTCACCTAAACTGCACTTGCTAAAGGACATTGAGCTATCTGTTGGAAAGATTTTTCTAAATGCATGAATAGTGGAGGTCTGGAAGACACTACATGGGGAAGGTTGTGAAGGGAAGGTTTCTTAATAATGAGATGTGATGAGCATCTCTGCAGTGCAGTTATAGAATCATGGAATCGACTGGGTTGGAAAAGACCTCCGAGATCATCAAGTCCAACTCTTAGACCAACTCCAGTCCCTTTACCAGATCATGGCACTCAGTGCCATGGCCAATCTCAGTTTAAAAACCTCCAGGGATGGGGAATCCACCCCCTCTCTGGGCAGCCCATTCCAATGCCTGATTACTCTCTGGAAAGAATTTTTTTCTGATCTCCAACTTCAATTTCCCCTGGCAGAGCTTGAGCCCATGCCCCCTGGTCCTATTGCTGAGTGCCTGGGAGAAGAGACCAACCCCCACCTGGCTAGAACTTCCCTTCAGGTAGTTACAGACAGTTTCTGTAGAATTGCAGTGACTGCTGTGGAACAGCAGGTTCTGGGGGTTTTTACAGCCCTGTTTGGTTCTGTAACCTGAGCCGTCATAGTTGAAAGACAATAAATGCCCAGAGCCCAAATGCCTAAAGCTTTGGTCCTATTACAGACAAAATCAGACTTTGCACAAGGTGAAGTGATGTTGATCATGACAGTCAGGCTGAGAGTATGTAATAGTGGCATGGCCTTTTGACAGAAGGGGGCTGGCAAAGTGCGTGTGTGGTTGGCTGGGGACTGCAGAAAGCCACAGCCGCTGCATCTGCACCGAAGCACATCCGTCTGTGCAGCTGCCAGCGCGACCTTCCGTCCTGAGCACGTGTGTCTGTCCGTGTGCTGGTTCACGCTCAGATGCTACTGAAGTGCTTGCCATCACCGCCCTTCCCCCCCTTCTTTCCCCTGCCCCAGCAAGTGCCTCCCTTCTTTGCAAGGAAGTCCAGGCATGAAAAAACAGAGCAGCGGGACTGCCCATGTGCTGCAGCCTGAATTCTGCATCAGGTCCACACAGCCAGGTTTGACACAGGTTGTTTCCTGGTGTCTGCAAGCTGAAGCCTTATGTGTGGGTGGATTTCTAACAAACTTTCCGTGCTCCTGGTTTTTGTTGCCTGTGAAGGTTAGAGTGCTGCTCTGGCAGCTGTGCTGACACTTTGGTTTCTTCAGTGATAGGAAAATACGGGAAAATGCTTCATTTCGGTAATACAAACAACACTGTTTAATACCACTTACTTTATAATCAGATGTAGGAATAAGTGCTTGACTTCTTCATGCATTACGTTTTATTTCTCAATTATTTGCTCTGGAAAGCAAGTCTGCATTAGCAATAATCTGGTGAAAACTGTTACCACTCAATGTATTTTGGTAAAAAATATGCTCAGTGTTTTCACTGTGTTTTGTCAGAGTTTTCTATTTTTCTCTGTAGTATTGAAATACACATGCTGATTTAAATCTTTGTCTAACCCTCTTCTGTTTCAGTCTTGTTGGTCATCTTGTTCAGGCATGTGTTTTGATCATTTGTTATCTCTTGCTTCCCAGGAGACAAAGATGGCAGCAAGGTGACTACAGTAGTGGCAACTCCTGGGCAAGGTCCGGACCGACCACAAGAAGTGAGCTACACAGACACCAAGGTGATTGGAAATGGATCTTTTGGTGTTGTGTATCAAGCCAAACTCTGTGATTCGGGAGAGCTTGTGGCCATTAAGAAAGTCCTGCAGGATAAAAGATTTAAGGTAAGCCTATGCATAAGTTTGGAATATTTTCATGAATGTTTTCTCACTTTCCATGTCTTTGATGGCAATGTTTTTGATTTTCTCAATTTATTTTCATTGGAGCACATAAATGCACAGAGAAATTTTCAGGTCTAAAGATTAAACAGATGATCTGTGTTAAAGGGGTATAGTTTAACTTGAAAATCAGTCAGTCACTGTTGTTATGATTATTTGGATTAGTGCAAAGCGGGACTCTAAAAATCCTGATTTGATGTTACGCTGTTTCCAGGTTGCAGACCAGATTCTTCTGACAGGGAGGTGTGGAAACAAGAGAAAAGCTTGTCATACGCTTATTTTATTTGTACTGTAGACTCTTCTCCAGTCATTAGTAATTAAACTGGTGGAAGAAAGAGAAGCCCTTGGGCCTTACTGTTAGTTATTGCACCTATAAAGTGAAAGGCTATATTTGAATAAATCAGAAATTCCCAAGGCCAAGTATGGAGATAAGGAATACTGAGGCCAGGGCAATTTGGACTGAAGGCAAGTTACTTTTCTTTGTTACCAGATTTATAAATGTGTTCTCTCTTGGCTGGTGTTAACAGACTAGTGACTCTTTATTCTAAGCAAGTGGCCTTCCTAAGAGAAATACTTTTATCTGGTGATACTTAAACCAAATAAGGCAGTTAAATGCCACCCTGACTCCTGATCCTGTCAGATCTTAGAAGCTGAGCAGTGTCAGGCCTGGTTAGTACTTGGATGGGAGACCTCCTGGGAATAGTGTGGGGCTGTGACAGTCCCAAGGACTTCCCTGTCACTGTCCAAGCTCGCTCGGCCGTGGCAAATGGACCTCAGGACTGAAACGGTGGGGCCAATTCTGCGCACACTGTGCCTCACCTAAAACATCCACTGCGCAGGCTGGAAGGGCACACCCACGTGGGGAGAGAGAGCCCTGCCCAAATCTGCATTCATGGAGTCTGGCCATACATACAGACACACTTAAACCAAATGAAAGTTAGGGACCATCAGCCACTCATCACTGCTGTTAGTCTCTGCTTGCTGCTTGATGCTCTTGACAGCTTTCCCTTATAGTCAGGTGACTTGCAGATCAACTTGTGCAAGCAGTGCTTGATAGCAAAGGTGCTGGTTTTATCATTCCTTGGTTTTACAGTCTTCATGCACAACCAGCTTCACTGGTAATATTGGTGGATTTTGACATGTTTTGGTAACAAAATTATTCTTTTGAAGTGTTTTGAAGGACCCTGGTGTGTGCCTTTTCCTTAGTCATGAAATTTGATGCTGTCATCACCACAGGCACCAGCATATCACAGATGCATTAGACAAAAAATGAAAGATGAGGGGTATGTTTAAATTAATGTAGTCATGCAGCATTGTTTGCTTCCAACTGAGAAAGGCATGTAAAGTTCTTCCATTGTTCTTATATCTGAATTATTTCTGGACTACATTATGAGTTTAAGTTAGTCAGTCCTTGCGAAGTTTGCAATATGATGTAAGAGTGTGTTATTTTAGAAGAATGGAAGAGGTAAAACAGAAAAGGGAAAACAGAAGCTGTAGACCTAGCCACGCTTAGGGGGGCTTCTTCATCTCTTCCCATGGCATAAACTTAGGGGGAGGGCCAGGATATTTCCCATACCATGTCATGTTTGGTAGATGTCAGGAGGTGCTTTGGACCACAGTCTGGTTTTTTTAGTCTCATAACTCTGGGGCTGTGTAGTGTGTCAAAATGAAAACTTGGCTCAACATTTTTGTTCCTGACCATCAGATATTAAGAGTTGGGACATATTATTTTTTTTATAATGAATCTCTCTTGGACATCTAGAATAAAATGTAGGCCTTTGGTTGGTTTTACTTTGGTAGTTGGTTCAGTGACATTTTGTTATCTGAATATATATCCTTTTATTTTTGAGTGTTCAAGTGATTTGAAAAAAAATACATCTCTTGAATATTAGTCCTCTTTTTGTTAAAGCTAAACTGAAAATCTTAAGTAGGGTGTTTCCAGTTCAGACTCTGAACTAATTGTCTACATTTGATGATACAAGCTGAGAACATCCAATACCTGGAGCCCTTAACCATTGATTACACCTTCTTTAGGGTTATTAAGTCCACATGTAGTTTTAGATAGCAGTAATTTAAAAATACTTTTTTAAACTTCATAATTTGCATGGGTCATACCTCAGTAGTAACCAAGTTATGTGTTTTTTCATAGTCTTATGCTGAACCTGTATCCTGACTGCGCGGCATCATCTCCCTTTGGTCTCAGCTCCTTAGTTTGTCCTGTCATCTATCAGTTTACTCCTTGCATTTTTTTCTCATTCTGATCTGGAAGTGTATGTTCTGTTGGCAGTAGATGTAAATTCCTGCAGTCTGGATGAAAGTCTCTGCCTGGACAGATTTGGAAGCCAGACACGTGTATCTTATATCAGGAATAGTGTTCAATTACTTCAGGGTGTGCTACTTTTTGGGGATGTCTGTTCTAGGGAGTAAGTGCTGGACCATATAGTTTACATCCAAGAACAAGAAGTGTGAATGTCTGTGGCTGCACAGTGTGATTGCAGTGCAGGAGCAGAGCAGTTCCTGTGTGAGAGAGCTGAGCTGTGCTGAGCAGCTCACTGGGCTGTTGCCATCCCTGCTTGGCTGCCCAAGCCCCGATCCAAGGCCTGGCCAGTGGAGTTCCTTAAGGAATCTGCCACTTCCCTCTCATTAATGCCCACCCTGCTTCAGCAATGATTGAGGGGGGAAAACCAACCCACTGCAGACAGCCAGAGGTGACAGCAGCTTGCTTGATTTAAATGAACTTTATCAATTTCTGAGGGAAGAGTGGGGGCACTGCAGAAATACCTGCCTGCAGTGATCCCAGTGGTGGAGAAGCAGCAAGAGAAGAGTTAAAGAATATTTATATGCAGAGGCAAAGGACTTCACACGACAAACCTTTGAGGTTTATGGTGAAAACCATTTATTACACACTGCACACAGTTTATGTAGGGTTAAGGCTACGTTTTATTGGCTAAATTGAATCTCACACCATCAAACTACAAATCCTAATTGGTTATAATCCATATCTCACAAGTCCGGTGTTTTGATGAAACATCCTGGCTGTTCCCAGGTGAATCTCCAGCGTTCTGTGAGAAAGTCCTGTGTGAACTCCTAGGGAATGATTTCCTCCCTACCACTCAGCAGCAGATGTGGGCTTGCTTGTTCTTAGCTGGTAGCTGCTTCAGTTCTCACAGAGTCCATATAGATCTGAACTGCTCACGTTTCATTTCTTGGTACCAAGAGAGAGTGATGTATGAAAGTGGCTTCCTGAAATCTAAATCATGAACGAACCTTTCAGCTGTATAGTTCTAGCTGGTCCCTGCTTATCTCTGTGCTTATCTGTCCTGTTGCATTTATCTTGGTACATGCAGAGTCATTCCTTTGTCATGATTTAGCTTTTTAAAAAAGCCACTTTTAGGAAAAACAGCAGGAAATCTTGAAACATAAAGGGCATGATTCAGAGATTTTAGGAGGTCCCTAGAGAGTGTAACTTCCAGGCTCTTTCTGCATTTTGTGAATGTGTAGGGAGGCTTTTGTGTAGATCTGGAAAATGCACCACAGTTGCCAATTTTAGATCTCTGTCAGGAAGCTGAGATACTTCTGTCCAGGTTTAAAGCTCGCTTGAAAGCTGGAATTACCAGAGTGGGGTTGCCTTTCTTTCCCTTTTTCCATTGCTATGACAAGTTTCTCATGAGCCTCTGCTGAAGTGGAAGCAGCACTGGTCCATACCAAAAGAAGTGAGTGTAAAATCTTTGCTGAAGAGTTGACACTTATAGTTTCTGTGGTGATGAAGATAGTTGGTCACGTTCTACTTCCTTGTTGCAGTTCAGTGGTTCTTCAGCCTGGCAGTGCAGTTTCAGCATGACTGATTTAAGCAAGGTCTCTGAACTGCTCTGGATCTTAAAATGAGTGTGTCTGGAGTTCTGTGTAATGCAGAGCAACAGTGTTGGTATGCTAGGGATAGTGGCAAGGGTTAAAGGGAACAAATAAAATCTAGAGATTCATGCTTAATTTCAGTTTGCAGTTCTACCTTCATTAGTTCTCCGTATTAAGCACGAGGAATTAAGCACTGTAATTCTGGGCAAATACCTGATACTTGAGTAAGTGCTTCACAAACTCTGTGCTGTTTGCCTTTAGTCTGTGAGATGACTGAATTTGTCTCTTGTCACTACGGAGGGTCATATATTCAGGGTGTTGTTTTCTTTTTTCAGTTAAAAGTTTCACAGTGGGAGAGAGATGTTTCTCTTTGAAAAATGGTGTAAGGCAGCTATTCACAAGCTTTTGGGGCCAAAATCCTTTCAGATCCTAAAATTTCCAAAAGACCATGACCCAGCGTTCTCAGATCTGTGCTGTGTTTCTGCTTCTGTCCCACAGATTCATAATGATGGGTTCTCATGCAAAGCATCTGTAGGTGCAGTTAAGTAAGTCATAGTACTTTCAATTATTTCCATCCATGTGACTGTGCAGGCCCTTAAGTGACACAGCCTGATTGTGATGCTTGAAAAGAAAATACTGGTACCATAAATTTTCTTGCACTGCTTTTTTTGGCATGTTCATTTATATATTCTTCAGATAGAGAGTCAGTCATGTTGCTGTCTAATCCTGCAAAAACTAATAATAAGCAAACGGGCATATTAGCAGAAATAGCTATTTTTTGTTATTTGTCATTCCATTTATGTTTTTGAGAAATCCTGTTGGAATGAATGTGTGCATAGCTGGAAATACTTCACAGCTGACTGAGAATAAATAGTTCAGTTCTTCATATCTGAATTGCAGCACTTTATGTTTCTGCTTTAGTGCTAGGCTGTTGAAATCTAAATGATGAAGAGAGTTCATACTCTACTTCTGCACCTTTTCACACAGTCTAGGTTGGGCATCGCATTTACTGTCAATGGCTCACACAGATACGAAGTGTGCAGCAAGAGAAAGCCAAATTCTCTAATGGGAATCATTCATGCCACCCAGTCTGTCTAATCGTTCAGGGACTTCCTGGGTTTAGCAATCCAACAGTGTGTGCCCTTGACTGAGTTGCCTGAATTATTTAAAAAGGCAGATGATCTGGAGTGTGAGAGGGTGTCAAACTAGAGCTGTGATGGTCCATAAAAGGGAAGCCCTGCATTATAAAGCTGAGGCCACTGAACAGTAGGCAGTGAGTGCTCTTTCCTATTTTTATTTATGGAGGGAAGAGATGTTGGGACTATTTGCATATTTGTTGTTTCTTTGTTTGGTTTTGGTTTTAATATGTAAAGTCTTAGTGTTAATCTGAGCCTTAAAACCCAATAAAGCAGCAGGATGGAAAAATTAAGTCTGTGTTGAGGTTCTGGTTTCTTTCTCACTTTTCTGGGTATATGTGCTTTTGTGAGCTGTTTGAAATGGTTCTGACAGAGCAAGAGCTTTCCTTCAGTTCCTGCCTCAAATGTATCAAGCTGCTAAGGATAAAAAGATCATTTTTCAAAGCAGCCATATCTGCTGTTTGTGTTAATAACTTAATTACAGCAATTTTATTCACAGCAACTCCCATGAAAAATGTAAAACCACAAGGAAGAATTCCCATTGAAGAATGACTAGGTGTTTAGGTTCTTCAGTTCTGATAACTTTTCAAGAGACTTTTCTGTTCAATGCATTCAACAATAAAAAGTTGACCCAGTTTCTTTAATAGGTTATGTGTCTCTGCTTGTGGTTGAAGGTGTCATTTCTGTAAACATGCATGTTTAATAAGTGAAGCTGTACATTAATGAGAGGTATCTTTTGCTCTCAGAATCTCAGTGGTTAATAGACCACTGTGAGAGTCTGACTTCAAACTGGGTTTAATTAATTCCCCCCCTTGGTTGACCTTAGCTCTTGGTTATCCATGGCTAGTTAAGGTACAGCAGATTGTAGCATGATATTGAAAAAAAGGCTCCATTTTCAGGGGATTTCAGTCTGTTAAGGTCACTGTTAGTGTAGCTGTTCTGTTTCGAGGGGGAATGTGCCTGGTAACCTGATTGAAAGAAGAGTTAAAACAAGTGTTACTTTGCAGTCTGTAAGCTTGGGCTATAGATAATCATAGACTGACAGACAGGAGTTTGACACCCAGCCTCTTGATATGGGCTGGGGAACCCAGTTAGTTGTGAAGTTTTAAGGAAAGTGGTATCCCTGTCTCATCTGTGCAGGTTTGGTTTCCCTTTGCCAAGTTCAGACTGGATGTGTGAGTTGTCTTGCTCTTTAATGTTTTGGCAAATCCATCTTTGACTCCTACTCCTGTTATGTGTTGTAGCTTTGTCATGAGAATGTTAAACATACAAGTTGAAGAGAAGGCATTGCTGCTGTTCGATACCTCACAGAGCTCTTGACTCCCTTTGCACGTGCCCAAGTTACAGACCCTTCCAAGCACACAGTGTCTGGTGAAGTCACAGACAGACCTCCAAGATCCAGTCCAGCCTTGGGCTGATCACCACCTGATCGACTGTACCAGGGCACCAAGTGCCACATCCATTTTTTTCTTGAACGCCTTCAGGGACAGTCACTCCACCACCTCCCTGGGCAGTCCATTCCAATGTTTCAGAACCCTTTCCATGAAGAAATTCCTCCTGATGTCCAGCCTGAACTTCCCCTGGTGCATCTTGAGGCTATATACTGTCATCCTGTCACTGGTTGCCTGGGAGAAGAGACTGACCCCCACTTTGTAGAAAGTGAGAAGGTCACCCCTGCGCCTCCTTTTCCCTCCTACTTCTCTCCTTTCTAGGGATGGAACTGAAAGTTACTAGAGTGCTTTGAAACAAAGGCTGTCTTCATCTTAAGTGAGCATTTAAAGTCTTGAATACAATGTGAAGGTTGGAATTGCTCTGATGTGTTCCTGATTATCTTTTGCTGCGACCTCTTGACACCTGCACAGGTTTCCTCTGAACTAAGGACTGCATTTCCTTGGTAATTTAATCTCTGTGTGAACCTGCTCATATCTCTGTCTAAGGATCACTGAATATTCAAACATTAATCTGTTAGGCCTTCTCTCAAAAGAGTGTTTTTTATTTACTCTATCTCAGTTGAGTTGGAAGTACCCAGGGGATGAAAAGTCCCAAAGGGAAGACATGGTGATGAGAATTAATAACATGTAAGCACCTTTCTTTTAAGTATTTGAGGACTAGGACATCATAGCTACTTTGAAGATCTGAGAAATAGTGAATCACTGTTCATAAGACCATCATGGAGGTGTCACTCTTTAAAGGATGCCTTAATTTTATTGTTAAACAGCTAGAAAGAGCACCCAGAACAACAGATCTGTCTTCTGACTAATGAGGTGACTTGTGTTTGTATCACAAGTGGGAAGGGAAGGCTGAAAATATTTTCCAGTGTCTTTAGCAAATATTGTGAACTATTGTAAACCTAGCAGTAGAAAGATAATTGAGCCTGATCAAAACTGTCCTTCTCTTAGCTGTCCTCATCTGAGGGGATGCTGTCCCTCTTAAGAATGAAGGCTATCAGATACAACTTCCAAAATGGCAGGTGCCTGGGAATGTGTTCAGGACATTTTTTTCATCTTTTAAACAGCTGGAGGGTAATGCTTGGTGTCAGGGAGTTTTTTTTCTAGTCATAGAGTCATAGAATCAGTTGGGTTGGAAAAGAGCTCGAAGATCATCAAGTCCAACCCTTGGTCCAACTCCAGTCCCTTTACCAGATCATGGCACTCAGTGCCACGTTCAATCTCAGTTTAAAAACCTCCAGGGATGGGGAATCCACCCCCTCTCTGGGCAGGCCATTCCAATGCCTGATTACTCTCTCTGGAAAGAATTTTTTTCTGATCTGCAACTTCAATTTCCCGTGGCAGAGTTTGAGCCCGTGCCCCCTTGTCCTATTGCTGAGTGCCTGGGAGAAGAGACCAGCCCCCACCTGGCTAGAACTTCCCTTCAGGTAGTTCTAGACAGTGATGAGGTCACCTCTGAGCCTCCTCTCCCCCAGCTCCCTCAGCCTCTCCCAATAGGGCTTGTGCTCCAGTCCCTTCACCAGCCTTGTTGCTCTTCTCTGGACCCGCTCCAGCCCTTCAATGTCTTTCCTGAACTGAGGGGCCCAGAACTGAACACAGTACTCAAGGTGTGGCCTCACCAATGCAGAGTACAGGGGAAGGATCACTGCCCTGGTCCTGCTGGCCATGCTATTTTTGGTACAGGACAAGATCCCATTGGCCTTCTTGGCCACCTGGGCACACTGTTGGCTCATGTTGAGCTTCCTGTCAATTAGTACTCTAAGGTCCCTTTCTGCCTGGCTGTTCTCCAGCCACTCTGTGCCCAGCCTGTAGCGCTGCATGGGGTTGTTGTGGCCAAAGTGCAGGACCCGGCACTCGGCCTTGTTGAACTTCATCCCATTGAAATAAGCCCATCTCTCAAGTCTATCCAGATCCCTCTGCAGAGCCCTCCTGCCTTCCAGCAGGTCGCACTCCCTCTCAGCTTGGTGTTACCAGCAAATTACTGATGATGGACTCAGTCCCCTCATCTAAATCATCAGTAAAGTCTGTGCTTTATCTCTTGTACAGAGGGCAGATTTGCAGCTTCACTTTAGGTTAGCCAGATTATCAGAGACACTTACCGAGAGAATCTCTTTTCTTAGCTCAGTACTTGATCTGGCTGTCTCCTCAATGCTTATTGGACCCAGGTCTGTCACTGGGCTGTAATTGCAGTTGCAGTGCTTGTCTGTTCGTAGCACACCAAAAGGTCTGGGTGGGTATCTGAGTTCTCACTGGCAACCTTGTATTTAATTTCATTTTCCAATTTGTTCAAACACTGAGTTTTCCTAAGAAATAAAATAATCTGTTTACCCTTGCTTTTGGCAGTCTGAAGAAAATGCTGTACTGTTCATTGTGTCAGCCAGAACCTCTCTGGACATACTTCTGTGGCCTAGAAGAGATCTAAGAGTGTTAAGAAGCATCTTTTTCACTTTGTATTATTTTAAAGCCTATATTATACAACTGTTTGTAGTCATGGCTGCGCCTGCAGGTGTTTTCAGATCTGACAACTGAGTTGGATGTGTAATAGCTGTTAGTGCAAAACAGGTCTTCAGTTTGCCCTGTGGAGATGAAATGGACTTTGTACAAAGGCACTGATTTCAGTTCTCTGCTTTTTAGCTGGGGAGTTGGACTGAAAATGGATGTTCAGGGAATGCAGCGTCATCCCACTGCAGTTGGCGTAGGGAAGAGAAGGAAGTGCTCGTCATCTGCAGACGTGGCTCTGAGTGTGTGTAGAAACATTTTTCCACGTGTTGCCATGTGCAAACCCACATGTGAGCAGGGAACGATGCCGTGGGACTGTTCTTGGAGAGGGAAGGAGTCCAGAGAGCTCTGGAGGGCTGTTTTGCCCTGGCCCCGTGGATGTAGCATGAGGCCTTTTTGCAGATTTGTGCCACAGTCCAAGTGGTGCATTTATTTTGGATTTTGAGCTTTTCCATCTCCATGAGTTTTTCTATGGTACTCCCTGGACTAGGATCAAAGGTAGGATTTTAAAACAAGATACCTATTTTGTCAGGTTTCTTGTTCACGTCTAGTGTGTAACTTGAGACTAACGTTAAACCTTTGTATGTGAATCTACTGACCAACAAAAAAGCCCTGTAAGATACATTAAATTTATAAAAGTGTTTGGCCCCACTGGTTCAGATAATTCATATAGCTGCTGTAATAATGCTTTGGTTTATTTCCTCTTCTCTCTCATGTTTTCTAAAGGAAGTGAGTTAATACATCTGATTTTCATAGAATACATATATTTATATGCATTCTATGATACATATCTAAAATTTAGGACTCTATATATATATATATATTCCTGTTTTGTGAGACAGGGGTTAAATGGATGCTATTCTGCAATAAAGACATTCAGAGTGGAGATTACAGTTTGAAAGATTTCCAAACCCTTAAAGGTATGGAAATAAGTAGTTTAAAGCACATAAAACAGCTGTAATTCTGCCACATACTGACAGTATATTATAACTCCGAGAGCGACCTGGAACATGTCACAGAATTCCTGATCGTGGTCAAATTAAGTTCCATTTTGAAAGATAATTTCCCTTCCTTTGACTTTCTAACTTTGCAGCCTGAGAAGGACTGGCATACAAAGGCTGTAGTTCTGCATGCATGCAGTAAGGATAACCTCTTTATTTCACTTTGGTAAATCAGAGTTTTACTTCTGGGTCACACCTTCTGCTTAGAGGGAGCCTTGTTTATGGCACAGATCAGTAGGTCTGTGTAATGAGGGTAAAAGCTGATTCTAATGTTCTTCATTTTGGGGTGTTGTATGGAAGGATCTTTGGTAGTCTTTCAGGAGCATTACCCTGGAGACTGTATCTCTTTGCATCTCTGAGACTGGCAGATTACAGGCAGGTCAAGCAGATTTAATTTTTCTCATCCTTGTTGAAAAATATTTAATAGCTGACACTCTCAGATTGGCAATGGAGTAAACTTTCTAAGTGTGGACCTCCTTGGAAGTGGAGAATCAAGGGCAACTCTTTGTTTTGTGAATGCAGCCTGAACTTGGTCGTTTAAAAAGAGAAAAGTCACAGAAAAATTCCTGAAGTCCTTCTGAAGCTCAGGGATTTAGTGGTAAACTGTGCATGAGATTGTATGTAATTTCTAGGCTAGATTTGTTTTTCTCCTCTCGCAGTTGTAGCTGAGATGAACAGGCAGAGTAGACACATCCAGTGCTCTTGAGAGCTGGATAATGGTGCTGCAATACTGAGCTTGGTGGAGATGGTGTCCCAGGAGAAACCTTCCACACCTGTCTCCCAGTTAGGGAAAAGACTATTGTGTAGAGTAAAAATAGAAGATTAGCTGATGCTTGGTGTGGTAAAAATGGTGCTTTTGAGACTACTTGGCTGTTTGTAGCTGCAGTTACTGCAGGGCTCTATGCTGTACCATTGTGTATTCTCTTTTGGAAGTCCCACAGCATGAGAAGGTTTATGCTAAACCTGTAGCCAGGAAGGCAGTTTTTACACCTAGCAATATTATGTTCCTGTGGCTCTCCCTTGCTGACTTCATTGTTACTTGGTGCAATGTGCCATTCTGAGAGCATGGTTGGAATATATCGTCAAATAATTTGTCTTCAGTTTTTGCCAGTGAATACAGACTTTTTGTGTTTAAAATAGATGTCTGCTAAAATCAGGCAGTAGCAAACTCCTTGTCCTTTCTGAACTCAGTATTTGTTATTCAAATATTCTGCTGCCACAGCTCTACACTTGAGGGGAAAGAAGGGATAATGATAAAATGCTGACAGAAATCATAGAATCAGTTGGGTTGGAAAAGAGCTCGAAGATCATCAAGTCCAACCCTTGGTCCAACTCCAGCCCTTTACCAGATCATGGCACTCAGTGCCACGGCTAATCTCAGTTTAAAAACCTCCAGGGATGGGGAATCCACCACCTCTCTGGGCAGCCCATTCCAATGCCTGATTACTCTCACTGCAAAGAATTTTTTCTGATCTGCAACTTAAATTTCCCGTGGCAGAGCTTGAGCCCGTGCCCCCTTGTCCTATTGCTGAGTGCCTGGGAGAAAAGGACAGAAGCGATCCACCTGCTGCTCAGCAAAGAAGGACAGATCTTTTCATTCGTGTGTCACCAAGACAGCTGAGCTGCGCCTTCCGGCACTGCCTTGTGGTTCAGCCCTTTTGGTTTTGTTTAAAACCTTGTAATTGAACTGGCTTTTTTTTTTCATTGGTGACTCTTCTTGAAGAGGGGTAAATTAAATTCAAACAAAATGAGAAAGATTTAAGAGATAGTGAGAATGGGAATAATTTTTGTTTTCCAGTTGTCGTCTTGAGTAGACCCGACATTTTATAACCCAATGATGTGCTCCTTCTGGGAAGCATTCAAACGTTGAGAGCCATGTAATAGGTGATTGCTTTCCTTCACACTAAAGACAGTGTGTGACTGCCCATTGCTTCTCAGAAAGGTAGTACCAAGACATGGGAAACTGATAGAAGGAAGCTCTTTTAAATGTTTTGTCAAGCATCTAAAGTGCAGAGACAGAGGCATTTCAGAGTGCTGGGCATACTCTGGAATTAGCAATGCTGCTGTTTTTTCCTGTGACTTGGGTACTTCCAGGTCCCTGGGATGACTGAGGAGGTGAGATGTTTGTGACCAGCAGAATTACTTTTAGCCTACATGAGACAAGGAATTACTTTTCTGCTACTTTACTTCACATGTTTTTGAGGAAAGCTTATTTTGGCTTTTTGTTCCACTTTGGTTTTTCCCTCACATCTTCTGTCTGCGTTACGCAGTGAAATTTGGCGTATGGTGCAAAGACTGAAGGGTCACACAGACTGAGGTTTTGTGGGGTGACCTAAACTGTCCTGCCTGATCTACTGCAGGAAACAAAACCGAATCTGGTTTTTCTTTGAGTAGCTTTCTAAGAGTTATATCATGTAATAACCCAAAACAAGGAATATTTCTGGAAAGGTAATGAGAAACTTACTCCATTAAGGAAAATTTTAATTACAGTCCTTAATACTTTGGTACTGTGTTGGTGCTTGTTTTAAAATATAACAAGCGACGTCAAAAAAGTGATCATCGTGCACTTGTAATGTTTCTTTGGTCAGCAGCAAGGAAGGGACTCTTCTGTAGGGTGAAATGTGAGGTGTGATGTTTATCATATTTTTAAATATATGTTACAAACTTTTAGCTAAGGAGAGTGCAGTCTGCTCTCTTCGGGGTGGGTTTTTGTTTATGTAGTGCCTGGTATAGTGAGCTGGGATGAGTAATGGAGGCTCTGACATGTGTCATGATGCAAATAACCAGACTGTGCATCTCTGTCCTGCAGTTCTAAGGTTTGAAGCCAGGTCTAATTGCCAGGACCAAGAAAGGTGCTCATTTCACTTCATTTGTGCTGTGCCTTTTGAAAGCCCAGCCATGGTGATTAGACTGATTAGGTCTTGAGCTATCGAGTCAAAATACAAGCATCCAGTCTGAATCATTGGAGTATAACAATGCATATGGAAAACAACAGCTGGATCTATTTTTTTTAATTCAAAAAGACTCTGTCACAGAAAGCTAGAGTGTATTTTCCTCCTTGTTTCCCCCCCGCCTAAGCTTTATCAAAGGATGAAGACAGAATATATAACTTGAAGTCTTTTAAAGATTCATCCACTTCAGTTTCTTCTTTCAAAGGTTTGTTCAAGATTCTGCTTATCAGGCTGAGTTTGCAGGCCCTTTTGCATTCATCTTCCTTTAATCTCACCAGCCACATGAGTCATAAAGGTTGTACCAAGTTTTTTGGGCTTGGAAACAGTCATCTCCTTTATCCAGATGGGTATAACAGAGCAAGCATGTTGAATGATTATAAATTAAATCATGTTTTGCAGCCTGCTTAGTCTCTGAAATGGGACAGAGCAACTCGCCTGGGTGTTGTGGTGGGGCATGGTAACTTCTTTCTGTGCTGCCCATCAGTTGCACTGGTCTTGCTGCAAGTGGGCAGAAGAGGATTTTTTTCTTTCCCTCCCTGCCCCCCTTAAAAAAAAAAAGGTGAAAGTTCATAGTGAGTGTTGACATTGCCTGGGCACTTCAGTGGAAAAGTTCAGGTTTGCTGTTCAGTAATAGAGGAAACTTTAAAAAAATGGCTTGCTGACTGACATGGGAATTAGTAGTAAGTGTGCAAGTGTGGGAATGAGGACACTGCTGCTCCAGAAGGTCATACATGGGCTAGGGAGCATTAGGAAGATTTAATTCAGTGTCTTGCATGGAGGGACTTGCATTGTTTTCTGATGTGGGGCAACTTTGTAATCCCGTTTCAGATGAACTCTGACAGGGAGTAACAGGATGTAGAGCTGGAGATCCGAGGTGAGCGCAGATTTCTGAAGAATTCCTAAAAATGAGGATAAATACTTTTTCTTTGTGGTGCTCTGCTGAACATATTTTACAAATAATAATTCTAAATTGCAAAATTAGAAGGTGGTAAGAGCCAATAAGTTTTAGTTAAGACAATCATATTAGAAACTCTGTAGTTTTTATAAAAGTAGTGCTTTTCTAGGGCAGATTCTTCTGTTAGTGCAACATCACAGTAACCTGTACTGAAATTGCCTGTCTGAGACCTGGGCTTCCTTGGTTGTATTGGGTTTATTAGCACTGGCTACTTGTCACCTGGATACCTGCAAAGGCAGCAGCATGAGAACATAAGATATACAAATGCTCTTTCCCAAGTGTGCTGGAAACTGCAACAGATAACTGGAGTCAGTGTTTGAAGAATCAGAGCAAATAGTCAAGAACTTGGTACAATGCACGCTTACATTTTAAAAATTTTTTTTTAGCTAGGTCACCGTGACTTGCAAAGGGCAAAAAAGGACATGGTTTGCAGATAATATACTGGATTTCCTGGTGGGTAATGAGTCTGTTTCTGTAACTGTGTAACAGGCATAAAGGTTATCTACTTTTATGTAGGACTAACAGATCTAGTAGGACAAGAAAGTAGTATGAGACAGAAAAACTGGGGCATGTTGAGGGTTGCCTGGAGTGTTGGAGTCAGGGTATTTATTCATTGAACAATTTCTGTGGCAGTATGAAGGCCGTCAATTAGCAGGAAGGATAAACAGTGCAAGGGCTCTTGTTTGGATTTAACCTGATGAATATCTCTTGGAAAGAGTCTGCCTTGCTGGTGGGAACAGCCTGTACCCAGCGCCAAGGCACAATGTTGTGTGCAGGTGGTAGTAGAAAGTGCTTTCCTGGTGGAGCACTGAGCTGTGGCATCCTGTCCTACTGGCTCTTCTGCATGGATATCTGCTTGCAGGTAATAATTCTGTAGGTGGCTTCTTGAGTAGATAAAGAACTTTCACAAAAAAATTCTTCTGCGACCCTTCTGAATTCAGCTGTCCGACTAAACACTGGAAAGTTTCAACTGATCCACCTTTAAAATTCATTTGAATTTTCCTGAGTGTAAGTACAGCTCAAGATACAGTGATTCTGTCTTAATCTAACCTTGTGTGCAGAGTGTGTAGGCAGTGATTCTGCTTTGGTTGCATAAGCAAGGCAGGCAGTGCCACATCCTCAGCAGGCAATAATCTTCATTATTTCATACTGTTGGGATTTTGAATGCAAAAGGGTCTCAGCAGCCTTTACATAATATAAAGTTTGATTTCAACAAAATGTGGAAAAGAAATTTGCACTAGTTAGGAGTGGGGCAAGGAAATGAATGCACATAATCTCGGAATGGATCAGGTTGGAAGGGGCCACACTGAGTCAGCTGGGCTAACCTCCCTACCAAGCAGGGTCATCCTAGAGCACATGGCATGGGTTTGCATCCAGATTGGTCTTGAATACCACCAGCAAGGGAGACTCCCCGGCTTCTCTGGACAATCTGTTCCAGTGCATGGTCACCCACACAGTAATGAAGTTCTTCCTCATGTTTAAGTGGAACTACCTGTGCATCAGTTTCTGCCCATTGTTGTTTTTCTATTGCTTGGAACCACCGAGAAGGGCCTGGCTCCATCCTCTTGGCAGTTCCCTTGAGATATTTGCAGACATTGATGAGGGCCCCTCTCAGCTGTCTCTTCTTGAGGCTGAAAAGGCCCAACTCCTTCATGTGTTCCTTCCAATCCCCTGCTGGGCCTGGTGCAGGAGCTCCATGTCTCTGGTACTCAGGAGCCCAGAACTGGACACAGGACTCCAGATGGGGCCTCACTGGGGCTGAGTGGAGGCGCCAGGATCATTACTCAGTGCCAGGTCATCCCCAAAACATGTCTGTTGTGCATGATGTGTGCAGTGAGACCTCTTTAACTATGGAAAAGAAGATGATGTAGTGGGAAGTGTATGGCAAGGTCAGTGAAAGGTTTTGCACTTTGCATTAACAGTGAATGTTTTAATGAACTAGTTTATGAGAATCATCTTAGGACTGTGTGTAAACACAAAAGAATGTGTAGTCCACTCAGAAGATGGTAGATGGTGTAGGAAATGTATTTTGTGATTGACTCGCATTGAGTCTCATGTTCTACAAATGCATTTTTGAAAACAACTGCTAAGTTCAGTAAGGAGAGGTTAAGTGTCCATGTCTTCAGGTTTTAGGGCCCCAGATGACTAAGAACTATGTTTATTTTGAGACTTTTTTTGCAAGGGGTATGGCTGCTGATACACTGTTGGATGATGTGGTCCTCAGTCAAAGATAATTGGTCTGACCAAGTCAACTGGGGAAATTTAAGTTGGATATCAGAAAAAAAATTCTTTACAGAGGGAGTAATCAGACATTGGAATGGGCTGCCCAGAGAGGTGGTGGATTCACTATCCCTGGAGATTTTTAACCTGAGATTGGCCATGGCACTGAGTGCCATGATCTGGTAAAGGTACTGGAGTTGGACCAAGGGTTGTACTTGATGATCTCGGAGGTCTTTTCCAACCCAATTGATTCTGTGATTCTGTGATCTCTGTTCCTTCAGTTCTTTGTTTTTAGCAGTTCTTTTCTATTTACTTGCTCCAGGGTTCTGTGCAAGTTCTCCTTTTATTCTGGAAGCCAGGTGGCAGCCCGGATGCTCCCAAAGCTACCCCTGTCTCACACAGTGGCCGTGTTGCTCCTGCCCAAGTGCCCAGCTGTAACTTCAGCTTTTTGTTTTTCCTTTTCTGAGAACTTGCTGGTCTCGCATCAACTCTGTGGTTGTGACCAGCTGTCTGACAGTGAGGCCAGGGAGCTGCTGCACTCGCTGCACCTGCAGTTAAAGCTTCAGTGGGGCTGTGGATCAGCTCTGGAAGCTGCACAGTTTGCAACGGAGTGTATGTTTTGAGCTCAGCTCCTGGCGAGCTCTCTGCTTTGGCTGGCAAGCTGGTGAATCAGGTGGTGTGTGATATTGGAGCCACTCAGGTGTCCTGGCTGCAGGGAAAGCAGTACCTGGAAGGAGGAGGAGGGATGGAGTGGCCAGCTGCATGTGGAAGCCTCCTTCTGTCCTGTGAATTTAAGCTGCAGCTGTTCATGAATCGAGGCTTGGAGACTGCCTCTAATTGCAACATAGTCCTAAGATACTGATTGTGGTAATTAATGCTGGGCTGGGCCTAAATTCTAAGCTGTCTTATCCCAGTCAGTAAAGAGAGTAATTGAATCAATTGAACATAGAATCATAGAATGGATTGTGTTGGAAAAGCCCTCCAAGATCATCAAGTCCAACCCTTGGTCCAACTCCAGTCCCTTTACCAGATCATGGCACTCAGTGCCACGGCCAATCTCAGTTTAAAAACCTCCAGGGATGGGGAATCCACCCCCTCTCTGGGCAGGCCATTCCAATGCCTGATTACTCTCTCTGCAAAGAATTTTTTTCCGATCTGCAACTTAAATTTCCCGTGGCAGAGCTTGAGCCCGTGCCCCCTTGTCCTATTGCTGAGTGCCTGGGAGAAGAGACCAACCCCCACCTGGCTAGAACTTCCCTTCAGGTAGTTCTAGACAGTGCTGAGGTCACCTCTGAGCCTCCTCTTCTCCAGGCTAAACAACCCCAGCTCCCTCAGCCTCTCGCCACAGGACTTGTGCTCCAGTCCCTTCACCAGCCTTGTTGCTCTTCTCTGGCCGCGCTCCAGCCCCTCAATATCTTTCCTGAACTGAGGGGCCCAGAACTGAACACAACACTCAAGGTGTGGCCTCACCAATGCAGAGTACAGGGGAAGGATCACTGCCCTGGTCCTGCTGGCCATGCCATTTTTGATGCATTCCTAGATTTAGGTTAATAAGTCTGTGGGACCTGATGAAATGCATCCACAGGTCCTGAGAGAGCTGGCAAAGGGTTAAGCCACTGTCCCTCATATTTGGGAAGTTGTGACCATCCAGTTAAGTCTCGACTGACTGGAAAAGGGGAAACACAACTCCCATTTTTAAAAAGGAAAATAAGAAAGGTGCAGGGAACTGCAGGCTGGTTGGTCTCACGCTGGTGCCTGGCAAGATCATGGGCAGATCCTCCTGAAAATTATGCTAAGGCACATGGAAAACAAGGAGGTGATTGGTGACAGCCAGCATGATTTCAGTAAGGGCAAGTCATTGCTGACATGTTTGATGATCTTCCGTGACAGGTCTACAGTGCTAGTGGATGGAGGAGGAGCAGCTGACATCATCTGCCTGGACTTATGCAAAGTATTTAACACTGTCTGATGTCCTGGTTTCTAAACTGGAGAGACACGGCTTTGAAGGGGGGATCACTTGGTGGATAAGGAGTTGGCTGGGTGGTCACACCCAAAAAGCTGCAGTCAGTGGCTTGATGTCCAGGTGGAGACCAGTGACAAGTGGCATTCTTCAGGCTCAGTATTGGGACCAGCACTGTTTGAAATCTTCGGTGGCAGGGCTGGTGGGATGGAGTGCATCCTCTGCACGTGTGCTGACAACACCAAGCTGTGTGGTGTGGTTGTCAGGCTGGAGGGAAGGGATGCCATCCAGAGGGATCCTGGCAGGCGTGAGAGGTGGGCCTGTATCAACGTCATGAGGTTCAACAGGGCCAAGAGCAACGTCCTGCTTGTGGGGTAGGGCAACCCCAAACACAAACACAGGCTGGACAGAGAATGGATTGAGAGCAGCCTTGAGAAGGAATGGGAGGTGTTGGTGAATAAGAAGTTTGACGTGACACAGCCATGTGCACTTCCAGCCCAGAACACCAAACATGTCCTGGGCTGCATCAAAAGCAGGCCAAGGGAGAAGATTCTTTCCCTCTGTTCTGCCCTCATGAGACCTCACCTGGAGTTCTGCCAGGTCTGGGGCCACTGCTGACGTAAGAAGAACGTAGACCTGTTGGAGTGAATCTGAAGAGGGTGATAAAGGTGATTGAGGAGCTTGAGCAACTCTGCTGTGAAGGCAAGTGGAGAGAGTTCTGGCTGTTCAGCCTGGAGAAGAGAAGGCTTCAGGGAGATCCTAGAGCTGATTACCACTACCTAAAGGGGCTGCAATAGAGTTAGAGAGGGAAATTTCACAAGGTTATGTAGTGATAGGACACAGGGGAGTGGCCTTAAACTGAAGAAGGATAGGTTTAGATTAGATGTTAGGAAGAAATTCCTCACTGTGCAGGTGGTCAGAAAATAGAACAGGCTGCCCAGAGAAGTTGTGGATGCCCCATTCCTGGAAGCGTTCAAGGCTGAGTTGGATGGGGCTTTGAGCAACTGGTTTAGTGGATGGTGTCCCTGCCTGTGGTGAGGGAGTTGACCCTGGGTGATCTTGAATGTCCCTTCTAACCCAAACCATTCTGTGATTCTATGATTTTTGCATGTGCTGGCAGAAGGACTGGGCTTCGTGGAGTTAGGTTGCCCCTGCCTTGTGTTGGTCCAGCTGGACTTGGTGCTTGAGTAACTCTGAAACTGGAGGTCCATGAGATGGTAGTGTAGCCTTTTGAAATATGCTTAAAGTGTGCCACTTTAAATTCATGGTGTTCACCTGACATATGAAATAATTTCTTCCTGCACCTTTCCTTCCTTTGGAGTTCTCTATTCCTGTCTAGTGTGACTAGGTGGTGAATCTAACCATAGTACTTCATCTGCTTTTAAATTTGTCATTAAAAAACATACCTTGTTATGCACATAGCTAGTAAAACTTGCTCTTCCCTGTATCTTTGGGGTAATTTAGGCTAGAAGTGAATGTTAAGATTTCCTCATCATTTCAGTGCTGTGACACCCTTTTGCCTGAGGAAATGATTTCTTGAAAAATGGGACAGTGTTTGAAAAGCACCAGTGCTGACTCAGAAAAAAACCCTGAAGCAAGAAGTCTGATAACCTGTTTTATCAAACTTGGAATGCTAATTTTTCTAGGAACTTATAGTGCATTTGTACTTTGACATAGTTGGCTTTTCCTTTCCAAGTGCATAACATATTACTTGTGTCTAGCAAAGGTCACCTGGTGAAATTATTTTGCGGCTCTGGGAAGAATGTGCTGCTGCCTTTTAATGTGAAGATTTGTGTTTGGGGAAGCTTGACTTTTTTGTTTTTATATAAAACTGTGAACGAGTGTTGAAGTGGTCTTACACATGTGTGGCTGTCATCTGAAATCTGGTAGGGTAGTTAATTATTTTAGGCTTATCTTTGACCTGGTATTCACATATTGGAGTTTTTTAGTTGTAACAGTTTTAGTAGTTACAGTGGTAGCTGATACCTGCTCAAGACAAACTTGCCAAATTAGGGAGAGGAACCCAGTATGAATTTGGGGAAGGGTTTATTGTATATGTGCTTAAGGTAAGGAGTGTAAGTTCCAATTTCACCTTCACTGCTGGAGTTGAGCCAATTTCTTCTCCCGTTCCTCCATCCCCAGAGGAGGAGTTGCGCAGTCTTGCTCTGAATTCAGTGGGGAATGCTTAACCTTTTAAAAACTTAGTTATCTTGGAGCTCATTATTAAGACTTGTACTTCTTGAAAATTTAATTTTGCTTGGCAAATAATCATCTACAGGCAACTAATTCCCCTTACCAGTTCCAATCCCCTTTTACTCTCTGCTCAGTCTTCACCTGCCATTTTCCTTCTTGTGTCCTTATAATTTGAATGTTGCCTCTCAGGTCTGAAGGAGTCATTTGGATGGAAATAAAACCCCCTCATGTCTTGTAGCATCAGGCATCTTCATGTCCTGAAAAAATAGTCCTGAGACAAAGTCAAAGTAAACATTGGAGCAACCTATTCCCTAAATAAATAAACATTTTGGTAAGAGTGAGGAGAAATTATTTTTGTTTAGCAAGTCCTTTGGAGTCTGTTTGCATGAAACATCTGCTACATCATATGTAAGAAGAGAAGGCCAAGAGTAATAAAACGTTTCATTAACTTTCAATAACATAGTGATTAGCAACCCAGCAAATGTCTTATGCCCGTGGGAGATTGGAACTTACTTGATTAATAGATTAATTGCAACCTGTTCCGGTTGTGATTGCAGGTGTAAGGTTCCATGGATGTTGCAGACTCCTGAGGGCTGACGTTATAGGCATTTTTATACCACTTTCTTCTTCTTCAATGAAGAGTTGAAAATCAGAATATAAGGAAAAAGTCTGACTGCTGTTTTCAATGAAAGGAAAATTATTTTTACTGCTGAAAAAGAATGGCTATTATCTCTGAAAGCATAGAGCTGCCTTTTAGAAAATACTTCTCCTTTCAATTATTATCCTTCCTGCACTTTATTTCAGTCTTGAAATGTATTTGAACAATCTCTCTTGAGTTTCAGACCTAGTTCTGTTTTTCTGACTTTGGCCTTGGCTGCAGTGCAGTTCCCCCTCATTTGGGCTCACTGCTGGCAGGTCACAGCAGATGCTGCAGGATGGAAGTGTAAAACTGTCCATCAGGTCACAGTATTTGAAACAACTGCTTGAAAATGATTTAGTGAATTCAGGTTGTGGTATAGAAGTGATGTGATACTGGAAATCAGTTTGCCTTCCAAGCTTAGTGTTGAGCTTCCAAAACTGATAGGAACTTAGGAATTGTTATTAACTCTCCGAGAGGCTCTTAAGCTCCACTTCCACTCAAAGTGACGGCAATGAGCTGTCGAAGAATTTGTCTTCCATCCTTCAATTAACTGCTGAGATACAGGAAGGAAATGAAAGAAAAGTCAGATTTTTTCTTCTGTTATCTCAGAAGAGATCAAGGCTTGTTTTATCTCTTAAGAACACAAGAAAAGCCATTTCGGTCTCCAGTTAAAGGAAATTGTAATAGTTGTACGAAGATGAAGTTTCCTGCTAAGGGACTGTGTTCTACCTCAGGAAGAGCAGGCTGGAGATGGCATAGCATGGCACTTGCCATTGCTGACTGCCTGGGGGGAAGAGTTAGGAAGGTCAAAGTACATGGTCCCTACATGAGAAGGGATGTAATGCCTGAGTTATTGGGAGCAATAAGACAACAGAAGGAACCAATAGGGTGGAAACAAGGTGTGAATACCTCAAATTTCCATCAGGTATGTCCTTCTGTCAGCTCACATACTACTTACTGCATGGTTGGGGTTCAAATCTCTCTAGTTCTTAAGGGGCTAATGAAATCTAGCAGAGAGGTGCTGTGGTGTAAAGGAGAGCACCCTGGACTCTGAATCCCAAGGACCTGAGTTCCAGTCTCAGTGGGGACCGTCCCCTGGCAGTTCAATGCCTCCCTGCCATCCCATCCCGTCACATCTCAGATGCTCAGCAGGGTCAGCCCCGGTTAGTACCGGGTGCTGTGACAGTCCCGAGGACTTTCCTGTCACTGTCCAAGCTCTCTCGGCCGTGGCAAATGGACCTCAGGACTGAAACGGTGGGGCCAGTTCTGCACACGCTGTGCCTCACCTAAAAAGTCCACTGCACAGGCTGGAAGGGCACGTGGGGAGAGCCCTGCCCAGATCTGCGTTTGCCAAGTCTGGCTGTACGATGAAATCTATCCCACCTGTCTGGCTTTGGGACATTTTGTTTCACTCATTATTCTTTAGCTTCAGTTTCAGGCGTGTTTTTGACTCTTACTGCCCTTGTGCGCTCTTTAATTTCAGCCAAGCTGTTACTAAATCGTGAGTTTGCGGACTGGGAGCGGGTTGGTGGCCCCACCTACCCTGCCTGCGCCCTGTGCCTTCAGCTTGCCCTGGTTGAGCCCAGCAGGCTCTGCCCCCTGGCTCTGCAGGCAGGTCCCACTGCTGCTGCTGCACTCGCAGCCGGCACTTTGTGCCCTGATCTGTGCCCGTGCCAGGACTGAAGGTCGCTGTGCTCAGGAATAAATTTTGGACAGGATACAGCTGACGCAGGCACTCTGCCTCTGACTCGCCCTGGGTGCTCACAGGCCAGTGTGTCTGAAACACTCTGCGGTGCGGCCTTGCTCTGTGTCTCCATCCTTTGTTGCTTCAGGATCTTAATTACCAGATCTTGATGTGATGACAAGTACTGGAAAGTGTGGCAGCATTGTGGAACTCAACAGCAAGACAGAGCTGGGCTTGGAGCCTTGGATTCTTTCTGGTTATGTAGTAAACCAGAGCATGATGCAACCACAGTTCACTGAGTCGCACAGAACTGCACACACAAGCATTCTGCGTGCTGGACCCTCTGCCAGCTTCCTCTGCTCATCCCCCTTGCGTGGCTCAGCGCATGTGCACTCATCATTCTCAGGTTGCATAAGCACTTGGCCTTTGGGTTTTCCTTGTATGATGGTTGGGATTGCTGTGAATGGCAGGCAGAAAGAGATGTAATGAAGGGACAGAGGATTAGAGTGTTTAAAGCAGCAATTTTGTATTTGTGTGTGAACTACTGATGGCTATCACCAATTTTTTGTTGTGTTTTGTTTCTTTTTTTCATAGAATCATAGAATTGATTGGGTTGGAAGAGACCTCTGAGATCATCAAGTCCAACCCTTGATCCAACCCCACTGTGATTACCAGATCATGGCACTCAGTGCCACGTCCAGTCCCACCTTAAAAACCTCCAGGGACGGAGAATTCACCCCCTCTCTGGGAAGGCCATTCCATTTTGTTTGTTTGTTTTTCTTCGGGAGTCCCAGAATGTATAAATTAATATTTGATCTGTGTCTCTGGGACTTAGTGGATTATAAAGTAGAAGTACCTTTACAACTGTTAAACCTCAAAGCTGCTTCTCCGGACATACTTGTGTTATGCACTGGTAGAGGTTGGAGCCAGACAAGGCATCTGGACTTTCCGACCTGTGTGTGAGCCCTGCTGGGCTCCAAGTATTTAATAGTCATCAGTGGACCTGCACTATGTGGGTGGTGGGTGTTGTGGCATTATAGCTCTTGATATGGAAGAGATAGAGATCTTTAGTAAATAGTATTTGGTTTTTGGCATTCTCCTGTGTTTGTGAATTAAAGGCCACGATTTTATGAGTTTGAGACTAACAAGTGTGCTAAAAATGGATATCACCCTAAATTAGATCTGCTGGTCTTGTAATTATGCCATGACTGACAGGAGTAAAGGTAAGTGAGGGAAACAGTGATCCCTGTTGACATTTATCTCTGCTTTAAATTGCCAGCCTACAAAATATACTTCTCATGGGTGTCTAGCTATTGATGACCAGCATGGCCAGATTTCCAGCCCAGGTTTCTGTAGTTAATCCTCTTTTGCACTTCTTTTTCCTCCAAGCACTGATGTATTTTAGTGATATCTTGGGGCAAATACAGAAGGATGTAGGAATTGGTCTTTATTCTTGTATTATTACCATATATCTGTGAAAGACAGTTCTGTGAAAATAATTTCTGTAATACTTGTGCTGATAGCAGGACAGTGTTAAAAGTAGCTTTGTGATTGATGGTGTTTGAAATCCATCTTTGGAGGAATGGGTCAGGCAGCTCCAGCAATTTTTAGAGATGTGGTACAGCTTTTATTTTGCAGTCTGTCCCACTAAGCTTAGGGCAAATCACAGACACTAGGATGGGAGTGTTAGTAACGATATTAGTGAAAATATGCTAAATGTGCTGCATTTTGTGATCCCACTACCCCTTTGTTACCTGGTGCTGTTTCAGTGGCATCTCTGTGGGTTTGAGTCTTTTTGTTTAGGTATGTTTTACATTTCGGAGGGATGGCCACAGTGTTGGCGAGCAGCTGTCTCTGTCTGTGCAAGGCGTTGGGCACAGCTGTCTGGATCACACTGAAAAACCTTTGTCAGCATGTGCCTGCTGCCCTGTGCTTGGAGTCCAGCCTGGATTTTGTGGTGTGAGGTGGTCAGGATAAAGAGCTTTTTTGCTGCTGTATGAAAAAGTGCTTCAAATCTCTCAGGTTTTCAGCCTGAGCCTGTTCTCGGGGCAGGCTCAGCAGTGCAGCGGGTGAAGGTGAGTGAACGTGACGAGTCATTCTGCCTATTCAAGTGGAAGGAAGCAGCGAAAAAAAAGCAAGGCCTGCTGCTTCATTGCTGTCTTCATGCCTCCTGCTGGAAACTGGTTTCTTCCCCAGCTTTGCCTGGGGCTTTCTCCTCCTGCTCTTCACTGTGGGAAAACCTTTACTGCAGGATAAGAAATGGAGAAAAGATTATGGTGGAAGCAGAGGAAAGGAGGAAACTGTAAATGTGACATTTGCAAGAGAAGGAAAAATGTGTATACTGAGAAGTTTGGATATACCTGTGCTGCTTAATTCATCTGTAATGCCACAGTTCATGCAATGACCCCCCCATTTTCTGTTTTTCCAATCTGATAAAAGAACACAAGGTACTGAGCTTCATCATTTGAAGGTATTACACCAGGAAGAATAAAAATTGGTTCAAAAAGTGCAGAAGTAAGAATTAACTTTAGTTGCTGGCCCTACTTGATTTGAGCAAGAAGACTGCTACTGAAGGTACTTGTTGAATTGGACTGGTAGCTTCTCCTGCCTTTCCATCTAAAAGATTCCTTCTTTAAAAGACGAGACATGCACTGTTTTCATCTGTTCCCAAGGACCAGGTCATGTCCTTGGTGTGACACAAAGCGAAAACATAAATCTCTAATTTCACCCACTTAATCTGCACTGAACACAATCCTCAAAGAACCATGTTGAGATTTTACAATGGTGATTCAGAAGAAAACAAAAAGAAATCAAACCCCAGCATGCCCTTTAGCTAAGGAAAATGAGGAATTGTCTTCTGAACTGGATGCAGGTGATATTTCTACACTTCATTGGGTGTATATTGATAATGTCATGTGACATGAACTGTACAAAACCTTCCACCTTCATTTGCTCAAGTCCAGTTCAGGAAGTTGCAAGTCCATAAAGCATCATCTCTGATGATCCAGTCATTTTATCCCCTCTTGTAAGAAGGGGAGGGAGAAGGGGGCAAGGAGGGTGTGAGCTGCTACAAGGCAGAGAATCGAGTTAAGAGTGGTGAATGCAAACTGGCTTAGCTCTAGAAATCCCTGGATGGGGAGGGGAGTGTGTGTGGCTGCAAGTGATGGTTATCTGTAACACAGATTGCAGCAGTGAGGCAGAAATGACCTTGCTTTGGTGGTTTTGTGTCAACTGCAGCATTTACACAGCTGAGAGGGACTGGGGTTGTAACTTTGGAGGGAAAGTGTGAATCTTCATGCATGAGCTTTGTTGGCTGTGCTTTGAAGTTATAAATCTGATGTCTTGGCAATCTTTAACCAAATCTTTAACCTTGATGAACAACCAGCTTTCTTCACTATAATGAGCAGATAAGAGGCAGTTGCGTCTAGGAAAGTTGTCTTCATTAGTGATGAACAGGGTTTTAACCTGCGAGGTTTGCTTCAGTAGTCAGTGAAGGGCTTAAATGCACTGGTCACTCAGCAGTGTTCTGGAGCTGTGTGTCAGCAGCCAGCTGGATAAAGAAATCTATTTTGGATAAATCGAACTGCAACAGAAATTTGCTGAGTAAACTCTTCGTAGTCTCATTGGTTTGCGGCTTCTCAAAGGAATGTGTGCTGCTGGAGCTCGTGTTTTGTGTGGACAGATGTGTGCTGGGCCCTCTCTCGTGGCAGGTGCTGTGAGAGAACCCAAAAACCCAAAAACAGGACTCCGAGCCAAGTTAATGTGGGATAAGATAAAAAGGTACATTCTTTAATGCCCAGGCTTAGGGCTTTTAGGAATACATGATGAAATCTTCCCCCCGAACACTGATTTCCATGGGTTTTATAATATTGCCCACCCAATCCACAGTTTACACATCTCTGTCCAGCCCCTGGTTACACCTCCTGAAGATTTGAGTCTGGGGTCACTGGGACCCTCTGTTCTTCATTTTCCTCTGACTCAGACTCTAGAGGTTTTCCAGTGTTCTTAGACTCAAGGTTGTTGGCTTGTGTTTGGTCTTGTTCTGCAGGCCTTTCTGATAGTCTTCAGCTTTTCTGCCTTGAAAAGAGCCTAAACAGCTAAAAGAATTTGAGCTACTGATAAATGGCAGAGGTTGAGATGTATAAAAAATGAACTTGAGCTGCCAGAAATATTAACTGAATTTTCTTTTTTACTACAGTTATAAGTCCTTCTAAAATCTATAAAAATCAAATTTCAAAAATCAAAACCCCCTTAGGTATCAGCGGGCACTGAAGTGCGTTGCTTTCTTCAGTGCTGACCAGGCCTGGTTCGCTCCTTCAGCAAGAAATCTAAACCCTGTCTTTCGTATGAGTGGGTGGGAGAACAGGAAAGAATAACAACTTCCTCTTTGAGTCTTTGACTTTACATCCATGTCTCTTGGAAGACAAAAGCGATGAGTTAAGGATAAGCACGAGCTTTATGTTTTCTTCCACCCTGTGTTTTGTACAGGCACTGTCAGCCTTTCTCATCAGCATGTTCTGAAATGATTTCAGTTTGCATTATCTTTAGACATGCGTTTTTTTCTCTTGTGCTTGGTGTAGGACATCTGCCACTGTTCACTACATTGAGTTTCTCTGCTTATAATCTCGTATTTCCCCTTACCCCCTTGCATTTCTGCACTGGTAATTAACAGTCCACGTTATAATGTGAAAAGGTTGTTACTTAAGATGTATACAGGAAAATGCACAATGAAGTGAGACTACTTGAACTATTCATCTGATAAAAACATTAATTCTTTAAAGCATCACTCTGTTCCGTGAACATCAGTAGCTGCTTCCCTGCCACATCCAATTTGAGCTTTGCAACTGTTCGAGTATTTCCAGTTTTAACTCCACCAGGGAGTGGTGATTAGAAATCAGCCTGGTTTTAAGATAACCGAGCTGACTATTTGACTAAGATGACAGTTTAGATTTGTTTCCTCTCTGCCTAGTCACAGGATGCAAGATATAGGTTACTGTGTAACTGGTTTATGACTTATCCCTGATATTAACACCTCTTGAAAAACTCTTTGTGCAGCTGCAGCAGATGGTCAGGATGGGAGCGGAAGGAGATGGATCAGAGTGGAAGGCATCAAAGAGGACACAGACTGTGCCTGTGCTAGGATGAGATACCAGAGGATAAATATAACTTTGGCCTAGCATTAGAGTAACTTTTGCTGATTTCTTTTTTCCGGTGTATCCAATCAGCAGCATGTACATACTATCTAAATAACATGAAGCGATAACCTGACTTAGGGTATGCGTGGGTATTTTAAGAAGCTGTAGAGATATTGCTAAAATAATATTTGCACATTAATGCTTTGTGTGTTCATTTTTCTTCTAGTAAATCTGTGAGATAAAAGGTATTATTCCCATCTCACAGTCAGTAGGAGAAAGGGAAGAAGAAATTACTTGTACGTTGGCCTATGAATTGGTGGTGGAATTTGGTTGAGGTGCTGGGACTTGCAGTGTTAGGCTCAGTCCTGTAGTAACACTGGTAAGTGCTGTAAAAGCCAACCAGAGAAATGAATCTTTTGCCATAATAGGTGTTTCGTGAATTGCTGGGTTCTGGGGCACCTTCCCTACTGCAACTTGCTAGGTGAAATCTGCCCCATGTTGTAAGGTCCAGGGAGACAGTGGCTTGGACAAGACAGGAGGAATGAGCTCTTTCTGTTGGTCTGAAATTTGCATTGTGCCATACAGCACAGGAACCCCAGCCATGACTCTCAAAATTGACTTGTTTTTGATAGCACTTAATAAAGAATGAGTAAGTGGAGGATATTCAAGCTTTTGTCCCTACCAGGAGAATGCTTTTCTCTGTGAGATGTGAGGCACATTGATGAGGTTATGTGGTGAGGCCTGTATTCCTCCTTCACAAATTCACTCCCTAAGATTTCAGGAGATACATGAAAGCCTCAGAGCTCTCTCCTTGCTTTCCCTTACTTTCTCTCTTCATCCTTCAGGACAGAATAGGCCTGTCTTGGTGTGCACCTAAATGTCTTAGGTTTAATCTGCTCAGAAGCTGGGCAGGCTCAGGGAAGGACTTGCTTTCTCCTTAACTGCTGGGTGGATAATTGCCAGCTGATAACTGTGTGAGATGTCACTCATGTTTGTAAGGAGCTGGCTAATACTGAAGTGTTTTTTCAGTCAGCGGGAGACAGGGTTGGTAGGATTAATGATGCTGCATCTTATCTAGCACCTCTTTGGGGTATTTTTTGAGACTACACATGGCTTAGATAAATTAGAAGCAGAGTTTGTAGGCATGTTCACCTTAGAAGCTTTGAGTGGTTCTTGTGGAGTTCCTTAACAATTAATCATAGTGACAGACACAGTATGTGACCCTCTGATACACAGAATCTGAAATCCTTGTTTTGGCAGCAGCACTGCACAGCGTGGGTGTCAGCTCTGTGTGTTCAGCTATGGAAATGTGTGGTGGCTAAGGAATTTTCTTCCCAAATATTCCTGAACTTGGCTAGAGCTAATGATGCCCGTAGGACCAGTGAGTTAGTCTAGTGTCTTGGTTCTGGCTATTTAGGATGTGTGATTAGCAATCCCATGAGCAGAGTGAAAAGTGGAATACCTTCTATTTTTGAAGCTGCAGATTGTGTATTAATTGAGGACGGAATAACAGGGATGTGTAAATGTCACCACAGAAAAAAGGAGTCTTGTAGCAACAGCTGTGGAATGAAGTATAACTAACATGGCTGCGCTAATTTTAGTTGCTTGTTTTTATTCATACAATTCAAAACTTCACTTGTTTTTATCTGTTAGGCTGTAAGATCACTCATTTGTTTAGGCCTCACTGTTAATGGATATTGCAGTAAAGTCACAAGTTTATCATGCAGGTAAATGAACTGATTTTATTTTAACAGCTTTTTCAGATTGATATAAAATGGGAAATTAATGCTATTATTCTATCCATCTAAGCCTAGTTAAACCTTGGTTTGACGAAAGTGGGAGTTCTGTTGCCTAAATTTCAGGTGCTTTTTGTTGGTATTGCAAAGAGAACAGTAGAGCCAAAGATCTTTTGTTGCAAACCTATTTTGCACTGTGGAGGAGAGCAGGCATGTAGGTGGAAATGTTACATTTATTCTTACAATTGTTGCATTATTTTTGTAGTATTGGAGTGGGACAGGTTTCCAACCCTTATGGCTGATCCACTGTGTTATTGTAAGATCAGAAATTAATAATGGAAAGTTCATATCTTCTTGCCTTGTACCACTGAACCTTTGATAATGCAAGTTGGTAGTTCTTGGATATTTAGATGTATCTGTGGACCTTTATTTTAGAGGGAAAGTGTACTCAAAGTTGGCAGTATTCTCAGGGATAAAGTAACTACAATAAATACTAATAAACACGTGAAAGCTGTTGCTTCTTTTCAACTTGAGTTGGTTTTGGTTTGTCAACTCCTGTACCTGTATATTAAGGTGTATGGTACTTTTATGGCTTTCTAATTGTTTGCTTTTCTCTTGTTTCAGAACAGAGAGCTCCAGATTATGAGAAAGTTGGATCATTGTAACATTGTCCGATTGCGTTATTTCTTCTACTCTAGTGGAGAGAAGGTAAGAATGGAAGAAAAGCAATAACCTCCTGGTAACCATCTGGGGTATAAGTGACCTGCTTGAATTCCTAGCAACAGGAGTGTGAAGATATTGGACCTGATAACATGGAGCAAATGCCATCGTGGTGCCAAACAGGTCATATTGGAGCAGATGTTTTCCAGTATGGAAGTGTGTGACTCAGAAGGAGACCCTGAGATTGGCTCAGTTGGTTAAAACTTGGTTGTAATATCGCCAAGGTCATGGGTTCAATCCCCTGTGTGGGCTGTTGACTTGAGAGTGGGACTTGACGATCCTTGTGGGTCCCTTCCATCTTAGAATAGTCTGTGATTCTGTGTACAGTCTGAGTAGTTATTATTATAACACAACAATAGTGGAGCACAGCTTGGCTTCATTTACAAGTTCTAGCACTGCCTTTCTATATATGCAGGTATGTTTTCTAGGATTCAGCATTATGCAGTTTAAAGTATTTATGTGACTTTGCCCAGACCCAGTCTCTGTATGCTCCTGTCCCTCTTCCTTGTGCATCTGTCCCATATAGAGGGGAAAGAATACTGATAATGCCATTGTAGCATTTCTCAGAATGCTTATGCTCCAGAAGATTTGTTTTCAGTCCAGGTTTAAAAGTTCCTTGGGGTTTTTAAGAAGGGGTACAAGGTTTGGGTTTAATGTGAAATTATAACACATTCCTTGTCTAAGTATGTATCAGCATTTTACAAATCATAGGAGAATTCAGGATGAAATGGACTTCAAGATGGCATTTGGTCCAATCGTGCTTAAAGCAGGATCATCCATGGAGTAAAAAAAAAAAATCTTTCTGGCCCTCATGGGAGTTAATGTAAGCTCTGAGGTGGGGAAATGAGCTAGATGACCTTCTGAACTTCCCCTGATCTCACTATATAGTGTTATAAATATTTATATAAATTTTTATATAATTTATATAAATGCTGCCATTTTTTCATGTTTTTTAAAGCAGATGACACCATTAGTTACCCTCAGGTGCTGTACACGTGCCCTGTCCACAGTGTTGCAAAGGGCTGTGTGTGAGACCTGATGGCGACTGGCAGGCCATTAACTGCAGGTTCACTCAGGGGGTCAGCAGAATGGGAGAGGTGACCCACCCACTTCATGGTGTTTGGAGCCACAACAGGAGTTGGGATCTCCAGATAAGTTGTAGGTGACGGGTTGCTGCCGTCCTGTGCAATGCACAGAGGGATAATTGGGGAACCTCTGCCGTTACCTCTCTGAGGAGTGTTTTGAGGGGGTGCCATGTGCCTGTGCCTATGCAAAGCTTGCAAAACCACTTCACAGGAATTGAGAAATATGGTTTAGAATTTTTATTATTTTTTTGATCAATCTTTCCACTTCCTTACTTGCCCTTGCCTGGTGATAGCAAGCATTTTCAGTGTCGTATGGCTGTGGCTGTTTGGGGGATTTTTTTGGTAATTTTTTAAGCTGTATTTTGTTCATTACCAGAAATTCCTTGAGCAGCATGAGTACAAGAACAGAAATACTGTGAGAGAGGGCTTGGTTTTGGATTTTTTTGTTTGTTCATTTTAAACAGCTTGTAACATGACTGCAACAAAGGAGAATTTTGTGGGACAAGCAGAAGACAGCTGCCTAATCTTTTTAATGGCTTTCAGGAACTTTCTTCAAGCAGTGGAAGTGTTAAAACTGCTTGGAACAGTGTCCCAGGAGCCTTTGTGTAACAGCAACTTGAGAAAAATTGCTTTGGAAATCTTTGACTTGGTGTTGAGCTTGAGACTGGATTTTCCATTCTGCAAAACAGAAAATCCACATGACTGATTCTTGGCAGCACTAATTTTGCCTTTAAAAATGTTGTCTCTATCTCTGGCCAGTGAATCTTAATGCTTCAGTGAGAAGTTTTCTTCCACATTATTTCTGCTCTTCTCTCCTGGTGCCTCTACTCTGTGCCTTTGAGATTTGCCCTGTTGTGAAATGGGACAGGTGTGAGCCAGTCCCTGGGGCAGCGCACACCCAGCAGAGCATCAGCAGTGCAATGTTGCAGTTCTGGTTGGGAGGGCTCTTGCAGTTCAGTACAAAAAGATGCATAACTGGCTTGCAATTATTTCCATGGAGGTGGCAGTTTGTGAAGGTAACTGGGTAATGGCATAGAATCATAGAATGGATTGGGTTGGAAAAGACCTCCAATATCATCAAGTCCAACCCTTGGTCCAACTCCAGTCCCTTTCTTTACCAGATCATGGCACTCAGTGCCACATCCATTCTCAGTTTAAAAACCTCCAGGGATGGTGAATCCACCACCTCTCTGGGCAGCCCATTCCAATGGGCATGCATGGGTCCTGCCCGTTCCTTGCAGCTCCCAGGGAATGCCAGCAGAAGCAGCTGTGGCCAACACAAAGATGAGTGTTAGCACAGCAGTTTGCCAGTGCTTTTTCTCTGTGGACTATGAGGCCTTAACAGGTTGCCATGTTGCTTTGGACAGCAGACTGATAGTCCAGGAGGAGGAGGGGGACTGGAGTTTGCTGCTTGGGAAAAGCTCTGAGCAGCAGCAAGTTGTTCTGAAGCTCATCTGGGAAAGAAGAATAACATTTCTTACCTTGTTTTTGTCAGTTTGGGAAGCAGTAACACCTTTTCCTTCTTACTACCCTCCTAATCAAACTGTCCCATTCAGGAGAGGAGAAGGAAGAAAAACATCCTATTGGGTAACCAGGAAGGACACGTAGGAAGCGGTTGCAGATGTAGATAATGGGTACCCAGAACTTTATATGAACTGATTATTGAGGCCAAGTCCAATGGGAAGAGTAATGTAGAAATGCAGGAAATGTGTAGCAGAAAATGCAGTGGTGTAGTGACAACAGGGCCTTGCGATTGTTGTCTGTCTTCATGAAGACCTTTAACAATCCTATGCCATTAATCTGTGTTTGTGCTAATTAACTCAAGTCTAGCAGTGAGTGGAAAATCTCAGAGATAACTATTATACTGCTGATCCCTTTAATGAAATTTTGGTACTTACCAAGCTTTCTCTTGCATGAAGATTTTCCTACTACTGTCATTGCTCCAACTTTGTGTTGCTTGAACTTCTCCCTTCTTCTCTGCTGTTTGACACCAGTGTCTCAAAGCCCAGAGGCTTTTCTTTCTGTGTTTTTGGCTGATATCTGAAAAGCTTAAATCTGTCTTGTACCTCAAGTCTGTCCTGTACCTCAAAAGGATTTCTCCAAATCCAGTCAGACTGGCACTCTTCAAAAGCCACGTGCCTAACAGTCATTTTAGTTCATTTTATTGAGTAGGTATTATTAGACACTGGACAACCTTAAAGCTGGTTTTATTCTAGCAAAACAGGGGGTTTCATTCTTGATCTGGGAAAGTATCAAATAGAAAAGTAATTCTATAAAACATTTGCTAATCAGACCATTCCTTAGCTGCATCAAAATTGTAGACTAGTTTGCAAGGATTTGGAGTGATCTGTTTGTTGTTTCTGAGGGCTATCTGTGGAACTGGTTGAAGTGTTTCAGCTGTCTTAACTTTTCTTTTTCCTTATGATCAACTCTTGTTTTTACACCTCCCATTTGCTTAACCTTCTTCCCTGCTTTTCCCAAACACCATCAAGCCTTAGCAGCAGGAAAATCTTGTATTAAGCATGGCTTTGACTGATTTCTTCTCCTTTGATTTCGGTGACTGGGTGACTCCCTCTTGTCTGAGCATCTCTGAATAAGTATGGCCTTTATATAGGTATATCCTGTATGTGTTTATATATGCACTTAAATGTGTGCGTAGAGATACATTTATAGTTTTGTGTATATATAGATGCAAAAAATTGTCCTGAGTACTGACTGTGTATTAATTGCGTTTGACTAATGATTTCTAGTTTAAAAATGCTCACCGAAGGCACATAACATACATTAATATGACAGTTGACAAGCTTGACATTCAAGTTGCTTCTTTCCTCCTCAGTTCCTTCTTTTTGTAAGTTCACAGGCAATTGTCAGACCTGTTGGGTAACACAGTTTTTTCAAAAGCCTCTTCCTTAATGAATTTGCTGGAGTAGATTCTGATTTCTTCTTTCATTTTTTTTCTGAGGCTGTGTGAGATACCTGATGGAGGGCAGTGACTTTCATAGCTGTAGTGTGCAGTAGTCCAAAATGTGTAATTATATCTGATGGGATGAACCAGAGGGGAAGGAAGAACAACGGAATCATAGAATCATAGAATGGATTGGGTTGGAAAAGCCCTCCAAGATCATCAAGTCCAACCCTTGGTCCAACTCCAGTCCCTTTACCAGATCATGGCACTCAGTGCCACGGCCAATCTCAGTTTAAAAACCTCCAGGGATGGGGAATCCACCACTTCTCTGGGCAGGCCATTCCAATGCCTGATTACTCTCTCTGCAAAGAATTTTTTTCTGATCTCCAACTTCAATTTCCCCTGGCAGAGCTTGAGCCCATGCCCCCTTATCCTATTGCTGAGTGCCTGGGAGAAGAGACCAACCCCCACCTGGCTAGAACTTCCCTTCAGGTAGTTCTAGACAGTGCTGAGGTCACCTCTGAGCCTCCTCTTCTCCAGGCTAAACAACCCCAGCTCCCTCAGCCTCTCCCCACAGGACTTGTGCTCCAGTCCCTTCACCAGCCTTGTTGCTCTTCTCTGGACCCACTCCAGCCCCTCAATATCTTTCCTGAAGTGAGGGGCCCAGAACTGAACACAACACTCAAGGTGTGGCCTCACCAACGCAGAGTACAGAGGAAGGATCGCTGCCCTGGGCCTGCTGGCCACGCTATTTTTGATACAGAACAGGATATGTGTATGAAAGATTCTCCTGGTGGAAGTAGTCACAAGTCTTTTCCATGCTATATTTCTGTGATTTGTGGTTTTCTTGGTAATTCTTGAAGGAAATGGGCAGGGCTTTAGGGCTCTGCTGTTTGATAGTAGTTTTGGTATTATGCCACAGGGTAAGGTTTTGAACAAGATGCCTGGTTTCCAGTCAGCTTGAGGGAGATCAGACTGTATTAGAAAGGTGTATATTTCTGAGTTGATTTTTGCAACATTTCCTTAATTTCAGGGACTGACTTGCATTTAGCATGATACCAAAATGTAAGTATTGATTTACTGAAGCACAGGGGCAGATGTTCTTCCTGCCTTTCCTTTTTAGCCTAATTCTGCTGAGAACTTTTTGAGCCGTGCTTCCAGTCAGGGCAGACATAGAGAATAATCCCTCTGGTTCCTTTGCTAAGAGTATTCCCTGATGTTTTATAGAATGACCTAACTTCTTATATCAGTGGCTGTCGAGTAAAATTATTCAGCTGTGTAAAACCTGAAATGAGTTTCTAATTCAAATTTTTCCCCCTATTTCTGGTTTAGATCTTTGTGGTATTTCATAGCTCTCACATTTTCTTGTGTGGATATTTTTGAGTGTTTAATAGACTGATTGATCCATATCTGTACCCAAAAGAGGATGAGAAGTTAGTGGAGGGATTTGTTTCTATATCAAATCATATAAAAGTCAAGAGGATAAAGTTTTGTTGAGTAATTGCATCTTGGTTATATAACTTTTGTTTTTGCTCATTAAGATGGCTTAGAATTCAGAGGAGTGAAACAGAGTGTGTGTGGAAGCTCAGGGAGATCACAAACAGGCAATATGCTGACTTTTTTGGAGGCTGAGCTGGCCCTCCTGCATGCTCTAATTGGTGTCTACTCTTATTTAGCCTTAGCTATAAGGGCATGTAGCCAAAAGTCCATGAAGACTTGGGATGGAAATTTACTCCTGTAGACTTAGGCTGAAGTTTAAAATAAACATGCAGGAGATGGAGAGGCAGCTCAGCACATAAGCTGCTGTGTATCATCTCACGTGTGCTTTGGCAACAGTGTGTTGAACTGCAGGGAAGAAGTCTGGGAGAAGGGAGCAACTGTCTGATTTCCTAGATACTGGTGTTTCTCTGGGTTCATGTCCCTGTTAGAAAAACACATTCTCCACCTTCAGAGAAGCAGGAACATCACCATTCTTTCTTGGAGAATTGTTCAGATGAGTCATCATGTAAATGTTATCCATTCTTGTTCCCTGTTAAAATGAGAACAATTTGGTTTCTTAATTGAACTTTTTTTTAAAAGAAGTTACTGCACAGAAAGTTCAGTTAACAGAGCCTTGAGCCCAATTTCGCATTGACAGGCCTGTGTGAATGTTTTGTACCAGGCTAGTAATGTGCTGAAGAGCCATCCATAGAGATGAATTGAGTCACTACATTCATTCAATCCTGGGCAGATCTGCTGTGTTGTCAACAGAGGAGCAATTAATGCCAATTATGAGAAGTTTTGTGATGTTGGTATCTCTGCAGTCCTTGCCTGAGGCCTGCCAAGCTTGTTTCACAAAGGGCACCAGTCATCAGATAATGATTATCAGTTACTGCTGTTGGGGCTCATAACATGCTAGGAATTTCCTTAGTTGTAGTTATGAGCAGTGTCTGAGTTTGAGTAGGTTGTGTTATTAGAAATAGCAGTTTTGTCTGCCTGTGGTCTTTGCAAGACCAGAGTAGGCAGCAGTGGTAGATCCTCAGGGTGGTTATGTGCATGCAGTGGAAATAGGAAGCTCTGTGATGTCTCTCTACACCAGTGAGCCATCCAGTGCATCTGGTGGTTCACTGTTCCGTTCTCAAGCCATTGTGCTGCCAGCTCCAGCCACTGCTCTCATCTTCCTGTGTTGAATGGCCATCTGGGAGGCAGTTTGTGTTGTTTGTCCCAAGGCAGGCATACAGTTTGAACCAGTGTTGTTCATTGTCTTGCCTGGTTTGCTGTCATGGATATATCCTGATTCAGAAATGCCTGCTCACTCTGGAAGGTAGTGAACAGGCAAGAAAACAGCAGATCTCCAAAGGCTCTGCTTTTTGTTTTCATGGCAAGGAATTCAGGACAGTCCAGTGACCCCAACATCATCTATTAATGTATGGCCAGACTTTGTGAATGCAGATCTGGGCAGGGCTCTCCCCATGTGCCCTTCCAGCCTGCGTAGTGGATTTTTTAGGTGAGGCACAGCATGCACAGAACTGGCCCCACTGTTTCAGTCTTGAGGTCCATTTGTCACGGCCGAGCGAGCTTGGACAGTGACAGGGAAGTCCTCGGGACTGTCACAGCACCCGGTACTAACCGGGGCTGACCCTGCTGAGCATCCGAGATGTGACGGGATGGGATGTCAGGGAGGCATTGAACTGCCAGGGGACGGTCCCCACTGAGACTGGAACTCAGGTCCTTGGGATTCAGAGTCCAGAGTGCTCTCCTTTACACCACGGGACCGCCCACATCTATCAATATTCATCTTCCAACAGACTTACTGCCTTTTTGTGGCACAGTCCCTGCTTGAGAGCTGTGGCTCAAATATCCCCAGATCACCCATGTCAAAGATGATAAAACAATCCCACCTTTTGGATGTTGGGCAGTTGTGTCCAACTTCATAGAAATTATTTCTCCTTGAAAGTACAGCTGTAGGCTACAGCACTTTATAGGGCATATAATAAACAATAATCATCAGGGATTCCCAAATTTCTTCCATGTGTGACCTTTTCCTTTAGAGTGGCCTCTCTTTAGAGGGGAAAACTAGGACAGAAAATATCTTCTGTTTTAATGACAAGGAAAGTCTTAGTGTCCATCACCTGAGAACCTAGACTCTTTCAGTGATCAGAAGTAGATAATGTAAACCAATTGTCTTTGAAGAAAACCCAAGAAAACTCTTGCATATGAATTGTGTTTGCAGGGTTGACTTCTGACCTTATGCTACCATCACAGCTGACCTACCTGGCAGTTCCTGCCTATGTAACATGACTGTGTTATGATGAGGAGTAATGAGCATTGTAGAACAGTTTAGTAAGTTTTGATATGTAGGTATAGGAACAGAAGTATTGGGACAGATCTCAGTTCTCAAACTCAGTGATGAACTGTGAGGGATTAGGAAAGGAGATACTTTCCCCAACATTTGCAGTACTAATAGAAAGTACTGGTAATCTTATTGAGTGCTGAAGTTGAGTCTTCAACTGTTCCTGCCCCCCGAATTTATCTGTGTGAAACTGCAACTCTATCTCTAGGCTTACAGAATCTGTATTTTAGTCACAGCTACAGCTGTTTTGAAGTAGATGTGGTGTAAACTGCAAGTAAAACCAAGCACACGTGGTCACTGGATGTCACCATTCCTTCATACAAACAAGGTCAGCTACTACATATTTCACTTTTTCAAATTTTTCTCATGTAACATGGCTACTCAGTAACTAGAGTGGGAAGACTGCAAATTTTCACTTTGACTTTGAAAGTGTGTCCAAAGTCTTTGTATTTTTAACTTATGGGGTCAGCCCTTCATGATAAGGGAAGGAAAGTGGGTCTGTCATGGTGCTTGATAAGAGGGTGTGAAATGTGTGGTGGTTGTAGCTTTAAGGAAAAGTAAAATAACCTTTTTTGACTCTGAGGCAAGAACTGTGTGACTTTGAACCTTGTGTGTTGTTTCAATCTAGATGCCTAGGTCAGGGTGAAGGGCACGTTTGACCTCATGCTGACACTTTGGTGATTGAATGATGCACTCTCAGAAAAGGCACAGCCCACATAAATGCTGAAAGGCATTTTCTTGCTTTCCAGCTCAAAGGTAAATCCTCGAAGTGCTTTTTGAGAGCACCCTTGTGTAGCTGCCATCCTGTCAGTAGCAGCTCTGTGAAGGACCTGCCTGCCTTGGCAACATCACTGGTGGGGTGCTGTCATATGGCTGAGCAAACTGCCTGGCTTATTTACCTCATACAGCCCCAATACTGGTGCCTTGGGACAATTTTAATAATGGGAAGTGCATTTTGGAGGCACATTACCCAACTTTAAGCTAATCACTTGTCTGTGTGCTTTTAGCTTGAATAAGCAGGTTAAGTGAGTTTTTTCAGAGTGCAATTAATTCCACATTTATTTCTCCAAATGCAAAGTTGGTTCAAGAAACTCCTGTATTATTCACCTCCTCTCAGTTGCACTCATACGGCTGGCCATGTGGAGTCCATCTGAACACTAGTGAAAACTCACCCACGAAGCACGCCAGAATCACCACACTGCTACCAATTGCCAGGAGAGGAAGACTGAAATGAGCAGGTGCATCACTTTTTCCAAATGCTGACCAGTAAATTTAGTCACCCTAGAAGAAAAAGCACCCAGAATAGTTTCTTAACCTTTTTATCCCATTACTTGATGCTCAGATTCCTGGTAGGCCTTGACAGTTCAGGAGTAGTTCTGCCATCTTGCTGAGTGCTGATATATTCTTCAGAGAGTGATTTTTCCTTTTGCCATCAGGCTGGTGTTTGTCATGTATGACCTCCCTGGCTTCTCTAGTCATGCTGGTAGTCGGTCTGTGACTGACTGATGTTGATTGTGGCTTTGTACATACACACTGTAAATGTAGTGTCTGTGATAAATGAAAAAAAACTAACAAAAGCTGGTAGAATCCACTCAGGATCCATTTGGGATCTGTTGGGATAAGGGATGATCACAGAGAAGGAATATTTGAACTTTTCCTGCAAGGAGCAGTCTAGAAAAGCAAATCTTTGAATTCAATAACTGTCGCTTTATTTTAATTCAATAGCTGTTTCTTCATATTGGTGTCAATTAAGCACAATTGGATAGTGGTTAAAACAGATTACTGGTGTGGACTGAAGGAGAGAAGACTTTTAAAGTGGAGTTTGGAACCTCCATGCATCCTTTCCTGCATCAGTCAGGCAATGTTTTCAACTTCTCTCAGTCCTCAGCCACATTTTGTCTAGTGCTCATGTACTAGAGTAGTTGTATTTTCATGCTGTTTTGTCTCCAGTTTCTGGCAAAAGGAAAAAAAATGAGGCCAGAATGTTTCAGTTCTTATGTCTTTCTCATGCCTCTTATTATGGCATAGATTGTATTAGTATTTTCTTCTATGAAGTATTTCCCATCAAAGTGAAGTGCTGCCTCAACTGTTGCTTCTTGAGAGATGCAGAACAGTGGTTATTTTGCTGTGGCTTGTTCTGGAGCAAGCTTGTCAGCTGAGGGTTTATCTGCCAAATGACAAGCAGCAGCTTCTGACATTTGATGCAATTGCTGCTACATGAGCTGCATTGCTGAAGTCAAAATCCTGATGAAATACAGAGAAGAGCAACAAGGCTGGTGAAGGGACTGGAGCACAAGTCCTATGGGGAGAGGCTGAGGGAGCTGGGATTGTTTAGCCTGGAGAAGAGGAGGCTCAGAGGTGACCTCAGCACTGTCTAGAACTACCTGAAGGGAAGTTCTAGCCAGGTGGGGGTTGGTCTCTTCTCCCAGGCACTCAGCAATAGGACAAGGGGGCACGGGCTCAAGCTCTGCCAGGGGAAATTGGAGATCAGAAAAAAATTCTTTGCAGAGAGAGTAATCAGGCATTGGAATGGTCTGCCCAGAGAGGTGGTGGATTCCCCATCCCTGGAGGTTTTTAAACTGAGATTGTTCGTGGCACTGAGTGCCATGATCTGGTAAAGGGACTGGAGTTGGACCAAGGGTTGGACTTGATGATCTTGGAGGTCTTTTCCAACCCAACTGATTCTATGATTCTATTTCTCAGGATCTGACTTTCTGTCCTCCCTCTTTTTTATTTGAAGGAAGTACGTGGTCATAACTTTAGCAGGAAGCACAGTGGAACATGTGCACATAAACATTTGACCTGCTGAGGAGAGCTAATAAGCTATTGAATCCTAAAGTCTGCAAGGGGAAGTGAGTTATTTAATGACATCTTGTGTTTGCTTTCTGTAACTTATATGCTGCAGTCTCCTCTGGACTTTTCTGTTAAGTTGTTTCAGAGGTGCTTGTGACAGGTTACCTTGGTTTGTTCCCAGACCAGCAGTTTGGAAACAGCAGTATGGAAACAAGTCACTTGTAGAATATGTGCTAAGGTTTCCTATAATGGAAAGATAAGTGTTGATCCTCCCAGCTGATCCTCAAGCAGTTGCCCTCATTTGGCAAGCTCTTTGAGCTAACCCTGTTTCCTATTGCAATACATCTGGGTCACTGGAAAAATATGTGTTTAGGAGGAATACATGAGCTGGGCAAACCAGGTTACATCATCATCCTCAGAGCTTGTCAGGCCATGACTGCTTCCTGGCTTGTCCTGAATCCTGTTCAGGGGAATCCAGGTAACTGTCACTTTCATCCAATTCATGTTCAAAGAGAAGGATGAGAGCTCATGGAAACTCTTTTCTATGTGTTTATCAGACCAGTGCCAGGTGATACCAGAGGATGTTGGTCAAAACACTTGAATCATCTTTAATTCATTTAATTCGTACAGAGAATTTTTGAAGTTCGTTGCATATGGTAGGAGAGGAATAAGCAGCTACTTACGTAGCCAACAGCATAAGCCTTGCCTTTTAGTTGCATATTAAAGTTCTGGGTCCCTCAAATGGCACATCAGTTCTTGTTAGTTGGTGAGGGACAGGTGTTCCTGTGCCTTGGTGTTGGAGGTGATCATGTGTGATTATGTGTTTACACTGGAGCAGGACCACACAAAGCCCATGTTGTTTGTTCAGGTACTCATAAGAAAAGCCTCGTCTCAAAGGTTCGGGTGCCTCAAGGAGTTTTTTTGTGCTTGTCATGTCATGCCTTGAATTTGTCCCATTTCCAACAGAATGTAAAATAAAAATAAAAATGGAGGTGCAAATAGCAAAGCAGAGTTAGCCTGAACTAAATAGAATTCTGTAATTCTCAAGACCTGCTGTTGTGAAGTAGCACAGACAGGGTTTACTGATCATATGTTTTATTGTTTTACATGTCTCCTTTTGCTTGTACTATGAGAGGATAATGAAAACACTATAATTTCATTTCTGCTCTTCTTTCCCCCCCCCCAATCTCTCATGTAAATCTTTTTGGTACATGAAACGTGAATCCCTGGATGAAAGTAACCAACCTCAGCACCAGACTGCTTGGTGTGGTGCTTGTCACCAACGAGATTTCCCCAGCTCCTAGGAGACAAACATTGAGCATATTCATCAGGCTGTATCTACACTGAGTCAAAGGGAATTAATATTCGTGAAACTGTTCCCTCCCATGGGTTACATGTTGCCTTACTAGTTTTCTAGGACATTTATTTTCTGTATTTTATACTTAAACATTGAAAGCTCTGACCTAAGAAGAGGTTGTAGTGGATTTTTATTGGTTTAAAGTGATAGTCATGGAAAGAACAACTTTTGTTGCAGAGGGAAAGTGATGAAATACAAGTGTTTTTTCTTGCATACATTTGCACCTGTGGACTTCCAGAGCCACCTGGTATTTCCTCTGCACTGCTGTCTCTCCTCATCCATTTCAGTTCTCCAGTTTGTTCTCTAGCCTGGTCCCCAGAAGCCTTCACGTTGTTACCCGTTTCCAGGGATGGCACTGGGAGAAGCACAGCATGGGCAGGATTTCAGGTGCTGCTGCTCCTCTCCATTGTTACAGAAGTACTGTGAGACCAGATACAAATTAGTCATTTAAGCAATGATATTAAAAAAGAGCATCTTTTTGGAGGGAGCAGTGATGTAGGCAGAGTCTTGCAAGGTGACTTGATCTGTTAGGAGGTTATTCATAAGAGCTATTAAAATGTCCTGAAAATAGAACCCTTTATTGCCAGATAAGGGTGGAAAGAGATCTTGAATTCTGAGTCTTCAACAACACACAAACCCAACAGGTCTCTGCATATTGTTTATTCAAGGTGTGTATTACTGTGTGTGTCACCACATACCATTCCTTTACTCACTGGAGACTGCTGATCTTTGCTGCAGCAGGACAGCAGAGCACTGTGAGAGCAGCGGGGCTCACTCTGTGCTTAAGTGACATGATAAGTCACAGTAGTATTATTAAATTGCTGTAGATAAATGAGGTTTGGGTTTGGATGTTGAGCTACACAGCCAGTGGATCTGCTGACAGGGGACTCCAGTTGAAGACAGACCTGGAGGTTCCATGCTGTTTCCATCCATGTAAAGTCTCTGCGTTTTGTCTTTCACTGTGGAAAGTTCTAGCTGATAGTACAGTGAGTGCAGGAGAGGTTACTTCTGGTTAATGCTCCCAGCTTTCAAAAATCATTTTCCAGGTTGATATAGTTAATTATACCCATTCCCCAACATTAAATGTATTCACAGCCCTGATACGATTTGCACAAAAGACTGCATTAAAATATCAGATCTTTTTAAGACCTGTTTTTTTACTGCTGAAAATTCTCAGTTCTGCAGTTGGGCACTGTATGATTATAGTACTTTGTCATTTGAATCATCTTTGTTCCTTTTTTCCTTTGCTAATGTATAATTAGGTACTTTATAATGTAACGAAGCACCTTATTATAAAACTGCTTTTGTTGTTTCTCTGTGTTGTGTTCACATGAACCTCTAACCTGATCCTAGATATTAAAAATTATACTTGAGACTTTGTTTTTGGCTTGTTCTGTTTTGCCATGAATAAGTTCATATGTTTAAGTTGGAGATAGCTGGAACATCAAAATACATGCAAACAGAATGGCTACAAGTTTTAACACTGGCTGTCTACAAATGGTTCATTTGTGCTGTTAATCTCTTTTAATAGTTGGGAATTCAGTAAGATCAAAGTAGCATTTCTGAAAGATTAAGGTGGTTTGAACTTTTTTGATGTGTTGTTGTCAGTGGCTGAGTTTGGGACTTTTCAATTTGCACTTCTTGGGTTTTGGCAGGTAAGGGATTAATAAGTTAATAGGCTGCTTTAAATAATGATGCAGATATTACCTTGAAATACTCTCCTAATGAAAATATTGACTGGGCAGAACAGATATCCTTGTCCCCATTTATAACCAGAAAATACCTTATATTGGACATCATATTAATTAACATGTCCTTAAACATAAGTTTGACAAGAGTATTAATGCAGGAGTGCAAAGCCTGTATAGTTCAGCAGCAGTTCACACTCCCACTGAAGATGTGACTTAAAGCGTCCACAGCTTTCTCATCACTCAGGTTTCTCTGAATGCTTTATTGTACTTCATGCTTCAAATCTATTGCTGATTTTGTTTTTCTTCTCTGTTCTCTTTCAGAAAGATGAGGTGTACCTCAACTTGGTGCTGGACTATGTTCCTGAAACAGTATACAGAGTTGCCAGACATTATAGTCGGGCCAAACAGACACTCCCTATGATTTATGTCAAGGTAGGTGACTGGTAGATGTACTTAGGTGAAGAGGAATTCAACAGATTCTGGGGATACTCTTTCCTGATCTAATAAGTTTTCTGAGATTTTTAGAAGCACATAAATCTTGAGGGAAGGAGAAAAAATAGAATTACTAGTTTTTATGGCAAAGGAAGAATAGAGGAGTGAGGCTTAAACAAGCACTCCCAGTTTCTGACTTTACATAAATCTTGGAATGCGTGGGGGAAACTGAGTGTGGGAGGAGTGTTTTGGTTGTGAAGCAGCTTTGAGATGGCCACAGCTATGTTAGCAACTTTCAGTTTCCTGAGATGATGAAGATACAACAGAACACAGGTCAGGAAGGGAAAGAGGATGTCAGGAAGATGTTCTCTTATCTCTCATTTTCCCCTTTTCCTGGCATATGAGTAAGAGTCCATGTGCTTTTGTTGTGGGAATGAAAGGCATAATTTTGTCCCTACTTGGAGCTTGTTGGTTCTTGTTTTCGAAAGCTACATGGGCAAGACACTTGTATGCACGTTGTAACTTTAACACCTTACTCAAGTTGTCTACATCTTTTACACAATGATTAGAATAAATAAAATTTATTTTGCCATCACACATGGGACCGGTCTGGGTCTTACAGTTCTATTTTGTGTATTGTGGTGACCACAATCCACACACTACCAAATCATGACATTTTCACCTGGCATTAACTTGTTAACATGACATCCAGGTTGTATTAAATGGAAATTAGTGATAAATTTTCCTGATCCATATTGATTTCTCCAGACTTCTTTTTAAATGTGTAATGCTTAATGGGAAGGTTGGCTTTAAAAACCCCTTTAATTTAGTTGAAAGAAGATGAAAATTAAAAAGTTGAAAGCTACAAATAGTAATTAATTCAGTAATGAAGTTTTGTGCCATAACTGTATGCATAAATTGTAAATGGCATGTCTCCACAATAGCCAGCACCGGTGCCTGTATTTTAAGAAAGGACAGAATTCTGTCATTGAGCAGTAACAATTTCTATTGCAAGGTCACTCTGTTTGGTCTGTTGGTGGAACAGCATATCTTCAGGTTAAATGCTCCCCAAACATCCGCTAGCTTAGCTTTTGATGAATTCTTTATATACATTTTGTCAGTATTCTAGCCCTAATTGTTCTCCATTATGGGAACTTGAGGAAATTGTCCTTACACTTTGAGAGAAAAATCTCCTTCCACTCTTTCATCTTGTAAGATGCTTGGGACGTCACGTTCCAGGTAGCCTGGGAGGCTGTTCCTACTTTCCTGGCAAGGCAAGCCTTGCACTTAATCCTGCGTTTAAAAAGATCATGTTACCTCAGTGTCACTCAGGGTTTTGCAATTTTCCAGACATCTTGGTTACACAAAGGTCAGATCTATACCTGTTTGTTCCCTTCTGATTGATACCTAGGCAGGCAGAGAACTGCTCTTCTCTGGTAAAAAAGAAACTGTTAAAAAAAACTTCAGGGAAGCTGTTCTAGTAATCTGTTGGTTAATTTTTATTTGTAACTTCCAACATGCTGTAAGAAATTCTTGGAAATTTTGGGTTTGCTGTGTGGAGTTGAAAGGCATACTTTGCAAATCCCACATGTGTTGACTTGACCCCTCAAGTCCGAGCAGCCTTCCATGTTATTTTGCAATACACTTGCACAATACATACTGAACGTGTCTACAACAGGCCATTTGGAAAACATGTTTGTTTGCTTTTCTTTGTGCAGAGTCGTGGTTTTCAGAAACAAGTTTGAAAACCAGAGACATAGAGACAAAATTCAAGTGATTCTCTTCCCACTCGTGTGTTTCCCGCCAAACCAACAACAAAAAACAAGGGGGAGAAAAAGTGTGATGACAAAGATAGTGGTGAAAGTGAGGCAAACATGACCTGATACCAATATCTAGTAATTGCACCTGGTTTTATGGACTGTTAAAGGTGATCTGTGGAGAATGTGCTCAGAAAAGAAAAGCGTGGAGGTGCATCTCTGGTACAGTGTCCTGCCTGTAGCTTGATTTAAAGTGGAACCTTGTGGGGACACAACAAAATTAAGAAATAACTTGGCAAGTAAGCCATTTGTCAGCATTCAAACTTTCCATGCCTTTATGGGTATAAATGCTATACAGCCCTAATTGTATTTAGCTCCTCTTTGTTACCCATAACCAAAAGTGTGTAGCTCCAGCAGCTGGATATCCTCCCCTTGCCCTGTGATCTTATCCTGGGAAGCTCTTGGCTTCGTAACACCTCCCCTTGCTGTATTCCTCCTTGCTAAGGGCTTAGCCAGCCTTGGAAAGGGGGCAGGAAAAACTCTCCCTCAGCATACTTGTTTGTTGTGCCTTGCATAAAATTACTCTGAGCAGTTGGTTTTATTTGCCTTCTCTTTCTCTCTAGAGATTTGAAATTAAAATGTCTGTGTCCCCTAAACACTGAAAGATTCACTTCAGTGTCAGGCTGAGACACTACCCTTGTCTCTGGGCAGCATTTAATACAACTTCATCAACTAAAGTATTTTCTTTTAGCTTTTGAGGGGTGATTTTTTTTTTAGTAGTTTATATATATTTATTAGGTTATATATAATTTTCATAACCTGGAATACTTCGTGTCTGTGAAAAGGCTGATTTATAAAGCAAACTGAAATGCCTTTATTTTGTGAATGTTTTTATGACTGCCTTTATTTATAAATGTTGGAAGACTGGAACAATTATTTTTTTTTGAATCATACTGAATTTTGTATGGACAGATGAAAAAATTTGAACCACATGTGTGGGTATGTGGCAGAGAAGGGTTGGGGGAAGGATGCAAATACCTTGTCCATCTTCGTGGCCCTAACACACATCCAGTAGGGTCTCCTATGAATGCTTTTATTTTCCTTCTAGTGAGAGTTTGTGCTAAACTAATTATTTACCCTGTCTTGACTGGTGTTTCTGTGTTCCAGTTGTACATGTATCAGCTGTTCCGGAGTTTAGCCTATATCCATTCCTTTGGGATCTGCCACCGGGATATAAAACCACAGAACCTCTTGCTGGACCCTGATACAGCTGTACTAAAACTCTGCGACTTCGGAAGGTGAGCATGTCTGTGGGCTGAGTCCTGGTGAAGGGTCCTCCTTCAAAGTGAACCTGGGTGCAGCTTTGCCAAGAAATCCTGTGTCCCTCAGAAGGGCTTTATTTGTAGCTTTGAAAGAGGAATTACTGGTCCTCTATTTTCCCCTCAAAATGAGTTCATAAGGGCAGAGGAAAAAAGCTGGAAAAGGATATATATATATATAGAGAGAATTAATATTCAAGCCTGTTATTTCTGCAGGTAATAGAAAAATAAAATAAATATGCTGTCATGTAGGGAAGATACTGCACTGTGGTAAAACACAACCAAATATTGCAGTGAAATGTGTTTGGGGAAGACAGGACAAGTGCACTGGCGCAGTAACTTAAAAAGGTTAGACTTTATTAGTCTACTTGTATGTACACCAAATCACTTCACGTTGCCAACACCTTAGAGGCTCAGGATCAGAAGCAGCTCTTCCAGTTGAAACTCCTGGATAGTGGACATCTATGTTCTAGTTTCCAATGGCACATTTTTTTCCAATATCCATTCAAGTGAATCACCTTTAGAGTCCAGTCCCCATCTTAGAACTGATACAGACACCAAGGCAGGAGACAGATTTCTCTCCAGGAAGGTTCAGTCAGATTGTGTTATAACTCAGCAGACTGAAATAGCTTGGGCATGTGTGCGACAAGTCATGGAAGCTGCTGTGATACATTCACTTGCCCACAGGGAGTGGGGAATGTCAGCTGCTGGTTATCCAAACAGTGCAGCGTTGTGTGGTGGTCCCATGGTGTAAAGGAGAGCACTCTGGACTCTGAATCCCAAGGACCTGAGTTCCAGTCTCAGTGGGACCGTCTCCTGGCAGTTCAATGCCTCCCTGCCATCCCATCCCGTCACATCTCGGATGCTCAGCAGGGTCAGCCCCGGTTAGTAGCAGGTGCTGTGACAGTCCCGAGGACTTCCCTGTCACTGTCCAAGCTCGCTCGGCCGTGACAAATGGACCTCAGGACTGAAACGGTGGGGCCACTTCTGTGCACACTGTGCCTCACCTAAAACATCCACTGCGCAGGCTGGAAGGGCACGTGGGGAGAGCCCTGCCCAAATCTGCGTTCGCCAAGTCTGGCCATACATACAGACATCGTTGTGCCTGTTGGCTTGGGAATCTCCTCCTCAGCTACTTCACCAGTGCCAGAGAAGAAAAAAAATCACACTGAAACTCAAAAATAATAACACATAAAAAGATAGTATTTACTGTCTCTCATCAGTGGGAATTTGTTAACCTTATTTTCTATATAGAAAAGTGAGACTTTTTTAAATGGATGGTAGAAGTCCTTCGCTGAAGGCTGAGAGGAGTGTCTGGAAAGGTGAACACTGGATTTGGCTGGCTTGCCACTCTGCAGTTGTGGAGCTACTTAACTGAGTGTCTTATTTCTGAAAGGACAATTTTGTTTTCCAGATCCTTTTTGTCTAGCACTTGTTAATTAAGAAAGAAGTGTAATACTCATATTCCAAAAGTAATGTGTTCTCATTGTCCATTCTTTTCTTGGATTCTTTCAAGGCTAGTGGTTGAGGCAGTACTGTAGGTTGAATCCTTTGTGGCTGATCTCTTGAAGTAAAAATGAAGCCTTCATGTTAATTTTGGGCCATTAACGTGAATACAATGGCAGAGTTTTTTCCTTAATCTCCTCATGCCCCTGTTAAGTCATACCACACTCCCTTAAGTAGCAAAGAGACAGAGTATTATGATAGGAACTAAAAATAAGCAAGCAGAAAACACCCGCAAACAAAAACCCAGACAACCAACCCCAAACAAACATGAACCCCCCACTCATATCTCATGAGTATCCAGAGATTTTGATCTTAAAAGTTAACTACATTTGACTTAACTGTTTTCTGTTCTCTTTTCCTTTGAAAACAAACCTTGGTATGTGGCAAAAGACAACAGCCAGCCCAAAATCTGGCCCTATTTATCAGCTAGATTGTAGTCAGAATTTCCTTTGCTATATCCAGTATAAGGTAGATGCTTGAGGGATTGGACTGATTTCATAGTGAATCAGGAGTTTGCATCAGCTTAGAAGAACATGGTACTTCAGCATTTAGAAATTGGAAGTGGGTGAAGTGTGCCAAAGCTTAGTGTTGGTCTGCATACTGTAAAAATATTAATTACTGAACTCATATTGTTTCCTTTTCAGTGCAAAGCAGCTGGTTCGTGGAGAACCGAATGTCTCGTACATCTGCTCTCGGTACTACAGGGCACCAGAGTTGATCTTTGGAGCCACTGATTATACCTCCAGTATAGGTATGTGTGTGTGTGTGTTGAAATCTACAGCACCTGCTTGAGTTCTTGTTCTGTAGTTAAGTGTAAAGGTTTACAGACATCTCAGATATAATCCCCAGGGACCAAATTTTGCTGTAAATGGTTAAGTACCACTTCTTAAAGAAATACAAATGCATTGTGGATGGCTGCTGTGATTTCTAGGCCTTTCAAGATTTCAGTGTCAATTACACGAGGAAAGGGACTTTTCCATTGTGGAGGGGGGGAATCTGATTGCAAAATAGAAAAAAAATTGCATGTAATTTTGCCATTTAGTTTAAATGTAGGTATGAGATCTCAAGCCAGAAAAGCATTTTGATGAATAACTGTAGAAAATCAACTATTGCTGCTGATGTCCTGTGATTTAGATGCAAATAGTTCTGTAATTCATTTACTTGGCTTTCAGTAAAGGGTTTATAGAGGGAGGGAAAATGTGGTTTAATGATTGACTTTAAACTCTCTTTAAAGTTTTAATATATTGTGTACAGCAGTCCTAATTTGACTTGTTCTGCTAACTTTTGTGGTCCTTCAGTCAATAATTTTGAACACAAGGAAGACTTCTTTCTAATACTTCTAATACTTCTTTCTAATTCTTTCTAATGCAGAGCTGGGTCATGGAAATATCAGGGAGCTAGGGGTGACAAGACAGGGAACTGTAAGGTTTTCTTAGAGTCCTAAAAATAAATACAATAATGAAAAATCTTAAAATGAACATCAATGTATTGGCTGGTTGTGAGCAACTACGTTTTTTAGTCAAGATGTTCCCTAGGCTCCTTCTGAGTTCTAGTGCTAAAGAGACTAAATTTGGCTCTCAGCACAATATTGAGGAACTTTTTCCTTGCTTATGGACTTGATTCACTCAGGCAAGGTTTAATGTTTTCAAAAGGATTTGTAGCTCATGATCAAGTCTTGGCAGAATGTGTTGATAACCACTTAAAGTATATGCAAAATTATTATGTTCTAACTAATGTGAAAGTGAGTGGCTGGCTGACTTGTTTCAACTCTCCAGTTCTTTGAGGGGGAAGAAAAACCCCACCAAAAAGTGTTCCTGAAGACTTAACCTGCTCTCACTAATTTTTTCCCCATTAATTATTATTCAGTATGTATTGTAGCAACACTTGCATATCTCCCTGGTAGGAAAAAGAAGCAGAACCAAGAGAAGTCTGTGGAAAGCAATGGCATAACGGAGATAAAAAGGGCAGAACTTCAAGTTGGCTGCTGCCAAAAGTGCTGTTCTTGCCCTTGGACATACCCTGGGTCTCACAGTTTAATACACTGATTCAGCTTCAGCTGACAGGAGACTTTGTCAGGTTAACTTTCTGCTACAGGAGTAAGTGCACACAGCATTGTTGCCAAAAAAGCAGCAGAGCCCAGGTGAAGGCAAAGTGCTGCGAGGTCGTGAGAGAGAGGAAGGTGGCTGATCCCTTCTGACATCCCTTTGCCAGCTGAGAGCTTATAGATTGGCTCAGCTGCATTATCAGTGTGCACTGAGACAACTTGTTTCAGAGGATAACTGCATAAAACAAGTATTTTGTGTCACCAGAAGAAACTGCTTCATAGATAAGTCTGTTAGGTGTTTCTTGCTCCAACTGTGTAGTGACTTCAAACTTGCACGGTTTGTCAGACCCTCTTTCAAGGTGCTCTTTCCATTTTTGTTGTCTTACCTGCTGGTCTCTAAAATAGTTGTCATAAAAATTTCATTCTGAAGTGAGGAGTCTGTTTTTCACTTGCAGGAAAAAAATAAATCGTGGATATCAGTTTTTTTGTCCAGTCTTTCTCGTGCCATCACTGCCTCTCCAAGTTACTCCAAGCCCTTTCTCTGAAGTTTGCACAGAACAGCTTAAAAATAAAGTTTGGCCAATATTCCATCCTATCCTTTCCAATTTTTCTCAGCAGAATCTTTGCATTTGGGAAGTGAGAAGAAATAAAATGCTTTTACAAACTTTACAGTTTTCAAGTGTTCTACAATAAGGTAGAAATTCTAAGTTGTATTTGCTGCTGTTTCCAGTGGGGTTAAATGTTCCTTAGTTCTTGCTGGATACGCAGCAACAACACTTAGTGAGAACTCTGCCCTATTTCACATAGTACTGTTCATCCAAATTCAACCAGCTTGCTGGAAAACCAATCAACAAGAACAGATAGGTTTATTAAAAGAGGAGCACTTAATTATTAGTGCTTTATTCCTAGCTCAGAGGGAACTGTGAAATGCTGCAGTGCAGTAATACTGCATTTTAAACTTTTTTATGTGGATATGCTTGGTTTTCTAGTTCTTGTTTTCTTGCAAATTGTTACAGCAGCCAGCTTTTCCTGCTGTAGTCTTTGTCAGTCTCTAAGAATCTCCACTTGTGTGTGTGTGGTAACAAAAAATGAACTTACAGAAGGTGGGGATCATCACACTTCTATTTAAATATCCTCTCTTAAAACTAAGTTGAAAGTAAAATCAGTGAAGAATTTGAAGCCAAAAAGTGTCATCAATCATAGAATCGATTGGGTTGGAAAAGACCTCCAAGATCATCAAGTCCAACCCTTGGTCCAACTCCAGTCCCTTTACCAGATCATGGCACTCAGTGCCACGGCCAATCTCAGTTTAAAAACCTCCAGGGATGGGGAATCCACCACCTCTCTGGGCAGCCCATTCCAATGCCTGATTACTCTCTCTGCAAAGAATTTTTTTCTGATCTCCAACTTCAATTTCCCCTGGCAGAGCTTGAGCCCGTGCCCCCTTGTCCTATTGCTGAGTGCCTGGGAGAAGAGACCAACCCCCACCTGGCTAGAACTTCCCTTCAGGTAGTTCTAGACAGTGCTGAGGTCACCTCTGAGCCTCCTCTTCTCCAGGCTAAACAACCCCAGCTCCCTCAGCCTCTCCCCATAGGACTTGTGCTCCAGTCCCTTCACCAGCCTTGTTGCTCTTCTCTGGACTCACTCCAGCCCCTCAGTATCTTTCCTGAACTGAGGGGCCCAGAACTGAATGGTGCGACTTAAATTCTATCCCAAAAGGTCCCTTTAAAAAATAACTCACAGCCAGGGGCTTTTTGCACTTCTGTGAAGTACTGCATTAGTGCTGTATTTAGATATACATCATATACAGCTCAGTAAGAGTGGTATCAAATCACATGTTCTGCACTTAATGCCTCTCTGTCTGCCTTCAGCAGACCTGAGACTATTTTTAAAATAATGACCCAGGAAATGACCTATTCAGGTTTTTAAATAGCCTTTTGCTAAATAGCTACAAATCTAGGGCCAGAACAGCTCTGTCATCTGCATTACAATTTTTATGGGTTTTTTCAGTGGTTGGGGACAAGCATTTATGTCAACTGAGTGCCAGGTGGGGGTTGGTCTCTTCTCCCAGGCACTCAGCAATAGGACAAGGGGGCACGGGCTCAAGCTCTGCCAGGGGAAATTGAAGTTGGAGATCAGAAAAAAATTCTTTCCAGAGAGAGTAATCTGGCATTGGAATGGGCTGCCCAGAGAGGGGGTGGATTCCCCATCCCTGGAGGTTTTTAAACTGAGATTGGCTGTGGCACTGAGTGCCATGATCTGGTAAAGGGACTGGAGTTGGACCAAGGGTTGGACTTGAGGGTTTTGGATGTCTTTTCCAATCCAATCCATTCTATGATTCTATGATTCATAGCTTGTACAGTTTGGGCCCTTGTGCACCTTTGACTGTGTATTCTACAAATGTACGTGTGTCCCTACAGCATGCTCGAGATGGTACATTGTTTATTTCCTGCAGCTTATTAGCAGGAGGGGGTTTTTTTTGTTTGTTTTTAGTTTGTTTGGGAGTTTTTTTGTGGTTTCTTTTCTAACCAAGCTCCTTCAACTATCCCTTGCCAGTTTGTTGCTGAAAATTCTCCCTTGCTGGTCTGTGTGTGTCACAGCATGCTGATGGCAGTTCTGGTCCAAAGGGAGATCCCACCTGCTGAAAAACCATGGCATGGCCAGGCACATTCCCCTGCGTTGGCCTGGGACAAACACAGGCGCTGGAGAAGGGGTGGGTGAGGAGTTTCTGTTGCCACATGATCCTTTGGTATTGATGCCTGAAAAGTCTGTAAAAAAGACTCCAAGCCAAATTTTGGTAAGAGATAAGATAGGAGGGTAGTGACTTTAATGAGCACCCAGGCTCACCCAGGAATACATCGACGCACATGGGCAAGCTCTACTTTCCATGGCTTTTATAATATGATCCATCCAATCATTACTTTACACATTTCTATTTCAGACGCTTTTCCCGCCCCGGTCCCACCCCTGCTCCACCCCCTCAGGATTTGAGTTTGGGGTCGGTGAGACCTCCTCTTCCTCAGGCTCCTGGAGTTCTTCCAGTGTTCTAACTTCTGGATCACTTTGCCCCATGTTTATGTCTCCTTTGGATATTCTTCAACCTTCTACCTTGGAAAAAAGCTAAACAGCTAAGGAAATTGAACTCACTGTTCTGGGACAGGGGGTAGCGATAGAAAGACGTTAAACTCACGCTGCTAGAAATACTCACATGCTAGATCTACTTTGCTGCAGCTACTGTGTTCCTAAAATCTACAAAATGTGAAAATCAAAAAATCAAAAATCCTTTCTGCATCAGTATAAAAAGCAGCTGTGCAGCTGAGAGTTGCCTCCATGACATGCAGTTTTTTTCCCTGGGTTTGGTGGCAGGGCAGTGGAGGGCTCACCAAAACGTGGTGGTGCTTCAGCATAACAAGGATCTGCTGATCTCACTGCATTTTCCTATCACTGTGCTGGCAAGAGTTGGGAGTGCTCCAGCAGGAACGTTTATAGCCACTGGCAGGGAAAGATTGATCTGCAGGGCTGTATTGCTGGCTCCTCTTGGGGTGTCCAAAAATAATTATCATGGAGTGGTTCATTCACTTTCCTAGTGAGCGCTGAGAAGGAGGGAGAGATTATTTCATCTCAGCAGTCTGGAGCAGAAGCTCCTCTGCGGGCATATGTAGTCAGCCTGTCTCAGAGTTTCTTGGAGAAGGACCATCACAAGGTGTGTCCCAAAACTGTTGCTAAACAGTGAAAAGTATTTGCCTCTGTCTCAGATGGCAATTTCCAGTGCTGAAAATGTCTGTACGTATGGCCAGACTTGGCGAATGCAGATTTGGGCAGGGCTCTCCCCACGTGGGTGTGCCCTTCCAGCCTGCACAGGGGATGTTTTAGGTGAGGCACAGCGTGCACAGAACTGGCCCCACCGTTTCAGTCCTGAGGTCCATTTGCCACGGCCGAGCGAGCTTGGACAGTGAGAGGGAAGTCCTCGGGACTGTCACAGCACCCGGTACTGACCGGGGCTGACCCTGCTGAGCATCCGAGATGTGCGGGATGGGATGGCAGGGAGGCATTCAACTGCCAGGGGATGGTCCCACTGAGACTGGAACTCAGGTCCTTGGGATTCAGAGTCCAGAGTGATCTCCTTTACACCCCCTAATGCTGAAAATAAGTAGGTGTGAATTTACCGAACTGCTCTATCGACCATCATTGTGGTTTCATCTCTTCATTGCAAAAGAATAGAGATACCTGTGTTTTTAGCTTTTGTTCCAAATACTGGAGCAAATGTGTCTTTTCAAGCATTTTCCTGTTTCAGCCTAATTCTGTGTCTGCAATCTGGATCTGTGGCAAAACTTGCACCAACACAGCATGTGTGCCTGTAATCCTAAATTTTGCTCTTGTTCTGACATACCAAAAATTGTTTCAGACATGCAGCAATGAAAAGCACTTTGGGGACTGGCATTTGGCAACTAGAAGCTGCTGATTTTGACTTTCCAGAGCTGCATTTGTGACTCTGTTTCTCTCCTGCTAGTTTGTTTCCAGCTTCCAGAGCAGCAACTCTGAGTCACCTCCAAGAGTAACTCCATCAAGATCAAGGGATAGTGAGGCACAGATAAATAGATGAGGGTAATAAAAAAGGTAGAAAGGTAAATGAAAGTTCTTAATTTGTACTGAATGGATGAGATAAATCATTTTTTCCCCCTTCCTCCTTCATGTCCTCCAAATAACAAGTTAGAGGAGCTTGAGTGTAGTACAATGAAAGGTGCTCATGCTGCAAAGAAAAGGGCCAACTTTTCAGCTTGGAAAGGCAGGATTTGAGATTACAGAAAGAAAAACTCATGGGCAGGATGTTCTGTCCCAGACAACTTGAAATGGCCATAGTAGAATAGTAGAATTAAAGCTAAGGAGTGTGTTTTGCAGATGGTCCTCCCAGATGCCTCTTCCTGAATTAAAGAGAAATATTCCTTTTCTTAACATCTCTACTGCTCGAGTGCATTCAAAAGCAAGGATATTATACAGATTATTTGGTTAGACAGACAGTGTCCATCTAGCAGCTGTGAAGATCAGTAAAGTACTACAAATTTAAGAAAAATTTTGTAATGTAAGAGGCTATAGAAATTTTTGTGTGCTTAAATTAATGGCGGTAGGTCAGGTGATAATGGTGTTTGTAGGAGTGTCCTTCAGTGTAGGAAAGGTGAGGCATTAGCTGCCATTATAATGTGTGAAAGCTATTTGAAAGAAGCTTATTTGAAGAGTGCTTTTGGCTGGCAGTTGTATTTATTGTCCATGTTGTTTAGACAACATCTCACTGAAGGTGTGAAGAAAGGACGCTTGCCTGCCTTCTTGCAGTGAATAGCTTTCAGTATTTTCTCTTATAATTTCAGTTGTCCCAACTAATTTGACATAAGGATGGTTTGTTGACTTGTTTTCTGTTAAAATTCTTTGTTGCTCTATTTCTTATCTAGTTTAAAGCATGTGAATGAGAACCCTAGTTTGCTTTGATTACATTGCACATATCAAAAAGGAATAGTTGAGATAATGTTTCTCCTCTGATGGGAGCAAGTAGTTACACCACAAGCTTCCTGCAAAATCTTACTAACCTATAACAGTTAGCTCTGACTGTCCTAAAACGGGAAAGTGTCTGGGAAGGAGCTTTCAAAACCTGATACCTTATCCCTTCCCTTAAATAACATGTCTTCAAATACAGAATTCAGTTCTTTGTTTACTTCAGACTTGAGGAAAATGTTACCATCCTAATTAGGTGTATAAATTTTAAAATGCTAGATTTAAAGGGTGAGGATTAAAAAAAAGGGAAACAGTCTTGAATCCAAATTTTAGTCTTCTTAAAGTCAATGGCATAAATTAGAATCATAGAACCATAGAATCGATTGGGCTGGAAAAGACCTGAGATTGTCAAGTTCAACCCTTGGTCCAACTCCAGTCCCTTTACCAGATCATGGCACTCAGTGCCACGGCCAATCTCAGTTTAAAAACCTCCAGGGATGGGGAATCCACCACCTCTCTGGGCAGCCCATTCCAATGCCTGATTCCTCTCTCTGGAAAGAATTTTTTCTGATCTCCAACTTCAATTTCCCCTGGCAGAGGTTGAGCCCGTGCCCCCTTGTCCTATTGCTGAGTGGCTGAGATGAAATTTCTTAATTTGTTCTTTATTGTACGTTGCTCACCAGAGTTGTATAAACATCTGTGTGAACTGTGTTTTGTTTCTGTTCTTGCTTGGACTGCTCAAGTTAGCCCAAACTCTGGCTTTTGTTGAGGATGCTTGAAGGATTTGTTCACTTTCCTGCCCAGGGAACATTGCCCAAGTCTTAATTTGGAATTTGGTGAAATTACACACATGGAAAAAAGTTGGGGATTTTGAAATGCCTGTGTTTTACTTCAATGTGTGGCTGAAGTGTTAGCAAGGAAAATCAAGGAAAAGTAGATAGAATTTTAACAAGATATTAAATTACCTGATTTGGAAGATTTCAGCACAGAAGGAACTACTGCATAGGTTTCTGATGGATTTGTATATTCGCTGGATTAAACCTAACATGAATGCAGCAAGTATTCCTCAGAGAGAGTAATCGGGCATTGGAATGGCCTGTCCAGAGAGGTGGTGGATTCCCCATCCCTGGAGGTTTTTAAACTGAGATTGGCCGTGGCACTGAGTGCCATGATCTGGTAAATGGACTGGAGTTGGACCAAGGGTTGGACTTGACGATCTTAGAGGTCTTTTTCAACCCAATTGATTCAATGATTCCCAGCTATTTTCTCATGACCTACAACCATTTTTTTAAAACTTTCTTCCCGTGTGATGCCCTCAGCTTTCTCATGTACCCTCAACTGTTTGTGCTTGGCCTTCTTGCTTGAGCAAGGACCTGCACATCATTTGACTTGTTTGCAGTTGTAGTTTGGCAGGGCTGGGGCAAGCCAGGTGCTTCCCCAGGGACTGAGCCCTCCTCAACAGCAGCACTGATGCATGTTCTCCCCACTCTGTTTACAACATTTCTATCATGTATTTCGAGGCTTCTGTCCTTCAGACTTGTCTGAAATGGGCTGGTGGAGTGCAAAGGCATTTAGGGAAACTGGGAAACCATAAAACATCACAGAGCCAACTGCTGGAGCAGCCAGACCAAAAGGTTATTTAAAACAGTTTTTAAAAGCCACAGTCTAATTTGGAAAAAGTCATGCTAGCATAGTTTCAAAATTTTAAAAGGAAGTGAGTTGTGAATGATGACATATTGTCATGTCAGCATTGGGTTTGTGTATATTCTGTCAAATACTTTTGCTTCTCATATATGTCGTTTCTTTTTCAGTGCAAAATAAGGATTGAAGTTGTAAATAATGATTATAGATTTGGGCTAACCGCTTGTTTTGTAAAGAACAGTGTAAAGGACTCAGCTTTTTCAAAACCCTGTAAGGTGCCTTTAAATAGACTTGAAAGTTGCAGTCCTCTGACTGCTTAGGACATTTATTCTGTTTCTTCAATACCTGTGAAGAACTCTGTGCGATCTGTTGAACTGTTGTGTAATTTTCTCTAAACCCACTATGCATGGGGATGACACAAGTGTGTTGTCCTTGTTTGTCCAACAGCAGGAGCTGTCAAAGAGACATTTTTTAGCAGTTGAATGGAATTAAATGTTCTTTACGTGATTCCTCCTTCATTTGTTGTCCAAAAGAGATCAACACCTTGATGGTTGTATCACCTTTTAGTAAATGGTGACTACAAGATGAAAAAGTGTGGTGTGTTAACTTATTGAACTTCAAGGCTCAACCTTCAAATTATTTCTCTTTTCTGTTAGCATTGTAAGTATTTACTTTTTAGGATAAACCCTGATAGGATGTTTATACTGAGCCATCAGGTAAAAGTGCATCCATTTGACTTGGAGGTGAATGACTTCAAAAGCTGCAGGAACAAGTGGGGCTGTTTGTCTTCCTTATGCTCCAGTTGAACCATGTCTAGTGAAAAGGGAAGTGTTTTGCATAGCCCCTCTCTCTTTCCTTCAGAAATCAGTAAAGGAAAGCTCTGTTCTAACTTGTAGATTATTTTGTTATAAATCTTGAATTCCTGAAAGCTTTCTTAAAATTAATTTTTGCACCAGTCTGTAGTGGTTGTGGCAAAGTGATAATAGACTGTTTAGAGAACTGACAGAGACCTTTTCTTTGCTCAGACCTTTAGCCATAACTGGCAGTGTGATGTGTATCCTGCTTTGTAGAACCATGGAGTCAAGGAATAGCTTGGGGCTGGAAGGGACCTTAAAGATCATGGAGTTCCAGCCCCCTTGCCATGGGCAGGGACATCTCCCTCTAGACCAGGTTGCTCAGGGCACTATCCAGCCTGACCCCCTGAGCACATCTGGGGATGGGACACAGTCTAAATACATTAAGAAATAAGGATTTCTGTTGTAGCATGGATTATCTTAGGTGGAATAGGCCTCAGGAGGTAAATTCTTTGGGGTTTGGCTTGTGGTGACATTGCTGTTATCTCACTGGGGAAGGTTAGCTCCTGAAAGCAGGTGACAGTTCAAGGAAATAGAGGTGGAAGGGGATGGATTTTCCCCTTTGGGGCATTATCGTATTATGGGCTTTACAAATCTTCTGTTCCTGATTGCTTGTTTGAGAGACAATTTTAGCGTAACGTTTCAGACGTGCCTTGAACAATTGATGACTTTGTAGAAAACCTTAATAGTCAAATCTATTTTTTTGGAGTAGAAGTTACCCCTGCATCCAGGTGCAATACTTCTGCTGTGCTGAGCAGCTTAAAATTCCATTTATTTGGTGTGCAGTTACATCATATTCTCACAAACATCTCCTAAAAAGTCTTTAGTGCATTTGCTTTGGTAGATTTTTTATTTTAGTGAATTATGTTTCAAAAATAAAATGCTGTATTCTGTAGTACACTTGGGTGTATTCTAAAGTTACTGTTGTCGTATTCAATTGCCAGATTATTTACGGAGATAATACCTGTAATAGATTATGAAAAAAGTCTTATAGGAGGATGAGGTGCCAGGGGCTACTCATGGCTTTTGAAATAGATACGTACATTAGTTGATGGTTTCTTCTGTGTATGCTGTTGATGTGATCTTTGACTTGTAGTTCTGTTGTCCTTCCAAGTTTGCAAATGGAATTGGGACAAAGATTAAGATTTTGAGATGACAGAGTTAGAGATGCTGTCTCCTGGATCCCTTAATCATCCCGTACTGCAGGATACCAGCAGCACTTGCAGTACTGGTTTGTCTGCTGGTGTCTATAGGCTCTCAATGTATGTGTGAAAAATTGAGTCTATTCAGCACTTGGAAACAATAGAAACATCAGCTGTTGTCACAGATGAGACCTATGCATGGTGATCAGTGTGATTTAAAAACAACACTGGGTTTGGGGAAATTCTTAATTTACAGGTGGCAAGCATTTTCTGGTCTTTTCCCTACATGTGTAAGCTTTAGTGTCAATATATTATGGCATTTACCATTATTTTCCAGTCCTCATTGTCTCACAGTTTGATGTCTGAGACTGTCTGCCCGCCCTTGCTTTATGCCAGGTATCTGTGCTTTCTAGACCAACACTTAGGATAGGAATGCTTTTTATTTTTAGCTCTGTTACATATACTATCAAACATGACAAAGAATAAAGTAAGTAGCTTAAAATTGCTGTGTTTTATATAAATGGCCTAACATGTATCTTTTACTGAAACCTTTCTCTGTCTTCCACTTTTCCCTTTTTAGATGTGTGGTCAGCAGGCTGTGTATTGGCTGAACTGTTACTAGGACAACCGATCTTTCCAGGTGACAGTGGTGTGGATCAGTTGGTGGAAATAATCAAGGTATGGAATTCTAAGTGCTGTTTTGACTGCATTATTCCTTGGGAATCAGCATGAAAATATGCATTGTTACAAACTTGTGAACATACATATATTCTGTCACCATTGAACAGGATTTTGCGTGTAAGCAGTGTTTGAAAACACTTCTCATGCTTCTTTTGAGACCCTGATGATCTTTGTTCTTGCAGTCATGCATAATGATAAATCATCTTTTAATTATATAGGGCTTTTTTCCCCTCATAGAGGATTGCACTTTGAATGTGTTTGGAAGAAGTGCTTACGTACTGAGACAATATTTATTAACATCTGATTTTCATTCTTTAAGAATCTGGCTCTTTTTCCTTAGTTCAATGGAATTAATACTTGCTTTGAAAACAGTGTTATTAAATTCCTTTTGCCAGATTCTTCACATACGTAGTTGCCTTCTCTTCTTCCTTCTAGTTCTTTGAGATGAAAGGTGAGAAAGAGCACTTGTTTTTGCAGATAGAGAATTCAGGACATGTAGGGCAAAGGTATCTTTCACCTGAAGAGTCTTCCTCTTGAAGGTAAAAGACTTAATGTTTCAGAATACATAACATTTATATATTACTCATGCCCAAGCACGTCTTGATTGATTTCATTTGGAAGGCTGTGAATATTCTGTGGGTCTCAAATTAGAGGCATGTAAGAATAGTTCATACACTGGAAAATTGATGTCTGACTTACCAGTACCCTCATCTACCCCCTCTGTTCCAGCTTCTGCAGTGAAGGAAATGAGTTCTAGAGAAAGCAGGATATTCTTCCTCTGCATCTGTGCTATGCATACAGTAAATGACATTCTTACAGAGAATGTGTGCACATGCTGTCCACAATACTTATTTCATCACCACAAGGAGACTGTATGAAAAGAATTTCCTCCTTGATTTTGCCACTCAGCTACTACCTTGATGTGTGCTGTATCTGTGTGGTATGCATGTAGAAAGCCCCTCAAACCCAAAATGTGTGGGTGAAAGAGTAGAACTTCCTACTTGTGTCTGTGTTATTCACTGGAAGAGCTGTGGTGTCTTTGTCCCTGTCCTAACAGAGTGTATGATGTGAACCAACACTGAGTGGTCACTCCCCTGTGTGGAGGGCATGGGCTGGTGAGGCTCAGTGGGATGTGCTGTGACCTTTCTATGCTCTCACCGTGTCTCTTTCAGCTTCTGAACACGCAAAGCATAAGTCTATGGGGAGAGGCTGAGGGAGCTGGGGTTGTTTAGCCTGGAGAAGAGGAGGCTCAGAGGTGACCTCAGCACTGTCCATAACTACCTGAAGGGAAGTTCTAGCCAGGTGGGGGTTGGTCTCTTCTCCCAGGCACTCAGCAATAGGACAAGGGGGCACAGGCTCAAGCTCTGCCAGGGGAAATTGAAATTGGAGATCAGAAAAAACTTCTTTGCAGAGAGAGTAATCAGGCATTGGAATGGGCTGCCCAGAGAGGTGGTGGATTCCCCATCCCTGGAGGTTTTTAAACTGAGATTGGCCGTGGCCCTGAGTGCCATGATCTGGTAAAGGGACTGGAGTTGGACCAAGGGTTGGACTTGATGATCTTGGAGGTCTTTTCCAACCCAAACAATTCTATAATTCTAAACATGGGTTCTGTTAGGGTAGGTCTCTGTCTCTCCTGCTGGAATTCCTACGGTCAGCACCTTTCCTTTGGAGGCTCCATGTCTTGCAACTCCTTCTCCTATGACTATTTTTCCTTACTGCCTTTCTGCCCAGTGTATTTCAAACTCAATTTACCCAAGCTGGGTCAGTTTATGTAGGAAACACTACTGGAAGACTAGAGTTGCTATCAGAGGTAGGGCTGATGATGGCACAAGTGACAATGTTTTTTCCTTTTGAGAAGTGTCTGGGAGCGGCGTGCTGCATTTTGCTACACTGCTGTTGTGAGATGTGAATGGTCCATGTGAACTCTTCAGATACCCAGAGTTCCTCAGGATTTTGCATGATGACGAGTGGTGTTTACCTTTGGAATTTTTGAAAAGTCCTAGTTTGTTTCTTGATTAATCTGCAGTCTGAGAAACTACATCTAGTCACAGAATCATTTACGTTGGAAAAGACCTCTGGGATCATCAAGTCCAACCTATGACCAAACACCATCACATCAACTAGACCACGGTGCTGAGTGCCATGTCCAGTCTTTCCTTAAACACCTCCAGAGATGGTGACTCCATCACCTCCCTGGGCAGCCCATCCCAAAGGGTAATCATCTTTTCTGTGAAGAAATTCCTCCTAATGTCCAGCTTAAACCTCTCCTGGCACAGCTTAAGGCTTTCCTCTCATCCCGTCACTTGTTGCCTGGGAGAAGAGGCTGACCCTCACCTGAATTTTGTAAATAAAACTGTTTATATCATGGTGACTATCCATGTCAGAAATCTGAGCGTAGAGAGGCTTTTTTAGCAAAACCATAGTGCTCTGCCCTACCATTGCTTTGATTTTCACAAAGAAGTTAAATAATCAGGAGATAGATGTTCTCTTATTATTGATACAGTTGTCCAGCAGAGATTTGTGGTTGGCTTGAAAGCTTACTAGAAGCTGTTAATATCAGCTGGACATTTTCAGTTCTGCAATATTGACGAAAACATCTGTGAACTGGTAATTTCATTGCATGTACGTGTTCCAGTTGTGGGGATTCTTTGTTAACACCAGTGGTATTGAAGCAGAGGAGTACTTTAATCAAATTGCTGATAGCCTTTACACCATCTGTGGTGGAAACTTTTCTTGACTAGCTCATAGTAGTGACAGTATGTAGTACTGGTGAACAAATGAGGCCACACCTTGAGTGTTGTGTTCAGTTCTGGGCCCCTCAGTTCAGGAAAGATATTGAGGGGCTGGAGCAGGTGCAGAGAAGAGCAACAAGGCTGGTGAAGGGACTGGAGCACAAGCCCTGTGGGGAAAGGCTGAGGGAGCTGGGGTTGTTTAGCCTGGACAAGAGGAGGCTCAGAGGTGACCTCATCACTGTCCATAACTACCTGAAGGGAAGTTCTAGCCAGGTGGGGGTTGGTCTCTTCTCCCAGGCACTCAGCAATAGGACAAGGGGGCACGGGCTCAAGCTCTGCCAGGGCAAATTGAAGTTGGAGATCAGAAGAAAATTCTTTGCAGAGAGAGTAATCAGGCATTGGAATGGGCTGCCCAGAGAGGTGGTGGATTCCCCATCCCTGGAGGTTTTTAAGGTGAGACTGGATGTGGCACTGAGTGCCATGATCTAGTAATCAAAGTGGGGTTGGATTAAGGGTTGGACTTGATGATCTCAGAGGTCTCTTCCAACCCAACTGATTCTGTGAATGGTATTTCTCAAGGCAGCTAAAGGGGTATCCAGTTCAAAGGATACTTCAGTGAATTACAGGTTGAGATTATGGTTTTCACTCCCGCAGAAACAACATTCTGAATCATTTCTTTAAACATAAGAAGGGTGATACTTAATGATCATTCACACCTGTGTTGTGGTGGGGTTTCCTCATCTTCTGTTACCGATGTAGCCCACTACATGTAGGAGTTAAGTGAAACAAATGTAGGAATGACTCCATTTTACAGGAAGCCTGATCTCTTCAATGAAAGAGTTACAGTACTGAGACAGTGTGTTTTAGAGAAGTCTGAGATAACAAATGCTGTAGATTGTACTGCAGTAATCACGAAAAAGGATGTTTGCTGAATTTTTAAGGGAGTATCATGTAAAATGTGAGCCCAAATGGGAGGATGCCATGAATGTTTTTCTGCCAGTCTATCTGTTGCTGAAGCAGCTTTTATTCTGAAGGCAACCCTGGAAGAGAAGCTGAGTGCAAACTGCAGTAGTGGGCTGGTTTTCAGGGCCCTTGTCTACCAGATCTTCTGTCATGAAGCTTTTATAAACTATTCAGAAAAGGCCTTGCAGAAGGTGAACGTGAGAATATAGAGGGGGTTATAATGGAGAATACTGCATTTAAATCAACAGCCATGAGAAATTGTCTAGGAAAGTGCATGAACTGGGTAATGATGTGCTTCCCTTGTAATGTGATGCTCACTGACAAATATTTTCCATAATGGGATTAGAGGGAGAAAGCATGTTTCCCCCAAATTTCAAGTAATCTTTCCTCACCTTTTGAAAATGGGGAAAAAGTAAAAAGTGAGATTCTCAAAATTCCATTCTGCCAACTGTTGGCAGGTATCTGTCCCATCTGCTGGGTATCCATCCCTTCAAAATGGCCAATAATCAAATTGAGCAGATTTGGTTTTGAAATCTGCAAAGAAGACATGAAACATTCTGCTCTTCTGCACTTCCAGAATGATGCTTGAATTCTACTTAGATTTGAATGGTTGGCATAAAAGAAGCAACCCATGTGAATGAGTTTGGGTTTTGCAGCCTCAATACAGTGGAAGACATTCCCAATACTGCAGCATAAAAATTACCACAAATATTAAATCTTGGGTGCAACATGTCAGATGTTACATTGTATAAGATTTCCTTTAGAGTAGGATTCATTAAAAGAAAGTATAACAGATGGTGTCCACCTCTTCCATTTGCTGCCCTGAATACTGGTATTTAAAGCTTTCATTGTAACACAGCCTTATTTTAATACTATCTGGCTGCAGGGGGAGCAGAGCCCTGGGATCCGCTACTTGTAGAACAGCAGTGAACTCAGTAGAAGATTGCAGGCTTGGGACCTGTGAGCTGCTGTTTGACTATCTTGGAGCAATGTTTTCCAAGTAGCTTCACTGGAACTGTGTTTGTGAAACTTAGGGCCAGGGAAAATGGAATAATTCAAACTCTGGAAATACTTATCCACACCTTTGGAAATGCATCTGACTTTAATCCCCTAAATTTACTTGAATTCACTGCAAGAGAGGTCAGCTTAGAAACTTTACTGCAGGTTCTTACCAATTCAAGATGACTGAGTCACAGTCACTTGTGCATTCTTTTGAGCAAAGATAAATTTTTCAGTTGTCTCTTCAGTTGCTTACTCAGCTTTGATTATTCAGAGTTCATTTCACAACACAGCAAGTAGATGCTACACCTGGCCATGAAGTTTTTTGCATTTGACTGGATAATGACTTCAAAATGCCATCATATGAAGCGAATCCTCTTCTCTCACGCAGTTCTTGATGACATTGCTTTAGTAGCTTTGTTCATGAAAACAGAATTTCTGTGATATGTCAGTTGGCACAGGTTGTCGTTCCTGCAGCCCTGTGCCCAACATCCTCAGTCCCCTGCTGCATCACAGGCATTCTGACCCCTTGATAGATTGTGATCCACTCTCAGCAGCCTTCATGTCGTTTAATTTCAGGCAATCTTGCAAGATCTTCTCTATGCAGTTGCGCCTGGAGTTTCTCCAGACCTATTGTATATTTGCAAATTCCTGTGAAAAACTGCCCCTCTAGAACCACAGCTCTACACTGATATGAGTCAAAGGACAGTCCCCTTCTTTTAAGCTTCTTTCACTTGTTTCTGTTTCTTTAAATGTGGTCTTTCCAGATATTCTCAATCTGGTTGAGAAAGAGAGATCTTTGACCGCTTACTCTGCCAAAATTATACTTGATATGGGGAAATACTCCTTGGAGCTCCATCTGAAGAAATAATTTAACCTGAGTACATTCTTGTTGAATATTTATGCTATTGCAGGAGAAAAGTCATATGCTGTGCTATTTCTGAATTTTGATCTTGAATGGTGACTCTTCCTTCTTATTTTTAGCTCTTGTTTGCTATTCCAAATGTTAGGTTGTCCCACTGCTGGGATATCTCAAGTGGGTAACCCAATATACTCATTAAAATTTGTGCCCCTACTGGCTTTCAAGTGACATCTCCTTCAGAAATGTGCTCAGTTTCTGAACCAGGCACAGTGTCAGTGTGGATTTCATCAGTGGTCACATAAGGAAATCATGTGCAAGTAAACACTGCACCTCAGAGCAGTCAGACAGCCCTCTACCTGATGGATTCCTCCAGCTGCCTGGGAGGGTTGTGGGATCCTGCTTCAAGCAGCTCTTAGACCTCAAGAGAGACTCTTCTTGTTCTTTGAGGTGCTGTCAGGGCAGGCTCCTTCATAAACCTCCAGTCTTGTGCACAGTGCATGGAGTGCAGCAGTGGTATCTGCAGGACTGCCATGCTCCCTATGAAAGCTTGGGAGTCTGGGAATGCTCTTGGCCTCCCAAGCTCTAAGAGCTTTCCAGAACCATCAAGGTAAAACTGACTGGGATATGCCCCCAAACTGAAACATCTTCAAGCACAGTTCCTGCAGACAGTGGTTGCTCTTTATTTCCCCTGCAAAAAGTGAATCTCAGAAGTACAATTGTTTTGTTTCTAAGATAATTATCTCCTGAAGGTTCCTGTTTAGTATCTTCCCCCTACTCCTCTCAAAAAATCATATTTTTCAGGGGAATGCAGTGGCAGTAATTGTGTGAGCAGCCCTGGGACATGGGGAGGGCAGCACCTGCCAATCTGCCTTGTGTTGTCTTTACCGGAAATATTTTTCCATATGCTGCTATTTAGAGTATGAGATGAATCAACTAACTTGTGAAATCTGCAGGAAAGGAACGGAGGATGGGGGCTGGAGGTGGTGTTTAGTTTGAGGTTTTTGGTTCCTGCTGCACTGTGGGATTATTCCTTGCACCAAAACTGGCATTTCATGGTAATTTAGGAGGAATAATAAAATCTTCCTCCCATAGTTCTCTGGGTAAGTGGGAGCAAGGGGTAAAAATGTATGACAAAACAAGCTCAATAGTATCAGGAATCCTATTCATGTGTAACTTTTCGGGCTCTTGACAGTTTTACTGAGCCTAATGCTAAGTATAGACTGCAATTATAATATATGGCTCATGCTCAAATGTCAAGGTACTATTTTGGGCTCAGTTTCTGAAATACAATAAATCCAGTTGCAGTAGTTAATGGGGAGAGAGGAGCCATCTCTTCCGGGAGAATAAGCTGTAGGAGAGTGTGTTTCATTTTATTGGATGTGGCCCTGTGCTGACGATCTGCCTGCGTCTGACATGAGCTTTCACATGGATCTTCTGTCCTGAGCCCTCAGGGAAGTCTCCCGGCATTTTTTTCCCCTGATGTCCCCCCACATCACAACCTGGCTGTTTCTGTGCCTCACATAATTCATCACTTCCAGTGCTTGCAGGCAGGCAGTGTAAAAAAACAGTTGATGAGCAATTATATTCCTGTCAGCGGTGACAACTGGCTTCTTCCTATTCCTGATGTATAGCTCCTCTGGTGCTTGTGAATAGAAGAAATCTCTATATTTAGTTGGCTTTCATTGTTTGACAAGAGAGTGTTTTTGAAAGGAAATGTATGTGAAGTGGGTAAGTTTGTTTTGCTTTCTACCACAGACCTCTTGAAGTATTATTTCAAGCTGACCCATGTTTATTGCTTGAGATGCCTACACCATGGTTTTTTTTAAATAACTATTTGGCACACCTCTCACAGCTTTCTGAAGAAGTGCAGTCATGTTTACAGAAGTATTAATTATGCCATCTGGTAAGCCATAAACATCAGATTTTAGGAACACATTTCCTCATAAACTTGCACAGTTTTCCCAGGGAAGATCACTATACCACTGCAGCCATGGGTTTGTAGGGCTTTCTGATTTAAATAACCACCTTCTCCCCTCTCTGCTTCAGTCATTACCAGCTGGAGCTTCTGAAGCCTGGGTGTCTGTACACTTCCAACTCATTTCTACATTCTGGCAAAGGCTCAGCAGTAATGATGGTTGTTCTAAAGGGTTTTTATTCCACTGGGATCTGTTGAAACCCTCGCAGTTTCCTCTTCCTCTGGTGTTGCAACAGTGTGGGTTTGGTCATAAATGACTCAGTGCAGATTTGCATAGTGAAGCCAGGTGTGGACAGCAGCTGTCTTGGTACTGCAGTGTAACTAAGGTGTCTTTTGGAGCTGAATATTACCCATCTTTTTCTCCTATGAAAATTTGATTGCAAGAACATAAAATGAAAATATTTCTGCTATTTGTAAGCAAGCACAGGCCTTATTCCATGTTCATAAATTTCCCCTTCTTGTTTGGTAAGGATGACATTATTGTGAGCCTGTGGCTTTTCTTTCACTGCAGGTGGATACATACCCATGCCCCATCTTCATGAACCCAGTCCATGGAATAAAAATTCATTAGGGAGCTCTATCAATTACAGATTAATGTCAGGGGAGAAACTTGACAGAAAATACTGAGTTTTATTTTTGCCCCAAGAGAATCAAAGCAGTGTCTGCCTTTTTCAGCAAGTGTATTCTTTAGTTAATCTGAGTAGGTAATGTGTCTTCATATTTATTTAGGAGATGATGACAATCAGGAATAAAGAGCAAGACTAGTTGACCTGTTATCTTCACTTGCAGGGTGATAGCTTGTAGTCTCACGTAGACTCTGCTTCATTCATTTGAAAGTTTAGTCTTCATTCCAATTGCAGTTGATTCCATCAAACAACTGCATTTTTATTATTACAGTACTTACTTTGGTTGTCTTTTTTTTTTAAATGCCAAATAAAAAAATTCCAACTTTTTCCTCAACAATACCACTTTTCACGAGACTCTCCAGGGAAGCAGAATAGTATCTGCTAATCTGCAATGATCTGAATAATTCAGTATTGGATGGACCCTGTGTTTTTTTTTTAAATCTCTGACTTTTGCAAAATCAGTTGGGTTCTTACTTGCGTACAGAATATGCAAAGGGAAGGTGCAAAGCCTCTTTTCTTTGTCATCCCGTGACAGGACAAGAAGAAAGATCACAAATTAAAACACATGAAATTCAGTCTGAACACAGATTCTGCTGTGAGGGTGGTAAGCACTGCAACACGTTGTCCAGAGAGGTTGTGGAGTCTCCATCCCTGGACATACTCAGAGCCCATCTGGACGTGGTCTTGGGCTGTCTGCTCGTGACAGTGCTGCTTGTGCGGTGGTGGGATTTGGATCAGATGGCCCCCGAGGTCCCTTCCAACCTCAGCCACTCTCTGATTCCATGAACACTCTCTGCAAGGAACATCTGCTCCATAGTATTTTCAGAGTTGGTATAGCAAGAGCAGATGTTTCATGGAGTAATTCTGCTAAAAATATATGAAGTAATTTATGCTTCTCCTTTCCACTTCAAACATGAAGAGCAGTCACATATATGACTTTTTTAAAGGAAGAGGTGTGACCAATTTTTGCAACAGATTAAATGATTGCTGTTACCAGGGTTACTTGAAGTTATTCCTAATATACTGAAAGCTAAGCATGAATCAGTGAGGTACAGTTTCAAAATCATCACTGTTAGCCAACAGTGCTGGTGTGTTGGGGGGAGAGGAGAGATCCACTACATCACATCTTCAAGATATGTCAAGTACTGGTACAGTTTTATAGTTTATCACTTTATTCATCCCACTCTTCTGGATTGTAATTTGAATTTGACATGGTATTTAAAATTTCTGTTCTTCTTCCTATCTACTTCCCTTTTGGTTTTTGGTTGGGTTTGGGGTGTGTTCTTTTGTGGCTGGGTTTTTTTTTTCCTTTAATGTACTTTCAGTACAAATTGGAAGTGCAGTCTGGTTTTACAATCTAGAGAGAACAAAGTAAATACACCAGGTAACGAGTATAAGTCACTTTTCCTATTCTCCACTTATTTCACATGTCAAAGGCTCCTATGTGGCTGAAAGGGCAGACAATCCCTTCTCTCAGCTTCCATCATCCATCTTCAGTACCTTCTTTTCCAATCATTCATGAGATTTTCAGTGCTCTTGCTTAGATGCCTGTGCTTTTGCTTAGGAGTTGCTCCCTCCCATCATCTGGATTTACAGCTGTGTTTTTAGTGAAATGTGTGAATAGATACTGTCCGTGGGTTCTTCCGTGAAATTGCCCTTGCCTGTCTAATTTGAATTCTCTCTGATGCTAGAGGCATTCTTTAAATATACTTGCACTGTGTAGGCTTCTGTTATGAGCAGCCTTGGCAACTGAGCCAATTTGATGAATTTTGGCTGTATTAAAAATAAATTTACTCTTTGCCTCTTCTCAGAAAAGCTGTTAAAGGAATTTTTTTGAGGAGGAAAGGGGTAAAGGAGGTAAACAAGCTTTTTAAAAAATCCTGTTTATACTAGGAAGGCCTGAAAAAGTTGGCTTTTAGAACTGGTGAGAGAGCAATAGAAGTTGCCCATTGGTTTTCAGGAAGTTAATTTAAGTGATCAAAAAACGTCGAAGGTTTTGAAAATTGCTTTTATCCTGAATCAGGATGAAAATAGGGATGTGAAATCTCCTAATCTTTTTGAACTGGAAAGCTTTGAGAGTGATGGTCATCAAAGGTTTTGGAGCAGCACCCTCGTGGGAGGGCTGGCAGCTGGGTGGCTGATGCTCTGGAGGGTGCCAGACAAGAAACCAGCAGAGAAAGGGCACATTTTCCTGTCAACTCTTTTTTTTTCTTTGAAAGTTGAGCAAAATGTATGGAATCCAGCAAACACCCTCTTTTTGACCACCTGAGCAACACACCTGGAAAAACCTACCTGTGGGCAGGATTTTAGTTTGTGTTGTGCAACTCATTTTAAATTGCAAAGAGATACCAAGTTCCTTTCATAATACTTGATGATAATTTCTCTGTTACATTAATTACTCCAATACAGCAATAACCTTGCTCCTTTACCCCGTTTTCCTGACTTTTTAGAGTGCATTTTTGTAATTTCCACTCTTCTAACAGAACGAAAATGTACACATATACCAGAATTTGTAGCCAGATATTTCTTTATCAACCAGTATGTTAGACTGCTTAACGTCATGTTGTGGATCATTCGTTGCCTGATGGTGACGGAGCAGTCTGATGAGATGAGGTGATAACATTGTGCTAATCTGTATGGCAAGAGATTTATCACAGAGCCAGATCAGCACGGCTACAAGTCTCCTATAGGAACATGAGCCTGAGGTCAGCATAGAGGAGCAACTCCTGCCATCTCCCGTTCTCTCTGCAGAGCATAAAGATGCCCAGCAACTAGGTGCAAGCAGAAAACAACAGGTTTTCTTGACCATGCTTTGCAGTGTTTATGTACAGCTAGAAGACAATGGCTCTCTCACACTTAGTGCTAACAGAACAGAAAGCACTGATGCCATATTGTCTGGTTTATTCTCTCAAGGGATTTCTGAAACCCTTTCAAAATCTATCCACCCCTACAAAGAGATGTGTGGTTGTGTTACTTCTCATAAACCTACTGATTTGCATCCGTAAATAACATAATGCAGATTCTGGGAATGAAAAATACTACTTGGTGGAAGTAAACCAAGGGTGGTGTGCCTTTTAGAATGCTACCAGGTTAGGTTTAAACTAAGTCTGTCCTCTGTAGGATGCTGAGGTGGAGAAGCACCACCCAAACCCACACAGTTTGGTTTGCAGGGTGAGGAGGAGAACCTGTCTGGCTCAGCTCAGCAGTACCTGGCTGATGTTTAAGTTTGTTCATGACTTATAAAATTCAATCTGTGCTGCTGGTCTGATCCTTAATCAGCCGTATGCAGTGAAACTGCAACCCCTGAATGTGTCTGGTGGTACTGTTTTCTAACAGTCTGATTAGAGTGAATTCTCTTCCCTATTGAAATATCGCTGAGTTTGAGAGAGATGCTTGAATTTTGTGAAAAACTATAGAAGGTAATGAAATTTTTGACACTGCTCTTGGAGCATGAACTGAATTGCCAGCAACTGAAGTTGGAGCATCTGTCGTATGAGGAGAGGTTGGAAGGGCTGGCACTGTTCAGCCTGGAGCAGAGAAGGCTCAAGGAGGTCTCATCAATGTGGATAAATGCCTTGTGGTGGGAGGGAAGAAGAAACAAACCAGTCTCTTCTCAGTGTTGCCCACTGACTGGGCAAGTGGCAGCAGCGCAGAGTAAAACACATTTTTGACTGTGAAGGGCAGTCAGACTGGGGCTGGTTGCCCAGAGGGGATCTCCCTCTACTGGGAGCAAAATTTTGTTGTTTTGCTCTCAACACTATATTAACTCACTAGTTACACAGCTTGGCTTCAGTTGTCTCTATGTGTGATAGGTTACACTTCAGTCTTCATTGCTGTACGAATATGTAGTATATCTAAACAATTTGCCTTTCTCCTGTCTAGGTTCTGGGAACGCCTACAAGGGAGCAAATTAGAGAAATGAATCCAAACTATACTGAGTTCAAATTTCCTCAGATTAAGGCACATCCATGGACTAAGGTGAGTCTGTATGATCTGAATAATAAAGACACGGGCTGAAAGTAAAAATTCAAGTTCAGTTTGTTCAGTGATTTGGTGGTTTTCAGTCTAAACTGGGTGCCTTTCACTAAGCTGAGGACCTGCAAACTTTTGCTGTAGCTGGGGAGAAGGTGTTGAAGCAGTGCACTGTAATGTGTGTTGGTCTGGGGGTTTTGAGGGTGCCTATAGGTGCCTTTTTTTTGTTTTGTTTTTTTAACAATAATGTGTGTGTTTATAGCAGATTGCAACATATCTACATCCTGTCATGCTATAAATTGGTATGCACAAAAGTCAAATACAAATAAGAATGTGCTCCAGTTATAAGTGTGACACTTGTAATGCTGTTATGTGTTGTGATGAGGGCTGATAGTCACTTCCTTAACTGCTTCTCTCATAGGTAATATTCTATTTGTACTCCTGTAGGTGTGCTGTTCAGGGGGGCTTTTTTTTCTTGGAGTTACTTTTCAAGATTTCTTGTTATCTGGCTTTCCCAGGGAGACACCACTGCAGTACATGCAGACAGTATTATAACCTCCATGATCAAAGAGAGAGCTGCTAGCATTGAAACAAATAAACTGCCACACAATTAATCAGTCTCCCACATACCAAGGAATGATGAATGTTTGACTTGGGACAGAGTAACAATCATTTAGTTAGCCTCCTGGGTGTGGAGTAAATTAAATATTGAGTTTTAAACAATTGAAGCCTCGGTAGGTTAATGTTTTATTTTTGCTGCTTGAGAAATGGTCTGATATAGCCAAATGTATTCTCATCACATCTCAGCGCTCAGGTTTCTTGCTAAGAAAGTAGGATCTGTGCATGGAAGTGTTGCATTCCTAGCTGAGCATATGGACAGGTCAGACTCTTTTGGACCAAATGCTCTGTCATGGTAGAAACCGAATAAACTAATGAGAGCTAATTGATAGCAGGCCATGTCCATGATAGGTTCATGCCAAAGTAGATACTAAACATCACTATTTTTGTTACAGATTCTCCAGTGAGTCATGTACGACTTGAATTCTCTTTTTTCCCCCACTAATTCCTGGCTTGCATTTCCATATCAGAGTTATTTTCTCTGTGTTGGTTAAATGATGTATAATATTATGGGGGGGGTCAGTAAATCCAGCAAGGCTTGCTAATAACTTTTGTTAACAAGAGAAAAAATGAAGCAATAGTGTCTGGGAGTGATCTCTTCAGTTTTGAATTGCATCATTATCAAAGTCGGAAGAGTAAGTCAAAAAACGTTGTAGCACTGAATATTAGGGTCACATCTGAATTCCTGCATTGAAGGTGTTTGGATTGGGTGCGGAGAGGTTTAAATATATATGCAGTGCACTAGAAGTGCAGAGATGTACTGCAGGACAGAGTTCAGCATCTGAGCCAGCTGTGCAGCTCATCTTACACCCAGTCTTAGGAAACATCTGTGTGCCCTTGATGCTCTGTTAGACCACAACAGAAGTCTTTCGGCAAATGGAAGGTTCAGGAAAAGACTGACACTTCCTTCTGTTTATAGACAATGGTTTTTTGGTTGTTTTAAAGAATCACAAGTGAAATTAAGTCAATTACAAAGAATTGAGAGGAGCTTGCCAGAAGATCAAATCTGCATTCTCCATCAAGGCATGATTAGTTTTGAGGAGCTGTGCTTACAGTATTGCTTCTCATTCTCAAGTCTCTCTGCACACAACCCTTCCTCATGTCAGCTGGGTGTAGAGTAGCATTTAAACCAGTTTCTTACAGCTGGGTTATGTGACAATTTATGAGATCCGTACTTACTATGCAAATGCAAAATTAACAAAATAAATTATTCAACATGGTCTTCGTAATGATGCTTCTCAATGTATTACTTCTCAAGGTCCTTCCCTTTCAACGTTTTGAGCATGTTGAACTGTGAAAGGTTTAAGTAGTAGTAATACATAGAATTGGTGTTCCTTACCCAGTTGTACTGGGATAACATCAGATCACGTGTCACTGAGCATATGCAATCCTCTTGGAGCTTCCATATCTTAGAAAAGCGTGTCAGAAAAGCCTCTCAGAGCTCTGGTTTTGAAAGAAAAGGAATGGCTGAAGAAATGAAAGTGCAAATGTTGTTATTGATTGGTTGGGGGGGGTTGTTACAACTATGCATGTAACTAGACTGCTACGGGCAATTTCCAGCAGGACTTGAACTTTAAGCTGCAGCTTCAGAAGCACAAATCCTTGCCCGTCTAAGCTAAAGAATTACTGAAGATTACAATAGGTAGAACGTTGTTACTTTTGTGGAGAAGTTATGACTAGAGAAGTCAGCAGACAGAAATTAAAGACTTAAAAAATCTCCATGCAGCTGGTTTCAGCATGTTTGAGAGAGAATTACTGAGGATGTAGTCACTCCCAGCTATAGGATCTTAGCCACAAGCACATTCTCCTCGTTGTTTCATAGTGTTCAGTATAATGTGAGTATTATTATGGGTATTAACAGTGGAGTATTATTATCCCACCATTGAGGGATTTGTAGGTCCTATGAGTTAATTTCATGCAGTGGAGATGCTCGATATTGCAGTCTGGAACTGCTTGCTTCCAGGCCAGGAATCTACACAAAAGTAAGGTCTTTGGTTTACCCTTTATTTCAGGGAACTTTCTTGCTTTGCAAAAGCCTGTGTAGAAGGCAATAAAGAATTTTCTTGGGAAGCTGTAATATCTGTAGGTTGCATCTGAAATTCTGTGGTGGTGACTTCTGTTGGATGTACCTGGTTCTGATCGGCTCTCTGAGATATTCCTGGCAGGTGTGGATATGTTACTTTCCCTACCAGGTGTAATCTGCTACATTTGCTGTTACATACGAGGTGAGAAAGAATGGTGGCTGGTGCTGTAGTACAATGAAATACGTTCTGGGTTGTTTAAGGAGCCAGAGACAGACTGAATACAGATAAGTCCATGTTATTTTTCAGATTCAGTGAATTTCAGGCTGAAATTGGAATTTTGAGCACAAGCTTTGTGGAGATTTGAAGTCTACCTTCATAGATCTATCTTACACTTTTCAGTAGAAAATGATTGGAACTACCCTAATATTGATATGCAGTGGGATGTAGTTTGAAAAAGAGATCTCAAATTAACAAGGTCCTTTCTTCACAGATTATGAGAGAAGTGAAACTAACACTCTAAAAATCTTTTTATGAGTTTACAGTGCAGGCTATTCTCAGAGTAGTTTTTCAGTCTGTTGACCATTTGAGATTGTAGTACTTTTGTAGCTTAAGAGCTGGAATCTCTTGTTGTAAAACATATGAAGGCCTCTCTCTTGTCTCCAGTATGGTTCTGTATTGCCCAAGCATGTGTGTGTTTTTATACCAGTTTATCTGCATGATGCACATGATGATGGGAGTTCGGCATGTCCCTGACTAGCAAAAGAAAAGAGAATCCAAACTTTATAAGAATCTTTAAAGCCATTCTTCCAAAATAAGACTTTTCTGTTGTTCCCCTCTGATACCCCACCCCTACAACCCCAGCCGCAAAAGTAGGAATCTGGCAAATTTTGGATCTTTGGGCAAGGGATCCTGTTCGGGGGTATCTTTGTTTTCACTTTGTATAGAACTCTTTGTGTTAATGGAGGTGTATCCTTGTCTGCTTTGGTCTGTGAAGTAAGTAGTATCATGTTAAAAGAGAAGCAATGTTCTGCAAGGGTGTGAATATATTTTGATTGACAGTCAGATAGGCTTTAGACATGCAGTCTTGTCTTCAGGTGTATCTTGTGTTGGAAAACCTATCCATCTTTTCCAATTGTGTCAACTCATCAAATAGAAGTTACTACCCTTCCTGGAGATTTTGTTGCTGTTGACTGTATCTTTCAGCCGCTTCAACAACTTGAGCCTTCTCTGTTCTTGGAAGTGCAGTCTGATCTGTGCTGCTAATCTTTATACTTGTTTCTCCTGACTAAGCTTCATCTATGGCATGTAACTGTGTGACTGCAAAGCCAAGGAGAAAATCTGGGGTCACGTGCAACTTGTTAATCACAGGGTTGTTGAAGTTCAGCTTCAGGCAATGAGCTTTTTCTGAAGCTTTCAGCCCTTTTGGAGGGGGGCAGGAACAATGGGACAGCTGACAGGAGGTCTAAATGCACTCTTCATAAGCTGGTGGTAGATGGGCATTGCTTGATGTGGCCCCTTACAGCTGGCCTTTATCCTGGCATTACTCAGAAGATACCTGCAGGTCCCAAATCCTTGGGGTGATGAAAAACAAAGAATGTCCTGTGATTGCTTCGATTATTTCCAGAAATATGTAAGATATGCATTTGTGACAGCCCCCCTTTTCCTCTTGCATCCAGCTAGTAAAGGATCTTGTTTGAGTAAGACTGTAGTAAATGTAATGTAATTATGTAGTTTAAGCCCCTTCTGCACGGGGGAAATTACTCATTTGGATTTGCCCCCATCCCACAAGGATACTGACATGTTTGCCAGTGTAATGAAATATGTACGTAGACATAGATATAGATGATATAGATATGCAGGGGCAGTCCCGTGGTGTAAAGGAGAGCACTTCGGACTCCAAATCACAAGGTCGTGAGTTCAAGTCTCAGTGGGACCATCCCCTGGCAGTTCAATGCCTCCCTGCCATCCCATCCCGTCACATCTCGGATGCTCAGCAGGGTCAGCCCCGGTTAGTACCGGGTGCTGTGACAGTCCCGAGGACTTCCCTGTCACTGTCCAAGCTCGCTCGGCCGTGGCAAATGGACCTCAGGACTGAAACGGTGGGGCCAGTTCTGCGCATGCTGTGCCTCACCTAAAAAATCCCCTGCGCAGGCTGGAAGGGCACAGCCACGTGGGGAGAGCCCTGCCCAAATCTGCGTTCACCAAGTCTGGCCCTACATACATATATATGTGCTATAAGCATGCCCATGATTCATGATGGCAGAACAATACAACAGGCTGAAACTGCAAAGGAAGTTTTCTTTACTCAAATCTTAACCTCTGCCTTGTTGCCATTGCGTAGCCATGTAAGCAGTTTCCACTGCAAGCAGCTCTTAAAAATGGACAGTGAGTTTCTTCACTGTGCTGTAGTTTGGTGGCCTTTTTTGCTGATCTTCTGAAGATACTTGTAGGATGCTTCAAACATGCAGGCATTTTTAAATACACTTCTGGTGAGATAAATTTGGGTGTACTTAAGAGAATGGCTCAATTCACCATCCCTAAATATATAGTTAGCTGAATGGGTGTTGGAATAATGATTTCCAAGTCAGTGTTGAGATGGAAAAAGACAAGTCATTTGTCTAACAGTGAAAGAGAGAGGGAGGAAAAACTGCCATGTCTGGATTGGTTTTGAGCTTCTCTGCCCTTCTTCTGTGCACTCTTCTGGATGAATACATGAGGACTTTTCATTGCAGCCCTTTGCCTTCACCATAAAGCTGTGAGAGACTAGGCCAGGGTCCCTCCCAACTTTGTAAGCACTTCCTTTTTTTTTTTTTTTCCATTACTTACTCTGTTCAGAGTGTTTTTCTGCCTGTCTTCAAGCCAAATGATTATAGAGTGGAAAACAGTGTCTAAGATGAAACTTCAGATTGTAGCTCATCCCTTCTAGCACTTGCCCAAAGCAATTGGCCAGTTCAGGCTGCAGCTGAAGTTGTGCAGAATCACAGTTGGTTGTATTATAGAGTAGCTTTGGATATTGACTTTAAGTATCCATATTTCAGCCTGTATTATGAAATAATTTCTGCTAATAGTATAAAATACTTGCCAAATATTTTAGTCTCTGTATCCTCGTGTGTGTATTCTTTGTATGTGTTTTAGCATACTAATCACTTTACTTTGAATGTTGAGTATTTCTGGGCTTGTAGCAGACACTCCTGTCATCTTCCTCACGCTCCAAGATTGGGATGTAGGGGCTGGTTTCACTCATGAGCATGTTTTTCCACCTTCCAGAATCAATTTCATATCTTCCTCCTGTCCTACTCCTGCTCTCCTTGTTCTTGTCTAGTTCTTAAGCAGATTGTTTTGCTTGTAATGCTTCCAAAGTGACTGCTCATGCTGTAGATTCAAGAAAGAATACCAAACTGTAAAATGATAAATAGGCAGCTCGTTTTGTCACTTCTGATTATGACTGATGACAAAAGAAAGCAAAAGCACTTCTGTCAGAAATCTTGTCAGAGGACTTGCATTTGAATTCAAGCTGAAAATGCAAAATTCTTTCTGGGGTTGGAGTCTCATCTTGTGTAGAGATACAAAGGTACAGTTGAGATTTCTTTGGGTGCAGTTTCATAATTGGCATTAAGTTCATCATGGAATAGGGTCAGTTCTCCACCTCCCACCTGCATATTCCTGATACTCATTGCATAGTAGCAAAAACCTCTTGAATAACACAAATGTTCAGGATTTGCATCACCTTTCTTTACTTGACTGACCATTCAGGCCAGACTGCAAGGATTGGGACAAGGCACCAGGGCAGATGTACATGGCCGGAAAGGCAGAACTGTCTTTCCCAGCATGAACTGGAAGTGATTTGTGCCTGTTGTGAAGCTGTGCCCTGACCTCTTTCTGAAGAGTGCAATTCCGTTTTTCCCTTAGTGTGTAATAACTTTCCAAGCAAAGACTGGAAACAGCTCTGCTAGAGACTAACTTAAAAGAAAAAAGACCATTTTTTTCTGGCTTGTTCATGTTTGCCAGCTCCTTTAGCAGTAGCAATGATTTTTGACAGCGTAAATCTCTTACCTCCATCTGAAGCATGAGAAGCAAAGCCAGGTTTGCCGGGTGGTAAATTAATGCTGCCTCTGCCCAATTTGTGTGCAGTAGAGAAAGTACTGCTTGACAATAAATGAGTAAGCACTAATGTAACATTAAGAAATGATTTCCATCAGTGCAACTCGGAAACCAATGCTAAATTTAACATGTCTTCTGCAATGTACCATCTGTTTAGCCATCTTATTGCAGAACATCTGTCCAGGCTGTTCATAGTGGCTGTCCCAGTGAGGCTGAGAGCCCTTCAAGATATTTTGGGGGTTGTCTCTCAGAAGAAGGGGAGCTGTTTGTTCTGCCTGGCTTTGTTGCTTTCCTTTATAGCTTGATAGAAGCAGAGCACATGCACTGGGTAATAAATGCTAGTACGTTCTGTCTCCACTGATCTTCAATGGAGGGAGCCCAGTAAAAAGTGCGTGGTCTCAACAAGAAGTAGGTTTGGAGACAGGTTCCTGGTCCTGTTCCCAGTTCTGTGTTGGCTCATTTGTAAGCCACTTAACCCTTCTCTCTTTATTTCATTCTGCCCTGTCTAAGTGCTCTCTGACTGGGATTCTTGATTAATAAGGCATTTACTATTTCTGAGCTGCTTTTTAGAGAAAAACATAGAGGGATTTAGTCAGAGAAGGAAGTTGGGGGGCTTACATATACTTTACAATAACTTTCAACACCAGTGGCTCTTTTGCGAACTTTTGTTAACCTTCATTTTTATCACATGAGTTTTATGCACATCAAAATAGCCAAATATCATATTTCAGAAATCCCAATCTGAAATTCTCAGGCATTTGGAACAAGACCAGTCCCAAGGGTAGAGCTTCTGTGGCGGCTTTGGGGTTTTTATGTCAGGTAGAGCTCAGTGCATAAATGGCTGTTTTGTGTGTCTCTTCCCTCTCCTTTTGTGTTCATGAATGTGTCATGTTTATCATAAGCCTTACAGTGTTAAACTTGATCAAAATACTGCTCGTGTCCTAAGGTCATAGTAACCATATTGTGTGATTGCATTTTTAAAAAGTTGATCTGAGGGTTGTGTTCTGCATCTGCTGACTTTGCTTGTAAACAGTACCAGTGTTTGGTTGAAGGGAGGAGCTTTCTTTTCTTACCTAATGTTCATGTGCCATAAAAAATGTGCTTACAAACCAAAAGGAGATGTGCACAGACTGTCAGCCTTGAATTGGTGGTGTAGGTGGTTCTTGGCAAAGCATGTGAGTCTGAAGCTGGTGAGGAAATTTTTAACCATGGTGTCACAAACTTGATGTGTTAGCAACAGATGTCATTTTCATAAGCCTCTGCTCCGAGGGAGCACAGCGTGCGGGCAGGATTCACAGTCTGCATGCAAAACGCACTGTGGCTGATGGCATGAAATCATGTCTTTTAATACACACTGCCTGGAAGAGCACCTTGGTGTCACATTGTGAAGCTTTGGCTTTGGGGCTTAATTAGACCAAGACGACGGAGCTCCGTGTTGTGCATGGGAAGTTTGTTTGAAGAATGTCAATGAACTGAAAGTCAGAGCAACCATTCTGGTAAAACAATACTTAGCTCTTGCCCCGTGTGGTTTTATTTGAGAGCTGAATGCTGATGTGAGTGGAGTGAAATAGGAGAATTCTGTGCTTTCCATCCTTTTTCTTTTGTCTCTCCATGCGTGCAAAAAAATAAAATTCAGAAGGCGCGTGAACTCCGCCACACTGGTAGGAACTATTTCAAATTAGTAAGGTAGAATGTGACCACTGTGCTAGTGCACAAAGACTTCATCTGAATTGAAGTCACTGCGGGATGAGAGACACATAGTGCACCAGGGGCATTTAAGCCTGGCAGCCGTTTTTGAAATGCTGAATGTGATAGTTCCAGAAGAATGAAGGAGGAGTAACATTAAAAAGATTTGCACTGATAGCAGTGCAACTTGAAAAGCAGAAAGGAGGGTGTCTGGCCTTGCTGACTCGCTGTTACAGTCTGTCGGTGTTAGAGCATCACCAGCATGCCTGAACAAAGAAAGAACTTGCACTGGTCCCTCAGCTTTTTGGTGAGGTATAGATTTATTGGGATCTGAAAGGGGGAGGGAAAAACCAACAAAAGCACCAAAAGCTGTGGCTTTGGATGAGTCAGCATTTCCATTTGACATGATCATTCAAAGATTTTTTGTAACTCATCCAAAAAAAAAACCCACCCAACAAACAAAACCCAGCAACCTGGGTCTCAGCCTGAAATTCATTTGCTTTGCAGAAACAACAGGTTTTGAGTTATTCAAGTGCAAATTTTCCTTCAAGAATATTGTATGTAAAGCTTTTTTTTTGCATTTGTTTATCTCCAAAACAGGTTCATTTTTTAAAATGAAAACTTGAGCCTTCGGTCCCTCCTGTGGACAAATAGCCTTACACAAGGTCTTGTTTCATTTTAGAAAAATGAATTGCTGCGCCGGTGGGGTAGTATTTGATTGCTTTAAAAGTTCCTGTCAGTGTTTTATTTTTTATTTGATTTGGTTTTGTTTTGTTTTGTTTGTGAACTTGCTGTGCCTTTTGCCCGGCCGTATTTAGTCTGCATACTAAATGTTAGTCCACCCAAACACTTTGTGCCCTTAGCTTTTTCCTTTTTTAAATTTTCCTTTCTCCTTTTTCTTTCTTTTGTTTTTTCTTTTTCTTTTTCTTTTGCTTTCGCCCAGATGTATTTTAGACCAAGACAGACTTTGCTCCGATGGGCCGGATTTTAGTCCGTGCACTAAATTTTAGTCCGCAGACTAAAAATAATCCGCGGATTATTTACTAAATTGATTCCCTCACTGAGAACTACAGAGACTTTAAGCTCCTGCTGAGATGTGTGTGCGAGGGCTGCGTGGCTCGCAAGTCACACTGTCTGTCCGTGTCCTCCCACCCCTTCCCCCCACGGAGCATCAGCCCGGCATTTCCCTGGCGTCGGTGCCCCGTGGCATGGAAGTGCTGGCGGATCCAGTGCTGTGGGCGGCAGCCGCTCGTGTAGTTCTTGGTGGGTGAATTGGGCAGCTTTCCCGGGGGAACTGTGTTGAATGGGAAGAACTAAAAGACCGCAGAGGGGTTTGCTTTTATTTCTTAGGCCGTTATTCAAAAGGGAGGCGGGAGGGGACAAATTAAAGGGGAAAAAAATTTTTTTAAGTAATGGGTGCGACGGGTATGAGGGGGAATAAACCCACAATAGGGAGAAATTCAGTCCATACCCGCACTCCTGAGGTGGTACGTCCAGTTCCTGAAGGATCCTAAAGAGATAACGCCAGCAAACAAAATCCGGTGGCGGGGGAAGTCAATCCAAAATGGAGAATAATCCGCGGCGGCCTGAGGTACTCGTAGCACACACAAATTAAAAGTATCCAAATTTAAAGGACAGATCTTGGATTTTTGTCTTCAGCATGAATTATAAATTGCTAGGGGTTTGGGTTTTATGAAGGAAAAAAAGAAAACCCAACTAAAAACACCCATTGTGTGTCTGGGACAGATTTACAAGTGGGATGCACCTTTGGAGACAAACTAATCTGGCCACGTGGTTGTGGATGTTTATATCCAGGACCAAGGACTAAAAATTCTTTATGATGGGAATTTCAATTACCCTTTCAGTTCAAGTTAGAGTTTTGATTTCAATTTTTTTTATTTTTTTAGTAAATGCACTGGCATTGGAACATAAATTTCATATAGAAATGTTTCTATACTATGCCTCACCATTGCACAATCGATTTTTTGGCATACACTGTGGTGAAGTTGGACTTGCTGCTATGGAGACTGATGTTTAAAGTTTCTAATTGTATAAACATTTACTATGTCCCCCACACCATGGATTTCTTATAATATTGGCTATATTTTTCCTTGCTGGACTATTCTCTTTTGGATTGACTCCCCCTGTTTGGATTATTTCACTGCATTATCATCTTTAGGACTCGTCAGGAACAGGACATTTCACCTCAGGAGTACGGGTATGTACTTAAACATTTTTTCAAATTACTAGGCCTAGCCTTGAAAAAAAAAAGGAGAGAAATGCTGGAAGTGGAGTATTTCAGTTCAAACTGCATTCTTGAGGTAGCAGCCAGGACAATGTTGTAACACAAGGTGGTAGAGATGACAGGAGCACAGACCCGTAACGTGCTTCATGTGTTAGTCACCACTTGCTGCAGGGGAAGGCCAGAGGACGCCTTCTAATACCTACTTTTTATGTTTTCCCCCCTTCCTTGTTTGAAGCAGTTAGGGCAGAATTCAGGACCTGTCTGCCCCAAGTGGCTAATTCCAGATCCAAAGGCAGGCTGAGGAGTTCATAACAGGGTTTAGAAAACATGTTAGGGTTTCAAGGACTTGAAAATGAGGAGTTTGAGTGGGCAAGCAAGTACTCCTATTACAGATGTCAGATTTGTGACTGTCTGCCTACTAATTTTCTCAATGTAAGGCCTTGTTGTCTTTGCCTTAAGGAAAAAAAATCTGTTTTTAAAATCTGTATGGTGGCTGATACATGAGCTGTTCTGAGGGGAAAAACACAGCTAAGAGTGAAGTACTTAAGTTTCAAGCTGTGGTAATTCAAGCCTGTTAAAATATCACTGCTAAGGTGCATGAGGGAGACCTCACTAGTTTTACCTCATGTTAAAAACAGAACAACTTCACTTCTGTGGGTTTACCTCAAGACATACTCAGTGTGAGGTGGGGAGGCAAAGCCACAAGGTTGTCTGGTTTTTTCTTTTTTGGGTTTTGGTTTTTTTATTGAAGACAGTCTTAGATTTTGTTCAGGTCAGGCCGTGACTTGGGAGCGATAATGGTGCCCACCGTGTGCTGTGTCCAGCAACCCGAGCTCGGCAGGCAGCGGGCACACAGCAGCTCCTGCCACCCCTTCACACGATGCTGCACTGATGGCACGGGGCTCAGGAGAGCTGCTCTGCCAGCAGTGTTAGGCTGAAGCCTTTCTTTTTGTCATTATAGGCCATGTGCTAAAGTTTTTTCAGTTTGTTTTGCAGTAACCTGGTGGTAGGAATAAAGTCTTCCTCTTCCTGTGCCTGGCTCCTTGACTGCCTGAGTCAGGATTCCTTGCCACGCCAGTTAGTTAGTACAGCACACACTGCAGCAAACCCAGCTCCTGACCCAGCTGGGCACTGAGGGGGTGAAATTGCAGTCCCTGCAGAACTTGGCATGTGTGTTTGATTCTCATTCAAGAGATCATATAGGCCTGGTTTAAAACCTACCAAAGGAGTGCCTGTGCGAGTTCCTCATCTGCAATTAACCACCATGTCTCATGCACTGGCTCTTACAATTTTTTTGGTTTTTTGCTCCTTGATGCTGCGTGGCTTGAGTTTACCTGCAGTGGTGCAAAGGCATTTTGGATTAACTCGGTTTTTACCACAAATGCTGGCATCAGAACTTAACAACACTCTCACCCACCCCTACTCCCTTTTCCCCAGACTGCACATCACCTGCAGCATAGCAAGAGACAAATGCTTGAGGAGGCCATCCAGGACACGTACATGATTAACTCCTATTTTGCTTATGATGTAATGAGAAAGGAGGATGGGAGTGTGATTAGGAGTGGGTAGAACTGTTCTTAGAGGTTTAAAACAAAGCTGCAAGGAGGAATTTCTTTTTGTAATCACTCAAAGTAAAAATCTGTTAGACTAAAATAGTTGATTTTCTTGACGCAACTTTCAGCTGTCCTTACAAATACCAAATGTGCAGGAATTATCCCAATAAACTTACATGAGTAACTTGCCAGAATAAGGTCGCAGAAGGAGTAACTTGCAAATTGGAGCTAGACATTTCCTGCAGCCCCACCCGTGCTTTCCTTGTTGTTCTCCAAAGTTGAACAGCAGCCTCCATAGCAACAATCTGACCTGCCTGCCTGCAGAACGCTGTGTTAGTAAGACTTCATTCACTAGCCAGAAAAAAACCCAACCCAAAACCATAGCAGAGCTTTATAATATTATTACATTCAGCAAATCCTGCTCATTTGAACCCTCCTCCCCACCTTCACTCCACCCCATATGCATGGCTGGCAGCACCTCTGTGTGTTCATCATGATTTTTGATTGAGTTTCCCCTTCATTCTCCAAGTTGTTTTTCTGAGTGCGCTCTCATGAAGTCTCTTGCTGGCATTGCACCTTCACTCTAGTGCAAGACGTTGCAATTAACCCTTTCTCAACCCCAGGAACTGGATTTTCCCATACTTACTGCAGGACTTTGATTAGCGCAAAACACAAGTTTGTTCCAGCTTGCTGGGCAATGAGAGGTTTAATTGCTCTGACTTGCTTCTGGTCAACGAATGAAAGAGACGTACCCAGACAACCTGTTTCTCCTTGCCTGTTCTCTTGTTGTCCTGCAGGTCTTCCGGCCCCGCACTCCTCCAGAAGCAATCGCGCTATGTAGCCGCCTGTTGGAGTACACGCCCACTGCCCGCCTGACCCCCCTGGAGGCCTGTGCACACTCTTTCTTCGATGAACTACGGGACCCAAACGTCAAGTTACCAAATGGGCGAGATAAACCTGCACTCTTCAATTTCACCACTCAAGGTAGCCTGAGGTCCTTGAAGGATCCCTTCTGTAGGAGGAAGCACTGGGATAAATGTTTGTTGTAGTGCAGGTGTAACTCCCTTGAAAGTAAAAATCTCTGAGCAGGACTAAGGTTATTAAGCAGTTCCATAACCAACTGTCCATTTCAAAAGGAGAGGAAAGGGACGTGGAGTTATAGGATTTTCAGATGCCTCGCACCTTCAATTCAAATTTTATGTTGAAGTACCAAGGGTTATTATTGGATTGCATCAAGCAGGCTTACACTTGCAGTTCACTGGAACCTGGCTGATGGCTGTGTGTGTAATACCACAGTCAGTGGGCCATGGAGGTTAAATTATCATTTAGAGGTGATCCTGCTTCTTCATACCTGAAACACCATAGCAAAGTAGTACTGTGCATTAGGTTTGGCACGGAGGTTTTAGTCTTGCTGCCCATTTTATTTCTGGATGCAAGATAAACACAGAGGCTTTAGTTTCTGAGTTTTGTGCTGTACAATTCTTCTGGCATTTGATTGACTCACTCATTTAGAAACTGTAAAAATGATGGGCAACTAACTTCTTTATTTGAAGCCAGGCTGGTATCAAATTTTAAAACCATTCATGTATTTTTTTCCACAGAAGTCAGAAATGTAACACTGATATCCCCCCAGAATAGTTTTGTCTGCCAAGACAGGGAATGTGAGAAGTATGGAATAAAAATATGCTAGTCATTAATTTTGGAGGACTTTTCCTGTTGTTGGGGTTTTTTTAAGTGATTAGCTGCCAGTTCTCAGCCTTTGGGCAAGAATAGTTCTCTGTGTGTTTTCTGTTGAAAGTCTAAAACACCTTTTGGCTCATTTAGCATCAGTATAATTTTTTAAACTCTTTTGAAATTATTAATTGTTTCATAATGACATTCAAATTGGACCTATCCACTACATGAAAATGGTGTTTCTTAAAAGGATTGGAAAGCTCTGTAGTCAGTTTGTTTAAAAATCCTTAGGGAAAAACAGATGTATGTGTTGGGAATGTGTCCCTGATTCCCTCAGGCAGTGTAGAAGCTGCTGGGTAAGCTGCCCTAATGCTCCAGCAACTTCAAAGCTCCTGTTTCTATCCCAAGGAGCTGATGTGCTGTCCCCTGGCACAGTGACTTCTGTGAATGGCAAGTGAAAACATTTCCTATGCAAAAATTTCCTTAATATAAAGTTTTAGTCATCAACAGGTGCCAGTTTTGCCATCTATAAAGGAAAGGCAGGACACAGGCTGGTCATTAATGCATTTCCAAATAAGCTGTGTTGCAGGTGACCAGCCAAACTCCAAAGAATAACCAGAGTTTTTAAATACATAAATACATTGCTTAGCACAGTGATTTTACGAATTTTGTAATTAAAAAATGCACAGCAGTGAGTCCCATGGGGCAGCAGTCCTGGCTGTGGACTCAAGATACACAAGAAGCTTTTACTCCTTCTGTGACTACTGTACAGTCCTTGTTCTTTAGAGTTTTCTATGCAAGGTCCCATCAAATTGGCTGGTCCAGAGCAGAAATCTCAACTGGGAAACAGATCAGGTCATTGGAAACTGGATGATGAATCAGGTTGAGTCATCTGTAGTAATCTAAAAAGTGATGAAAGACATCCTTTTGTTTTAAATGGCATTTGTTTTCAACAGACAATATTAAGTTTTAGAAGTGTTTTGTTTAGTTATATCCAGTTGTCTGAAACCAGTGAAGTAAGAGGTAGTTACAGGAGGCTTAAAGGCAAAACTGTTAGAAATAATAGCATAAATCTGACCATTAATGCAGTGGATAGATTTTTCAGAAAGAAATTAAGCTTCACACCAGATCTGCTGGTCTGGGCACTGGTGCTGGTCAGATGGAGTCTAGAAGAAGAACAGTGAGAGTACATGGAAGACAAAGATCATGGTGTTTGACTGCCAGCTGTAGCTGTGGAGCATGTGGGTGCTTTCTTTATCATTGAGATGGGTTCTATGGAAGAGAGTATTATCTAATAATTCCTAATGGCTCACCTGGAAGTTTCTCTTATTTTAAGCAAATGTTATACACCAGTTGGGTTTTGAAAAAATTATTTTGGTCAAGGAAGTATCTCCACTAGTCACAGAGCTGCAGTTCAGTGGCTTTAGACCTGCAAAACAGAAAGCAATTTTTCTCTTAGAAGCTGAATTTTCAAACAACCTCTGAAATGATTGCCATTTCCTAACCTACTTGTAACATTTCAGTGATCATGCTGGGTCACAAAAGTTAATGTCACTCCATGTTGGCCGATAAAGACTGTAAAGTTCTTTCTGTGACTCAGCAGTGAGAAATGGTTATCATTCTCAATGACAAGCTACATTTTTGGTGAAGGGGAGCAGGATGGTGACCTTGGCTTGTGACCTTTAAATATGTATAACGCAAAATTTGTTATTGTGACAACGAAAACATGATACAAGAATATTTTTCCAGGGAATTCTTGGAACGATATATCAAATGTAACGATACTGAAAAAGAGCACTGCACTGTTTGCCAACACAAGGCATTTTGTGTTTGGGGAATGAAGATGGTCTGGTCTTCTAGGAAAACTGGACATTTTCATTTCTGCTCCTTATTGGAGATGTTAACTGGCTGCAAATGGTATGATTTGATCAGGAGAAAGCCAGAGGGGTTCTCCCAGCTGATGTGAATGGGAGTTGAGTCTCATAAATGAATTGTGATAGCTGCTCTGTTCACATCATGAAATCAGAAACCTTGTCTGGATTGCCTTGACCATAATACCTTCTTGCAGCAGGATTGGTTGTAGTTAACCCAACCTTGAGTTGCATGTTTGCTCTGAATAACTAGGCTACAGTTCAACAGCTTGTCCAACTACTGTGTGGGAAATCACTGAGGATTCTCAGAGATTCTCAACACTGTAGTCTGCAACTTTCCTCTCAGTATTGCCATGTCTCATCCTTACAGATGGGATAGGTGCAAAAATACACTATAAAAAAAGTTCAAACAACTTCTTAAGAAAAGCTGCTGTTAAACTACAAGCAAGAGAGTTCAGTTTACTTTGGTTATTTCTTGTCTGAATTGACCTGCTTCTCTTAAGTGACGCACCAAGACATTTAGAGCGTACTGAATTTAATAAACTTCATACCAAGATAGTGTGGGGTTTGAGAAGATGGGGACAAGGTCAGTCTCTTAATCTCTGTGAATGTTCTTTAAGGTAGCATCAGGGAAATGGTTGTACGTGCATTAAATACAACAGAAAACCAGTATTAATGCCCCAAGTGGTGCTGCAGGAGGAGGTGTTCTGACATAGATGAGGGACGGATAAGAATGGGGTCAAAGTGCCCTTCCACGGGTGTTGTTCTGTGTGATCAGCTGGTTCTTTGGCTACAGCAACGTTGACAGTCTATAGCTGCATCCTCGAGGCACTGCGTAACACCAGAAGGTGTAGCAAATGTCATTGGGTTTCCATGTCATTTTAGCTCTGCTTTTGTTTGGGTCACAGCCCCATATTGTTTCCAGAAAATAATGTAGGGGAGATAGAAACTTTCAAAAGATCAAGGTAAATAATAGATTCTCAGTAACAGCAGATTTGAGAAATAGGTTTGTAAGAAATACTAAAGGAGCAGTATTTTCTAGTATGGAGCTACTAATACCCAACATAGCATAGAAGTACAGGTTTATGACTGGTGTTCCACTTTGTCACTTTAGGATTCGTGTTTCTTCAGTTTATTTTTCCACTTAAAACAGAGATTTGCAAATTCTGCATAACATTATGAATATATGAATTCTGAATTATTCCCACATGAGTTGAGGATTTTGTATTTATACAAGTGCTGTGAGTATTGAGGGTTTCTAGGACTATCTGGGTCTGTTTAGACCTGAACAGAGTATTACAGGATAGGTTGGCTGGGTTGCAGGTAATGTAACAACCTGCTTACATTCATAAATGCTGAAATGTGGACTCAAAATATGTAATGATGAGAGGCTTTGTAAGCATGTGAATCTTCTGCATCTTGCCCTCCCAGCAGTAAAGAAAGTTAATGTAGCAGTTAACTGGAAAAAAAGAATCACTAAGTAGACTACTGATCCCTTTAGACCCCGTATTTAGAACTAGCATTAAAGAAAAGGAATAGGCTCCTAAAAATGAGCATAAATAATTTGAGACTGTATCCAAAAGCCCCTTACTGAACCCATGGTGTGATTCAGATGGGTTTCTGTACAGCCTGTGCTATCTGGAGGTCCTATGTAAAAAGCTGTGTATTCTCATTTCTCCTCCAGATGACCTCCTGGAGCTCCAAATGTCATCAGTCTCCTTCCATGAGGTGACTGTTCACATCCTTTTTACTGGATGTTGCTTCCTCAAGAGACAGCCAGTCACTCCTGTTTCTGAAACAAACAGGACCTGTCTTGTCTCGGCTTGGTCCCACCTTCTGTGAGGCACTAGATTTTCTTGAAAGGGTGCCAGAAGATTGTCATTTGTTTGGCAATGTGTTGCCCTGAATCCTCCCACAGCTGTGGCTGTAAGATGCCTATTTCTCATTCTGATACACACTGTAGTTATATTAGATTTGGAGCCTAAAAGACATGACTACTTTTTTCTTGGTTAATGTCTCAGAAGGAATGGTTGCATCATTTTATTGTCCATTTAGAATGCCCAGCTTACCAATTTGCTTTGCCTTTCCATTTCCCTGTCCTTTTAAAGGATATGTCAGCTCTCCTTGGCCTAGCTCAAGGAGGATGCTGTGAGAGATTGGTCTTGGTTACCTGGGTCCTTGAGAAAAAATGATGCTTGAGTGAGCCAAAGAACTAATTCCTGAAGCTCTTGGAGCAACTGTTGCAGCTGCTTGCTTGCTGACCCAGTGCCCAAAGCAGCACCACTGTTATCAGCCTTCTCCCTGAGACTGATTGCAGCTGGGCTTGTGAAGAAGGGAATCCTTCCTGTGCTCAGAAGGAAATGGCATTATCAGACCATTGATGAAGGAACAGGCTTGGCTGGTTCTTTGCTGACTCCCAAGCCACTATCTTTAGGAAATAATCCCCTTGCACAACTACTTGTAGTTTTGACAGTCCTGCTCTGGAGAATGCCTTGCCCAATATCGCTGTGGTTTCCTCTCGCTGATTGGCAAAGAAGAACACGTAACGTGACCTTGGGCTGTAAGGGCATGTGTTTCAAAGCCTCAGGTTGCTGTTACAGGGGGAAACCCTAGGAGCTGAACCTGCATGTGGGGCACTTGGTAGATGATGAGCTAACTCTGTTTGTTCCACCTCCCCTCCAGAACTGTCAAGTAACCCATCTCTGGCTTCGATCCTCATCCCTGCTCATGCCCGGAACCAAGCAGCTGCTTCAACCCCTACAAATGCTACAGCGGCCTCAGGTGAGAACGTGCATCTGCCTGCCTCCCTCCCTACCCTGGCTCCCCCTGCCCAGGCACCTTCCTCTGCTGAGACCCACAGGCTGTCTCAGCCCTCACAAGGAGGAAGGATTTGTTTCAGTATCACCTGAACCTCAGCCTTGATGGGTGGTCACTTGGATGCTGGCTGTGGTCACCAACCCAAATTCTAACTCAGAGCACTCAAACTCTTTGTTTGACTGCTTAGTTTGTTGGTCCTTCTCACTCAGACTTCCACTATTAAAAAAGTCATTATCTCACCTGTTTTTAGCAGTCCTTGTGGATTGGTTTGCACCTAACTTCTGAGCTAGTCTGAAATTAATACTGACTTGGAGCATGGGTTTGTGATGCCTGGGAAGAGAGGAAACAGCTAGCTAGCTCAGTACATGCAGCCTCCATGTACTGTGGATGGAGAGGATTTTTTTCCCTAAAGGCATTAACATTTAGAAGTCTAGTTAGGGAGTTCAGTCAGTATGCTCACTACTTCATCTAAGTAGTTGCAGTTGCTTCTTCCTGAGTTTGTTCATGTCATCTTGAGCCACAAGGCAGATTCCTTTTGGGTTTTGGCCAGCTCTCAGTGATTTTTTTTTGTTTGCCTCTTGATCTGTCTCAAGTTTCTGTCAGAAACCTTTTAAAAGCTCACTGTTGGCCTTTTGCCACTCTGTATTGTATTCTGATACCAGTGAAAGCTTAAAAGCTTGGTAATACCAGTTGGGAGACTCCAAAGAAAATCCCAGGTCCTGCAGGATGTAGCAGAGGTGATTGAGTACATGGCACTTTTCCTCTGAGTCAGCCCTGAGTCAGCACAAGAGCCAGCTGTCTCGGGGCTTGGGCAGCCAAAGGCAGGCTGCAAAATGGGTGTCTGCTTCCACATGTGTGCTGCCTGCTCCTCAGCCCCATTTAACGAGGGCTGTGGCCCCTTTTGAGGTGCAGGACACTTGCTTAGTGTAGGATAGCTGATAAGGGGAAGGCCTGCTCAAAAAACTGTTCTTGAGACGTGCAGAACATCTGCTGGTTGATGAGCCAGGCAGTGACCTGAAACCTGATGCACTTGGTTCAGCCAGTGCTGTATAGGAAGCATTTTCATACTTTGGGACAGTCAAATGCACCCAGGTTTAAAAGATGAGGCTTCTCTCTGAAGCTCTAGTAGCAGCAGATAAAAGCTACAGATTATACAAGTTACATGCTCTGAATTTAGGAGAAAGCAAATTGCTATTTTCAAATTTGCTATGTTTGTTTTATACACTTCACAGTATTTTGCAAATAGTCATGTTCTCTGTTTCCCTCTTATGTGCATCTGTCACCCAACAACTGGTGAGGAAAAAAAGCAGATAAAGTAGTAAAAGTGATTAAAAAACTACAAAACACAAACATGGAAAATTATTTTAAGCCTTTCTTAAAAATACTGTTTTGCTTAGTGTCCCTTTCATGCCTTTTATGAAGTTCTCTTTGCCAAGATACAAGTCTTGAGGAATTAATGGGATCAAGAAATCTGTTTTCACTCAGCACTTTTCAAGGGTTCATGTGGGGGGGAATTGCATTAAGTTGAGTCCTAAATGTGAAGTATTCAGTAAACCCAAAACAAAGCCCACCCACCCCCCAGAAATCCCCATGTTATTATGTCAACATTTTTAAAGCTTCTGTTGGAAGCACTGCTCTGAGTTGGGTAAGACCTTCTATTTGTAATTCAAAACAAAAAATAACATCCTTGCAGCTTGGAAATAATTGGAATTGGAAAGAAATTGTGAAACTAACTTCAGTATTGGGCAGCTTGTAGCTTTCGTTTTCTGCAGCACAGTGGGTTGGTTGTTTCTAGCTCACATGGGATTCTCACAGCAGATGGTGGCAATGTCATCAGAGTTACGATTTTTAGGATTAGGTCCTGTTGAGGTCATCTTAATCTGTTGGGCTACACTTAGCAAGAGATTTTCACAGACGGGGTTCATTCTTTCTGTATATCCCTGCACACACACTCCCCAAGCAGTCAATGTCAAATTCTTCAGTAACTTCAGCAATTCTCCCACCCAACCCAGAGCCTCCTGACAGGCAGGAGACTTTTCTGCACAATCTTTGCCTATGTGGCTGAGCAGTACAAGTTCAGAAACCAGTTTTTTGAGTGGTGATGATGCAGCAAAATGTGGCTCTCAAAGCAATAAAGGGAAAAGCAAATCATATGTAACTAATTCACTTTATTAGTGTATACCTTGTGCCTCTATCTAGAGAGCAGAACTGATACTCGGGTTCAGGTGCCACTGTCATGTCCAGCACAGTCGCCTGCTCCATGAGCTGGAGGCACAGGCGCACGTACATTGCCATGCAGAGCACCAGTCCATCACTGTAGGCAGCCAGGTGGGTGGTTGTCACCTGCTTGCATAATAAATGACTCCTGTTATTTTTATAGCTGTCCTGTGGCGGTGCAGCCAGGTCAGACTCTCAGCTTTCTGATAAGATGTAAAGCACTGCTTTTGATCATGCGGTAAGGCAGGGTCATAGAGAATGACTAGAAAAAAAGTGGGCTATTTGTCCAAAGTCTATCAAAGTAGTGTTTCCTGGGAGTCTTAGCAGTGGTATGGTGTGTTAAGAGATGAAAAGATTGGCTTTGCAATGCACCACATTGACAGCACAGGTTTCATCAAGCCAGCAATACTAGCCCTTGTGCTAACCAGTATGACACATCTGCATTTTAAAAGGTATCCAAAGCAAGTAATTTTAGTTAACTGCTAGATTCAGTGATGGTTTCCATCGTCCATTGCAACAGTAATCCTGGGATCATGGTCTTAAATGCAAGGGAATTTTTTAAAGTAATTTTTCAGGGTTAAAAAAAGTATTTATTGTAAGTTTCCTCTTCTCCTGAGACATAAAACTGGACTCACTGTACTAATGGAACATGGCTTTGCAGAGAGAGTGTGAAGCCTTGCTGCACTGGCATTAGTACATTCACCTGAATATTTCTGAGCAATTCTCTGTCATTAGTAGCATGTCTAAAGCAAAGCAGAGCAAAAGGAAAATGAGATTTATTTGCCCCTGTGTAAAATAGTGTGATAGCTTTCTGTGTGTTACACTGGGCATTGATTAGAAATGCCTGTGCAGCTGCATTTCTGGGCATGCTGCTGTGATGTAGCTGCAGGAGGAGGAGGATGATTTAATAGCTGTGTCGCCAACTGCAGCATCCGAGAGGGGCTCGTGCACACCAAGCTGAATGCGCGTCTGCTTGTGTGACTGCATATTCTGCTTCCTGAATGAGCCAGCATCAGTAGTTACCTCTGTTAGTCAGCATTAAGATGGAAAGAGCATAATTGCCATCTGCAGGGAAGTTGTGCCAGCAGGGATTCTGGGGTCATCGTCTTAGGCATCCTGCTGTGTTGATCCCATGTAATCCCAAATGCAATGGTGTGCCTGAACTTTTAGCAACAAAACAGATTAGAGCTGGTGTTACCTGCCAGTGTGTGGTAGTTGAAAAAGACCACAATAGTCCATAAAATAAGATTTAGTGCATTTGTTGTATTCCCATTGAAAAAATTTTGGAAAACTCTAATTTCTTAACCGGGAGAATACGGGCAGGCAATTTACTCAGACTTGTACAAGCTCAGCACAGGGATGATAGAGAAGTAAAACTTGCACATTTTGGGCTTGCCAGTTTTGCTCAGAGCCTGGATTTCTACATCCATAGGCAGGCACAATAGGAAAACCAGACTTTCCTTTTCCTTCCACTTGTCTCCTCAGCTGTCCTGTGAGGATTCCCCAGCTGGTGGTAGCTTTGTTTCTGTATCTTTGCAGATGAGCATCACAGTCTGTCAGCATTACAAATCCAACCAGCTAATGCTGTCACTAGTGCTAATGAGCTTTCTTAGGCTGAGTTGATGTCTCTGTCATTCTCTGAACTGTAGCCCTGTCTTTGCTTTCCGGAAGGTTTCTAAGGAGTGTCACGTACCCTCCAAGACAAGAAAGCCGAGGCATTCCTCAGAGGCAAAAGCTGAATTGCAGGAAGCTCTCTGCCGTGTTGAGAGATGCTTTTGCCCTCTGTTGGAAAGAGCTTTTGGAAGCATTTGATGCTTAAGCCCTGATGACTCTTCTTTGCCAGCAGAGGTGTTAGGTGGGTGATTTAGGACAAAGAGGCTGCCCCGACCTGGAGCTGCAGTCTGACAAGTGCTCATCTGTCCTGTGCCAGAGAGCTGCATCCAGCCCCTGGCTGTGCTCCCCAGCATGGCTCCAGCATCAGCACAGGCCACTGCTTTGCAGAGCAGATATCTTTTATCAACATTGCTGAAGGCCTGTATTTCCTTCTCTTATGTCCAAATACTGATTTCTCGTGGGGTGAGAAGGAGTGAGTGAATGTCCAGAGAACCTCATACTGTAATTGTGCTCTTTTTCTGGTGCTTCAGCAAAGAGATGATGGAACAAGCCCCTCTTTGTTTCTCCTGTCCTGTCAATGCAGAGTCAACGAATGCGCTGAAATGTCAAAATACTCCATTTTCTTGTGGTTTGGAAGCAAGTGCAGCCTTGAACTTGCTCTGTGCTCTGTCACAGCTTGGGGGAATTTCTTAATATTGCTCTCAAAAGCCCAATGATGATGGTCTTGGGCTGCACCAGCAGACTTTTCTTTTAACATGTGGCATATATATTTCTCAGGAACTCCTCCATTAGGGTGATGATAGAAAAGGAACATACATTACATGAAGTAGCTCCATCCCCTCCTCTTCCTTGCTTTAGCTCTGCGCAGTAGCAATGTAATGATAACAATTTCAGCCTCTGGTGTCTTCAGGAAATGGAGATCAAAAGGCATGTTCCATATCAGCAAATGAAATACAAGCACTTTCTACACACATGCAGAGAAATCCAGTGCCAGCAATACAGACTCCAGCTGGACTGCTCGCATCATGCACTGCCAGCAGATGTTGTGTTAACTGAAGTTTACCCATACTTGAAAATTAATCTAGAAACAGGCACAGTGAGAGTTTAAAGTGTGGAAACTGTTATCTGGCTGGCTGGGTCACCTTTGATTTCTGTAGTCATCACTGGTCTGCATGCATGTGAGATTTGGGAATTGTTCCTTCAAAGAAATTCTCCATTTAGCCTGCAAGGCTGGCTTCCCAAAAAACATTGGTACTGTCATCATGCTGCCTTGGGGCTTTTTAATTGTGAGGGGTTTTTTATCGTGGTGGTCATTCCTTCATGAGGGAGGGTGAGATGAAAAGGAATGAGAAAATCCCAGAGCAGTCGTCTGGCATCCTCTGCCCACAGGACAATTTGCCTTTCTTCCCACACACTCCTTGCAGCGTTTCCTTTTGAAATAGGCATCACCCTCTCTTCCCACTAGTCCGTTGTGTTTCTGGATGCTGCTGTTTGTTTGATTTCCTATTTTTGTCACAGTTGTCTGCGTTACTTAATTTGTGACTCAGCAAGTGCTGCCCATCTCTGACTGTGTGTGCGGTGTGGCATTCACACTGGAGGGAAGGGATGCCATCCAGAGGGACCTTGGCAGGCTTGAGAGGTTGGCCTGTACGAACCTCATGAAGCTCAGCAGGGCCAAGAGCAAGGTCCTGCATGTGGGGTGGGGCAGCCCCAAGCCCAAACACAGGCTGGACAGAGAAAGGATTGAGAGCATCCCCAAGGAGAAGGCTGTTGGCTGATGAGAGGCTGGACACGATCTGGCATCGTACATTTCCAGCCCAGAAAGCTGAACATATCCTGTGCTGCGTCAAAAGAAGCATGGCCAGCAGGTTGGGAGAGTTGATTCTGGTCCTCTACTCCTGTGAGACCCCACCTAGAGTACTACATCCAGCTCTGGGGCCCCCAGCATCAGGATGTGAGCCTGCTGGAGTGAATCCAGTGGAGGGTGATGATCATAGGGCTGGAGCACCTCCCCTGTGAGGACAGGCTGAGAGAGTTGCGGCTGTTGAGCCTGGAGAACAGAAGGCTCTGGGGAGACCTTAGAGTACCTTCCAGGACCTAAAATGGGGGGGCTACAGGAAAGCTGGAGAGGGACTACTTACAAGGGCTTGTAGTGACAGGACATGGGGAAATGCCTTCAGACTGAAAGAGGGCGGGTTTAGATTAGAATGAAATTCTTGACTGTGAGGATGGTGAGGCACTTTAACAGGTTGTTCAAAGTAGTTGTGGATGCACCATCCCTAGAAGTGTTCAAGGTCAGGTTGATGGGGGTTTTGAGCAACCTGGTATAGTGGAAGGTATCCCTGCCCATGATGGGGAATGGAACTAGATGATCTTTTAAGATCCCTTCCAACCCAAGCTATTCTATAATTCTTGCCATTGCCTTTGTTCATGGCTGCACTTCCAACTGTGGTCAGGTCAGTGTAGCAGAAGAGAAGAGAGGTTTCATTCCCAGGTGGCTGTGGAGAATTGTCCAGGTGCATTGCCCCTCAAGCTCTTCTGTGCTGGAGAAATGTTACTGCACCCCCAGCCGTTCCAGTTGTATTTTGTTATGTCTGCTATCTGTGCTGGTCATACACTCCTGCTGTCTGAGGTCACTAAATCTATTCTTTTTATAAGCCCTTTCCACCTGTCTTTTCTAATACTCTGTTTGCCCAGTCTACCCTCTTCTGTACCTAGGTAATAAGTCTTTCTGATGTTTTTTTCCTGTTGCAGTATTGATAGCTTTGCAGTTAACCTTACTTAAATTAAGTGGGTGAAGTGCATGATGGTCTCTTGTACCAAACCTCATTTAATACCTTTTTCCCATTCTGTATTTTGTGTTTTGACTTTTGCCCACTTAATTCTTTGTGACTTGGCTAAATAGACACTACACAGAATAGTTCCAGGTGAAATTGGTACACTTTTTTTCACTTACCAATTCAGAGTTCTAACACTAAGAATGCTTTTTTTTTAGTAGAAAATACTTGATACATGTGACCTAGGAAAACACAGTTGCAGTGAATTTCCTCTTGGTATTTCTTTGCAAACCCTGTTTTCTTGGAATGCACATTGACACATGCCCTTGATCCTGTGACTTCCTTCTATGAAGCACAATCCTTCCCTGAGAAGAGGTGTTGGAGACCATTTACTGCAGAGACCTGATCCTCTAAGGATGCCATGTGCTTCTGTAAACCTTGTTGCTGGCTTCAGGCCTTGATGATAGTTCAGAGGGTGGCAGATCCAACTTGGGTTGAGCAACATAGGATAAAGCAGTAGACTTGAAAGGCATTTTCTGAAGGAACAAGTGCAAGAATTACACATGAGCACACAAGCTGTTTCTGCCGGGAGAGCAGGCTTGCCATGTTCGTTGTCTGTGCTCATTCACACAATTAACAGGCAGCTTTATTATAAGAAGGACCAACAATACAAAACTTCAGCACCAGTGTGAGACCTTGTGGTGACCACAGACACTTGATGCGTTGGCTTTGGCCATGCCATAGTGCCTTGTTGAGCAGCTGGAGTTATGGGAACATAACACAGGCAACTTGCCACTGCTCAGGTACTGCAAAATGTGCCAGAGCCCACCTGGGTGTTTGCATGCCAGCCCTCAGCCCTCCAGGTTGCCTTTGTCCTGCTTAAAGACCATCTTTCCCTTCTCCCAGATTGAACTGTTCATCTGCACCTGCTGAAGGCAGGAGACCATCCTAACCAAACAGCATTGTGGTGGCAGTTGAGGGTTTCCCTATGGAGAGAATGTTGTTGTAGTTGTTTCAAATGTGTCTCTACTTTAGAAGATAATGCTTGTCATTTTTTCTCTCTTCCCTTCTCGTCTGTTGTTTGCAGATGTTAACGCAGGAGAACGAGTTCAGACCAATAGTGTAGCTACAGCGTCAGCCTCCAACTCCACCTGAACTAGTACCAAGCAGCCAGCTGCACAGGAAAAATCACCAGTAATTTGAGTCTTGCTCAGCAACACTGGTCACATTTGGAAAGAAAATTAAAAAGAGGAAAAAAACAAAACAACAAACCAACCACCCTGTTCATTTTAGTGTTCAATTTTTTATTATTATTATCGTTGTTCTTATTTAACCTTGTAAAATATCTATAAATACAAACCAGTTTCATTGTATTCTCACTCTGCAGGGTGTCCGGGGCAGGGGCTAGGTGGGGGGAGGAGGGAAAGCGGAGCAATACAACACACCAATGTCTCTCCCCTCGACAATCTCTTCATATTGGAAGTTTGCTGTTGTGTACTTCAGAACCAGGACTCTTGCCTCATACCCCCTCCCACAACAGAAAGAAGGAAAAAAACAAAACAAAAATACCCCAAACCTCATTCTCTGCTGAAGTTCTTTTTTTTTTTACCCTCTTTTTTTATTTTCTTTTTAAGTGAAGTTTCGGACTTTGATGTAGTGCACAGCTTGAATTTGGTCAGGAGCTTAGCAGGGGTCATTCAACAGAGCTCAGCGTTTCTTGTCAGCAAATCCATATCCCAGGTTATCTGAAGAACTGCCCTGGCTTGGCATGGGGAGCAGGTGACGTGGTAGGAAAATAGGTTTGCCATGGATGGGGGGGGGAGGGTTTGCCGTGTGTCTGAGGCTTGAACTGCTAGTGGAAGCCTTTCATTTTAAAAGTCAGTGCTAGTGATGAAGAAATCTCCAGCTTCATGTGGAAAGAGCCTTTCCCAAGTGGGCGATATATAATATAATACACACACATGCACCAACACCCGTGGTTGGCTTTGCCGAGACAGCGCCTCTGCCCCACTGGAGCTCCTGCTCCCCGTGCGTGGGGCCGGCGCGGGGCGAGGCGGATGGTCAGCTCCAGCTTCAGCAGAGAAGAGCGCATGAACAAAGTCCTGAGCAGGGGCGGGGGCCCAGCTGGTGGATGATAAGGGACTTTTTGGAAAGTGGCCACTGTGAAAGCTTGTTTAGTTGGGGGTTTTCTCTCCCTGCCCCTCCTTGGCTCTTGATTTGAACAGGCTTCCCTTTCCCAAGGTGTGCACAGGAAAAGGACACCAGGGGTTATAATGTGAACTGTAACAGGCTACTGGTTTATTTTGTAATTTTTTTTAACTGCAGTTTTAACTTGCAGAATGCCACATTCTCCAATAGTTCTGATTTTAAATCCACAGCTAGAATCTGTATTTAATTTCATCTTTTTTAGCAGCTTTTTTTCCTTTTTTTTTTATCTCTATTTATTGATGCATGTTGCCACGTCACCATTATGTTTTACCTTGGCAGAATGTTAAAATACACATCCAAATGCTCTTGGCAGTAATTTGTACCTGCTGACTTGTAGGAAAGCTGGCTCTCTCTGAGTGTGTGTGTATATATATTATATAAATATATACATGTATACATAGATACAATACTGCTTTTTTTATTTTTGTCTACGATCTTGAATCAGTCTGATTGAAGCGTGAGGTGAATGCTTGTTCTAGTCCATCAGTTCAGGGTCCGGGTTTCCTCCCTGCGACGGCGTGTGGTGCGAGCATCCACGTCTCTCTTCCTGAAGTCAAAGCAATATTCCTCGCGAAAGGGTCAGGGGAGCGGCCAGATGCAGCCGCGGCGTGGAAACGAGACTTTTGGAGACCTGATCTTGCTGTAGGCTTGCGGTTGGTGTCCGCTCCAGCCTTATCTCCTCCTTCAGAGAAACTGTAGTCGCCTTTGGTGCTTACCGAGCTGTTACTCGACCTGTGGATCTCTAAGGCAAGCAGTTGCTGTTCAGGAGCACGTGGACCTCCGTGTGGCCCGGGGGTGACCGTCATAGCAGTGGTGGCTTTGGCGGGCTCAGCCGCCGCAGGGGCGGCAGGGGCTTTGCCATGAGCTCGGTGCATTTCTTCTTGTACCTTTTATGCTGTTGATGTTGGGTTTTTTTGACACTGTCTCATAGCAGCCCTGGAACTGATAAAAGCCTTGCCCTCTCCCTCCTGCCTCACACATGGAGGGTTTGGGGAGGCAGGAGCTGTTTGACGAGGTGAGTGACCACATACCGTGAAACTGATAAACCCTCATGTTATACCCCACGGTAATTTGTTGTTGGGCACACACACAAAAAAAAAGGGTTTTAAAGCTTTATAGCTGTCGTTGCATTCTGGCTGGCTGCAAAGGAAAGCACACCCACGCTGAGAAACAGAAGGCTTACCAAATCCTTACCTGCAACTTAATAGGAAGGGCTGAAGAGCGTCCTAACGCGTGCGCTCGGCTAGTCAGTGTCCTGAAAGGTAAGTGGACGGGCTTCGTTGACCCAGTGATCCAAATCCATGCGGGAGACTCATAAAGTAGGACAGTGGCAGGGTATGGATCTGCTGTATAGACAAGACTGCTGAAGCATTGGCCACAGACACTGTTATTTGGAGGCAGTAAATTACTGAGTCTTTGAAAAAAAAAGAAGTAATAAAACTATCAAAGAAAAATTGCTGCTTGTGCCAGGAAGTGTGGCTTTTCTTCCTCATTTTTTTTTTAGGACTGGCGGAGGGGAGTTAAGAGCGTTTCTCTCTGGTTTTGTGACTGTGCCGGCGTCTGTGTGTGTCTCGTGTGTGTGTTAGGTGGGGGGGAGGGTCAGGGGCACTCCCGGTTTTATTTCTGTTTTCAAGGATCATAGCAGGATCACACACTCTTTTATACAAGTTAGATCCAGGTCTTTGAACAACCTTTTTTTGTAAATAAGGAAAAAAAAAAGAAAAAAAACACAGGAAAAAAACAACAACAAAAACAAAGCTCCTCACCAAATTCAAGCTTGTACATTATTATTTTTGGTTGTTTTTGAATTTTGAGTTTTATTGTTTTGTATGTAAATATGTGGACCCAGGAACTGTTATTAATGAGCAAAAAGTTACCGTTCAGGGCAGTGATTCTGTTTAATAATCAGACAAAATGTAGACGAGCTTTTTAAAGCCATATAGTTTTAACTCTGTACAGTAGGTACCGGCCTGTATTATTGTAACAATAACTCTAGCGATGTATAGTGTATCTATATAGTTTGGAGTGCCTTCGCTTCCATGATTTTTTCAATTTTATTTCCCTTTTATTTTTTTCTCCTCCTTTATTAACGATGTCTCCCACCCCAAACCCGCATCTTTGCTCCTCCCTCCTGCTTTCTAACTCTTTGAGTGCTGTAAGGTTTCGGTGATACCCTGATCAGTAGCGGAACGAAAGGAAACTGTCTCCACTGTCATTCATTTCATTGGAGCCATGGCTTTGTTCTGGAAGTCTCTAAGTTGCCCACCCTGCCCTTTTCTCCTCCCACCAGCAGCAGCTGATTTTGTTCAGACACTTGCCCTAGAGCTCATTCAGACTTTGCTTGTCTCTCCCCCTGAGTCCTGTTCCCAGAAGCCTTCTGGGCAGTAGCAGCTTCCAGGAGGCTCGGCCTTTCCACCCTCCCTGTGGCTGTGCTGGGGGCAGCAGCCCAGCTCAGCGAGCGGAAAGAACCCCAGGGAGGGAAACCCCCACCATCCTGCAGGGTTGCTGTGCTTGGAGCCACTTGGCTGCGGTGGGAGCGGGGGCATCGCTGTAGGAGACTGCACTGGTTTTTCTGCTGGGAGGACTTTCTGTTCCCTTTCGTCCCCCTATTTTTCCCCCCACATCCCTCCCCAAAGTCACTTTTGTTTTCTTGAGATAAGTTTAACATGACTCTTTGATTTCTTGTGCCCAGCACGAAGGCCTTGTTTCTAAAACTAGTTTGCTTGTGTTTTACTACCTTGTTAGTATTCCACATAAGATTGTCTTGAATGGGAAAACACGTAACTCTTTACCAAACCAAAGGTTGCTGTTTTATTTCGAAGCATCTCGTGTTCATTCCAGTGAAGCAGAGGCTGCACTTTCTTTCTGGTGACACGAAGGTCAGTGATGCCAAGCTGTTGGTGACAGTCTGCTCAGAGCTGTCCCTCTCTTTTACACTCTTTTGGGCTTGTTTTTTAACCCAGTGCGCTCTTGATCTGTCCTTTACGTCAGCCCTGCCTTAGCATGGGTCTCTGAGCCGGGCTGGATTGCAGTCTGTCTGCCCCAATGGACACCAATCAAGACACTGGTGTTGTTTAATATTAAACTTATCTACCTTGCTAGGGAAAAAAATAATGACCTGCAAAAGCAAATTGGCTGGTAGATCCCTGAACACCCTGCCCCCTTATTTTGAAGCCAAGCTTTACCGAAAATAATGGCAGGTGCCTGCAACTTTGAACTTAAAATTTCCCCCTGGTTTTCAGTACTTGGAAAAAGAGAAGTCAAGCAGCCTGTCAGACTCGTACTCCTGTACTAGGAACCTCAGCCACCACGGAGAAAAAGGAAAAGCTGATGAGGAAAAGCACAGTAGGGTATTCGGTCCGGGCTCTGCCTTTCGGAGACTGCCAGCGGGTACCCCTGGGGAGGCAGCTGATTTCCACGGGGCTCTCGGCCAGTTCTGGTCGTAGTTGGCTTCGTTTTGCAACACTGCAATAATGGCAAAACGACAGGAAAGGAAAACAGTACCTAAGGGGTTAGCTTGAGAAAAGTAGCTTCCTTGTGTTGGTCTTTCTCAATTTATTTTTTAATATATATATATAAAATATATTTATATATATATAATTTGCTTGCCTGTAAAATTTGCGTTCATTAATGTGTTGCTGATGGATCACTTGGGCCTGTACACACCAATTAGCGTGACCACTTCCATCTTAAAAACAGAAATCTAAATATATATATATTAAGGACTGTGGGTTGTATACAAACTATTGCATACACTTGTGCAAATCTGTCTTGATTTAAAGGAAAAGCAAAACCTGTATAACATTATTACTACTTGAATGCCTCTGTGACTGATTTTTTTTTCATTTTAAATATAAACTTTTTTTGTGGAAAGTATGCTTAATGTTTTATTATTTCCCCCGCCCCATTCCCCTTGTAAATACATTTTGTTCTGTGTGACTCGGTTCGGAAATAGTTAACTGGTACTGTAATTTGCATTAAATAAAAAGTAGGTTAGCCTGGAAATGAAATTTAAAAAATACCAAGTGTGTGGTCTTTATTTCAAAAAATTGCCCCTTTCCTTCTCCTCTCTCCCTTCTCCAACCCTTGTTCCTTGCCCTCATGCCTCTTTCCACTCTGCAAGAATAGGTGGACGTGAATCTTTGTAATAATAAAGTAAAACCACAAGAAATGAGCATGTTTTCTTAAATGAGCTGTGTTATTCCATGCTATTTTTCAAGAGATGCCAGCTTGTCTATGATACCGTTTGATTTGATGGAGAGAGGAACCCTGGGACATAAATATTTCAAATTGCAACCAACCAATCTTCCTTTACCGTCCACCTATAGATACAAACTTAAGAACCTGTGTAAACTGCTGGCTTTGAATCCTGCACTCATGGTTGTTTGGGTTGTTTTTTTTTTAATCATTGGATCCCATTAGTAATGTTATTTGGTGGTGATCTGTAAAGTTTGTCAAGACCACGTCCAGTGGACCGTTCCTCCAGCAAATCAGCACGTAGCTATCTCTGAGTTGGGTTTCCGGTACTGGATAATGTATGTATTAAACATGACATGTCTATTAGCGCAAAAAGAAAAAAAAAATCCTTTTTTGGGCTGGCTGACCTGGCCAAATCCATTCTGTCGCTATCCTAAAGGCTAGATGCGAGGTCATGTGACTGCTGCTTCAATAAAAACAAATTTATATTGCAAAGAGGCTCCTCTTGGTGTGTTTGTGTGCCACAAGTCGCGGTTGTCCCCCCAAAGCCTCTGCTGGGCTCTGGGCTGGAGCCTCCACTCCAGAGCCCCTCCAGGAGAAGTGAGAGCAGGGTGGGAAGGGGCACACTGCCGAAGAACAGGGACAGATGCCCACAGACAACTGCCCAGAGAGAGACCTTGGTTTGGCAGAAAGGCCCCATGCCCAAATTCAGCCGGGACCGGAGAAGTGGCTGCTGGTACTAAATGAGTCAGTGTCTTTAAAGGACTGAGGGGGTGAAGTAAGTCTGGTGCTTCTGCAGAGCAAGGCCTCTGCTGCCCTGGCTAGCTGGCAGTGACAGCACAGTCACTGCCCTTGATGAGTCCACACTGTAAGTGTTGCCTTAGGCGCCCTTTGATCCTCTTCTGATTGCCAAGACATGCTGTTTTGGGGCTGCTCCTGCCTTTTCTGTGTGCTGAAACTGCCCTCGAAGCAGGTGCCAGCCCACCTCAGCTCTCTGACAGGGAGACTTGGTCTTGGTTTGTCCAGTCCCTGCTCCTTTGGGGCACCAGGGTGAGGGGGCCAGACAACCCCCTACATACAGCCTGGCCAGCCCAGAAGCAACACAAGTGAGCGGTGGCTGCTGTCCCTGCACTTACATTGGGTGCAGAATTCAGCAGGGTTTGGTCTGCATCCAGCTTGTTTGCTGACACTGAGACATCTCTGCTCAGCCAGTCTGGCCCTGGTTTTAAGAGTGGCCAGTTCACACCTGGAAAGGTGTCACTGCCTGAACTACAGCACCTCTCTAGGTGAGTTTATTGACTTAAAGCTGACCTCTGATGGGGAGATCATCACAATCCTCAGTGATTTGGGGTGGTGGTTAGTCACCCTTGGGCACTTTTCCGGGTGCACATGCACTGGGGCTTCCTGTCTCTTCTGAACTTCTCTCACCACAAATGCAAGCTGTGGGCTCTCTTTATGCACTGTCTTTGCACAGCTTCAGTCTCAGGTCTCTCTTCTGAACGTCAGAGCCCCTTGACCAGGACTCAAACACCTCATAACTCCTTGCTAAGCTGATTGGATCTTCAGGTCTTTTGCATCTTTGTAGTATTTTCAATTGTATCTCATCTACCATTGTTTTTAACAGCCTCCTTAAGCAGTGGGTACCAAAACCAGCCAGAAATCTCCTCAGGAGTCTCCCGAGCATCAAATTAAAGCACTAGAGAGCATCTTGCAGCTGGTGCCTGTCTCCTTACCTGAGCACTGCATTAACCCTCCACCATGGAGGCTGCAGTTGTCCAGTTTATCCATTACTCCCTCCTATTGTAACTTCTGCAAGCATTGCCAGTGGGACTCTTGGAGTTTTATATTCCAATCAGCCTTTCAAAAGATGTAATAAAATACCTTTACATCAAGAGCCAGTCCCCGCACAACCTTTTAGGAACAGTCATCCTATCACTGTTCCCTGTGAGAAAATACTGTTCAAGACCCATCTGTAAACCAGGTTCAAATTCACTTAGTTGTCGGTTGCCAACACCCTTCGAATGATTTAAAATGCTAATCCAAGTGCAAAGCAGGACCAAGCTGAACATGGCACAAAAGTCTGTTCCACTGATGTGCTTTGTCTGTATCGACTGAACTGCCAGCCATCTGCGTTGGAATTAAAAGTCAGTGTCAAGGCTACTGGCACCATTTGTTATCTGGAAGGTGGCAAGTTGCTTTCTGTGGGAGAAGAACAAGAACCACAAAGGAGGAGGAGGGAAGCGAGCCATAACCTGTGGAGGGGAGAGAGAGCAGGAGCACTGCAGTTTGTGTGTGAAGCATCAAGTCCAGTTGCTTGGAGACAGCGAGCCCAGCAGATGGTACACAACCTCATTAGCCAGTCTTGAACCTCACTTCCCTCCCTGGCTCTGGGAAGGGCTTGGCTGGGTCTTTGTCCTGTCTTCCCTCACTAGTCTTGGAGGGTGGTGTTCCTGTCAAGGGCAGGGCTGCTCCATCTCTGCTGGCTTTGCTAAAGAAATTGTGTAAAAACGCTGCAGGGTCAGACCTGACCTGCTGCCAGATCTGAGTGCTGGTAGGAAAGGAAGGTGTGTAGATACCAATGCCTCATGGGGCATAGCAGGAAATCCAGACTCCGGTCTGGGTGTGAGTGTCATAAAATGCCAAACTTTGGAGCAGAAACTGGTCCCCCAGACAAACTCCTGCTGCTGCGCATCGCAGGAGACAGCACAGTAGTGCTGAGGGGTCAGGGCTGTAAGGGAGAGCTGGACTTCCATGGCAAACGCCTGCCTTTGGTCAATGCACAAATGGATCTTGTTGCACACTCAGCTAAGTCGTGATGTCCTGGCAGGGATGTTAGCTTGATGTATCCTATTGCCCCCTGAGTCTGCATGCAGTCAGGTAGGTCTCCTGTCTATCAGTGGAGTTAAAGCCTCCCCTTCCAGGGATTCACTGCTCTCTGCATCACCTGCCTCTGCTCACAAACTTCAGAAGTCAGGCTGGGTCCTCCAGGATAAGTTCAGTGGGGAATGAACAACCTTTTCCCTCATGGAAGCTTGTGAGTGGCCACAGCAGAGCCTTAGTGACCAGGGTGCTCTGTTAGAGCTGCAGGGGGGCAGCCTGCCCACGTCTGGGGCAGCCTGCAGAGCCCCCTTGCTTGCCACAGAGGGACAAAATGTGGTCGTGGGCAAATGAACTCTCATCCCCAGGCAGAGCTGCCTGGCAGAGCACAAGCACCTGTCCCAGCAGAGGAGCCATGGGGGATCAAGAATGTCATAGATTGCTAAGTAGAGACATGGAGGGGGTTGGGCTGCATTTCGGTTGGTGTTTTTTTCCCTAAGCAAAATTTTTAAAAACTTTTGGAACCCAGGAGTTACAACAGGACTGTTCATTGTAATGAGCTGCTGCCACCTCCAAGTGCTGAGGGTCCAGACAGCTGCTGCTGATAGGGGAACATGTGGCAGGTCTTGTCAGAGTGAGACTGGAGCTGCAGGGAGCAAGGTAGGGTCAGATGTGTGGTGGGAACAGCACAAGGGCTTGAGAGGAAGTAAGAGGTATTCACCTCCCTTTCACCAGCTCCCTTGTTACAGGTCTCTACAACTACCCAAAAGGAGCTTGTAGTGAGGTGGGGCTCAGTCTCTAATCCCAGGTAAAAAGCAACAGGACAATAGGAAATGGCCTCAACTTGCAGCAGGGGAGGTTTAGATTAGCTATTAGGAAAAAAATTCTTCATGGAAGGGGTTGTCAAGATCTGGAACAGGCAACCCAGGGAAGTGTTGGAGTCATGCCCCATCCCTGGCAGTGTTTAAAAGACATGTAGATGTGATGGCTTAGTGATGGGCTTGGCAGTGTGGGTTAATGGTTGGACTTGGTGATCTCAGAGGTCCTTTCCAACCTAAACAATTCTATGATTGTTTTCTATGGCATTAGAGCAGCCATGCCCTCCTTCCTCTTCCTCCTCCCTTTGCAGCTCATTCCTGTAACCAAATCCTGTGCTGGGCCAGAGTGCTCTGGTGGAAGATGGTGCTTACTGGCAAAACTCAGGTTGTTTGAGAGCATTTTTATTCAAGGAGATCATTGATGTTGTTCGGGTTGCTGGCATTTATTAGCAGTCTTTGGAAAAGGGACTACCCAGCTGGGGAGTCTTTGGACCATCTCAGTTACATCTCATTCCTCTTTCAGGATTTTTGTTTCATGGCACCAGGATGAGGAACAGGTTGGTCAGTGGAAGCTGTTTCTGCTGGAGAAAATGAATTTGGGGCCCACATAGCAATGCAAAATGGTTGCACTTGGCTGAAGGCAGGAAAACTATATGGGCAGGAGGAAAAAGGCTTCAACGGGTAAGGAACCAACATGGTGTCTGTGTTTTCAGGAGGCTTTACAGGGAAGGGCTGGCTGTAAACCAAAGGGAGATTCTTAGGATCAGTCCTGCAGCAGTTAAAGGAGAGAGGAGCAAATGCAGCTTTTCAGTCTCTGTAACACTGGTGGGAGCAGCTGCTTTCCAAATGCTTGTGTTGTAAAAGGGTGATTGAGAAACCGCTGGCTGAGAAGGGTGTTCAGGACAAGGTGTGGTGCATTCTCAGTTCAGGGGCCACATAAGAGCACTGGTGAAATATTTCATGCTTCTTTCTGCATCTGTATTCAGGGCACTGGGGCTGCTCAAGCTCAGTGCTGACATTGTCACCAGGAGCAGTGGCATCAGGTCCTTGCTCCGCAGCTACCACTCATTCACTGCAATTCCCATCGAGGTAGCACCACTCACTTCCAGCCACTGCCCCACGGAAAAGGACCAACAGCCCTGCACCCAGCACTGACTGAGGAGCTCCAGGAGTGCAGGAGTGCAGGTTACCATGAAAGCTCCTCGTGGGGTAACTGGGTGTGATACATCTCAGCCGGATGGGCTGTGCAAAGGATCCAAACAGTATAGACCGAAACGGTGTTTTCAGGAGCAGTCCCACCTCTCAGGTGTGTTGGGGATGGTGTGCTGAGCCAGGTAGCACATGTAGATATGGGCAAGGAGCCCAGGAAGGAAATGGGAACAGGACATCCTTTCCAAGTGCTACATGAAGGACTGGGATGTGGCCACAAGAGGTGGAGGAAAAGGTGTGTAGAGTTAACAGCGTGTGGGAAAAAAGGGAAGAATAAGGGAAAACAAATGGTATGATTGGAGCAGAGAGCCAAGGCTGCCTCTGCTCCGAGGGTTTCAGCACACACCCTTCCCATCAGCCTGCTGGGATTTTCTTTCTCATGCAAACAGTGTCTGTTGAGATGCTTTTCTTGCTAATTCTGCTAATCCAGGGTGGTCCCAGGAAGACTGAATTTACTTGTCCAGGCTTACACATTATGTCTCAGGGAATTGGCAGCTTTGGCAGATGTTCAAATCAATTCCTGCCTGTCTGGTGGGATGCAGGGCAGGCATAGCAAACAACAGCTCCACTTCCAAGCCCAGGCCCAACGCAGGAGGGCATTGTGGTGAGGAGGCTGGTGGATGCCAGGAAGATACTGATTCACCAATCATAAAGACACAGGGAAAGCTGCAAGAATGGGTTTCAATTGAAGCAGGGAGACAGGACTGAGAGGAGGTAGTTAGTAATAGTGCAATTGGACCTTGTTAAAGGCCTTGGGCATGTGAGGACCAAATCATTTGTAAGGTTAATCTCCCCTAACCCCCAACAAAAAAAATTGTGTGAGGGCTGAATGGAGCTCAACAAAGTACCAGGCAGATCCCATGTACTTGTGAGGCCAGGAGCAGAGGGACCAGCAGCACTCAGAAAGTGGCAGGAACTCTTTTAACAGCATCACATCCAGGTCTGTGGCAGCAACTTTTATGACAGTCATGTTGCTTTTAAGGGAGGCAGGAGAGATGGGAGAGTGTGGGTTTATGTTGACAGAAATGCAGATATTATACAAGTCCAGTGAAAAAGGTGCATTGGCTTCCAGCTGTCCTGCTGAAAGTCCTTTTTGCTGAACTGTAGTTGGCATGATAGGATTTCCTCCTTTCACACCACAAGAGCCATAACAGCAGGCAAGCCCTGAGACAATTTGCATTCACTCACTTACTGCAAATAGACTGTTTTTCACCATTCTCATGGCGCAGTGACCCCAGAGGCCCAATTGGTTCAGCCTTTTCCCCCCACCTGCCAGAAGGCAGAAGCCAGCAGAGTGGCACAGTCAGGCTCCCTCCCCATGGGCAGCTGGTGAAAGAAAAGCGGGACAAGCTGAATTTTCCCTGTGTTTCCACTGTATTGGTGCAGCCCTGGAGGCATCTGCTGTGTTTGTTTCGGGTATGGGCTCCTCCTCAGGGTTGTTCTGTCTCCTGCTAAGAGAGGGAATGGTGCATTCTTATGCTGTTGATTTATGATCCCAATTCCCTCTCACTGTGCTAATTTTCTTTCTCAAAGTACATTCTGCAAAGCTTGAAAAAACCCCACACACATGACAATTGAAAGCACTTTCTACAGCAGAGTTTTCCTGCAGGAATCCTGCTGTGGTCTTCAGTTGACATGTTAGGCAATGTCATGTGGAAAAGATTGGCTTTACCCTGATGGTGTCCCTTAAATCATAACAGAAGCCAAGACATTTATAGCTCAGCCTGTGCACAGTATCTGGAGCCCCCTGCTCCTTGTTGTCATGCAGAGGGCTGTATCCCTATAGAAGACCAAAGTGCTGCAACCTCTGTCTGTTCCCATACCTATTGGAATACTTATCTTTCTAAAACCACATCAAATTGTACAATGAGCTACATGGAGAATGTTTATCTCAACAGACCATCTCCAGAAGTACAACAAATGCCTCAATGGATTGGTCTTCCTGTTCTACTGTTCTGCTGCATCAAGTTTTCCATGTCTCTCCTATTACATTGGATCTTGTGATTCATGTTATCCACCTCCCACCCCTTTCAAATAGGCTAAATTTGTCCAAGGTGGCCTGGGGCAACAGAGCTGATCCCTGCACAGCTTCTCCTCCCACACTGTGGAGTGTTTTGTTCTGTATTTTTGCATTCGCAACCTTCCCTTTCACTGACTAACTACACGGGCTATGAGAATTGTCCCAAATCCATGGTCCCTAACGGGATCATCCTCACAGGGTCCTAACCAAAGCTGATCACCCATCTCTGACTCCTGCCAGAAGCTGCCGTACTTACAGAGGCTGCCTGGCCTCACCAGTTCCTTGGTGCCCCTGGTTCAGTGACTTGAAGACCAGCAACAGGTTGGTGCAGCTCCCAGTTCCCTCTGTCCAGCTGTTATTTACAGCCCAGTGGAATACAGGGGTATTCAGACGTTTTCCTCCTCTTTCTCTCTCCTCCCTGCCATTCCTTTCCTTGCCCCAGCCCAATCCACAAAACAAAAACCTGAGGCAAAATTTTCCCAGGAATTCACTAATAAGCCTGAATTTTTGACAGACTGCGGTTTTGTGTTTTGTAGGAGCAGCTCTGTGGTCGGGATTAGCTGGACCACACCTGAGTTTTCCAGACCCAGCACAAGGATTCACCCCTGAGAAATGATGGAAGCAGGGAGAGATGAGCCAGGGATCCCATTTAGCACAGAGGGCTAATACTGCTGTTTGCTGTGTCAGCTGTGGCCATCAATGAGTAAGCATTTTGGTGTGGTGGTGAGGCCGTGACTGCTCCTCCAAAATGTGTGTCTGGCTCTGGTATTGGTGTAAAGGTACCTTTTCAGGTGCTCAAGCCACAGACCTCGGGAATTCTGACAGGTGAGTGCTGAAGAGCTGAGCAAGCCCTGAGAGCTCTCTGAGCAGATGCACCGTGCCTGTCTGCAGCCTGCTGCTTCCTGCCACCTCAGCTGCAGCACCCCCGTGCTTGCAAACACGGCATAGCCAGCATCCTTTCTGTGTGGCCTCCTGGAGCTGGAAAACCAGAGTGACTAATATTGTTCTAAATAAAATAAGACTCTTTCCAGAATTGTTCTCCTTTGGGATGATAAAAAGCAAGAAGAGGTCAGTCCAAGGAGTAATATTTCTGGAAAATGTATTAGCCCCCCTATGCCCCTGTCATTCAGCTACCACCTAGCCTTGGCTGTCAGTGCCAGACACTGCCTGCTTGGCAGAAATCACTCTGCTGAGGTCAAGAACACCTTTTCTTTATGCAAGGATTAATTGTGTGAAAAGATGATGCAAACTTTGACCATTTTCATACAACTCCAATGCTTTATTAATAGCAGTTCTAATGCAGGAAGCCACTTGTCCTTACTCCACTAAGGAAATCAGTGGGACATGCTCGACTGTATGTTCTCAACGCAAAATTTCCCACTAATGGAGTATTTTTTCATTTAATGTTATTGATGTAAATAAATACCATCAAAAGCCCAGGTGCAGATTTTTATTGGTTAGTTCCAGTAAAACAAACAAGGAGTGTTAACACTACTTTCTCACTTGAGCTTCTCTTAATAATCAGAAGAGGAAAATTAATTAATGAAGTCCAAAGCAAGTTGGGGAGGGAGTGGAGGGAGCTGTCACACCAAAATGTATACAGAGTAACTCCAGGACAACATTGCTGGTGGGCATCAGGAGGGCCAGTCCAAGGGAGAGAGAGGATTTTCCATTCTGGGTGCCCTGAAAAAGTAAATATAATGTGCTTCCGTCTCTTTCACCATGCTCCAAGCTCAAATCAAAGAGGAGAAATGAAACACCTCACTCACCTCTTGTCTCTAGGAGGCTGTGGGATCCTTGTCTGATCCATCAGAAGGTTTCCCTTCTGTCTCTCCTGAGCTTTCTTCGCACAAAGGTTTGTCTAGTCCATGTGCAGCTGTGGCAGCTGCCCTTGGCCCAGCAGCTGTTCCGCTCGGAGCAGTCCTGGCTGTCCCAGCAGGAGCATCTCCCTCTGTCCTGCTGGCAGATGACTCCCGATGCAGTGCCGGGTCAGCCAAAACCCTCTCTGTGACCCCGTGGATGATCTGATGGGCAGCGTAGATGTGTTTTCTTTGGGACTGCCTCACTGTGCATAAAAAGAGGTAAGACTTTTACTTGGAAATGTACAGCAAAGTGTTCTCTGTAGGGGAGAAGGGAGGGATAACTTTAGCAATCCTGCAGCTGTGGAAAAGTCTATCTCAGGAAATAAAATCACGACCTTCTAACTTTGGTTGAAAGCGTTCTACTGCCACCTAATAGCAGCAGCCAACTTTGCATTTCACTTTGAAGACTAGCCCCCACAGTGGGAAGCACGGCCAGAGTGTTTTCCTTTCCAGCTTCAGGCACAACTGCCCAGGATATATTATCTGGCTTTAAAATAACTTCTCCTTCAGTGCCTGCTAATCGCAGCAGGCCTCTGGAAGACTGCAGCTGAAATCTGCCTTCTCCTGTGCTGTCATTTAGACTGAACTAAGAAACTGTTACCGAGTTCAAGGTAAGACTCTGAGACCCTACTGACACATTAAGTCACCTACCTTATCATCATCCCCCCTCAGCTACTGCAGGATTGCTCCTTACTGCATTTTACTCTTTTCATCCAAACTCATTTGTATGTATTTCCAACCCACCTCTTGGGAAGTAATTACCCAACCCCAAGCATTCACCCTTCAGTTCTCTTCATTTCTCTTGACTATTCTTTGCTCCCTCTTTTCCCCTTTATTTCAGTCGTGGGGATTGAAATACTCTCTGCTTTTAGGGAGAGTGTGGAGAATGTTGCAGGAACAAGCTGTGGCTCTCATCATGTCACTTCCCTGCAGAAGTCCATGACTTGCTTTGTTCTGTTTTAAGGCTGAGATGTACTGTAACTGTGAATCTGAAGCACTGGTGTCCTGCCTGTTGTCACAGAGTTCTGCATGCTGTCCCTGTCTTAGTCACTACACATTACTAACCCACGCTGTTTATGTTTACCCATCTCCCAGGTCCATTTTGTCAACAATGAATGCAACAGGATCTCACTTGCATTTACAAAGCTGACCTTCACCAGCCTGCTCTCAATTCCCAGGAGAGGTTTCTCTGCCCAAGGCATTTTGGCTTGAACTGTGTTTGCATGAACCACATCAGCTATACTGGGAATACTCTCCTGGTATTGCTGCAGTCCCTTCCTCCACCCACACTGAATTCCATCTAAAAGAAAATGGGCTCAAACTGGTGAGTAATTGTCCCTTTCAAAGCAAGTTTTTTCATATCATCACAGCAACTTCTACTTCCAGTGACAGAGGGTTCAGAAGTGAAGTGAACAGTAGAAGGGTATCAGGATCAGCCAGTATTGGATAATCTCTGCTTTTATGCACAAAAATGCAACAAAAAGAGGGGAAAAAAACCCAAAAACAAAACAAAAAGTAAGTAATGGCAAAATGGAGAAGTTTAAGGGAAGTTAAAATGTAGGTGAAGACTGAACTTGCAGGCTCTCAAACTGTTGCTCTACAAATGGATTTGCTCCTTTGACAGCCCAGACAACTGTGCTCTCAGATCACTTCCTGAGAGTTTCAAGGAAGGTCAATGCTCCAGCATAGGCCAGGTTGCTAAAACAGTTTCCTAATGAATAATTTGGCTCACTACAGGGAGAGCTTTAAAAGCCACCACAGAAATACAATATGCAAATGTGCTTACAAGATCTAAGACCATTCATTGATACTATTTCCTTCGGATTTACATGGAATAGTTAATGATTCTGCTTCCCTGAAAGTCTCATTGTGGAGTAGGTTTACAGCAGGGTTTGTTCATCAGTGTGTACATCTGGTAGAATTCAGCTGTCTCTTAAGTGTATGGAGTCCCCTCCACCCCATGCAGCAAGAGCAGAGGAGAGTATGAGCCAGGTCTTTTCCTGGTATTTGATTTCTGCTGTCGCAAGAATATTGTGACAAATTTCACCTCATCATGTTTGAAGGAGCTCTTATACTTTATCTCCTATTGCTCTATTCCACCAGCAACCACTTTAATTTTTGTCTAGGTCTACCTCTGCTTTCCAGGCAAACCCGCTGCAGCTATCACAGATTTTGAAGATTTTTTCCCCCCTGTTGCTTAGGAGTGCCTCTGAAGTGCTTTGTTCATTAGCTGCTGTTGCATTTAAGCCCAGTACATATTTTGCTCCTTGATATACATCCTCTGTGTGTCCAGAATCCTAAGCCATCTCCAGGTCTTCTTTCTGTTCTCTGTTCTAAGACAGCTAACCTGTGTGTGTCAGTGCCTCAGCTGCAGGCTTCACTGACTAAAATGACATCACCTGCTTTGGAAGGCTGGCAGAAGCAGTGCTAGAGAGAAGGGAGATGATGTAAGCTTATGCAGAATTGCTGAACAGGTACTGTTGCTGTGGCAAACACGCACACTAGGAAGAAAAAAGTTTGCACAATTCATTTGTGTTTTCATTCACAAAGCAGTAAGAAAGGCAATGAAGTAAGTGCCTTTGTTCTCAAGTCAGAGAAGTGCACTGCGGCAAGGACCCCGCCAGGCTCTATTGTGATGCAATCGCTTAGCTTAGGCCATACCCACTTTCTGTGGGGGACTGGTTTAGCCACGGTCTGCTGAGTGTGCTGGTCACTGGAAGCATCCCAGTGAAGAACAGCCATTTATTCATGATACTTAATGTAACACATGGTTTTCCAGGGTCTTCCCCTCTCTATTTTGATGCTATTCCATTTTTGTTAAATAGAAGCATCCTTTACAACTTCAAGATTATCTTCTTACAATATGATGCCACTACAGCTAACCTGAAAACTTTATCTTTGCTTCTAGCTCTCCTCCTGGGGAGGAGAAGGAAGCATAGGAAAGTGTATAACCTTCCTTCCACATATGGCATATTTATTGGAGTAATCTGCCTGTTTAGGATTTGTATGGTTCTCAGAAATTGCCATATAATAGGCAATTCACAGTCAAGCTACTTAAAGCCTTTCTCCAGCATGTCTTTGAAGGTGCAATGGGCTGCTTCTTTTCATGCAGTCTTATTGTTGCAGATACACCAAATTTACCACAGAATAACAGGTGGAAAGGGTGGATTATCTGGCCCAACCTTTTTAGCAAAAGCATAGTCCAGATCTTATAGCAGCTCTGAATTCTGTTTGCCATTTAAAAAGACTAAAGCTGATAAGAAATTGGTGAAAACCGGTCAAGGGGCTTAACTTTCTACCTGCAGAGTACAAAAAAGGAATCTCAGAGACCTGAGACAACTCTTGGCACTGCATCTTTCCTTTCATGGAGCTAGAATGAGAAGAGTGAACCAGTTCACAAAGAGAATAAAGTTACTAGACTCCTTACCTCTTTCTCTCACAGAGCTTTTCTCGGCTTCCGGAATCAGGAAATCATAAACCAGCTCTGCTACAATCTCTTCGGACTGTAGGCGAGTTCGACTACAGAACAGATGCACAGTGGTATTAGGATTTTAATTTTCTCTCCAGATCACCTCTGCAAACACAAGACTCCCTTGAAAACATTCTCACTATTTCCAAAGGAGTGCACTGTCCTGGCAGTAATTATCAGCAGTCTCTCTTTATCCTACAAATAGGTGACAGTGTGACTATTCCCCTTTACACTGCTAATGTGTTCAATACTGCACTGGAAAGCAAGAAGAGGATCCCCCAGACTCCTTATCCTCAAAGGCATCTAGAAGTTCAGTTCTCACTGATCAAAAACAAAGTTAGACACACAGATACTTCTGAGGATTTGTGTCTTTGTCAGTTTAATCTTCGTCCCATTGCTGAGTTTGCTAAATTCTTCCCTTTTGTGACTCTGCACTTGGCTGGTCCCCATGCTCTTTTCCATGCCAGTGTTTGGTGTGCTCCCAGTTGGCCCAGGAGCTGCATGTATTATCTACGCTTCATTCTCCCCAAGGATTCCAACATTCTGGTTGTATTCATCTAGATACAAAATACACAGCTGCTGTACCATAGGAGAGTCACAGTGTCATTGGGATTTTTATGGCTCAATTCCAAAACAAGAGCACAGAAACTGAACTGGAGGTTTGGCAGGTCCTAAAAAAGTATTCACTGCTGATGCCCCAGCCAAACACAAGACTTGTGGTGTTCTCAACAACTTACTTTACTCAAAGTGCCTTGTCAGGCAGCCATCAATATGACTGACCTCCATGGAAATTGGCAGTTTCTTAAAGAACAGCCACCCCGGAATGAAAGGCTGCTGTAGAGCTGTATCTTTTAGCATCTCTTTCAAATGGATTTTCTGTACTAGTGTAAATAAATGAAAAGATCGGTATGAATGGGTATTGCTTTAGGCAGTTCCCAGATTCACTTAAAGCTCAGTCACAGTCTTGCATTGATGTGGAGAAATCTAAAAGGCTGGTTCACAGAGGGAACCTGGCACATGCAGTATGGAAATAAGGCTTTGATGGATGTATATGTGTGCACCAGGTAGTAACAGTGTGATTCCCATGCAGAAGTCACACGAATGAAGTGACCATGAACAGTATTGCTGTGTCTTGGATGATACACATAACCACAGATGCAGATGGTCAGACAGTTTCTAAGCTGCTGTGAACAGCTTCCAATGTGCTGTTTAATAACATACCGACTTTCCATCTCATAAGCAATGTCATTGATTTCTACAGCCCTTCTCTGAACCTCTTCCCTGGCTTGCTCTTCAGCTGTCCTCTCCATGCTACTCAGGATAACGTCTTCCAAGTAGGTGTCAATGGTTCTGTGCTGCACTTTCACCACCTGGAACAAAACACCAAGATACTCTTCCAGTGCCTACTGCTGTGTCAGGAGCAAAGTGCAGCATTTCCAGAGAAGTACAAGCAACACATTTTCACAGGACTTAATTTCAGGTAGGCCAGTCTGGGATTTGTTTTCAGAGATGCTTCTATAAAAATTATTGCTTTCTGAGAACTAATTGAACAGAAACAAGTGCAGGAAAGAACCAGAACTGGAAGAAAAACCTGTGCACAGATTTAGTTCTGGGGCAGCTGGTTAGTTCTGTGAATTCAGCTGCAGTTCCTTCTTCAGTTCTCACGGTCCCTTGAGCAACAATTGCCAAATAATAATCATTGGTATTGACTTCAGTTAATTACTCAGCTTTCATTGAAGCAAACCCTGAAGGAAAAGCTTCCATCAAGCCAGTCAAAAACCAAGATAGAGTTATTGGTTTCCTTCTAAGAGTTGTAGAGCAGAGATCTAGAAATGGGTGTTTTCCTTCTGCTAGTCTGAAGGCCATAAGCTTATGTCACTTTAACCCTACCTGCTTCTCGCTCAGAAATACAGAAAAGAGGAGAAGCTAAAATTAAAAGAAAAATCAACATGATGCCCGACTCTCTTGGTATTAACCACCTCCCACAAATTTTGAAAATTATTGGTTGAGTTGATTAGACTCCCACTTGTTACAGCCCCCGATTTTGGTGGGTCTGAATGACCACCTTACAAGTTTCATTTTCACCTTAAAAGGACATGTTTCCAGCCTCAACCAATTGGAGTCAGACCACCGCACCTAGGGCGGGGTCACTTGAGGTCATATATACCTGTGTTTTTGAATAAACTTGGGATTTGCTTGAACATCATATTGGTGTGTGCAATCTCACTAGCGCTTGGTCAGCAACAATTGGTGGACCCTCAACATGATTTGAGGACATGGAAGCCATCTGCAGACCTGCCTAGAACCTTAAGAAGTGGCTCCTGAGAGCTGCTGTGGCCCAGTTTTTTGGGTGCTTTGTGGAGAAGCCTCCGAGAGCTTCTGTCTCCCGTAAACTTGGGAGTTTTTTGTAGTGGCCTTTGACAGCTGCTGGAAGAACGTGGACTGAAGGAACCACGACCTTCGAACCGGTGAGTTAAAGAAACATGGGAAATTCCAAATCGACTAAAACAAACTTATTGCTTGATAAATTTGAAAAACTAGCTCGTGTTACAAAAACAAACATTGAAAGACAAGCATTACAGGAATTTTTAGACTGGTGTTTTAGTCGGGGGCACTTAATCGATGCCAATTCCATGTTTTCCATAGAATTGTGTGGCAATATTGGGGCAGATTTGTGGAATTTAGCGCAAACTGCACCCAAAGAATTTTTGCAGTTTATTCCGTCATATGCAGCTATAAGGAAAATGCTGTTAGAGGTAGAACGAGCCCGTAAAAACCTCAAGCTACCGGAGAGAAAGGAAAAAAGCCTGTTTCTGCAGGGCGGTTTTTCCCCTGAGCACCCTTCTGCACCACCGTGGGCACCGCCGCCTGCGGAACCCCCGCCGCGGTACCCCTCTGCCACACTGCTGCCGCCCGTGGGACCCCCGCCGCGGTACCCCTCTGCCACACTGCTGCCGCCCGTGGGACCCCCGCCGCGGTACCCCTCTGCCACACTGCTGCCGCCCGTGGGACCCCCGCCGCGGTACCCCTCTGCCACACTGCTGCCGCCCGCGGAACCCCCGCCGCGGTACCCCTCTGCCACACTGCTGCCGTCTGCAGAACCCCCGCCGCGGTACCCCTCTGCCACACTGCTGCCGCCCGTGGGACCCCCGCCGCGGTACCCCTCTGCCACACTGCTGCCGCCCGTGGGACCCCCGCCGCGGTACCCTTCTGCCACACTGCTGCCGCCCGTGGGACCCCCGCCGCGGTACCCTTCTGCCACACTGCTGCCGCCCGTGGGACCCCCGCTGTGGTACCCCTCTGCCATACCGCCGCCGCCCTATCCACAAGCGCGGAGCCCGGAGCTGAGGTGCGGAGCCAGCGCTGTGCCGCTCCTGTACCCACACGCAGCACCACCCGCTCCCGCTCCGGAAAACCCGGCAAAATCACAGCAACCATGGAATCAAAGCTTTTCCGCAGAAAACATCCAGCCATGCCAAACCGAGCATTTTTATTTTTGTCCTCAATCCGAGAAAAAGCGATGGGGAGTACCCTCAGCCGAAAGAGAGATGAGGGAAAGCAGCCTTCCCCCGTCCATCCACCTCCACCGCCGCCGCCGCCGCCAATGCCCTGTGGGTACCTCGGGGCTGGGATCACCCCGCCACCGCGCTCCCCGCCGCCCCAAGGTTACGCCGGAGTTGCTCCGTTGTGGCTGGAAACTGCCACAGGAGACATTTCAGCGGGGCTGGAAACTATGTGGCCAGGAAAACAAAGAGACCACGTGATCGCAAAGCCCGCGAAAAGTCACCACGCGGCTAAGCCAAACAAAGAGGCTGCGTGTGCATTCAGCAACGAGGCGCAAGGACCGCCCAATCCCCCTCCCTACTGCCTGCCAATCAAGGCGCATGCGCCAGGCGCGGGTCCCCTGCAGCCCGCAGGGTCCCGGGTCGGCTCCGAATTTGCCCGCCCCTGGGGCGGATCAGTTCCCACGCCACCCCGACCACCTCCTGCGTGGATGGATACGCCCATCAACTGCGTCATGGAGAAGGGAGAGACTTCTCCCCAGTGGAGCGGAGCCAGCGGAGCTTCCCCTGGGCGTTCCCTTCACTGTGCGCCATCCACAGCGCAAGCGTCCCAGGAGCGAGTTCCAACAGCGCTGGTCGCGCAGGACACAAGCTCTGCAGCACCAGCGGGGACCCTCTCCCCGATAGCCACACGCTGCCCGCAGCTGCCAACACCGGCACTGGAATGCCCCGCGCTGGTAGGGACTTGCCCTGCGCCGGCAACCTGATACCTGCAGCCTCCATCACCGACAGCCACACCCAGAATGGAGAGCAACATCACAGCTGTTTAAAGGCACGGCACTGAAAGACAAAAAAGCCTCTGTTTGGGACATGCTGGGGGGAGCTGGGAATCATGATGTAGTAAAAAAGGGATTTGAAAGATCCAAAAATGCTGCTTTAGCTGTTTTTTCTAACCTTCCTAGAACAGGGAAGCCTCTGGTAACTCAAAAGACCATTTCAGAAGCCTTCGAAGCTATGGTCAAGCCAGATGAAAAGCATCTAGCCACCATAATTCAAAAGGTAGTTAAATCCAGAGAGTATCTAAGTGTATCTCTTGCATTTGTAACTTGTCTTGTTGCTGTTACTAATCAAAATGTATGGATAATGCTTTCTCAACAGGCAAATCTAGAAAATTTCTGCTCAGATAACATGGTTAAAGCAGGAGAACCAAACAAAGTGTGCTTATAGGAATACCTTATCATAACATCAAAGATTTCATTCCTTTTGGTATTGAGGAAGCAAAAGTGTCCTACAGTAGTACTGGAGAAACCATAGCAGATATCATATGGCAATTGAATACTTCCTTAGAGAGAGATCCGCAAGAGCTAAAGTTAGTAGGACCTCTCCCTGGAAATGAGTCATGTGTTGAATTTCACCCTGTGCATTCCAGTGTATCTGAATGGTCAAACAAACACTGGTCACAGCAATATTTTCCTGTGGGAAGCACAGATGTCACTCCTCATAATAAGAGTTACACCAATAGCAGTTGGAATGTTGTTGACTCACAAAATACAAGTTACCCAAAACCAAGATTGGTTCACACAAAAGGTAACCAGAGAACAGCATTGCCTCCTGGATATTTCTTAATTTGTGGTAATAGAGCATGGCCTGGAATACCTGCCCAGGTAAAAAGTGGACCTTGTTACTTATGCAAGCTGACCAAATTTACACAATCAATACAAAAGCATGTTAAGTGGTCTAGTCCTCAAGCTGAGGAAAACACCATAGAACATTGGAGTGATACAGGAAATTTGCTAGCAGCAGTTTTTTCCCGTTAGTGTAGACAAAGCATTACGTTTAGTGCAAATGCTTAACTACTGGGTGCAGGAACAACTATACATCATTGCCAAAATGCTCAATAATTTCTCAACAGATGCTGATAAGATAGAACAAGCAGTATTACAAAACAGAGAAGCCCTAAGATCCTTGCTGATGATTCATGGTTACCAATGTGATGAGTTTAAAAGAATATGTTCCACAGAATTAAGCAAACACTCCAAAGAAGCACAAGCAGTGAAAAATAAATCTGACAAGCTAACAGTTAACATTTCTCCTTTAAAGAAATGGGTTCATTCCCTGAGCCTAATAAGCTGGCAAAAAGCAGCGCTAATTCAAAGAGTATTGATCCTGGTTGTTATTATGATTTGTTTGATTGTTCTTATTTGCAGGACTAGTCATTAACTGTCCAATCAAACAAGAACAGTCCAGTTCAAGTTAGCATGTTGTTTAGCCTGTATTTTGAAATTCTGTTAATTTTCAGTTAAAGTGCAGTTTTGAGCTTATTGCACTGCCGAGTTGCCCAGCAGGCTGTAAGGGTAAAGACACTTGTCCCCTCAGCTGCTGAACATTTTCTTCAGAATGTAAGTGGTTATGTTTAGCTTTTGTGAATTTTCTCTGTGAATTCACACTTGTTTACTGCTTTACCAAGAGTGTATAAGGACTAAAAATCAAAGCTTCATTCTCAAGCCTCTGTGATGGCCACACAGAAGTTCTGAGAATAGACCTTGAACTACAGCATAAGGAGATTTTTAGTTCAGCTGGACTGAACTTGCTTCTTTGCTAAGTGAAGTCACTCTGCACTCTTGGACACTTTGCACAAAATTTAATAAAATTTGTAGTTTGTTAACAGTGGTCTGTGCGGTGACGACTGCACAAAAAGACCACAATTTCATGCGTGAAAGAAAAGTTTCTTGTTTTTCACTAGTTGTAAGTTTGCAAATTCCAAACATACATGTCTTAGTCATGTATTAGTTTGTGTTAGTTTACAAAGGTTAATGTACCTCCTTCCAAAAGTCTATTTTGAAAAGAGAGGGGGAGGTAGGGATATGTAACCCACAAAATACCCTGTTAAGTCTTGAATTAGCAAAATCTAAAATCTTCAAAATGTTATTTCTCAATTTTCAAAATTTTCAGCCTTTTAGTTCAAGTTGCAATATGCATGATCTAAGATTTGGGATTGCAGTGTTGTTATGTGTATTATGTTGTTTGCATTTTTGCTTTGTTCTTTGAAACAAAAGGGGGAGATGTTGCAGCCCCTGATTTTGGTGGGTCTGAATGACCACCTTACAAGTTTCATTTTCACCTTAAAAGGACATGTTTCCAGCCTCAACCAATTGGAGTCAGACCTTCGCACCTAGGGCGGGGTCATTTGAGGTCATATATTACCTGTGTTTTTGAATAAACTTGGGATTTGCTTGAACATCATATTGGTGTGTGCAATCTCACTAGCGCTTGGTCAGCAACACCCACTCATGCCTTTCAACCAGGAGAAATATGCTCCATGCAGTCAAGAGCTAGGGACTATAGAAGAGTTATGGAATATGGCAATTCAGTATTTTTTTCTGGATTCAAGGTTATGTTATCCATTATCATTACTTCAAAATAAATTTATTAGTTATTATTTGCAGTCCACTTGGTGGGAGGAGGGGGGCAAAATCTTTCCAAACCCTTGCCTAAGGGCATCTTGCCTGGGAAAGTACCTAATAGTTCTTCTGGGCAGACCTGGTGCTGACAAAACACTATTTCTAAAGATGATCTAGGCACATCAGTTCTCCATTGATGTTTGTTGTAGAAATTTAGAAACTATATCCACTCATGACATGTCTAACAGGACTGTCTGTAGGGGTATTTAGATCATCCTTTCATGGGCATAACTCTTTCAGGAAAGAATCACCCTCTCTTCACTAAGCCTTGCACCTCAATTTTAAAACTAGCCACCACCAAAGTCACAGCTGAAGCAGCTCCCATCCATCTGGACCTTCCACAACGAAGCAGCTCCTACAAACTGCCCACAGTCCCACCAGTTTCCTTCTCTTGCCTGTCTGAAAATCTCATCTTCCTCCTGACGCCGCCTCACTTCCACCTGACGCCGTCCGCTCTCCTCCGCTTCCCGCATCCGCCTCTGCCTCTCCGCCAGCATGACTAAAGCGTGGATCTTCCGTTCTTGTTGCAGCCTCAGCAGCTCTTTGGACAGAAAATCAAGTATGTTCGCCAGTGTCCTTCCTTCTACTGTGGCCAAGTCCTTTTCCATTGCTGACAGCTTTTAAAAGAAAAATGCAAAGAATTGTGTTACAAACGCCAAAAGCATTGCACAAAGTCTCAGGACTTCCACAGGCATGTGAAACAGCTCTGCAGCATCCACTCAGAACAGCCATGAGACAACACTTGGAGTTTGGCATTCTTCATGTTTTACATGTGCTGTCTGGTTTCTCCACAAAGCAATGTTCCCTCTATAGGCTGTGATGGCATAAATAGGCTAAAAGATGGGAAAATGAGCCAAGGCAGGAAATAGCCCTGATCCTGTCACACTGGGACAAGCAGCTCCTAAGCTTGGATGGGCGAGTAGAGATAAAGCACTAGACATGCTGCATTCCAGATATTATGAACCACTTTTGTGGCTGTATGACCAGAAGAGCTGCTGAGGCCATTCTGTTTGTTACTGGGAAATGCTGCACCGCCCAGGCCAAGAGAGGGGAGGGAAACAAGTGACAAGGACATCCCTTCAGCTGCATACCCCCCATCTTTCTGCGCTAAGCTTAGCTAGGCCAGAACAGAGAAACAGGACCAAAAGGTGCAAATGAAGCCTCTTTCGACCACGTGGAAAGTAAACCTCAATCTTTATGAGGCGAAGCTTGAGTAGAGCTTTAGAAAACTGGAATTGTGAGTACTACCACATTTCTGTCCTCTCTTAAGTATACAAAATGTTACAGTTCAAAGGCTCCTAAATGAAATGATACATCTTTGGCTGGTCATTACAATGCTATCAAAGTGATTCAACTGTCTGAGATAATAAAGCAACTATGATACCCTACAGATTTAGGTATCACGTTATTGCCTAAAACTGTACAAGTTTCCAACTGCTACAAAATTTGAATTAACAGTAATTATATTAAGTTTGCACAACTGCAAATAAGAACTCAAAATTCTATGGAATGGAAAATCAGAAAGTCTGTGACAGGGCTGAGAGTAGATTCCAGGTGTTCAGCACTGCTGTGCCATTCACTCCTTGTTCCAAGCACATCCTGTTTTATGGGTTGGGTATGTGTGCTTGCACTTCAGAAAGGGACAAATCTATGGTACATTCATTATCTCCATTGACTATGAAGCCACAGTCCTTGGCAAGAGGGAATGTCTGGAACTGGCTGGGATTCTGTGTTTCTGTCGGAATAAACAGGCAATAACAGAATAGACCTAAAAAGAAAACTCAATATGGAAATGAAATACCCCAAACAAGTAATAATAAATCAGTTTTCTTATCCTGCTGTGCCATTTGCTCAAGCAGTGTTTCAAAGAAAGTGGGATTGTCAGTGTTGCACACATTTAGAAGTGTCAGCACTCTGCCCATGGGTGTTTCAGATGGAGGATGGCAATGCAGAAACTGCAGTACCCCACAGGGGTGCTCCTTCCTCTATTGCTCCAGGTGCTGTGTCTAAAACTGGTGTGAAATGGAGGAAAACAATTAAGGAATATGCTTGTCTTTTGTTATATGCAAGTTGGAAAACCATTTTATCTGGAGTTTCTTTCCTCTTTCTGCAGGAAGCATTTCTTTTTATATTGGAAAGGTCAAAAACCTGTAAAAAACTGTGACCACCAAAACCTACAGAACTGTGAGTCATCAATGACTTTCTAAAATAGCTAAATACTTAGAAAACTCCTGCATTTGACTTCCAGAGAGTTTTGAAGTTCTGAATGTTTGAAGACCTGAGTCTTGGTTTGTGTGCCTTCAGAGAACTCGTAAGGAAAAAAAAAAGGCTAGAGTAGAGGTCGATACCAGCAGAGGGGGATAGTGGCTCTTCCAAAAGGAAATTCCGAATTTAGTGGTCAACATCTTTACCATTTGCTCTCTCCCCTTCTCTGTGAATGCCATTATGGTGTCTGAATTGCACTCTTCTTCACTTTCACCTGGGTTTCCAGTAGAAAAGGAGCATTGCAAGTTTCTAATGCCTAAGGCTTTTATTTTTCTTTTCATTCCTCAGGAGAAAAATTCAGTATTCCTGTATTCCACATCTGGGCTCCCTGTACATGAGGGAGCATCTGGAAACACTAAACAGTAAAAATCTCTCACCTGGCTCAATTTTTACTGACATCTTAGGGGAAATTTTGTTGCTTCCCATTCAGCAGGAAGCAGTGGTCTGGCTTCACCTCCACCAGGTCAACTGGCAGTGGATGCAGTTATCATAGTATGGAAACTGCAGAATTGCCTCACAGCTGGTCATTGAAGAAACAGGAGAGTAGTAAAAACTTGCAGGAATGTGAGAGATACTGTATATCTGAGATGCGGTGAACTCTGGACAAAATCTCTTTATGATACATTCCAGACCAGCATCTGCCATTTTATTCACTTTGCTCTGGAAGGTTGTGGCTCTGCAAAGAAACAGGATGGGAATTTGCACCCCTGGCTCTCACTAGGTCCTTGGTAGAGTATGAAGCCCAAACTTTCTCTGCTCTGCATAACACTGGCAGATACAACAAAGTGAGACCATTGCTAAGGTACTAGAAGTCTCGTGTCCAGCAGGATTTACAGAGTAAATCAACTTTGGCTTCCTTTGTCATGTTTTATGCCTGAGGAGGAGCCTGAGAGGCTGCCAAGCCAGAAAAGGATCAGAGAAATGACAGAGCAGTAACAAACACTCAGTAAAACATCCAACAGATGTGAGTGACAAGCATGTATTGTGATGCCAGGTCTCAGTACCAGTCAAACAGATTGAAACGTGGGAAAACTGAGGTTCATCTGACACTGCAGTTTGTTCAAAGCCCTGTAAATATAAATAAGTGTTCTGTCTGCAAACAAAGCAACCACAGCCTGTGTAGCAGCTGCGATCAGGGTGTCTCAGTCTGTTTCTGAGATTTCCCATAGCCCCCATAGCAGTGAGAGACCAATTTTAGCCCCTCAGGCATTCAATGCTTGGCCTGTGCTAGGAGGGCATTATTGTTATTGGGGTGCCTTCTGTGCTGTGGATAATAGAAAACATAAAGAAATCAAATGCAAGAGTGTTGGTGGTACTGCAAGCACAGAGTGCTTTGTCAGGACAGAATTGTAAATCAGCCTTCCCATCTATAGAGGCAAACCTTGTGCATTTGTGAGTCATGCTGTTGCTGTAGAGCCAGGATCCTTTGCTCCTCTGCCTTCAAGAGCAGCTGTCCATCCTCCTGCAGAGCGTGAGTGGTGCGCAGCTCTTGGATCAGATCCAGTTGCTTCTTCTTCCCTTCAAACATCTTTAAAATAAAGGTAAACAACTGAGCATATTAAATGGAGAATATAGATCAACATGTTTTGCCAGCAGAACACACCCTCTTTCTCCAAGTTGCAGGGTCAGCTGTTTCCAAGACCTAGTTCTCTAATAAATTTGTGGCTGCGTTTAGGCAAACACTACAGTTGTCAGGTAAATCTTGCCTAAACCCTCCTGCATAGATCAAAGTTGAGACCTTATACTGTGGAATATGAATAATCCCTTGCTACCTTTTTTTTTTTAATAATTTTTGTTCTCTTTGGCTTTACCCTGAAATCAAACCACAGGAATGTGGAACACCACCACCAATGTCAAGTGAAAAGGGCAATAGCCGTCTGGATACCCTGTTATATCAGCCTCAGTGTCAAAGCTTCACAGTGTTTCAACATCTACTGTTCTCCAACCTTCATTTTGAGGGAGTCCACCGCAATAAATTAGAGAGGAGATGCTGAAAGTGCTGCCATTCCTGTTATGGGGTTATGTGGCCCAGCCCTCCCTGATGGTGTCTTATTTTCAGTCCCACTCTCTTCCAACAGCAACAAAAGATCACTCGACCCTGCAAACATCATTTTCCAACTGAGTCACATATTTCTGATCCAGCAGTAGCTGGAAAGGAGATTCCTAAAACAATGGGGCATTTCATGCTGTGAAAGTCAACAGTCCTTCAATGGCATCAAATATCCTTCTCACAGATCACCACAGAACTGGAGAAGACTTAGGAAGTCTATATTCCACCTCAAGCCACTTATGCAATATTGCATTGTTTGCTAACGTTCAGGTTGGTGTCCCACATGGGAACGCTTCACAAACATTAAACAATTACTGCAAGAGAGAATATCAATTATATTATCTTCAGTCATGGAGATCAAACCCTCTGGACTGGTCTGATCAAAAGTGATAGACTTGCTTAATATAAAGCCTACAAGGCACAGCTACTCAATTAATTTTTACTCAGACCCTGTTCTACTCCACTGAAAGCAGAATGATGGGTCCTGCACTTGCTGGAAATCATGGTGCTGTGCTTCAGTTCCTCCTCATCTGTGGTTCAGCTCACCACCACAGGCAACTGGAAAGATGGTATGAAATACAAGCTGCCCTGCTGGGATGTGGGAGGTTTCTTAAGCCTGGGATCTTGGTATAATCATGGCAAAATGTGCTCATGGTCCAGATCTAGTCTAGGATTTGCCATTTGAGTAAGTTCGCTATGAAGCATCTAATTAAACAGCTGAGTAGAGGGAATGGCAAGAACAGGGGGACATTCACAGACATGTAGGAACCTAGAAGTTCCTGTAAGACATTTGGGCTGGAGAGCAAAGACTTCAGCCTCGAAGGAGTCCCCAGATAACACACAGAAGGATATGCTGCAGAAGCCTCCCCTGATTAATGCTGTGGAAGAAAGATTGCAAACATCCTTTCAGTCATTCCCACCATCATTCCAAAGACAGACATAAACAAAGAGACACAGAATACCAGGTTCTGAATAGCTCTGCCCCGGAGCAACTTCTGTAGATAAATCACTGCCAGTTCTATTTCCTCTTCCTCCTGCCAAAACACAAAAAATATCCACACAATAATTAATTATGTCTTTGGAGACTGAGATTTCTGTAGATTATGCATCTAACTATTAAATAGTCTATCTCATATCCTGAGTTTTCTCAGCTGTTTCTGAACACCACTCTTCTAATTTCTAGGGAAAGGAAGGTGATGTAGAATAACACATACTTCTATGTTTTACAAGGGATGGGGAAGAAAGGCCATATAATTAGATTCTATTTGAGATTTTAAAGGGTCTTTAGAGATGAGAACCTAATGATAAGGAGATGTTGATGGAGAAAATTACTGTATGTATTAAAAGTACTATTTGTAGCTTGACTGAATCTGAGTTTGCAAAATGAGCATCAGCTACATTAATTTAACAGGTCAAGACATTAAGAGGATAGAATTATTATTGAAGGAGGTCCAAGAGAGCTGTTACCATAAATAAAGGGATTAAATTAAAAGGGAACATACAGAATTTTTCTTTTGATATTTGTTCCAATGATGACCTTTGTCAGAGTAACTCAGTAAATTTTAGACTCAGAAGGCGATAGTTTGGAAGCAAAATTAACTACATTTGATTGTGATTTGTCACTTTGAGAACTTTACTGGCCTAGAACTGTGTGATTGATACCAACTTGGAAGAATGATGGAGCATAGTGGGAAATGGGACCACAGGAGGGAAAAAGAAAAGGTAGGGCTTATTTTAATAGAGGAAGAACAGATGGTAGTATTTTTTCTAGATGAGGGGTCTTCTAGTCTAGAATTGACAGCAGCAGAAGGAAAATGTCCACTGGGTGCCTGGGAAAGATAAAAAGAAATCTAAAAACTGGAAGTAAGTTTTTTTTTTAATAAAGAACCTATAAGGTCTGCATTTAAATGTAGTATTTAAGAAGTGCTGGAAAAAGAGGGAAGAATGCGGGATGAGAGAAGTTGTGTGGGCTTGAATCTTAGTTATCTGTTTTTTCTTTGGTGTTGAAGACTGAGTTTTCCAAATGCAACAGAAAGCATTCCTGCCTTTCCACCACCAGCACTCAGGAGAAACAAAGCAGAACTAGACAAAGGACTTATGAATTGGTATGTTCTTTTTCTCTGGAAAGAAGGGATGAATTTCCAGTCCCAGAGAGCTAAACTATATCAGATCACTTGGAAACAATGTGAAATCCCTTCAGGATAGCATTTTAGAAATGGTGATGGCACATATACTGGTAAACCATACTGATTACTGTGGTTTAAACTAAAATTTGGTTTAAATTTTTGTGAGAAGCATTTTTCTGTATTTCTGTTGCTCAGTGCTGCAAATGATGCCTTAGCAAGTGTAATCATCAGCTTGTCCATCTACCTGTTATACACTATCAGGAGAGAATGGAGGGGGATGAAAATCCTATCATGCCCTGCAGAGAAGAAAGAATAAGGATATGGAAGGATCTAGGAGATGACTGCAAGTTAGGCAGGGCTGGAAGTAAGCCGTAAACTAATGAAGGAATTCAGAGGTGCTCTGTGAGCTAGATGTGGCTAGTAAGTCCCTGAGAAATGACTGGGGCAGAGAAGCTGGGGAGTCCTGCAGTAGTGCCTCCACTCTCTTCACTTTTTTAATATCCCTTGTGCTCCACATCACTCAAGTCCAGTGGAACGCACTTAGCAGTTGTTACTTCTATGTGTGTATGGCAGAAAGAGAAGCATTAGCAAAGAAAAGAGGCCTTGCTTTCAGTGTTTCTTGCAGACAGCTGGTCAGAGAAACCTTACTTGGATTCAGCAAGGCAAGAGATGATAGTGCTGCTGTTCAGTGGCTCAAGTGACCTGATTTTATAGGTGCAGTTTCACTGGAGAGCTCCGGATTTAATGTGTTCACAGATAACAGTGCTTGAAAACTAACCAAATGTTGATAGAATTCATGAAGGTGGAATTCTATTGTATTACAATTCTTAAAAAACCCTATGATGTGTAAGCATGCTCAAGAATGACTACAACTGGGAAATAAACTTTTCTGATTTCTTTCCATGTTACCTCAAAGTACTAAATAGTGCAAATTCACCACTGCAACACAATATCTAATACTTAGGAGTTGGTAAAGCTGTAGAAAGCTCTTCCCAAGGAGGTAAGAGATTCTTGTTTCAGTGATCTTAAAACAGACTGTAAAACACAGAATATCATACTGCACAAAGGAAGACAGCAGCATGGATGATCTAATAAGACTTTCTCTCACTTTCATGCTTGCATAAATCTCTTAAATTCACAAGTTTAAATGGTAATTGTGTCTGAATCTCAGTACCTCATGAAAATGGTGTTAATAAGAAGACAAAGCAACCCACAGGGGCAACCACCTCCTAAGTATGTTACTTTCAGAAAGGAAAAGAAGTCACAATTCCCCTAAAAAGTCTTTTTTTCCTACAGAATATCACATCTCCCATGACACATCATTACTGATATTTCAATCTCTGCAGGAGAATCATTATCTGTGACCTGGAGCACCCTCATCAAACACTGTATCCTGCACAATGACATGAGCTTCACTCCACCAAATTAATGAAGTGCATGCTCAGTGCTGAGCAGCCAAAGGCTCACTGACTTCAATGAGACTAAACTTAATTGCCTCACTGGATTATGGAGGCTACTGAAGAAGAGGAGGAGGAAGAGGAGGAGGAAGAGGAGGAGGAAGAGGAGGAGGAAGAGGAGGAGGAAGAGGAGGAGGAAGAGGAGGAGGAAGAGGAGGAGGAAGAGGAGGAGGAAGAGGAGGAGGAGGAGGAAGAGGAGGAGGAGGAGGAAGAGGAAGAGGAGGAGGAAGAGGAGGAGGAAGAGGAGGAGGAAGAAGGAGAGGAAGAAGGAGAGGAAGAAGGAGAGGAAGAAGGAGAGGAAGAGAAAGAAGAAGAAAAAGAAGAAGAAAAGAAGAAGAAAAGAAGAAAAAGAAAAGAAGAAAAGAAGAAGAAAAGAAGAAAAAGAAGAAAAGAAGAAAAGAAGAAAAAGAAAAGAAGAAAAGAAGAAGAAAAGAAGAAAAGAAGAAAAAGAAAAGAAGAAAAGAAGAAGAAAAGAAGAAAAGAAGAAAAAGAAAAGAAGAAAAGAAGAAGAAAAAGAAAAGAAGAAGAAAAGAAGAAGGAAAAAGAATTATGATGCTTTTTTTTATTCCCCAAGAACAAGAGAATAACATGTCTGCTAATTTATATCTTTATAAAATAAAGTTTACTTAAGGATTTGGCCAAGAGATACTGTAAAATATTTTCAATTCTTCGGCTGCTACTATCTATATTGAAACTAAGATAATCTTAAGAAATAATGATGACTATATTTAACAGGAATGCACAAAAAAAGATAAAACTTCCTTCTTTTTTTTCTCTAGGCATTCCTTTAACAACTGTGTAGGGAAACAATGAGGGATCAACAGGGAAAAAAGTGCTGACTTACAATTGATGGTTTTTCCAGGATGAGAGTGGGTGGCTTAGGAACAGGCTCTTCTACCTTTTCAGGGACATGGATGGGCTTCTTTGGCTCCTTGACTTTCTTCTTCTCCAGTAATGCCTGCAACAGACATACAATTTAATCAGAACTTGGCTAGATAAAATAACAAACTAAGGCCAGTCCTCCAGATGCTGACTGTTGTTGACCACACTGACTACTGGCTTGTGGTTTCTATTTCTTACTGCACATCAACTGAAAACCTTAATATGGTCAGTAGATGAGGGTATTGGCTGGTCAGGAGATACTGATGGGAATGTCAAAATCATATCTGAGGAGGAAGAAAAAGTTATTTTACTGTATTTACTAGTAAGTAATCAGCAATTGTTTAGGGTGAGTCACCTAAAACTAATCTAAAATTGGTATGAACTTCATTTCTAACTCTCTAATATTTAATTCTCTAAGAATGCAAAGAATGCTTATAACTCTTTGCCTTTAACTATAGCTATGTTCTTGTTACTATGGGTTAGAAATGTTATGAACTTACAAGATTTTATAAAGGGGTTGCTTGAAGAGTGTATTTTCACTGTTCTGTGGCCCTTCCTCAGTGAAATGCCTTTGTATGAGAGGCTATTACTGCACAGGGTTGAACCACATGAGAGTGGACCCCTGCCTTGCAAAATACGTTTTGATACTCCTCTGCTCATCTGCAACTGCCCGGCAGCCCAGTGGCACCCACAGCAACTGGACAAGTGGACCAGGGCAAAAGGGAAACTAACTTGCCCAAGAAGGAGGGCTCTGCAGAGGGTTCTGGATAGACTTGAGAGATGGGCTGATTCCAATGGGATGAAGTTCAATAAGGCCAAGTGCCAGGTCCTGAACTCTGGCCACAACAACCCCATGCAGCGCCACAGGCTGGGCACAGAGTGGCTGGAGAGCAGCCAGGCAGAAAGGGACCTGGGGGTACTGATTGACAGGAAGCTCAACATGAGCCAACAGTGTGCCCAGGGGGCCAAGAAGGCCAATGGGATCTTGGCCTGTATCAAAAATAGCGTGGCCAGCAGGTCCAGGGCAGTGATCCTTCCCCTGTACTCTGCATTGGTGAGGCCACACCTTGAGTATTGTGTTCAGTTCTGGGCCCCTCACTTCAGGAAAGATATTGAGGGGCTGGAGCGGGTCCAGAGAAGAGCAACAAGGCTGGTGAAGGGACTGGAGCACAAGTCCTGTGGGGAGAGGCTGAGGGAGCTGGGGTTGTTTAGTCTGGAGAAGAGGAGGCTCAGAGGTGACCTCCTCACTGTCTAGAACTACCTGAAGGGAAGTTCTAGCCAGGTGGGGGTTGGTCTCTTCTCCCAGGCACTCAGCAATAGGACAAGGGGGCACGGGCTCAAGCTCTGCCAGGGGAAATTGAAGTTGGAGATCAGAAAAAAATTCTTTTCAGAGAGAGTAATCAGGCATTGGAATGGGCTGCCCAGAGAGGTAGTGGATTCCCCATCCCCGGAGGTTTTTAAACTGAGATTGGACGTGGCACTGAGTGCCATGATCTGGTAAAGGGACTGGAGTTGGACCTTGGAGATCTTTTCCAACCCAATCGATTCCATGATTCTATGATAAGAACTTCCTTCTACCATGAAAATCCAAAAGCGCATTAAGAGGGGGGTTTATCTTGCTTGCAGCTGTTGGTGCAGATTCCACACCTTGTCAGCTACAGCAGACTGGGAGTGGAAGGGCCACCACAGCCCCAGCTCTGTTATGACATTTTCAAACTGTTGGAGAAGCCAAAGTCCTGACAATTTCCCAATGCAAGCCACTTAGAACTAGAAATTCAGATTATCATTTCCAACCACAAAGCAATGCTTGCCTGCTGCAGGACATCACACTCCAGCTCACAAAGAAAGGCAAAAGAGTGTGTACATTTAAAGCTCCTTCAAAATTGTAATCCTACTATTGTATGGGTTGGACCTGTAGTCTTTATTGCTGAAAGCACAGACATATTCCAGCAAGGAAAAAATGTCCTTTTTCCTTTTTTTCACTCACTCTCTCTTTCAAATATTCAAATACAGTATTTCACTACTTGGGGAAACGAAAGAAAAACTTTAGGAAAAAAATCAGTGCTGAATTTCTCTCTCCTGTAATAGGAAATGGATGGCACTTGCACAGAATTTAATTGTGAAATTAATGAAGTTTTGAAACTCCAGTTGTCATTGTACAAAACTCTTCTTACACATTCGATCTGATCTTTCAGGTCAGGATAATGAATTGCTCTCCAGAAAAGGAGAGAAATTTCTATTTGGAGGGGATAAAATGCTTTATTATTGAAAGCTTCTTAAATGGCCCATGTTAATAATGCAAGAATCAAAGCCTATAAACTGCTTTTAAGCCATGTGAAACAGTTATAGCTCAAAAATGTTGGGAGATTTTCCTAACTGTTTTTTTGTATGGGATGACCTTAGAGCTCTCTGGCATGAAGATTATAACAGTGCTTGCTATGATTAATAAGGTGATTTGCATGACAGGGTGGGAGAAACAGAAAGAAATAAGCTACTGTAATTGTGATTCTTTTGAAAACAATGGCTCCTATGTTCATTAGTACAATCTTGCATTCATGAGAATTTTTCTAATAAAACTGTTTCTTGCTAAGCAGAATAACAGAATGCAACCAGCATAACAACTTTTAAAGACAGGAAAATTCTATGAGCACTTCAGACAAGAGGAAATTCTTATTAATGTAGATTTGAGATACACTGCAGTTCCCAGAAATGGTTCCATGTTTCCACATCAGCAGAGTCTAATATCTGCTTTACTATCTTTATTAAGTCAAAAATGCTTACCATTTGCTTTCTCTAATATAAGGTTTTAAGATAGATATTTTATGACTTTAATGTAAGAAAAGAAACAAAGTATTGGGTTTTTGCATTAACTGGTTCTACCTAACTTAGTGAGTTATGATTTCTCAAAAAAGGAAGTCAGAGCCAAAAAACCACTGTAAAATACTTAGTGTCTTGTGGAAATGAGAGGATCACAGAGAAGAAAAAGGAGGAATCTAAAGAAACTTGCTTTATTAAAACTAAATTGTTCTGAGGTAAAAATCTAGCATTCCTCTCTTTGCCACCTGCTCCCACATATTATCCAGGGAAAGTGAAAGAAACTCATTCTAGAGCTAGATCACCACGTACTCTCTGAATTTTCTAGAGTTTTGTTTTGTTTCCAGGATTATGGGGGGAACTGAGAGACTGAGTGTGCTAGGAGAGCACTAAAATAAAGCTTTCAAACAGAAAACTGGTTTGGCTGCTCAGCTATAGAAATAAGGCAAAGCAATACCATGCCCTTCTAGATGATCCCTAATTGCCCACTCTAAGCTTCTTTCATACTGTGTGTGATGGAGGTTTGTTGGCACAACTGGAACTGCTTATTCCAAGTGGTCAGAGAGCTTTCCTCTCAGGGAGGATCCTCCTAAATTCTATTAATGTACTCTCCACCCTTCACAGCTGTTTTTGACAGCTCCAGTAGCTTATGGGATGGACCTGTCAGGGAGGCCCTGCTAAGTGAGGACATGCTATAGCCACCAAACTTAAGAAGCAAAAGCCTGTGATGGGAGAAGTGACCAGTAACAGCGCCACAGAGCTCAAGTGCTAATTATGGCTGTAATTTCTTGTTGCTCTGAACAGAAAGTTTGTATAAATCTAATGGTTGCTGAAGCAGTCTGGGTGTTCGACAGGGTCAGTACTTTCTGCGTGTCTGGACCAACCAGCCTGGAGTCTACTTCTGTGTATTTAAAAGTAGCAGTTAAAATTTGCATAAAGGATTTATTTTATCACCTTTGCCTGCAAATGAAATGGTTGGTGGTTTTAAAAGAATATACATTTTGCCATTTTGTGGTGGGGAACAGAGTATTAGTTATGTTAGCCTCTCAGTTGCTACAAATTGATGTTGACCAAGTGATCTATATAAATTTAAGAAAGAAAATGGGTAGAACTGTCTGCATTTGTTCTGCATTCTATCTTCCTTTGGCCACCAATTTTATTTTGAAGAGACATTATTATGTGAGCAGCCAGCATTAGGACATACTGCTCTGTGACTACAGTTTAGACACTTCACCACAGTCTTTCAAAGAGAATAAAGAGAATACAATTCCTGTAATTGGAATTAGGCTCTGAAAGCTTGGACTAACATTCTGCTGCCTATGAGAAAAATGTTATGACCCAGATTACACAGTCACTTCTTGAATTTTATGCAAACCCCACACAGACTCAAACCTCTTTAAATGTTGTCCTTAGCTCTTAAAAAGTCCTGTAGCAATCAAGATTTTCTTTGAAAATTTTCTTTCTGGATAATAATAAAATGCAACATTTCATTTGTTACAAGATCCAGTGGTGTATAAATTTGAGATAATACAACTGATTTTTCAGAACAAGATTTCAATTTAAAATTCATTAGCAGGTTATAGTCTTTGAAATAATTATTAAATTACATTAAACCAAAAGATGCAGAGAAATATATATATGAAACTTGCCAAGCTGCACAGATGAGTTACTATTTTTCAGGGATACAGCAGCCAGCCCAGAATACGTCTGATTTTACAAACAGGTAACCCTCAACAGCATTGCAAGAAGTGCACTTAAAGTACATATAATTTACAAATATTGTGATTGTGGATGCAAATGAGGCACTTCTTTCCTCAGTGGTTAATTGCATATATGGACACCTCATCTGCGTGAACAATTGGCATAAATTAAGATATGCAAAGCACTATTAACATGTTTGCAAATCAAATGCTGCTCTTAGGGAACAACAGTGAGGTGCATCCACCACTCTGATCTGATGATAAGAGTGGAGTCATTTTAATCATGCTTTGCTGCAGGTTTTTTTAATAAGTATTTAAAATGTAAATTTAAAAAAAATAGAATATTTAGAATGTGAATCCAGAATTCCTTTCTTTAATTATGAATGTTTTGACAGCATAAGCAATAGATTTACCACTTGTGTCTTATAAAAGCAAGGGAGAAATGAGAATAAGAAAATGCCAGGTGAGAATTTCAAACTGACATAATACATTCCAATACAAACACCTGATCTGCAGGAATACAGAGGCAGCCATGCCTGTTTTCTACAGGATTGGAGCAGAAGCCAAATATTAGGGAGCAACAGTACTGACAGTCTGAGTTCCAGAGCAGCACTGGTCATGCCTACAACAGTTCACGTGTTTGATCCATTCTGTCCTTGATGTTGTCTTACAGAAAATAAGAATTTGGCACAGAAAATTGGGAAAAAGCTTACACATGTCTTCCTAAATGCATTTATGGGCAGTTCAAATCTATGAGGAACTGAGACGCTGCTGGATGCAGCTCCATACCTGGTGAACTTGTTCCAGGTCTGCCTCTAGCCTTGCTGACCTTTTAATAAAGCCAGTCTTAGTTGTACTGCACCTGGGTTTTGGAGCTTTAATCTTGAGCTGCATGACAGAATCTGGGAGAGATGCTTCCAGTTCACACAATCCTAAGATATAATACAAACAAGTTTATAATACATTCAAAGATTCTAAGAGAAATGGTGATTAAGCAATAGAGTGGTTGGGAGAGAAATTTGTTAATATCTCAAGTAAATATCTCACACAACTAAGTCTTCCAAAATGCCTTACCTGCAAAGGTGTTAAGATAGAAGTTTTTTACCACATAGCAGTCAGAAGTGGTGTCTGGGAAAAACCCAATTCTAGACAAAGGAGCGTATGTTTGTGATGAAAAGTCAGTATATTCTTTGATGATATCTCGTCTCTCCAGCTTTCCCATCACATTTTTCCTGTTAGCTATCAGTTTCCTAAGCACTGGAAAGGAAATACTAATGTGAGAAGGTTCATACAAATAGTTCTATAAAAGCCATATCTTTGGAAATTCATGAGAAGTTTTGCTCGATAATATAAAGACATGGCAGACCAAATGCTGGCCATCCATATCGATATTGTGGACGCCCACCTGTTTCATTTTCAATAGACTACAACCTTGTGAAAATAGAAATGTCTTGTCTGAAAATGAAGTCTCATACCCTTCTCTCTGTCTTTCAAACTTACTCAGTGCACAGTCATGCCGAATCTTCTTTATTTTCTCTTCTTTAGCCCTCTGACGATTTTGCCAGTGGTCACACAAGCGCTTGGCATCCAACTTATTCTGATTCTCCTCTCGCCTTTGCAGCATCTTCTTTAAGACTTCCAGTCGAACCTTCTGCAACCTGCAAGGAAAGATAAGGTCAGGTATTATCTACTATACTCTGCACTGTTCTGTGCAATGCTGTCATCACCAAATCCTACATACCCATGGATTACTTCACAAATAGTTCATAGTGCATATCTCATAATCAATCTTTCTCATTTTAAAAACTGAGTTAAGCACTGGTGAAATGTATTGTAGTACCAGTCTCTTAGATTAAATTTAACAAAAATATCCCTTCCCCAAATCAGGGGATTTTCACAAAAATAAAAGGTTTGTTGTACCCTTCAGCCAATCTCCTAAACTTTCTTGCTCCTTCTCTATTCAGCCAATAATTAAAAGAATAAAAGACTTGGACTCCTACTTTTCTATTTCCTGTTCTCTAAAGGCCCACTCCTTCCTTTCCATTTCCTCCATCATTTTCAACCTCTTTGCTGTATTTGAGGGAGTGTCCATGGGTGGAAGAGATGCTTCCCATGCACGTTTTTCCCGGGCGCGGTCAATCATCTCCACCTCTTCAAGTCCTGCCGGTAGCCCCCGACCTTTCAGGGACAAGAAGCATTAGCTGTGGAGGAGAATAGCAAATCCCACAAATTGCCACCACCAAGAAGCATTAGAGGGCTGGACAACACAAGTCCTTGTGTTAAACACAAGAAGAACTGTCAAAAGCCAGAAGCAAATACTCCAAATTCTACAGTACGAAGAATGGTAGGACCTGCAGTTGCTATAGTTTAGTTGACATTGACATTATCCCTTCATTCACTATTGCAGGTTGCAAAGGAAGAAAAACTTTTCTAAGAAGACACTTTCTTTGGCATGTCCAGTGTCCATCATCATTGCAGCTGAGGATCACAGGTATATTCTGGAGCAGAAGTCTTCATACTGTTTTGGGGTTTTTTTTAACTGATACTCAACTCCAAGCAGCTGAAGAACAGTAGGTAAATGGAAAAAACTGCTCCTAATTTGTATTTGTAAAACATCATCTATTTATACTGACTGTTCTCAAAACTCTTCATGGAAAGCCCTAGAAGAGCACCATTAAGCAGGAAAAATATCATACTTATTTAACAAACACATAAAATAATTGCTTCAAAGGAACACAGCAAAGGACTGCCAAAGCTGGCAATAGGCTTGAAATCTGACATGGAAAAGAACCTCCTTACTAAAGAGGTGACATGATTATTAGAATTTATCTGAATTTCACAACTCACCCCAAGTGAGTGTAGCAAGTGTCAGAAGTTCAGGAATTGAGCTACCATGAACTATATATTCAGGAGAATAGGGATCTGTCTGGGCTTCACCATCCCTGTAATCTGTCTGTGTGCCCAAAGTTCGGAACATGGGACCAAAGACCTGTCTGTCTTTTTTAGCTGAATCAACATACGACTGTGTTCTAAAAAGAGATGGAAGATGGAAGAACATTAGTCACATTCACTAAAAACCAAATAAAACCCAAACCAAACAAAATCACACACACACAAAAATTCCACCCCAAGCCCCCTCTCCCAAAAAACCCCAAACAAACCAGAAACACAGTCAATCACAGGGAGGATATTTAAATGTGTTTTATCTTATCCTTGCTGCCATTGATGCTAACTTCATTATCTTTAGTAAAAGTAGACTGAGGCTTCACTGAGTCCTCTGAAACACCCTCCCTAGATAAATATTTCAGAAATCTTCTGGTTTCAGCTCTCATGATTATTATACACAAATCTTTCCTGTGTATCCATTCTAAAACATTGCCTTTACAGGACACAAAAAGTAACTAATGGTTGACTGCAACAAGAAAGTCTGCTTCAATTGAGCTTACATGTTTCTCTTCCAACAATTTCAGAATAAAAAATTAATTCTGACATAAGCCTGTGCTACTTTCATTGACCCTACTAGGAATTGAATTTCCTTGTGTGACCTCAAAATTTGATACCCACTGAAAGACACATTAGACTATTTCATGGGTGCTCTACACCTCTGAGCAGTATTGCATCTATCACAGAGATTGTAATAAAACACCAGAAGATTTCCCAACAATATTGCTGTGCTGAAGTACCTTCTTTGCAATGGTCCCTCTTCTCGGATTCAGAGACATTTAGCTTAGGCCTCATAATCCTAACACACTTGAGAGACATGTATCCTTTACTCACAAAGTGCTATTTATATACTACAAGCAAATTCTGAAACAGTCAATCACCTGTTTCCTCAATAATTCTCAATGGTGAACAGACTCCCTTATCTCTTGTTAAGTTTTTCCTCTTGGTTCATTACGAAAATACTGGTCACCAGCTAAACAATTTCCTGATCTTTTTCTGGTGAGATGTGACCCATGACAACAGTAAAGTTCCAGAACTCACTACTTACTTTGTCATTTCATAAGCAACATCTTCTGGAACATTTACTGGAAGCAGCTTATTAGGATGGCTGAGAGGTCTGAAATAAGAGAATGAAAATAAGAGATGAGCATAAAAGTTTATTACAATTTAGAAAAACTGCAGCCCACTAAATCCAGTGGAGTTACACTGATTTCCCACAACTCAGATTCTGTAGTTGCATGTTTAAGAGTTGTGCGTGAATATTAAATAAATTTTTCATAGCTAAGGAGTAACAGAGAAAGTTTCATCAGTAGGATTAAGTGTACCTGTTACATCAAAGCAGAACTGCAAAAAAGACAATAATTAGTTTTGAGTATGCTCATAATATTCTGTGCCCATTTCACTAATTTACCTTTTCCACTTCAGGTTTTTGAGAAAGTTGTTTTATATTTTTAGAAGAACTGCTTGAAATTAATTCCTACAATCACTGATAAGGTAAGCTGTTTTGGACTTCTCTAATTTGATCATTTCCTGGTTTTGCAATATTTTATGAGGTATATTGAAAGTGATGGGGCTTAACCACATATCAGTAATTCCTTCATAGGCATTCTTATAGATTGCATATCGCAGTTCACTGTCAATTTCTCTTAGACTTTTGAACATTTTAAAGCTTAATTTCAAATTGCAGAAGATAACAATTTAAAAAGACAAAATATATGTTAAAGGAGCTATAAAGGACTTCAATTTATTAAATCTGGCAATTTTTTATATTTAAAGTGGACATAGTGGCCAATAGGTGCTGAGTAAAATAATGACTGTATTCAAAGTAGATGTGACTAAGTCAAGAATGTTTACACACTAGTTTTTGGTTCAAATCTTGAGTCCAGTACTGACCTACAGGTTCATTCTGGAAGGAGCAGAGCAGTCCTGCAGTAGAGGACATTGATGAAATAATAATCAAGGATTCCCTTTCTGCTCCTGGCAAGAACTGGGAGCTAAAAGGTTCCTTCTTAAGAAGACACCTTTCTAGGCGTCTGGAGAACCACAATGGCTTTGTAAGTACCTTCGTCCTTTGCACAGGAGGATCTACAGACAAAAGCTTTCTACAAATAATTATTAAGTACAGAATGCCCAGTATATTTGCCTAAATGGTAACTCATTGGCTGAAAATTTTAGCATAGTGTGAATTTAAAGAAGACCTTGTGATTTAATATTTGGTTACTATTCAGTTTTTTCAGTGATCAAGGAACTGACGGAAAAGATAGAAAAAATAACACTCTGGCTTTATTTAGGTGATCTTTAAACAGCACGGAAGAAAGTTTCTGATCTCTGTTTCAAATCAGTTCATTCCTTACCTTCCAAAATATTTGTAGCGATTCCTTCCATCAACTTCAGGGTCCTCATACACAATCTGAGGTATCTGAAGAGAAGACTGAGCTCTAAAAGCCAAAATACATTATATAATTTAAGAAGTACATTCAGAGCAGTTCTAACCTTTTTTTCCTTATGCCCTCTATTTTCTTTAATCTCTCTCTCCTCTCATTGCACAATCCAACATGCATCACACTATTACCCCAAATCCTCACACTTACACAAGCAATTATATTTTGCTTTTTTCACACTTATGTATGTAACAAAACAGTTTGACACTTTACGTATATTTTCCACTATATATCGTCAAGAAATAGTTATTTGCTGCCTTTATTAAAACTTTCTTATGCAGTTCTTATGGAAGGGATTGGCCACTTGAACATACTTGACTTTGTAAAGTAAACTACTTTTACTGGGAGTGGGGTGAGGAAGCTCATTTCCTTAACAGCGAAACACTTTTCATACTAGAAAATGTGTAAAGGAATAGAATGAGCAAAGGAGAAGACTACCACTTTCTACCTCTGAAAAGTAGCTTAAGAGATTTTGAGCACATGTTGAAAATTTTAGAATCAGCAATTTCAATTTGAATTCTCCAATAAAGGAATAATTACGATGACAACGGGTAGCTTTCAAAACCTATGCTGGGACAACCATATCTTTTGCAAGAACCCTCTTTGTTAATTTTTTTCACCTTTTTGAATTTAAAACAGGCAGACTGCTTAAATTTTTCACTATAACATCTTGGGGAGTTTTCTTCACTTTAAAGCTTTGGAAGACCATGAGGAAACCCCCACATTAAGGCAGCTAGTGACAGAATGGATAGAATTGAGTCATTTGAAAGCTATGCATGAAGACTGCTATTTGATTTCACAACCACTACATACTCCAGTCTTACTCTTCTCAACTCTTCTTAATCTGTTGTTAAGGATAAAAAACGGAAGTTCTTCCCAGAGAAGCTGTAGATGCCTCATCCCTGGAAGCGTTTAAGGCCAGGTTGAATGGAGGTCTAAGCAACCTGTTCTAGTGAAAGGGGGACTGGAATTAGATGATCTTTAAAGTCTCTTCCAACCCAGGCCATTGTCAGGTCCTGAAGGCCAAATTTTCCATAAGACCATTTTTGGCAACTTGTAAGACTTCTGACCTTTAGATGTATGGGATTGTGGGTGCTAGAGGTGGTTGCTGGTGCCTTATTTTAAATACAAAGGTATATTTATAGAGTTACATTTACAGAATTATTGTCATATATTTATATGACAATGCATAACATTGCTTGACAGCTGGGATCAATGGGGATTGCATGCTGAGATCAGTTGTGTTCAAAGACCTCATCTAAGTCCTGCAAACTGTGCTGTGGAATTTGGAGAGCCACAGCATGGCTACCTGCTACAGGAAAACCTGGAGAGAGATGTTTCATTAACCTGCTGGGACATACAATTCACTGCCATGGTAAGTTTAAAGTCATCTCTTCCCAGGGCTTTCATAACAAAAGAGAGGGGAGTATTTCGAGATGCAGTGTGGTAACATGACATACTTGCTCAGCACTAATCAACCTATTATTGTGAAGTTGTGTTTGTAATTCAAATGAGTTAATTGAGCTGATGGCTAGTTCCACTGGCTGACTCTTTAAATATCAAACTGTTGCTCCATCCAGATGGATTTGTGTTTCATTCAGCACAGGTGGGCACTTATTCTTATGATCTAACTGTATTAGCATAAGCTGTTCATCCTATTATGGTGTAGTTATAGGCACAATGGGAACCCAGCGAAATAGCCCTTTTTATTCCACAGATCCTGCCTCTTGCACGTCCTTGACTTATATATGCTGACTTTGCTGAAATAAATGAGCATTTATTCCTGGTAACCTTGCAGAGGCAATGCAACTACTGAGAAGACAGCTGGGAAATATTCTGTCTCCTGTATCAGCAGCACTGTCAATCACTGCAGGTTGAAACAGAGGGGATGTATTTCTCATATTTTCTTAATTGCAAGGCATTTTGCAAATACATGTTGTTGAAATGTAAATCAATTTTAAAGCAGCATAGATATCAAAAAATTATTACAGAATAACAGGCGGATGCCTGCAGTCTTGAATTCAGCTACATGACGACTTAAATAATCATGTGATGTGGCAAAACACACAAAAGTGGGGTGTTTTTTTAATATTTACTGAATCAGAAGCCCAAATGGTGATGCCAGGAGAAAGTGCAACTAAGAACTCCTGCACTAAAAATGTAGTGCCCTGGTTCAGACCCCAAACACCCTTGAACAAGCAGCAAAAGCAACTAACCAGCAGCAATTGCATGGGACTAAAATGAACCAGCTCCCACTGAAGTAATACACGAGTCACTGAAGTCTTCAGAACTATCTGATCTGTAAGAGATTGAAATAACTCTCTTTTCTTTCTCAGGAGCCACTGCAAAGTAGATAGCACAGGGATGAAGGAATGTGCAACATCCACCCTGTAAGAAACAGATGGGTAACCATACTCCACAACAGCTGCAATCTCTTAATTTCAAGGGAAATATAAGTAGGAGCAAATTGCAGTCATCTCCACTTCAGTGTGCATGGGTTTTTGTTGGTTTTGTTTGTATGTTCATTTTAAATTATCCAACCATAGAACACTTACACAGCAAGCTGCTGAAGAGCATCCAGGCCCTGCTGAGCCCTCCATCTTCGAACAGTAAATGCAGGGACTGGATCTTTGCCCTTGAAGCACAAACTGCAGGCTGGGAAATGAATCAGTCCAGTAGCCATACTTCTGAATATCCGTCCTTTACCTAGTGTTTGTGTGGACACAAAGAAGAGAGGCAGTAATTTAGCTATTTCAAACAGCATTTCATTCTGCTGTGATTTACAGGACTGCACATTTGGGATGGGGAAAGAAGGTGGTGTGTGCATGCTAATGATGTCAGCTGGTTAGATGGTGCTTCTCAAGATGTGCAGCATACCAGACTAACAGCAGATGCACAGATTTGTCTTCCGGCTGTTTTCCAGTGCTAAACTTATACTTAAAATCGAAGGGTCTAACAGTTTGTTACATAAAGAAGTCAGTGTGCAGTAACTGTGAATGTGGAGCAATGTGATCTTCTAGCACATTACCCCATGTAACTCCCTCCTATTTCTACTGCTCTAGAAATTAAGTTACATATTCTACTTACAGAGTAAAGCTACATAATTTTATACTGGAACAATTTTAGCATTTGTTAAAAATATCTTAACAGGAGCTAGCACACAAAAATGATCACATTAAAAATCTACACCCTTCCTTTTAAACACTAATTTTCCTGGGTAGAGATGCCTTAAATCACTAAATTTATGGTTGCCAGTAAATCTTTGTAATCGTGACTCAAGTGTAAGAGAGGTAGCCAAACTGTCTTGAGCTTCTGTAAAGACTGAAATCAGAACTTAATTGTAAATTGCCCCTGTCATTTCAGAAGGTTGAGACGCATATAGGGTAGTGGTGACTTTTCAAGTGCACTAACTCACCAGACTCTAAGACAGTGTCAGTTGATGAAGATCTAGGCACCCTCCCATGAGTAGCTGCTTGCTGTGCATCAGACTGCATTTTGTTTCATTTCTCTTCAAAGGGAGTCCAACTTTCGAGAGTTTGGAATACCCTATCAACTACTATTACCACAACCTCTGCCCAACCCAATTTGTGAAGCTATGAATTAAGGTTCTGTTTTGAATTGCAAATTATGTACTTGCTGATTCATTTTAAAACATCATTTAAGCAAGTTGGAGTCTGACACCATATTCATCCACACCATTACACCTATGATGTTGTTGACAGCTTCAGTGAGTGTGCCTTACTTTGTCTGGCCTGAACTGCTATCACAGCGGGTCCAGAGAAGAGCAACAAGGCTGGTGAAGGGACTGGAGCACAAGTCCTGTGGGGAGAGGCTGAGGGAGCTGGGATTGTTTAGCCTGGAGAAGAGGAGGCTCAGAGGTGACCTCAGCACTGTCTAGAACTACCTGAAGGGAAGTTCTAGCCAGGTGGGGGTTGGTCTCTTCTCCCAGGCACTCAGCAATAGGACAAGGGGGCACAGGCTCAAGCTCTGCCAGGGGAAATTGAAGTTGGAGATCAGAAAAAAATTCTTTCCAGAGAGAGTAATCAGGCATTGGAATGGGCTGCCCAGAGAGGTGGTGGATTCACCTTCCCTGGAGGTTTTTAAACTGAGATTGGACATGGCACTGAGTGCCATGATCTGGTAAAGGGACTGGAGTTGGACCAAGGGTTGGACTTGATGATCTCGGAGGTCTATTCCAACCCAAATGATTCAATGATTCTGTGATTCACAGCCATATTGTAGCAAGGATCCCCTGGATGACAGGCAGTGTTCCCAGCTCCATGTGTATATCTCTACACAGAGAGGGAGACAAACATGCATTTTTTTTCATGCAGATATAAGAAAGAATCTGAGATATTGGAATAAGAGATATCTGAAAACATTCTTTAAAAACATGTTCCTTGACTTCATTGTTGACTCCTTGCTGTACAGCAATGGAGTCTGAGTTCAGAGTATTTGCCTTGCAGCCTCAGTCAAATGCATAGCTTCAGGAGGACTGTTTCAAACCTAGTTCATTGTGCAGTTGTACCAAGTCTGTTTTTCTTTGGCACTCTGCCCATATTTAGCCTGTCCAGATGTCAATCACTGCTGTCTAAATGTGTGACTGCAACTCCCACAGACAGGCCCTGGCTGGTTTTAAACTACCTAGGGGGAATATTGGTTACAGAGGAGCAAATGAATAGGGAGTTAAGCATGGGCTATCTAGCTAAGGGCTTAGCTAGGCAGTTAAACTGTACTCAGTAGGAAGAATCAGGATGGATGTACAGCCTTTACAGACTGCTTAGCTGTTGCTACAACTTCATTTTAGTCTAAGTATGCTTTGTTAATCTGTAGTGTAAGTATATCCTCAGGTAAGTGAGGAGGCACTGTATGAAATAACACATTTTAACAGCTCTGCTTGGACAACAGCCCAACTGTCCAGCTATTTTATTAGATCTAAGTAACATATACCAGCTATACTTAACAGCATTTGGAGATAGTCTATTAAAAATACTGCCACACAACTTGGGAAATTACTCAGAACATCAAACTAGGTATTTCTAGGCTGCTGTTACTGACTAACCCTAGGTCAGCAATCACAGTTACTTCCCATGTTGTCTTTAGATAGAACTGCTTTCTTTGCTCTGTCTTTTGACGTATTACAGGAGCAGCTCAGGACTGAGACAGAGTTTGTACCCATGTGTATGTATACACAGAAAAATACAAGGTGCACATGTGAGCTGTATTTGGCCAACACCTACCACTTTATCACCAAGTTGAGTGTGGGCATTGACTTTGAATGGTCCTTCTCACTTGACACTGTGTACAGAGGGGCTGAAAGGTAAGCAGACAAATGGTAGTTACATATTTGAGGAATCAGCACAAATTGTCAGACTATGCTTCCCTCTTTAGAAGTCCATCCATAAGAGAGTATAAAAGAAACTAGGAAATAAAAAACTGATAAACATGTGTCTGTATCAAAGAAATTCCACAACCATCACACAAATGATCCTCAGAGTTGAAGTACTACTGGTCCACGGAACACTCGTGAAAAATCTAGTAGAAAAATCTACTTTGGAAGCCACGCCAACTTAAATAGAAAACGTGACGCTATGAAACATTAAAAGGGAGGTATGGTGCAATGGTAATCAGTAGACATATCATGTACATGATGCTTCCCTCTGGGACACAGAGCTGGCTTCGCTCCAAGCTCGTAAATGTTTCATGGTCCCAAGCCTCTCCCAGCAGCTTCCCTACTGCCGCCAGCACTTCCCACCTTCCCGCTCCCAGGTGGCACCCACCTTCCCAGCCCTGCCCTGCTCTCCCTGCCGGGCTCAGCCACAGGGACAGCCCGGGCAGCGCCGCCGCTCCCCGACCCGCAGTCCCAGCGTACAGCCCCCGGCCCCGCTCCCCCGGGGGGGTGTCGGGCTCGGCCGCCCCGGCCCCGCTCCCCCGGGGGGGTGTCGGGCTCGGCCGCCCCGGCCCCGCTCCCCCGGGGGGGTGTCGGGCTTGGCCGCAGGTGGGCCGGGGTTGCGGGGCGGGCGCTGCCCTCCCGGCCGGGCGGTATCGCAGAGTGGCCGAAGGTCCTGCCACCAGCCCGTCCCCGCCGTGCGGGGCTCGCACGGCTGCTGTTCCCATGGCCACGGCCCGCGGGCGGGGCCCGGCATGTCCCGCCCCTGCGGCAGGACGTTGGTGCGGGGAGGCCGCTGCTCGTCACTGTCTGCTGGGCGGGCGTACCCCTGCTGTGCCCCCTCCCTCTCCTGCTGTGCCCCCTCCCTCTCCTGCTGTGCCCCCTCCCTCTCCTGCTGTGCCCCCTCCCTCTCCTGGTGTGCCCCCTCCCCCTCCCCGTACCCCTGCAGCTCCTCGTGCCCGTGCAGCTCCCGCGTCCTCTCCAGCTCTCCCCGTGTGCTCCCTCCATCTCGCCGTGTGCCTTCTGCAGCTCCCCGTGCCCCCTCCCTGCAGTTCCCCGTGCCCCTGCAGCTTCCCATGTCCCTGCACCTCCCCGTTACCCTTCCAGCTTCCCGTGTCCTTTCACCTCCCCATGTCCTCTGCAGCTCCCCGTGCCTTCTCCAGCTCCCTGTGCCCCTGCACTCCCGTGTCCTCTCCAGCTCCCCGAGCCCCCTGCAGCATCCTGTGCCCCTGCAGCTCCCTGTGTGCCCCCTCCAGCTCCCCGTGCCCCTTCCAGCTCCGCGTTCCCCCTCCAGCTCCCCGTGCCCCCTCCAGCTCCCCGTGCCCCTGCACTCCCGTGTCCTCTCCAGCTCCCCGAGCCCCCTGCAGCATCCTGTGCCTCTGCAGCTCCCCGTGTGTCCTCTCCAGCTCCCCGTGCCCCTGCACTCCCGTGTCCTCTCCAGCTCCCCGAGCCCCCTGCAGCATTCTGTGCCTCTGCAGCTCCCCGTGTGCCCTCTCCAACTGCCCGTTCCCCCTCCAGCTCCCCGTTCTCCCTCCAGCTCCCCGTTCTCCCTCCAGCTCCCCGTTCTCCCTCCAGCTCCCCGTGCCGCCGTTCCCACTTTCCGCAGAGCCCCAGGCTTAGTCCGCCCGCCTCCTTCTTGTGCCGCCTCCGGCAGTGGGGTCCTGGTGTGGGCATTTGGCTGGATATTGAACAGGACGGGACACAATCGACAGGGGAAAGAAAGGACATGAGTATTATAGCTTTTCAACAGCTGCTGCTGAAGTTGCTTTATCTGATGCTCCCCAGTCCCCTTGAACTCTCGCTTAGTGCTTGAGAAATCTGGTTGAGCAGTTACTCAAGCCTGGATATTCTTAATCCTGGTTTGGTTGGTATCACTTAAAACTTCTGCAATGGTGAAAGTGAGTCCAGAGAAGAGCAGCGAAGCCGGTGAAGGGTCTGGAACTCAAATCAGCTGAGGGAGCTGGATGTGTTTAGCCTGGAGAAAGGAGGCTCAAGGGGTGACCTTATTGCTCTCCACAACTCCCTGAAATGATGTTGGAGACAGATAGGAGTTGGTTTCTTCTCCCAGGGAACAAGTGACAGAACAAGAGGACACGGTCTTAAGCTGTGCCAGGGTTGGTTGGATATTAGGAGGAATTTCTTCATGCAAGGGTGATTAGACGTTGGAATGGATTGCCCAGAGAGGTGGAGTCACCGTCCCTGGAGCTGTTTAAGGAAAGACTGAAGGTGGCACTTCAGTACAGTGGTCTAGTGGATGTGGCAGTGTCTGGTCATAGATTGGACTTGATGATCTCAGAAGTCTTTTCCAACCTAAGTCATCCTGTGATTCTGTGAAAGTAGGCTTGGTATTTGCTTGCTGGAAGGAACAACTTCTTTCTTAGTTGATCAAAATGGGTCAGTTGAAGATTCTACTGAAAGTGTGGGTCTCAACCAAAAAATGCTGTCACATCTTGAGATTTTCTGGCAGACATGTAGGATGCAACTTCCCACAATGGATTGATCCATGCCCTCAAGATACCCAGGAGCTTGTAAAGGTCCTCATTTTACCAAAAACTTTACAGTGTGATACTTTATTATAATTATCGACAGGGGCAGCAAAACTCATTTTTTAAGAGTTGCCCAGCATCTCTCATGATCAAATTCTATTTTCCTTTCTTGTATCTCATTCATTAAAGCTCCATGACATCCATGCTCAAATTTTTCCATTCTGAACATCTGCCTTGAGGTAATGAGGTGTGTAAACTGTACTTGGGCGAAAAAGTTATTCTTTCTTGGCTCCACTGTCTCACATTTTTCCACTTAAAGGTTTTCAAAGATGACTGGATGCAGGTGGCCTGGATTTCTTTTATTCTGATATGGAAAGGAACCAGATGGAAACCAAGTTGAGAAGGAACAATGGAACAATTAAATGGGTTCTTGACAGTACTACAAAATGCCATGGTGTAGCCTAACAGATGAGTACTCTCTGGAGCCATGGCAAACAAAAAAGCTGCACTCCCACTATTTAACTGCATTAAATTGGATTAAATGTAACATGTTGCCATCTTTTCCCTTGTTCACTGTTAGTTGGCTGGCCCCACTGCCTCTGATTTGTCAGTACTGGCAGCTAAAAGACTATGTAGGGAGTCAACCCAAGAGACTGATGTGGCTGAAAACTAATCTGACAGAAAATATAGGTTTTCAGGTCACTGCATAGCTCCCTGAGGACTAGTACTCACTCATGGGACATGACAGGTATATGTGGCTGGCTGAGCTAAAAAGCTCAAGGTTCAGGTTCATGGAACTTGCTTAGATTAGATCAGAGTGTGTGCATGTAAAATATTGGCTAATTTTTAACTAATATTTCTAAGAAATCTGTGAACTACAGGTGTGAACAGTAGAGAACCTTACAAGTGTCGAAGGTTGTGTTGCTTATTACTACCTTGAATGTTCAGTTCATGAAATCTTCATATTCCTGTGGACTTGAAGCTGTGTGAACCCTGGCCAGGCCCTTGGCACGCTGGTGTATGCTGTGGAATACACTGCAATGCCAAAGTGGTGAGGTTTGGTCCGAGTAAGTGCTTTCTATTAATTTATTTTTAATGTAGATCAGCGATTTCCAAAGAAAAAAGACCCCAAAACACAAAAGACTGAGAAAATGTTTGATCTCAGGCATTAAACTTTGGCAACCTTGTTTCTGACCAGCACTTTGCAAAAGGGACTCAAAGCTTACCTGGCATGTTAGTCTGCCCATATCAGAGAGATATCCTGGTTGCTCTGATGAAAGTGAGCTGAAGGCAACTAAACTGTAAGCAATCAAAAAAGATTCCTGTTTACTACAAAAAAATCTGATTGATGGGCTTTCTCCTCAGACCTGTGGGCTATAGGATTGGGTTTTTTTGTTGTTGTTGTTGTTTTGGGTTTTGGTTTTGTTTTGTTTTTACTTTTTCATTAATTACTTTTCCAGAACAAGACTGTGTAGCTGAGCTGGGGTGCTGTCTATGTCATTATTTTCAATAGCCACCTGGCTCTAGGGGACACGAGGTGCTCAGATGTATGAGGAAACTGTCCACACCCTTGTGAGTTACTGCTGGATTAAGTTGGCCAGCACTTAGCATGTTGCAAAACTGCAGAAAATGCACAACTTTAGCTGCCTGTGACAGAGGCTGAGCCAAATGCGTTTTACCTCACATTAACCTTGAGATAAGATGGTGTAATTTGTTGCAAGAGGAATTACTGCTCCTCTGTGATGACTTGCTGATGTGTTTGAACTGTAAACTCAAAGGAAGTAGGAAATTTAGGCAAGGAGGGTAGAATTGGACATAGTTGAGGGCAGAATAGAAGCTGGACAAAGAAAAACTGGATTTGATGTAAAAGTGTGATTTTAGAGGAGAAACTTGGCCGGCTGAGCAAAGAAAAATTAGTAGGAGGGTGGGGTGGTAGAGAGCCAGCGTGTGGGGGAGGAGAGGCAGGGAGAGCAGTCAGTGGAGCACAACTGAAGTGGTCTGGACAAGAAAATGGGAGACCTAGGTGAGGAGCTGAAAAAGTGGGGAAGGGTGTGGAAAGATGATTACGGAGGATATGGCAAAGCTGAGCTAAACAGCTGATGAGTCTCTCTACTCTGTTTTCCTTCTGCCCTCTAAAGCCTGGGTATGAACTGGGTTTTCTTCAATGTCAATTTTCCTCTGCAGTTCACGAGGATCTGTGAAACCCCTGACAAGATGTCATCCATCCAGCTTTAAGCTTCATTACATACTTCTGTTGCTAGCAAGTGTTACATGCCAGCACTGTTGTACTGCTGGGTGCATGGGATGCTTCGTGGTGGCGTTTTTCTAGTTATTAAAAAAAAAATTTAAGTTGCAGGCAACAAAGTTATAGCATTAAAAGCACCGTTGAGGCTTTGATGGTGGGAAATTCCCCACGTAATCGATTTAAATTAGCAACCTAACGGTTAGTGTGCCATTTCCCATTTCTGCCACAGGATGTCACAATTACTCCATGTATGATCCGGTCCATCACCGGCTCTAACCTGGGTGCCGCCAGTTCAACTCGTGTATTTAAATGAGAAAGGATATAAAATGAATTTGGCCGTTGGACCCATCCAAGGCAATCCCTAATTTCCATTCTCTCTCCGATCTGCACGTGATTTACTAACTGTGAATAATAAACACCTTTTTCCAGGCGTGCGGTACAAAAGAAGCAGGAAAGCAGCAGCACAAGGCTACAGTCAGTGTGGTTGCTGGGTTTTTAATCCAGAAGAAGCAAGCCTTCCTTCCAGCCCACCAGAAGAGATGGTGTAGGACAGCGAAGCAAAAGGGTGAAGGAGGAAGATGTGGTCGCTATTCCCAGCAGAAACAGGTAAGTCTCAAAAAGATGTGAGAAGACAGATGCTGTGACAGACTGTTTGTGGATTGAGACTGTCAGTGCTGACCGTTGGCTATAGTAAGGCATTATATCCACTATGGAATACCTCACTTGTAACATCTTTTGTAAAAATGGCCTTGGAGTACTGATTGTGGTAAATGGAACTTTGTTAATGTGCTGGTTTTACTAAGAGCCCTGCTAAGAGAGGCATCTTCTGATACAACTGTTGAAATGAAAAAAAAATAGATGAAAGTCTTTGTAGGAGACTTGTTCTCTCTTGCCTTCTATTTCTTAGTATGACTGTTAGCACATTTCCTGTACTAAAAGCAATATATAAATGAAGATAGCCTAAAAAGTCAAAAGTTCAAAGAAAATGAAGAAGTACTACTGTGTGATCAGAGTTAAAAGATTAACTTCAAAGTCTGCTGAAAGACTTCTGTAACGGTTTTTATTAACATTTTAAAAATAAGAAAAAAGAAGGAGGAATTAAGGACATATTCAGTCTATGGTTCAGAAAAAAACCCCCAAACAGTTCATGACAAACTCCCAAGTTTACCTATATTTCAGGCATTCTGTGAAGGCCATTAATATACTTAATTTCACTGGAATGGATCAGCTTTGGATGAAATTCTTAAAGAACAGAGATGACATCTGGATGATTTGCTGGGCTATAGTCAGGCATGCTGTCTCACCTCAGTAGGAAAAGGATCTTGAAGTCTTTAGGAAACCAGTGAATTCCTGGTGTTCTCATTCCTTTCATGTAATTCTCAGAGGAATAAATGTCAATACCATCATCAGGTTTCAAGTTTCAGTGTGTTAAGACACCTTCCTGGGGAGTGAATGTTTCCCTGAGGAGTGAATGTTTGTGCTTGCCTAATCTGAAGGGAGCTTCAGGGACTCTTGATTTTCTGTGACTATTTTAGCCGCGCCCTTTGAGGAAATTAAATCTGGACAGAAGTGCTATGGAGATTAATTTCAGCTTCTTATTTTGATACATACACTTCCATGCACTACATTCTTATGTACTCTTAAACAATTAGTGCTACATAATCTTAACCTCATCCATTACAGCTCTCCAATAAAACATTTACTTATCATCCTTTAATTGCAATCCACCGAATGGAGGTCAGGTGAGGGCTAGCACACATCCAAGGGCTTGGGGAGGGGGTGGCCTCCCAGAAACAAAAAAGTGAGAAAGCAGTGACAGGACACTCAGGTCATTGGAATTAAAAAGCTAGAACTAGATGGGGGCTCAAGGGAACCCTTTCAAGGACTGGGGAAGGATGCAGAAGTATCACTTCCCTCACGTAACAAAACAACGTCTGTGCTCTCTTCAGTCTTTAAAGTTCCCCTATCTTTCCTCTCTGTGTTTGCCTGTGCCCACATAGTCCTTCTCACATCCTTTCCCCATCTAAACTGGTTGAGACTGAACAGAACACAGTACAAAATCTAGAGCACATCATTGGTGTCTTGATATATCAATGGTGAGAACTTGGTAAGAACTCAGCATCTAGCATGTTGATCTGGAAACATCCCCTCTTTAATTCTCAGTCTTTGGATGGACCCCTAGGAGAATCAGACCTTGATGAATCCATTCTGGGTTTTAAATAATGGACTGGAGTAGGTAATGACGTGCCTAGTCCAGACAAGATGCATTGAGTAAAATTTAGTGTTGCACAGAGTAAGTACCAACCTAAGACAGTACTTGGATAAAATACAGCACAGCATATTGAAAACCAGGGCAAAATAGCCAGGATATGGGCTTGAGCTGAATGATTAGGTGAAATTTTCTGCCATGTAGATGACATGTGTTTACATGTTACTTTTTAAAAAATTAATTGTACTCCAGATACATAATGTATTTAGGAAGATGTCAATGTAAATAGTCTCTCTTGAGAATCCCTCCACCTGCATATGGAAATGTCCTAATACTTCTTAAAATCTGACTGTTAAGCACTTGATTGTCAAGTCCCATTGATTTTTAGTGGGAACAAGAATTCTAAAGCTCTCCTTGAGAATGAGATCAGCAAGAAGAAAAGCAGAAGAAAACAAACGTAAACGGAGTAGGTGTTCAAAGTTGAAACCTACTGTGACCACTTATGTGAAAGAAATGGTTTGAGAGTGACTGAAATTTCTACATTATTTAGTAACTGTGAAAAACAACAGTGGAGATTCCAAATGGATTCAGAAGAATCATGAAGTTGCAGGCTCTTTACAAGCAACTTGCAGCACTGCACAGCATATGTCTTGATGCAATATTTAAAAGGAGTGAGATGCTGGAATATGAGTACATAGAAATATGCAGCTGAAATCAGTGACATCTCAAATGTGGAATGTCTCATGTATTTGTAAATACTAATGATTTCTTCCAGGCTTCCAGTTAGCTCCTGCAGTTTGTTGAGAATGTTAAACTATTTTCTATAGTGGAGCTTCATATTTCATAAAATATGATCGTGAGAGACTTGATTAGATTCAAACAAGCCAGATTTGTCACTGACACAGGCATCAAAATGGCATTGCACCAAGCAGAATGACATTTTTAATAGCAGTAACACTTTGGGGGGAAAAAAGGACAAACAGAGTGTGTGCAGTGGAAAAGAAGTGGACCTACAGTATTGCTGTTTCTCAACTGATTGACAGCTCCACATCATTCACTGGTATTGCAGAAACACGCCCTGGTTTGCAGCAGAACTGATCAAGGTTAGAAGTTTGTATTTATGGAGGATTTTACAGAAATACAATGAGATGTTTTTCTTCAATGGACAGGCATGTGGACTTGGGTTCTAAATGAGATTTCCTGTGATGTGTAAGCACAGACCTTAGGCAGCATTTGGTTTTTGTGGGGTGACTAAGTGGAGATCATCTTTGCATGCATGTGGTGGTATATATTCACAGTGGCTCAGCTGTCTGATTCTGATCAGTTCTGACAATTCATACAGGTCTTTCTGCAGAAATGTGAAAGTCTTAGTCTTTCAAGTCATGAGAAGTAAGAATGGAAGAGGTTTCCTCTTTGGAAAGAATTACACAGGCAGCTGTCATGGTTAACTCTGCAATGGAGGGAAAAAAATTCTGTGGCAAAACTTCTCCTGGATGACCAGTGTGTATCTTCTTCATGCCTATGCCCTTTTAATCATGCACTATTTTTTTCTTATTTTTCCCTGAAAACAGAGAGTCTGACTGCAACGTAGGGATAGACCTTTGCAGATTCATGTCTTTTGGAGGATTAGTGATGTTATTGAACAAACGCAGGTTAGAATTTTCTGAGCTACAAAGTGTAGAGACTGTCAGAAAACACACAGTTGTCTTATTCAGCCATGCACTTTTGTTGTGTTGGTAACACATGCAGCCATTTGAGTGCAAACACCTGACTTTTCCTTCCCAGCAGTCTGTGCAATGGGATTTATTCCAGAATGCTTGGATTTTCCTGGGTATTCCCTCCGCAAAAGGGAGCAGCTGATCAGTCATCCCAGGAAGCACTGAAGTAAGCCTAACCATCCAACATCAGCTGCTGCAGATCTGCATTGTGGAAAAGCTGCCACATCCCTAGTGTCTACAGGCTCACAGTTCCTGCTTGCAATACATGTGAAACAGGCAGGTTGTTTTGTGCCACAGTTCAAAATGCCAGCTTCCTTCTTCTGCCATGTTGCCAGGGAGATTGCACACTGAATTTGCCGATACGGATTTCACAGCGTTGCATGCAGGGCAAATTCCTAAAGTTTACCAATATGTTTGGATATACTTTCAGTGGACAGTGACAAGAAGGGGCATAACGTGAAAGTGATGACAATCCTAATCTTAGCACAAACTGGGGAGAGGCATGTGGAAAACAATGTGCAAAAGGCATAGTATATACCAAAGCCTGTAGGAGGGTCACTGTCCTCTTTACTGTGGAGGGCTAGGCCAGAGTCCTGGTCCCAGCATAAGACCCCAGAATTTCTGGGATGCTGTGGTCTAAGTCCTGCTGTCAGAGACAGCAGTTCTCATTTTAAAGTGGAAAGTGACTGCAATCTTGGAAACTACCTTTCCACCTCCAGGCTCTGATGCTCTAAAGATTTGGCTGAATTTCTGGCAAGAGATGTTCTGTTGCAGTACTAGCTTATAGGGCATTCAAAGAAACAGAAGGGCCTTAAATGTAATCTTGTTTCAGCTCCTGCTTCTTTAAGGGCTTGCTTTCCAGTATGGAAGGAGACTTTCTCCATAGTATCTTCCAAGGTGGCCTCCCCAGAAGGGATGTCAGGCCTGTGGTACAGAATCCTTGCATACAGAATTCATGCTGTAGTCCTAAAACATGGGGATTTGCCTCTTCAGTCTCGGGAGGGACTGGTGCATCACTGCTTGAGATGATTTTAGCCCAGTGAACCTCTTGCACTTTCATCTGAAGATGGAGTCTGAAGCTTAGAGGGGTTGTAAATAATCACCTTAGAGTATCTTCCATTGTACTAGACCAGAGCAAAAGTGCTTCTATAGCAGCATTCCCTCTCTCTCTGGTCACACTGCTGAGCTGATAGCATTTGGTAGCTGTGGGTCTGCAACTGATCAACAAGAGAACCTCTATCCTGTATGTGGGCAGTTAATATAAGAGGAAACAGGGCCCTGACAAGTCATCTTGCTCCAAGGTTTAAAAATCCACTTTTTTCATGTTTCCTAAGCATTCAACCAAAACACAGACAACTTCTTTGATAATCAAACACAGCATATTGTTGATTGGGCTGCTGGAGCAGTGTCTGTGTCATGTTTATACTGAGTCAAAGATAAAAATATTTCTCTAGACCATATTGAACAAGTTTCTTTTTTCAACATGATAGCAGTCCCCAGAATAGGCACTACACGGAAAATACTAAAATATCTTCAGCTCAGTATCACCACACAAATTTTCCACAGCTGAATTTATCTTCTTTTATGTCTATCAGAAGTGTGAAAAATCTGGAAAACCCCAGACTACCCCAGAATGCTAATTTCAACTGACATGGATAGGGGCTTACCCTTCCTAAAAGTAACAGTGAATGTAAATACATTTTTGAGGTTTCTTGAAAAGTCTGTCCATTTGAGCCTCTCTAATAGATAAGTACCTTTTTTTTGGACAACCATTCTTTTAGTGGGCTGAAACTGAAGACACAAGAAGCCAACAGGAATGACTGCAGTGCTGCTATGATGTTCACACATCATGAGTTACTGCTGAATGTTCTTCAATTCTGATAAAGGACTGTACAAGGGAAATAATTTGGAAATCCAGGACAACTGGGTAGTCTCCCCCTGTTTCACCCGTTAGTCCTCTAATTCCAGAGCTGTAAATGTTCAGTGCTACCTGTTGTCCTTGTACTCTCATATGTGGCACTAGGCTGCCAAATTATATGGCAGATTGAGGGAGGGTCTCTTTATTTCTTTCAGAGACAGATTTTCACTGAATCTCCTCTCGAGGTTACTGGATCTGAGAATTTTCCAGCAGTCTAATCTCAGTAGCCTGCCCTTAGCTATTCTTTGACTGGTAGATAAAGCTGTTCAGTATGACACACAACTCTCTAACATAGTTCTGCCACTGTCAGCAGGAAGAGGAAAAATGGAAAACAGAAAGCACAAAGTTAACAGTCAATTCTTATGCTTCTTACACACTGTGTAATGTCAGAAGAGAAATAGCTGTGACCTCCTCTCTGCACTGTACTCCAAATTGGTGCAATCAGCATCAAAATGTGTTAACTACACTTTAATGGCACTTCTCTTCCTTCTCCTCCCTCTCAGCCACTGCCTTCTCATCCCATCAAGAAATGATTCCTTCTTCAGGGCCATTCTGCTACAAACTATTACCATGCAGGGAGCATGGCCAAAATAGCAGTGCTCCTCCTCAATCTGTCTGTAAGAGTGGAGTGGAGTGGAGTGTTGCTTGCAGAGATGTTTAGTTTTCACAGGTCAAACCTCTGTGCAAACCCACTTGAAGTTGTCTCTCGAGATGACTAGATTTTAATCTTCCTGTGCCTTTGGTGTTCTCCAACTTGGGCAAGAGTATAAAACGTATTTTGTTTGGTCATTTTCTGGTTTCTACATGCCAAATCAGGGTCTTTCAGACTTTTTTTTTAATACAAGATATTAAATAAAAGATACTGTTCCATTGCAGACTTTGAGGTTTTGTCACAGGCTTTCCCTCAGTTTGTGTTGCTATCACTAGCTCTATCTAGGCCTTTGGATAGTGGCCAGGAGATAAAGCTTTAGGAAGGAAAGACAAAGATAGTTAATTTGAAAGGAAAACATGCTTAGTATGTTTACAAAACTACGAACAAGGCACTGCTTTGGAGAGCTGATGTGTGGGTTTGATAGGTGTTTCAATCTTGGCTCTTGTCTTGTAGCATATTTGTGTGGTTTTAGGAAAAACCATATTCTGGTCAACGAGTGCAACCTGTACATCTTCCAGTTCATCATGCCTGACTGCATGGCCTCATGACACATGTGTGCTGAACTGGGAGACTCTGTGGGCACAGGTCACCCAAACAACCTTCCCAGCCAGTTGGGATAGGGGGGAACAGACTACTGAGCACAGATCCATGGATAATTAAGTAGGTGGCTGATTAGGTCGAGTGAGTGTAACACAACACTGTTCCAGAGGCAGGATGGCAGCACGCTGGCAATCTCCTCAGGAGCCTGTGTTTGGAGGAGTCACATGGTCAGGGTGTCACAGAGGTGCCTCGATGGTGAAAACAGGAGAGCCTTATCTACCTGTGTGATGAAAGTGTGGAGCTCTGGACTTCTGGAAAAGAGCTAGGTTCTACTTCTCATCTCTCTTCATGAGAATGAGGGAATCAAAAAATCCTCTCTTGTCATTTACTCATTCAGGTGGCACAAATCAGTGGTGTTGCCCTTCATCTTGGTGATCTAGAGAAATACAAGAGCAAAATAGGTCAACAGAAAATCATCTCACTTCTCACCCGACTTACTGGAAGGGTAAATACTGAAAATAACATCATTCTCTCTGTCTTGCTGGGGTTCTTGAAAATAACGGGGTTGCTTCATATTTCATGCTTTGTACAGGGCAGGACCATTTTGAATCTTTTACCTGAGTGGCGTATTCAGATTCCTAGTAGATACTTCGAGCTCCATAGTTTTGCTGAGACTTAGAGCATGTAACCTATTTTACAGGAGCTACTGCTATTTACTCTTCATCACAAATACTTCTGTGATTTACAATTATGGGATAATCTGCCCCAAGTGTAAAAATCTCATCATAAAATTCTAATGTAATATGTAAAATACAGATTTGCTATCCCTCCAAATGTTCTTGTCAGTGTTCCTACAGTTTTGGATCCCCTTAGTACATGTTATGAACTGTACGCTCTTCTTTGATTCTTGTTACTCCCCATTAAAAGGCACAGCAGTGGCACCCCAGTGGGGGTATTCTTAGCAGTGTCACAGCCACTGATGCCCTGCCCTTCCCACATCACCTGTGTAGGGCATCTCTTTGCTTTGCAACATGCCTGCTAGTCTGTGTATGTGTAAGTATCACCCTGTCATCATGAGGACTGGTGGCCCTGAAAAGTATTAGCATACGGAGCTGACAGACTGTGGCCTAAGAGCCAGGCTGTGGCTTGTGTATGGCAGGGACCTGGAAGATGACAGTGGCTGCTGATGCCAGGTTTGGGCCAGATTACAAAGGAAAAGCAGCTCTGTATCTTTTCCCTTATTGCCAAGCTGTTATTCACAAAAATTGGATTCGCTACCTGGTGTGCAAAAAGCCAATAATTACACACTCGAGAGAGACATGGATTTTCTATTTCAGAGTCACGCAAGCCTTGGTGCTCAGAGATATTCCACAAATCAAGCACACCAACTATCAAAACTTTTACTGTTCCTACATTTTAGAAAACAAAGGAATAAGTGTTCATTGGTTACAAGTTACATAGTTCTCTTGTTAATTAATATTGTGTCTTCTATTGGTTAATGATTCTCTCACTTCTCATGCCAATTAATCTGCATGCCCAGTCTTTCTCTTCTGTTGGGTTGATGAGTTTTTTGGATCGGTGGCCATGATCTGCCCCTGCTGGAATAACCTTTTACCCAGCTGGAGCTGATTTCAGCACAATTGCTGAGTTATCTTCCTTAGTTTCTTCCTCATTTTGGGAGTTCTACCAGATGTCCTTGTGGCCTGTAAGTTATGCTTTCTCTGTCCACTGTCAGTGGTACATCCTTCCTCCCAATATTTGTTAACATTCCCCTAGGTATGAGATCCTTGAAGCATGTCAAGCCTTAGACCTCAACAAGGCAATTCTACCAACAAGTAATTTAACTTTTTAACATAGAATCATAGAATCAGTTGGGTTGGAAGAGACCTCTGAGATCATCAAGTCCAACCCTTAATCCAACCCCACTTTGATTACCAGATCATGGCACTCAGTGCCACGTTCAGTCTCACCTTAAAAACCTCCAGGGTCGGAGAATCCACCACCTCCCTGAGCAGGCCATTCCAATGCCTGATTACTCTCTCTGTAAAGAACTTCTTCTTCATATCCAGCCTAAACCTCCCCTGGCAGATCTTAAGCCCATGCCCTCTTGTCCTACTGTTGGTTGCTTGAGAGAAGAGACCAAACCCCATCTGGCTACAACATCCTTTCAGGTAGTTGTAGAGAGTGATAAGGTCTCCCCTGAGTTTCCTCTTCTCCAGGCTAAACAACCCCAGGTAATTAACAAGAGAACTATATAACTTGTAGCCAACGAACACCAATTCCTTTGTTTGCTAAAATGTAGGAACGGTAAAAAGTTTTGATAGTTGCTGTGCTTGATTTGTGGAATATCACCGAGCATCCAGGCTTGCATGACTCTGAAACAGAAAATCCATGTCTCTCTTGAGTGTGCAATTATTGCCTTGTTGCACACAGGGTGACAAATCCGACGTTTGTGGATGTCACCACAAAGGACTGAGCCTCTGTTCTCTCCACTGCGCAAGCAGGAAAAAACATCTTAGGTGGCTGACCACAACTTCCATCATGGAGCCTGGCATGGAACAGAAATCCAGTCACTTATGGCTCTTGCTAGGACAGCGGTGGGTGCTGACACCCACTGTCCGCTCGGCTGCTGACACCAGTTTTCGCCCTCCTGACTGCTCCCTCCCTTCCTTTTTCTTTCTGGCTCGTTCAGTACCAAGCATCCCTGAAGCCTGTCACTTTGGGCCCGTTGGTGTTGCCATGGGGTGACAGCAGTGCCGCCGCAGGGGGAGTGCCCCAAACTCCATCTCCCAGGCTCCCAACTTCATCTCCCAGGCTCCCAGCTCCATCTCCCGGGCTCCTAACTCCATCATCCACCATGGCTGCGGGGGGAGTGCTCCCAACTCCATCTCTCAGGCTTGGAACACCAATCTCCCAGGCTCCCAACTACGTCTCCCAGGCTCCAACTTCATCATCTCCCAGTGCGACCTTGGGGGGAGTGCTCCCAACTCCATCTCCCGGGCTCCCAACTCCATCATTTCCCAGCACGGCTGCGGGAGAGCACTCCCAATTCTATCTCCCAGACTCCCAACTCCATGTCCCAGCTCGCCAGGGGGGGAGCGCTCCCAACTCCATCTCCCGGGCTCCGAACTCCATCTCCCAGGCTCCCAACTCCATCATCTCCCAGTGCGGCCGCGGGGGGGGCGCTCCCAACTCCATCTCCCAGGCTCGGAATTGCATGTCCCAGCGCGGCCGCGGGGGGGGGCGCTCCCAACTTCATCTACCCGCCTCCGAACTCCAACTCCCATCGCGCCTCGGGCCGGGAAGGGGCGGTCGGCGGGGAAGGAACCATCGCTTTGCCCGCTGGCCGAGACACCAGAGCCGCTCGCCATGTCGGCCGTGGCCGCAGCCAGCTGCGGCAGCGAGGGCGCGGGGGAGGCGCGGGCGGAGAAGAAGCCGCTGAAGCCTTGCTGTGCCTGCCCCGAGACCAAGAAGGCTCGGGACGCCTGGTGAGCTCCGAGCTCCGCGGGCAGGGGGGACTGGGAGCCGCCCCCACCCCGGGCACTGGTGCTGGAGCATCCCAGGGAGGAGGGAGAGTGCGGAGGAGAAGGAGGAGGGGAAAATGCCTTAAAAGCATAGTTTAGAAATGAAGAGGTTAATAACTCATAGCCCCGGTTTCAAAAAGGCCTCAGACAGCAGCTTTTAGTGCTGCTTTGCATATCTTGACTGCTGATGACTGACCCAAGCAACAAAGACCCGCAGGTGGTAACTTCCTTAATGCTAAATTCATTATAAATGATGGTCTCTTTTAAATAAAGCAAAACGCTTTGGTTTTTGGGTCTCAGAGGATGGCATTTATCACGGAAGTGCACAATCTGACAGTGACGTTTATAGCTGGTTTTGTAACTACAGACTTAGTCATGGTCACAGGACCTGCCAAAGAGCCTGAAACACACCTGTCACCTTTGGCTGTGACCGTGAATCCTGAAAGAACTTTAATCTGCTGACCAGATTGGGTTTTTTTTACCTCCCAGGTGATATAGATGGTGTTCAGTACGTGACATAATACTGAACACGGTATTTTTGCTAAAGTTAGGGGTGCATGTCCAGTTACCCGGTAGGGTGAAGTTGAGTCCAGGGCACCCTCAGAAAAGGATGGTATAAGGATGCATGTTTCTGGTCAAACAGAGTTGCCCTGGGCAACCAGGAGGCATGCCCATGCTCTTTGTAATAAAGCCTAAGGAGAAAATTAAAGATCAAGAAAATTACATATTTTAGTTATACACTACTTGGTAATTTCTTTCTTTGGCAGCAAGAGTAGTATAACATGGTAGATGAGGGTTGATCAGACCTGTGAACAGAAATGTTCAGCCAGTCAGTTAAAAAGAAAGTCTGAACTGCTTTTGCAGTATACATGATATACCAACAATGGTAGGCTCTTATTTGGAGGGGTGAGTAACATGAAAAGTTACCATATGCAATAAATACATTTTTAAACAGTAGCTAGACAGGGCGGGTGGGTGTTTGCTCCAGGTTCCTAAATATCAGCTGAAGTTGAACTTAAACATAATTTACTGGTCAGCCTATTCTGTATTGTCTGTTACTGGAGAAATTTTGTTGTTGCTTCCCTACTGAGTGAATTAAAACTGGTTACTGACAAGCTCAGCATATTCCATGAAGTGATGTGACAGCTTTGTGTTGTATAACAAATCCCCAGCTAGGCTTGCCCAGAATAGACCTTGGCCTGTTAATTGGAAGTTCTGCTGCATCTATTTATCAGAGTTCTAAGTGCACAGCTCCAGACTTAGGTAACTTTATAAGATAATTTTATACTTTACAAAACAGTGCCACCCTGGACAGGATAGGCAAAAAGAGCTATGGAGCCTAATAAGGACTCTTGGTTGTCCCTAACAGCTTTACTAACAGTAAGTAAACATTTTGTTGCTGAACCTTGGAAATCTTTTTATTTTGCAGCATCATTGAGAAGGGGGAAGAAAATTGTGCGCACCTAATTGAAGCTCACAAAGAGTGTATGAGAGCTCTGGGCTTCAAGATATGAGTGAGATGAGCAGGACTGTGAATGTGGTGAGTACAGCCTTCAGGACCTCTGCCTCTGAAGAGCCCTGGCACTTGAGCTGGTGCCACTGGAAGGCCCAGAGTACAGTTTGTGATGGCAAAGGTGTTATCCTTATGAGAGGGAAGGCAAAGTGATCCTCACTGACACTAGAGTGAGCACTGCTGTCCTTGTGAGGGTGGTGAAGCCTTTGGCAGTAAAGAATGGTGCTGCCTCTGTTGTTTTCTAATAGATCCAAACCTCAATTTAGCTTTCTGATGCTGGGGCAGTGTTGGGGTTGGTTTTTGTGGGTTTATGCTGGGGTTTTTTTGTTGATTGTTGAACTGTCCTTCAATATCCAGTGGAAATCCATGTTTTGTGAAGCTGTGTTTCCTCTCTCTTCTAGATGATGTCTGTGGTGTGACTGTTTCTGAAAAGCTGCAAAATAAATTATTTCTGCAAATTACTTCAAAGAACAAATAGAAACAAAGAATCTATTTATAAAGAGTCTCTAATGATAGACCATGCATCACATCTGTAGCTTTTCCACTGTTAGCTCTTGACCTCTGCTTTAGAAAATACATTTTTTTCTCTTAATAAAAGTCTGAAAATGAACAATGTTCCTGACTTCTATTTCTTTTTAAGTAAAGAAATGACAGTGCCTTTCTTATTTAAAAGTGTGCTGCAGGAATGGAGAGAATGAGAAAAGTCTGCCTGATCATTAACATGAGACCGTTGATTACTGTGGTGGTGTGCTTGAACAGAGAGGACTTTGGTGGCTTTTCCCACTGATGCAAATTGTGAAATCATGTTAGAAACGTTGCCCTCTTACTGCTTTCAGCAAAGTCATGCTGAAGCTTGTAGTGTAGTCAGTGACAGTAGTTGTAACTATGTACAAAGGTGACCACAATCATAAGAGATTAACTTTCCTTACAGTCAAAACTGTATTTGTTTTCTCCTATTAGAATTCTTCCAATGTTTTTGAATAGCTTTACCTGAGGATTCAAGCTTCATTTTTATAATGAGGAATTAAGTACTTCGCACATCAAACTCACTTGAGCCAGTAGTTCTTCAAGGGAGAGGGAGCAGAGGACTTGTGCGTACAGGCCACTTGCCTGAAAGAAAAGCCTTTTTTAATGCCCGATTTTTGTTGTGTTGGTCTTGTGCTAGGCACACATGGGCTTTTATTTTCTAGCTTCTTTTTTCACTTGTATGGCATGACAGTGGGAGGGTTGTTGTGGTCTTTGATTCCTTCTTACAATCTAGAGAATAAAAAGGTGCAGTTGGTAGCTTGTTACACATGTGGAAATTTTTTGAGCTTCATTACAATGTAATTGTGCAACCCTACCATTGTTGTTCTTCCTGTGATGAGTTAACTGCTGAAGGCAGTATCACTAATTGCTTCCTCTCCTGATGAGCTTTCTCTTCAGAAATTGAAGATACAAGATTTGTGCTTTGTCCTGATTCTTCTCTTGGCTTAGATCCCGCTGGAGGGGTGGGTGCAGTCATGATTGTTTCTCTGCCAGCAGTGCCCTGCATATCATGAGCTAACAGTGAACAGGTTGTGAACATGTAGTATGTGGCGCTTGGTGCTGCCTCTGCTTCGACTCAGAAGTTGTGGGAGGAGAGTTCAGACTCCCCTCTGGGAATGTTTTGGGAAGATCCTGTCCTGAGGCAAGAGTTGTGCCCGTGTTGGCTTTCAGCCTCAGAGAATGGAGACAAAGTGTATCTGTGGCAGAAATTCAAAACTGCCTGCAGCACTGTAGTTGTCTGAGGAGGAGGACCTGGTGATCCTCTTGGTGTTTATTGTTGTGTTGAGGTAGAAACTTGAATAAAGTCATTTATGTTATTATTGCATGTCAGACCTTGAATTGAAGAGAATGATAAAAGATGGATGAGCACCAGCTTTGTGTTGGCATGCTCGGTCTGGGTAAACTGTGGAAATGGTGCCACAGAATAAAGCAGGGCAGTGGTCAAGTGAGAATAGAAGTGCTGTTTATATCAGGCCAAGCAAAGAAAAAAAATGGACCTCTGCACAATGTTACACAAGTTCTATAAACATAAGAAATGGCACGTCTTGACCTCCCTGAGGGTAAAGGCATGGTAGGTATTTTAGAAAGTTTTTGGGAGGAAGATGATGAGTGGAACAGTGACATACCTGTGTGCAGCAGGCACAGAAAGGATACTGGACAACTCTATATTTAAAGCAACAATGGAAAAACCTTGTAGTCAAATCACATTTCTTTCTGAGCGACTTAATTTCTTGCTACAATATTCCTGTGGAGTGGATTCAGGGCTTGATTCAGGAAGTGGGAGTTCCTGTGTTACTGCTTACCAATAGTGCTGGTGACAATCACTGCCCTGCACAGGGTGTTTGGTGTCCATGTGACAGTGTGAAACATGACAGTAGCAGGAAGCTTGACTAAACTATATGGCAGCACAACTAGATACAGTACATGCCATCTTTCAGCATCTGTGATTTGCTGAGAGCTTGTCTGGAGCAGGCTTGAAACCTTTCCCAGTAGCTGGAAATAGAATGTGTATACTTTGGAGCTACAGGGTTTATTAGTGTGTAAGTAATAGTTTGGCAGACTAATGCCAGCAATCCACTATGTACCAAATCAAAAAGGAGATGTCTGATTATGCCCTCTCTGATTTTAAGCCCCCGAGGTCTTAGTGTCCTCAACACAGGTGATTGAACTAGTTTTCAGTTTATGGGATCAGTAGTGAATCTGTAAACTTCCTTAGAGTGGGCAAAACAACCAGTCATTCAGCTGCTGTGAGATTTGGGACTGATAATCTGTGTGCTGTGTGGTTCTCAAGGACAGAGGATTTATTTGCCAAACATAGTGCAGACTGCACCTGGATTGCATCATCGCCTGCCCCTAAATAGTAAGTGCTACTGGTGGGAAAATCAGTGGAGTACCTGTTTACATACTGCCCATTTCAGTGCTAAAAAGCTTGACATGTCTATTTTTCTTCTTCACAGACCCATTGTATTGTAATGCTTATGTATCTTCTTCCAGGGAAGGATCTTAATGCTGCTCCAGTGTTTTCTATGCACTTGCTGTCTTGATTCCAAATTGGTTTGGACTTTGGTATCTCCCTTTTAATGCTTGTGTGGCTTTCCCATTGAATCAGTATTGGCTTTTGAACTGTCTTCTTGAATGAACAAACATCCCTGGATGGAAGTCATGTAGTCTAATTCAAGGCAAGGCATGAAAATAAAATTTCTCTTTGGTAATAAGAGGTTTTTTAACTCTTGCTGTGTGGAATATTCAAAGTGCTGTGAAGATGATCTGTATGGCCATGGTACTGTCAAAGGAGAGAGGAAGATTTGAGCCTTGGTGGTTCACTCACTTTAGAAATCTTCCTTTTAAAATAAAGGTCTGGAAACATCTAAATTAATCTCTAGTATGTGCTTACCCTTGAAAAGGCTGTATCATTCTCTCTACAATGTCACATTGAGACTCAGCAGAAAAGTTGGATAGTTTCTAAAGAGAGCTTTGTGCTGTTAATGCTGTTGCTTGAAAGTTTCCTGTTTGTCTTCCACAGGGAAGTCATAACAGGTCACCCTCACCCACAGTGTTGTCCTTGGAATCACTGCAACACCACCGCTTATGTCCTGGAACATCCCAGAGGAAGGACCTTCTTTGTTCTAATTGCAGCCTAAAACTGACAAAAAAGCTTTCGAGACAATATTAGTATAAGTGGAGAGCAGTTCTTTAATGAAAGCTTTCAGGTGCATGGAGTACATAGATGCACATGCAGTATAGAGTGAAATTTATAACACTACTTAATTATCACATCTAATGGGCACATCCAACCCCAAAACCTTTTGCCACTAGTACCACCTTCAGAACTGCCCTGTTCGGGGCAGCCCAAGGGTTCGGGGCCTTCTGTCTTGTTTTGCCTACAATCTGTCTCGTGATTCTGGTCCAGGTGCATAAGTCCCATACCAGATGTCCCTGCTGCAATGTTGTCTGATGAAAAGACCTTTAAACAGAAATTCAGGAATGTGACACAAACAGTGAGAAACTATTAGAAACTGCTAGCTGCTGTCTCAAGTGTGAGAAACTGTACAGCTATATAAAAATCTACAAATATGTAAAATACTAAAATCTACAAATATGTAAAAATCCTAAGGCATCATAATGAATCATTGACATTGTGTTCCAGAGCATTTTCTAGCTCAGGAATTTACTGAAGAGTGAAATTAATAGCTTCATTTTTTCCACTTTCTTTGATGTTGCTGCAGAAGTTTTTTGGTAGAACAGAAGGGTGGGAGGAATTGCAGTGGTGCTTGTCAGAATGCTTCCTCTAATGTAGTTCTACATTTCTATTCATAGCAGTTCAGTTTTGTCTCATACATCTTATGTAAAGTATCTTTCTCCTAATTGTTCCCAATCTTGATATCCCAAATCCTCGTTATATCAAAATGACAGCTTATCTTGGAGAAAGGGCCTGTTATAATACAGATGTTTTTGCAGAGCCCTGAAGGTAGACAAGTTGTTGTTGGCATCATCTAACAAGTATATGGCAATGGTATAAAAAACAGAACCTGGATCCCAAGATTTTTATTGTAGTGCCTTGGCTATAAGATCATCCTTCCCTCTTTGCAGAGAATGTCAAGAGGCAAAGAGTTCTTAGATTCCCCATAACTCTTGCAAAAGTGCTTTGTTCTGCTTTGGTCAGTAGGATTTAATTCCTCACTTAATTAATGGGCCGCTGGAGACCAAGTTTCCTGTTTCGCTTTACCCTTAACAGAAAGCATCTTTCTGAGTGGATTGTACTTACCCTGTGCAAAGCTTAATTTGTCTTATTTCCTTTCCACGTGGCAACCTGTCAAGATGGTACAGCTCTTAGGAGCCATACAGCTCTGTACTGCACATGGCCTACTCATTGCAGACAAGAGATTGTCCTGTCCAAGGTCAGGATGAGTTCTTTAAGGTTGCCATAAGCGTTGCTTCGTCCTTGCCCAGCAGACAGTATTATTCCAGAGCACTTAGTGGAAGAGGTGATTAGTGTGTCTTTAAGTGAATGGTGCCAATGGGAATGGTATGTTAGGCAGGGCAGCTGCAAGCTCGGCCTGAAACACAACCACCCTCGAAACCCTATCTCTACTCCACTGACCCATGCAGGCTGACCTCATACTGTGTTGAGTGACCACGTGGGTTGCGTCAATGCCTGAAATGTAACTGCTTCCTGGCAGCAGGGCAGATCCTGCCTGTGTGACTGATAACGTGTGACTTGAAGCAGGGGAGAAATTGCATTTATGCATCTTTTCTGTATCTGGCCATGGAGGACTGAATTTGAAGGCTCCCTCTCTTGCCAGTGTCCTTTGTTACCTGAGTTGAAAGTGTTTGCTTTCCTCTTTGTGCTAAATGAAGGTCTGGAGTGGGTGATCCAGATAGGTGTTGAAAAAATGAAAATGTGAGATGTTGTTTTCCAAGGATGCTTCCAAACAGAGCCTGTTATCTGTGGGGTGCCAAAATCCTCCTTCAACTAGGATTTCCCAAAAAAACATGCTTCCAGGTGTTACGAAGTTTTTGGCAGGATAGTCTTCTCTTCATGACAGATTAAACTGAGCGCCAGAAGCTCTTTTAGTTTTATCCCTCGCAATCACAATTGCATGGCTGTGCAGAGGTTTACCTCGTGCCCCTTGATCTAAAATACCCCATGAGATGACGCTCCCTGGAGTAAGGGGAGACTGCTGTAGAGCCTGGAAAGCATTATTTGAGAGCCAGCATTCTTGTGCTAAGTCCCTGCCACTGCTACCAGCCGCAGTGGGAGAAGGGGGTGACCTTTTTTCCATTTTTGTGTTGGGTGAAAGTCACTCTCTTGCAAGAGCACAGTGGTTCAGAGCTTGCTGCGATAAGCTGGTTGTTTTCCTTTCTCCTTTCCCCTCCTCGCGCTGTGCTGGGCTTATCTGGACGTCTGAGTTATGTTAAGTAGCGGGTGCATGCTTGCTCTCTGTTCTCCTCTCTGCTTTTGCTCCTTGGATTTCAATTCCAAACATGGTTATCCATTTGGGGTCTCTCTCCGTTCCACTGCCAAGAGATACACATTCCACACTCAACACCAGCTCCCTCTGCTGCTCTCTCACAGTTGCTATTCCATTTGCTGAGGTGCAGGCAAAACAGGCAGTGCAACGAGATCTCTGTCCTGTCTGTGAGTTTTCCAGCTAATGGCCTCTACTCTATTCTTGACTGAGCTCTTTTGGCCTCACATTTGCCAGCTTCTTTTCTCATTGTTGTGGCGAAGAAGGGGGCCAGCCGACAGGTTGTGAGCCACAAAGAGGAGAAACGAGCCCTCTTGGAATTTTTGGGGAGCGAAAACGTTTGGCAGCACTTTAACATGTTGCTCTGAAGCGCTGCTGTGGGACCAGACGGTGCTCAAGAGGAGGAGGAGGAATAGCTACCCAGCAGCTCTGGTTTCAGACCTCTGCAGCACCCTTTGTGTATGACAATTCGTTTTGAGCGCAGGACGGCTGGGGAGGGTGGGGAGTGGGGAAGGATGAGCACAAGCAGCCTCTCTTGGGACCAGGCTCTTCTCCAGCCTCCGGTGTGTGATGCCTGGAAAGAGATTATGGAGGAAGCAGCATACCAGCTGGCCAGCTGCATCATCCTCCTGGGTTATATGGGGGGAAGTGGCATCTTCGGGTCCCTCTATATCTTTGGCCTCCTGGCCCCAGGCTACTTCTGCTATGCTCTGTGGGGCTGGCTGAGTGCTTGTGGGCTGGACATCTTCATCTGGAACATGCTGCTCGTCCTCATCTGCTTGCTCCAGCTGGCTCACCTGGCTTACCGGCTCCGCAGAAACACCATCCCACAAGAGTTTGACCTCCTCTACAAGACCATGTACCTGCCCTTGCAGGTGCCCCTGGAAGTCTACAAAGAAATTGTGAAGTGCTGTGAAGAGCATGTCCAGTTGCTAGTCAGAGACCAGAATTATGCAGTGGAGGGCAAGACGCCCATTGACCGCCTCTCGTTGCTGCTGTCTGGCAGGTAAAAGCTCCTCTGTTTCTCAACGAAGTCTGACAGCAAAGTGTTGTGGCTTATTATTTTATTTTCACCTTCTGTAAAAACTGGGGGGATTGTTTCCTTCCTCTGAAAGGGATTTGAGATATGCATCAGTTTGTTAGGGAAGGGGGAAATTTGGGTTTGGACATTGTTTTAGCTTTCTTTTATTTTTTCTAAATTACAAGTATTTCAGAGAAGTTTGCAGACTTGAGTTGTGTGCAATGAAGTCACCAGCTCAGTCTTGCCTGTGATACTGTTGGGGAATCCTTATCTATTTCTCCATCCTTTTGAAGTGATATTATTTTTGATAGGAGCAAGGCTGGCTGTGAGAAAGTGTTTCTCAAGGCAGGAGGGCAGTGTGTCTGGACCTGTGGTCTCTGGGGGTACCAGACTCACCTGTGTGATGTGAACTGCTGTGCATCGAGTACACTCAGTCCTCAGTTCACCTGTTCCTCCTGGCCAGTAGTGTTCAGGGAGAGGTCCTATCCCTGGTTCTAACACCCCAAAGCTCAGAGCTTTGGAATTTTTCACTTTGAGAGTCATTTCATCAAAAGAGATGGTGCTCTCCTGTGGTGGATCCTGCCTAATCAGGCCTCTTTCTTTCCCTGTGATGTCATGCATTCGCGATGTTCCTTCCTCTGGACCACCAAGGAGAACCTTGGGGACCTCTAGACAGTCACAATGGGGATCTGATTGAGTGGACTGTGCTGATCAGGTGCTGGCATTTGTTCCTGTGAGATCCTGTGGCATGCCAGCATATTCACTTAACAATTTGTAAAATCCAGCTGCATGCAAATAGTGATGGTGTTGGCTTCCCAGCTGCTATCAGGCATTTGGCACTAGTGTTAAGTGAGACTGGGAAAGGAAAAAGATCTGTAAATGTGTTGAGCTGCAGGAGGTGTGTCTCACAAGGATTTTCTTTTGGCATGCCAAACCCAGCATCACCTGGGGCTCATGTTTTATTGCAGTGGCCCACCCTCTCTGGAGAGGGAGTCTGCAAAGATGGGCTGACCTTCTGTTTTTTATGTTACTCTCTTTTCTAGGATGTGTTGAGAGCATCCTGGGACCATCAGGATGCTGAATGGCAAAGCACTGGAAGGAAATTTGGTATCTGTGTTTCCACTAGTGTTTTTCCATCTCTGTTGAGCTGTTCACTCTGAAATTTACTGTGTCTGCAGATAATGTTAATGGGGAAGAGTCTGTGCTATCTTGACCTGCACTGGATAATCAGATGCTACTCTTTGGGCATGAAAGTGTTGCAGCATACAGTAAGATGGTGCTGGTGGGGTAGTTGTTCTGCTCTGTTTTACAGTGGGAAGTATGCACTTTGGCTGGTACAGGATTCTCCGTGGAGTTGAGACTGGATTTGCATCTCCTGGTACTAACTCTATTGCTTTATGAGGTCTTGCTGGCCCAGCAGAGCATTGCTACTATTATAGTGCTCCCTCTTAAACTGAACAAGTGGGATCTTGGAAATGCAGAATATGCCTGGATCAGGAAACATGCCCTGCAACCCCTTATCTTTCCAGGCACACTCCCAGCTTTTGTAAAATCCAACAGTGAACTGAGTCTTGTAATTCCTGAAAACAAGAATTCACTTTGTGCAGCATGCAGTGGGGGTACGTGGTGACAGGGAGGCCAGAGGCTCCAAATCTGGTGATGCAGAGCTATGAACAGAATCCAGAGTACCCTGCCATTGCCCTTGCCTCAGGCCTGTGCAGGTCTTTCCCTGCTCCCACATCAGAGCTGAGTGCTTGCTTGACCTTGACACTGGCAGGCAATTGTAGCAAAAGTAGGGGAAAGTGATACTTAGGAGGCTAAGAGAAATTGAGAGGTAATGTGCAGCAAACTATGAGCTCACAGGGTAATCAGTCAGGAACCATGGCCAGCATGATTTTTCGGGGTTTCTGGGTTTAACAGCTTCCCAGCATGGAAGTAGGGAATGCCCTCATGCAACCCTGAGGACAGAAAGAAGTTACAAGTAAAAAGAGCCATGCGCTGGCTTAGAAGTACCTAGAAAGCTGCAGCAATCTTGTGGGCTGAGAAGTCCTGGTTTAGGACCAAGTATTGCACCTGTGAGGGCTGTCTTTGTAACAAGAAACAAAACAGATGGACTATGGGGAAGTGGCAGCAAATAGTTTCCCACACAGAAAGGAGGGATAGCCCCATGGAGCACGTGCAGCTGTCCCAGGAGGATTTGAGACATGCAGGAGACAAGAATTTCTTTCCTCCCTAGTGGGACACCCTGTGTGAGCTGATCAGGTTTTTGTGACATCTATTTTGTGGCCTAAACCCATGTACCTCACCTGTCCTCTCTGCAGGATTCGAGTGTGCCAGGACGGACAATTCCTTCACTATGTCTTTCCGTTCCAGTTCCTGGACTCTCCGGAATGGGAGTCACTGCGACCCTCTGAGGAAGGAACTTTTCAGGTAATCCCACACATCCCCACAGCAGCCCAGCTTCACTACTTGCTGCTTCATTGTGTGTCTGAGAAGGGAATGGAGAGGCCTCACTATAGCATTCAAAACAAACTGGGAATACTTTCTTCCCTTTCCTAGTGGTTTATCCAGCACAGGATGGTGTGATCAGCTGTGTTACATTATTTTCTACCTTCCTCTGAAGACCTCAGTGCGTGTTCCCACTACCAGCTGATATCAAGGAGAGGGGAGCATGGGTGCTCCTTCCAGTTTAGCAGGGAGCTGAGGTACTGGATTGCTGTCTCTCTTCCATTGTAGCATTCCCTAGTACCTGCATTGATACATGTTCCCTGAACATTGCTAACAGGGTGCATCCTCCTAGCATCAGGATGTCAGCCATGGCAATGTGCAGCAGTGATGTAAATCCATAAATATCCTGTTCCTCACAGAAGTTTCTGATGGTCATGTGTTTGGGGTGGAGAAGCAGAAAGGATGATTCATACCCGAATATGGTTCTTTCTGAGCAGAAGAATCCCTTGCTGAGGGGCCAGACCAATTCTTACTTGCAGCAACTAAGAGGATTTTGATCTTGCTGTCAACACTCCACAGTGGTTTTTTGGCTTTCCTTCTGGAGAAGCTTACGTAGGTCTACAACTCTCTGTCTTTAACTCACATCCCAAGACAGCCTGATACCTGTCAGGATGGCAATCTAAATTATGTCAATCAGGGCATATGAGGAGGGATTTTGCTAATCCCTTGAGAGCATGGGGCAGTCATGAGGGCACAATGATGCTTTCTTGTGAGGGCAGCCACAAACAGACTTGGTTAAACCAGTGTAGCTCTCCGAGTCCACTTTCCTAGGGCCTGAATTTTGCTCATGTGTGAAAGGGTCATGGCGATCACTCCTGAAAGCTGTGCCATCACCAGTGGTTATGGTCTTGAAAGTCAAACAGTTGCAGGAGATGGCTGATCGTGTGACTGTGGCACAGGGCTACAGCTTGTGAGCAGAAATAGGGATGTCAGGCCAAGGTAGTGAGTTACAGAAGGCAACAACAGAATGGCAGTGCTAGGGATGGTGGGATCTCATGTTTTGCACAGGTCTTCAGTCTGGCAGCAGACTGCTGCTAGCTCCTGGGCTGTATTCATCTAAGAGTCCAGCAGAGAGAATGATGGCTGCCCAGTACTCCAGGCAGGGAAATGGCCATCTGGATGGCACGCACCCGGCAAAGACATCTGAAGTGTTTTCTGAGCTATTTTCTGTGGAACTGAATGTTCCCACACCTCTGGAGGATCTTTATCTTGGGTGCATGGGACAGCTTTGGAGCAAGCTGGTGCCAGGCTGCACCAGCCCAGACAGCACAATCCTCTTGGCACCTGTCCTGCTCCGAAAGACAGGTTTGGTCAGGGATATCAGCTGTGCCTGGCACCAGGATGGGGAGGTAGAGTCCTGGGTGGGGAAGGGCTGCAGCTGAGTGCTGGAAATGCCTAAAACCCACAACTGGTTACTGAGAAGCGTGAAGAAGTAGCAGCCTGTGTGAGACCAGCATTCAGCAGGTGGGAGTTGACTAGTCTGTGTACCTGGCAGGACCTCACTCTTGATGACCCTGCTTAGCCATGGTGATATGCTGCTTTTGGCATCTGTTTAACCCACTAGTTCCTGTTACCTGAGCAGTGACCAAAATTATCTTTTACCTCAGCCTTACTTCTAACATCACAATAATTCTGTTTAAAAGTGCGTGCTTGACCCTGGAACTTTGCTGGAAAAGGGTATGAAAGGTTTTTATTGCCCAAGTTTTCCCCATTGCTCTCTGGATATAACAGTTTCAATCCTGAGCCCACCAAAAAATGGCAGAAGCATGACTTGGCCTACAAGGAGAATTGGTTTCCTCAAGCTTTAGGCTTTGGCAGTGTCTTCTTGCCACAGGGCTGCTGAGTCCCAGCACTAGAAGGAGTTACATTTCAAGGCTGGCACTTTCCCCCAGAAGGCTGAATTACAGGCTCTGCTGATGCTGGAGCACTTGTGTTGGGGAAGATTCATAAGTGAAATCTGTCTTGCTGTCCTGGGTGGTTGGCAGGTTTGCTTATTACATCTCACTTAATCCCTCACAAGAAGCAGAGGCTTTTGAATTGCTGTGCCAGAATTTGGTTAGGAAAATGAGATTCTAGTAATTTCAATTTCTGTGTGACCCTTCCTCGTGCTTGCCTGGCTTGGGAAAGTTCTCAGGTTTTATCTCCTATATTTCTTTCATAAGGCAGCTGTTTGCATGGCAATGGCATTAAATATCAAACCCAAGGACACACACATGCAGCCAAGCCATGTTCAGCTTCCCAGTGGCCCTCTGCCATGGCAGCTGACCAAGGAGACCCCTGGATACAGAATGAAAGGGAGCCCCCGAGATATTCTGGCTCTGGCACTTGTTCACATGCCAGTGTCTCCATTACACTCGGATGTTCTTCTTTGGCCCAGGGCAGTCTGACTCTTCCTGCATTTCTTGTCTTTATTATTATTATTATTATTTATTTTAATATACACTCACATATTGTATATTTTTTAATTGGAGTTAGTCTGGTCCTACAGCTAGAGGGGAAAAGGTCTCTGTTTACCTTGGCAAAACCCAAAGCAAAATGAAACGTTCTCTAAAATCAACACAATAAAACCTCTTGAGTTCTCTACAGATACACAAACACAATAAAACCTCTTTATTTTCTCTCTCACTGAGCAGTGCTGCAATGTCCTTCAAGGCCAATCAGCCCTACAGAGTCCAGCAGAGCTGGTGAGACAGGATGTCCCTCTCGTACAGGGTGACCAGGCAAGCCTTCCAGGTGGCCCTTCCAGCACTCAGGGCCTTCTTGGACTAACAGCTGTGCAACCCAGCAGCAGGATGTGTCAGCAGCCTGCCACAGGGCTACCTGCTGGCAGCTTGAACTGTCTGGGCATGCAAAAACATGTAGTGGGTCTGTAGAGGGATATGGATGTCTGTGCTACCCGATTCATCTCAGCTACATCATTCAGATGTCAAAAGGGAGCATGTCAAAAGGGAGCATGTCAAAAGGAGAGGCAAGAGGGTGAAACACAGCCAGCCATGTGAACTAGGTTAAACAAGGACATGCTACTAATGGCATTGGAAAATAGGGTCTTTGACTCCTTGGGGAGAGGAAACATTGGTGGGTAAGGATTTATCCAATTTGTCAGCTTGGATGATCTGGCTCTCCAACCCTGCTGTCTCCAAGGAGAACAGGCATCAAAGGGGCTGAGGGCTGTCCCTGGAGTGAAGCACATTGCCCCAAGGTGGTGGGACTTAACTCTACTGCCCCCTTGCCCCACAGGTCACGCTGACAGCTGAGACTGATTGCAGCTTCATCACCTGGCCGAGGAAGAAGCTGTATCTCCTCCTGAGGAAGGACCGCTACATTGCCAGGCTCTTCTCCTCCCACCTGGGCTATGATATCTCGGAGAAGCTCTACTCCCTCAACGAGAAGCTCTTTGCCAAGTTTGGCTGCCGCTTTGACATCCGCTTGCCCAGCCTCTACCACGTCCTTGGGCCAGCTTCCTCCGAGGGGGAGTCTGAGGACTGTGAGGAGCTGCTGCCTGCCTCTGGCCATGCCAGTGTCTCTGAGCCCCCTCCGCAGCCACCGCCGCCGCCACCACCGGCCCCACGCCCCTGGGCGTCACGCCCCGACAGTGAGCTGCTGGGTGAGGACTCCACCAGTCTTGTCTTGGAAGATTTTGCTGAGTTGCCGGGGTCTTTTATGGACTATGTGAGCGAAGGGGAGTATATGAAGTGAGGGCACTCCTGGCACGGGCACACCTCACCCTGTGTGGGACCCTCACGTAAGTACCCATTGCGGAAGCAAGTCTTTCCCGTGAAGCAACTGCCTGGGCAGAGCAGTGGCCTCCAGCCCCTCGCCCTCATTTGCCATGGGTTTGCTCCTCCGCAGTGTTTTTTTTTGCCTGTTGCCCCAAGGAATCCCCGAAGGTGGGTTCAAGCTGTGTGATTTTTTTTAAGGAGAAGCAGCAGTGTAGAGGCTTGACTCCAGACACTAACTGTACTCTGGAGAGAGGGGTCAGTAGTCTGGCCATAGGAAGCTCTTCCCTGCCCAGTTCTCTCCTCATCCCTCAGGAGAGGCAGGGAAACTGAAATGTGTCCAGGCTGGCAGCTGGTACATGAGTACTCACAGAGACCCCATAGGGCTCAGCCCACTTGCCATGAGGTAAAGCTGTGCCAGGAGATACTCCAGAATTGAGCTGAGGAAGACCTCTGCAGGTGAGAGAGTAGACATCCCAGGAGATGCTGACAGGGATAGAAACAGCTTCAAGTTTTCTGACAGATTGATACTGAGAAGTTGCTGTACACCCTGCCAAGTACTCAGTCTGGGCAAGGATGAGAAAGCTCAGAGTCCTTTCTCTCCCTGCCCACCCCTATCATCCCAGCATTTGCTCCATTCTCCTTGTTTCAGCTAAGCTTCATCTCTGCCAGATCAGTGAAGTATTGAAAAGTCTGCCCTATGTGGACTGACAGGCTAAACATTGTTTTACCTTGCCCCAAACTCTGCTTTCTGGTGAGGGGGGATGATGAGATGCCCTCTTCCAACATGACGGCTCCTTACTCTGCAATGGAAGAAAATTCCTGTGCCTGGTGGATATTGGGGCAGAGGAGCAATGCAGGTGAACAGAAATAAACAGGGGAGTGGCTCATGCTTGAAATTCAGATCCAAGTGGCCAAGAGAGAAATTCCACACTGAGCTCCTTTTAGCCAGTCACTGCATGCCAGCTGCTACACACCAGCTGCAGACCCCAAAATGTTATTCCTGCTGCTGCCCCATAATAATCCAGCTGCCAGACACCAGTCCTGCGACTAGGATTTCTGTCCTAGAAGTGACCACTCCATGTGTCCCAGTTGGATCTGCATGGCAGAGAGGCAGTTGCAGGACTGGGCTGGGGAGACTGTCTCCCACCAGTCAGCCTTGAACACAGTGCACTGTTGCGCCCTGGTCTCCTCTGAGCTTGCTTGGGTCTACTTCTTTTTGGGCTGTGGACTCGGTGTCAGGGAGCACAAAGCAGGGCCCATTGACTCCTGGCATGAGACCTGACAAGCCTGCAGTGTTCTTGTACTCTGCATGGAACATGTGTCCAGCTGAGACAGCACTTCCTACTTGCAGTAAGCCTCTGGTAGAAGAGGCCTTTTTTACTGTTTCTTCCAGTAGCTCTTAGTTTTTGAACAGTGGAACTGTTGGATTTCTCTGTTTTGTACAGTTCTGCTTTGAGTTCAGTCACATACCAGTTCCTGCACTACTTCCATGACTCCAAACTTAAAATCTGGGATATAGAAGTGGCCAGGGAAAGCACAAGTATATTTAATTTTGCCTGAATCAGTTAAAGAGTCAGTAAGAGTTTTGTTTAGGGTTTTTTTCTTGGGACTGTTTATTTGTTTGGTTTGTGTGGTTGATGGTTTTTTTTTAAGGAGGCACAGAGAGAAAAGTAAAAAAATCCTCATTTTTCCTAGGAATGAAGTCCCTGGTTTTGCTGGTAGGCTGCTGGAGGTACAAATTTGTTGCTTTTTCAGTTCTTACTTGGAGAGGCAGGAACATGGAACCTCTTATGAGACAGCCATCCTCCTATCTGTCAGGAATGTCTGTTGAACATATGCAATCACAAATGAAAACAGATAGTGTTGTAAACATGGTGAAGTCACTTTGCCTGTCCTTTGCTTGCATTTTGCCTTCTCAGAAGAAGGATATACATTCTCAGGTCATTGGTAGAATTCTCCTAGTTGATCAAGCTCGATAAAAATGGAATTTCAAATGCAATTTAAAAAGGAAGGCAGCAAGGAACACCATAGGTTTTTTTGAATGACTTCCACCTATTTTTGGCAATGAGTCAATACTGTAAACATACACACTAGAGGGGTGTGTGTTGAGGAAAGCTTGTGCAATACAACAGAAAGCTACTCTTTCTTTCACACAATCCTTTTAAAATATGTTGTAAGCTGAAAACTTTTGTCTTTCTAGGCCTTAGGACTAAGACAGTATCAAGGAGTGCTGATATTTGCAGCAGAGACCTGCAATAAAAGCCCACATTTTCAGAAGCTAGTATTTGGGGTGGAAGGGAGGGGTGATCTTCCTTGTATGTCAGTCTGGAAACAGTAGCCAGGGCGGTCTTTTAATTTTTGAGATAATTAGACAAGGAAACAGAAATGCTGTTTAGTGTGTTCGTAATGGTGGAATGAGCACTTCCCTGTTACTGTGCTCACCACTTGTGTATCCTGCTCCCATCACATCCCCCCAGCACAACAGCAATTTTCACATCTGGATGGTTTTCCACAGCAACTTGAGTGCATCACCACAAAAACTAGTGCTATAGAGGGAGTGCAGGTTTTCCCTCTGGCCAGGCACTTGTCACAGCTCAGCTAATGATCTTAGCAAATCAGCTGTGACTCACGGAAAGCACTTTCATAACTTTTCCCTTGGAAGTGGTGAAGCATCCATGATAAACAGGGGTATTCCCTGCACTGTCATTGTTCAAAGTAAGTGATAGCTGTAGTCCCTCATCTCAGAGCTTCTCTGGGGCTTTCCCCTGATCTGTAATTCATTTCCTTCCCCAGTAACGTCCAACATGAGTAATCACCTTTCAGCTCTCTAAATTTCCCATGCTGAAGTGCTTCTATGGGTCATGTTCCTTTTCTGTCACTGCAACAGCCACCTTGCAATACCACAGTGCAGGAGGGCAATTCTTGAATGCCCAAAGTGCTACAAAGGTCATACAGAAGAAAATCCTGGGAGATATATTAGCCTACTGTTCTTATCATTTAGTTCCTTGAAAGAGTTTCTAGTCTGCTTAAGAGTAAGATACAGCACATTCTTTCTCTGAGGAGGAGGTTGCCTGTTTAAAGGAGACAGTTTCAAAGGTTCTGTTAAAAACTTGCTTTAACAGTGTACTACTGTGTAGTGCAATACTCCAGAGTAAGCTAAGCTTCATTCCTTGCATGGAAATTCAAACAACCAAAAGCCTCCTGCTTTTTCCCCTGTTCATATTGCATTTGTTCTAGTTTGCTGCTACCAAGTGCTTGCAAGATGTGTGGCTGTTGCTGCCTGGTTTTAGACAATTACATCTTGGGGTTGCCTTTATATTTGTGGGAGAGGTGGATGGATGCAGGGATGCTTGATGGCCTGTAGCTTAGTATCTAAGTTAGTAAGAAGCATTTTAGACCTGCTTTGAGGCCACAATCAAAGAAGCTGTGGGCTTTGTTTCAGTGATATCACAGAAGGTGCTTTGGAGGGGTTTGTTTCTGAGGGGTAACAGTGGGTTCTGTGAAGTTGGTTTGAAAAAGTTTAGAAGTAAGATTTATTCCTGTAATAGTAATAGTGTTCTCTTTCTCTCTCTCTCTCTCTCTCTCTCTCCCCTCCCCACCCCTCTGTTCTCATTTTCCTCCCTCCTCCTCTGCTTTCCTTCTGCAGCCTCTGGAAACCTTCTCCGGAGTACTCCTCATCCTCTCTGCAAAGGACGAGCCCCTCTGGCTCCAACTCAGACTCCCGAACTCTAGGGAACAACAGGCTCTTTTGATCCCGAAGCCTGTCCAAGGGCACAGATGCTCACACAGGTTTTTGACCAGAGAGAGACACTCTTTAGCACACATAGATGTCTGCCAGCAGACATTTACACTCAGGAGCACATGAAGCACATGCTTAAGACTGCAGTGTGACACTCCAGCACCTCCCACCCCGTGGTTGTTCACCAGAGCTGCCTTCCCCAGTGTGCTTCCATGGTTTGTTTTTTAGTCCTGCCTCTCTGAGGTGTGTCGGCAGCTCTGTTACCAAGGTGCAGAATCTGTGTTCCCTTTGATTTAATGATTCCCATTAAAGTCAGAGATGAAACTATTGGTGTTTGAGGATTTGGAGAGGAAGGTAACTGCGGGAGGGAGGGAGGATTCGAAGAGGGAGATCTCTTGAGGTGATCTCCAGGCACAGAGTGGACAGGGTGAGGGAAAATGGGCTGCCTGATTGCTTTGTTAATGGGCTTGCAATGGAGAGTTTCTCATTTATGAAAAGTGCCACTTCTCAAAGAAGCTGATGAAAAAATGGCTTCTACTGAAAGGTGGTTTGTTTGGCTTGATTCATTTGGAATAAGAAAGGGAAGGAATTGGGACTGGGAACAGGTGTAAACAAGAAGGAAACACTTTTTTTTTGTGCTTGGTGGGGAATGACCTCAGGTTGCACACACACTGAGTGAAGAAAGGAATGAATACAAAACATCTGTGGAGAAAACAGCCATTGGTAGGAAGTACGATATCCTAATGAGAATAGTGTGGAGCTGGAAGGCCTCTTCCAGGTTCAGGTGCAACAGGATTTGTATTACGAGCTTTCCCAGCTATTTTTTCAGTCAGGGAACTGGAGATGGACGTATGAGGGGAGGACCAAGGTGCAACCAAACTGGACAGAGAGGAGCCTCTCCAGGGCAGATATTCAGGGAAAGAGCAAGGAGCGTCTGCCCATCTGTCAGCACAGGGTGCAGCATTCTTCAGTGCCTCTTGGCACAGACACACAAGGGCATGGCCATTCTGTGTGTGGGGCTGGCTCTTTGTTGGCCCTGAGCTGGTGGAGGCAGCCCCACCTGCCTTGCCCTGCTCACACGGGCTGTGACCCAGAGGCTGGTTTGCTGTGTCTTACAAGTCTCAGCTGGACAAAATCTGTGCCCTCTGGATCTGGCACTCCTGCCAAAGGCCTCTGGAGTGGTGGGTATGGGGGATCTGCAGCTCCTTGCACTGCTCGACTTTGCTGTCACACCAGGGCAGGGGAATGGGGCTGCCCCAGGCCAGGGGATCATCCTGCTGATGGTTGTAACCATGCTCTGTTGTTACATGCATGCTTCAGCCTGACCCCACTGCCCTTCACAGCTAGGAAATGTCTCCAGCAGATTGACATGAGAGCTGCTGGGCTCTCTTCTGCAAAGGAACTGAAATGTACAATGAAACTGGTGCCACCTGTTGTGGTGCTTTGTACACTTGCCTGAGGCAATAGACTGAAATTAGACACTGCTCTTCACAGCTGCCTGCTGAGTTTATATTACAGTCTTCAACATGAAGCTCCTTGGAAACTCTTCAATCATGGAATCAACTAACGTGGATCTCTGTCAGGTTGGCAAAGCCCAGCTCTATCCCTGAGCCTGTGTTGGAGATGGTGTTTTTTAGCTGGCCTTCCAAACAGCTACGTGCCAGGGCCCAAAAGCTTGGATGTGAGTTGAAAACAGGAGCTAATCCTGCTGTAACACTATCTAGTGAGGTAGTAGTGACAGCTCATGACAAATGACTTGAGGCTTCTTCGTGGCAGAGAAATGCCTTTAGGATGTCCCTCTCTCCTGATAATGGAGTTCATGGTGCCCTTTTCTATCACCCAGTGAAGCTGTACAGGGAACCGGAGAAAGTAGTTAATAGAAGGTGTGATTTGTTGACAGAAGTGATGAAAGACTTGTCATCTCTTTAATTTGCACACATATCAAGGTGTGGGAGGGTGAGGGCTGTTTCTATGCTCATGCATCTCATTGTAATCTTTCACCAATTATTTCCAGACCTCAACTACTTTTCCAGGTATAAAAGGCCATGCTGAGTTCCTGGGAATAATTTGTGTTAGGTGACCCCATAGCTACAATGCTCCATTTTCCTCTTAATACCTTCTATTCTATTCAGAGGGTCAAAGCAGTGCAAAATTGGATGCGAGAGCACTGTGGTCCTGGTCCTGGTGTCTGCTCCACTTCATCTGAGCTTCAGAGAGAACAAGCCAACCGCCAGAAGAGCTACTCCAGGAGATCCATTTTGATTACTTACTGGAGTGCTAACTTGAGATCAATAGGGTGTCACTCTGAAAGTGTCTTGTAGATGGGACTAGTCAGTTTCCCATTGCAGCACTGGCTAAGAATGACTCTTTCCTGTGCCAAACTTGAACCACACCTTTTCACTTTGCTGAGGAAAAATAATACCTCTCATCTTTAATATGAAGATTTCAAGACACTTTAATATAAAACACAAATGAATCATACCAATACTCCCACTGTAAAAAGAGTGATGTTATCTCTTCCTTCTTTCATACAGGTACAGACCTTGAGGATTAAATTACTTGCCTGTCTCACTTTCAGAGCTGGATACAGAACCTGTGAGATAAAAGGTCAATCCAGTCTTCTAACTGAGAGGTTTTACTATAACCAGTTAACCTTGTACTTGCTGATCTGTCACACACTTCTTTTTCTTGACATCCTGCCACTAATGCAGGGAGTAAAAACACATCCAGTGTTATGGTGAAAGTAGCATCTTGTGAGCAGGGAGCAGCAACAGGTTTAGGACTCTTTTCTGGTTTTGTGTATCCTGAAGGCACTGCTAGACACAAGCAGTGGGTAGGTCATAGGAGACGTCTGTTTTGCTGGGGAGGGTGAGGTTCCAGGGCAGGCATGACATTGTCCTGCTGTGAGAAGAGCACAGAGAAGTCAGGCTGGGCATTAGCAGGTGGAGGATGCTATCCTAACACAGAAGCAAGCAAGGTGCTTGTGGACCTTGTCCTGCTTTGCAAGGGTACAGTGAACAGGGTGCTGTGCCCTGGCTGGGATTAATTGGCTGGAACGGTGAGTATGGGATTGTGTCCTTCACCTTTCCACCTCCCCCTCATAGCACCATTGTTGTTCTGAGTGCTCCCAGTTTAGTGATAGGAGAACAGATTAAACCTGTGCAACTCTACAGCTTTCTGCCTCTATCAAAGCCAAGTGCAGTGCTTCCAGAGGTGCAGGTTAGCCCATACCTAAGGCAATATGCCAGCCATATATCTACACATCCATCCCAACTTTGGAGAGAAAAACATGCTAGTAAGGAATAGTCCTTATACCCAAGGAAAGGCCTCATATTTACATAGGAATGCCTTTTTTCCACCTATTTGGGCCTACTGGATATGTTTTTTTCTGCCTAGAGCTTGAGGTTCCTTACTGACTATCAAAACAGAATTTTAAGGTGAGGTCAACTTGGTTTCTGCTTCTGGTTTTCCTGGCTTTGAAGTATCCATGCTTCAGCCTGGATCCAGCATCTCAGAAGCAACGTGGACAGAGTGCAGTGTGTCAGTATAGACCCAGCCATTTTGTCCTGCCTGCAAGAAGTTTGGACATGCAAAATGCCTGGCAAGAATATTGTATTATGGAAAAGACCACTCTCTCTCTCAGAATGAAAAGGACTTGGCTGCATGTAGTCCAGAAAAGGTAACTGTGGCTGAAGGTACAGACTCTACAATGTCTGACCTAGAAGATGCCAAAATGGTTGGCTATAGCCTTAGGGCTTTTTAAACCTTGCTGTATAAGAAGCAGAAATATATTATTGGTTTTCTGTTGTCTCATCCTGAAAAACGTTCACCTGTTATGTTTCAGATGGGGACCCATTTTAGACAAGGGAAGATGGAGAGGGCAAGCAAGGACAAAAGGAACACATTTTAGTTAGTACAAGCTTTTGCTATGGATTGTGACTTAAGTATCTTCAAGGTGATGTGAACTGCAGCCATTTTCCTTCCATGGCACAATGCTTTTATCCTGGGGGAAGAATTTTAAAAAACTGCTAAAAAACTACCTTGTTAGCTTTTCTCTTTCATAGATAGAAAATTAGTTAAATAGGGACACAGAAGTGATAGGAAAAGCCTTTTCACTTGTTTATCTAAACAGGAAAAAGAATGCATTGTTTCGAACCACATCTCTAGCCTTAGTGTATCCCTGTAAGATATTCCTGTGACTTACCTGCTATTGAGAGGCAGTGGCACTACACAGAACTTGCCGACAATGGATGACTCATCCGTGCTCCAAAACCGATTTTTGGGGATAAACTTCAGTGCCACGCTGTTTATTTGGCAGAGGGGAACTTGGTGGCCCAGCAGCCGTTTGCCCATCTCCTGGTGTGTAGGTCTGCAAGATGGGGTGAGTGATGTGAGGGAGAATGTTCAGTCAACCTGCAGATGCAGGCCATGAGAAGATCCATAGAAACACTGGAGGAACCTGCAGTAGTATTGTGAAGCCCTCACAGAGTAAAATGGAGTGAGAAGACTCATCTGTCAAAACATGACCATCTTACTGGCTGTCTCTCCATGTTTTATCTCTGTACTCAGGAATATTTCTGTATAAATATCCTTCCTGCCATCACACAATTGCAACCACTCTTCTTGCTCTTGCATATAGATTGAAGCACTGCTCAGCTTGCTACAGAGAGGTAAGGGGTAGATAGGTCAACACCTGTGGAATCATGAGTGCCATAGATAGGGATCAGTTATTCAGTGTTTCTTCCAGTACATGAACTAAGGGTCATCAAAGAATGCTAAGAAGTGGTAGGTTCAAAAAGATTGCACACAGTATAGAGTACCTTTTAAGCTGTAAAAATCTTTGCTGTGGGATGTTGAGAAGGCTAGAAAGTTTACATGACTGTACAAGTCATGGAATGGGGACTTGAAAAGTTTGTGGAAGACAAAAGCTAGTAATGACAAAGATCTCACCTTTGGTTCTGAAAGTCCTTGAGATATAACTTAGACAATGGGAAACATTTTGGGGAAGTCTTGCTAAATGCTTACACTAACATTTTTTATACTCTTCTCTAGATATTTGCTTTTGATTATCTTGAAGGTGGGATGCTTGGATAGAGGGACCTTTGATGTCCCTATGCTCTTACCCAGGCAATATGAACTGAGAAATGACAGAGGTTTGATTAACAGCCAATGATCAGAGCCAAGTCAGCCATGTGCTACAGAAGTGTGATGTGCAGACATTTTAAGTCCTTTCTGTGAAGTCCATCCAGTGTGCCTTACACTTGATCTGCTTAGCACCTCTGAGAGACTGGAGATCATTGATTTCCTTGTGCCCATGAAGAGTAATATGTGTGTAGCTGACTTGGTGTGATCCCAGAAGCAACCTGGGTGACTGCCTGATTGTAAATGTGATGGTAGGGAAAGGGGAGAGATGAGAAAAGGTGGCTCCTGGGAGTGGGCTGACAGCTGCACTCACAGTGTCCTCCTAGGCCACAGCAGCTGAGCCACAGCAATACACCCAGCCCCTCCCTTAGACTGCAGTAGTAACTGCTGGGGGTTGTGTGTCTCTGACTGTGTCTGGTTGAAGCTGCTAAAAACAGGAAGCATAACAAAATTGTGGTTATAAAGGTGAATAACAGATAGCAAATGGAGGCCATCTCTCTATGTCTACTGTCCATGGGCAGGATGCAGCCCTGCCCCAGGACAGAGGAAGACAGGACAGAAAGTCACTCCTGAGACTGATACCTGCAGAACCTTTGGATGGATGTAAGTCTCTTGGCTGGCTTTGGAGGTATGTTTTCTTGGATATTGGGGATAATGTCGTATGATATGTAAGGAAACAGCAAATGCAATTGGGAAGTGTCCTGTGTAACAAGCTCCTTACGCAGGAGCCCCATGTCAGCTATTGAAGCTTGAGGACATGTCTCTTGGGGCACATGTGGGTTAACAGCATCCTGAAGAGTGAGATTGGAATTGATATTTGGGAGAGGAAAAGAGGAGGGCAATGTGAGAGAAGACACAACCATATGAGTTACTTGCTGAAGATTCAAGACTAGCTCAACACTCCCAAGTGAGTCCCTCTGCACTTCTGGGAAACTATAGGATGATACACATGTCAGATCATCTGAAATAAGTCAGTGATCGATCAGTGTCTGAACTGTGATGTGAGGATCTATGTTTAGATGCCCATTTGATACTCTCAGCTTGACTGCACTAGAAGGCTGAGCTTTGCCTAGAGTGGGGAAGTTTGCCCTTTGCTACTAGTGGAAGTTAAAAGGGGTATCTTCAGTTTTTTACTTTCAAAACTGTAGGTTTATTGCTGTAAGCAAGTTTTTCAGTTTAGCCTTGTACTCCTTAGGAAGGCATTTAAATGAAACACAGCTACTGTTCCCCCAGGGTATCTCTGTATAGGTTACTCTGCTGTAACTCCACTGCCTCATTAAAACTGGAGGGTACAGCAAAGCCTTGGGATTGCCTGCCTGGCTCACTTCCCCAGGCAGCCTTTCCCTCCGGTGTTCACATGCCTCCTGCTGGACACCCACCAAACCCTGTGTCCCATAACTGCAAAAGTGCTACAATGGGTCCTGACCTAACCTGGGCGTTACTATTTCCTCCCTTCTGCATCTGTGGGAAAGGCAGATTTGACTTCCAAGCCAGGAAGTAGTTGAACAGATTGAGTTTCACCAGGCTGGAGTACAAACTCCAAATTGCGGTGCCTGGATGAAAATCTGTGACTGAGCTTCTGTGTCACACTGGAGAGTTGCTCTAGAGTGTGGCTTCCCCTTCTCTATTTCTCACCTCTACTTCCTGGCATCACAGGACTGAAGCAGCAACATAGCTTCAGGTCACAATGTTTTGGCTTAACAGTAAGGACTGTGTGGGAGTCAGCACTGGAACCCCTCTGATCCCAGGAGAGCTGGCTAGGGCTCCTTAGCAGGCTGCTTTCCGCTTCCTGAGGCAGCCAGCAGCATGTGCCAGCTGCATTGTGGTTCCCAGTCCACAGCACTGTGCAAGAAGGTGTAGGAAGAAGTGAGGAAGACTTCTGGGGAACTTCTATGTGGTGGGGAGACGACCCACCCTGGGACAAAAGCTGTGGAACTGGAGTTTAGTCCTTTAATTCAGATACAGTTTGGAGGAGGGTGGGTGCTTTCCAGAGAGATTTTTCTGTCTACAGAGCGAGTCTTGGTCCCCTGCCCCCTGGACTTTTCCCTGCAAAGGGAGCCTAAGAGCATTGCTGCAGAAGCAACAAGCTACTGAGACATATCTGACTGTGCAGAGATGCACTTTCCTCTTTGCAACTTCTGTACTATCAGGCATCAAGAGAAATGTCTAAGCCACTAAGTCCATCAGTCTGGAACTTCTGGTGGAGGGGGTTTTGCTGTAGCCTTCTCTGTCAGGCAGACTAGGGCTAATAACAATCTGACAGTGATTGGGGTTTGAATTGGCACCAGGCAAAGGTATGGTGTAGAAAAGGAACCTGCATAGCCACACAGAAATGTGCAAGTCTGGGGATCCCAGAGTACTCCTACTGCTGTGTGCACTTGGGGAAGATGTGGACCTAGTCAAGGTTACTGACTAACCATAGTATGTGCGTGATTTTTGAGGGCATTTATGGTAAATGTGGAGGGACTCAAGAAGAAAGGTTGTGGTTCATTGCTCAGGGAAATAAGCTATTATTGTGCCTTTCTTGAACCAGGATAAATACCCTTACACATGGAGCTTAATAAAACAGGCCAGAAGCATGCACTGTCACTCACATGATGATCTTTGCTGTGTCCTTGGTGCTGTTGCTGAAGAAAGTGACCTCAATGCTGGTGACTCTGTTTCTTGTCTTCTGCAAGTGGAACTCAACCAGGCTGTGATAGACTGAGCAAAAAGCAAAGCATGTGGGAGTGAGGGCAGGTACTATCACTTGGACCTACCTGTGCCACAAGAGGAGCTCTAGCATTCATTCCCTGGCACCACTAGCAGAAAGAAGGTTAAACAGATACAAGAAAGAATCTAGTCTCTGTGCTATGTGAGGCACAGGGGGCATGTCTGTACAGTCCAGTGTCAACAGACAGGCATTTTCAATCCCCTTTACTTCAGCTCTGAAGCCATGTGGCTGTGTTAGCTCAGTGCAGTGCCTGCACTGATAAATCTGTGGCAAGGGCTTTATCATGGAGATGTGAATGGTTATTGCTCTTCAGCTATGTGTCTCACACTCTCTGGGCCACAGCAGATGACTCTAATGGAGACAGTGTATTATAACTACCTGAGCTTCCCAGAGGATCTGCCTCATTTGGTCAGCACCCTTCTGACTCATTTTTTCCTCAGACTACTCACCACAGAATGGGGCTGAAGAACTGGTCATTAAATAAACTTTCACTTCCTTGGGCAGCTTACTCATGTGGACACCTGCCTGCTCTAGCAGGCCTGTAGGAAGAAATAAAGCCAGTGCAGGGAAAGCCATGAATAACACAGAACAGAAATACAATTGGTCACCTCCACTCACCCTGCCCCACTCCCCTGTCTTGAACAACAGATCCCTTTTTTATTTCAGTACAAATCAGAGCAAGTAAAAGATTGTGGTGTCTGTCTGACAGGTTAAGGTTCCCTCAGAAAACCTATTCTGGCTACCCCTGTAATCATCACCAGAGAACACCTTGGTGGCTTTTTTCATTCTTCTGCTAACAAACTGTTATCAGTTGCATCTGTGCAAATGAGCAAGAATAAAGACTACCAAGTCAGGAAACTCAGTGCAGATAGAAATGACAGTACAAATGCAAGATGCTGGGAAATTTAATTCCTTGGTCAAGTGAGAATACCACTCTAACTTCAGGCCTGCACCATTGACTAGCTGGCAATATGGCTTGGTGAGATGGGGAAGGAGTGGCTGATCTGAGAGAATCTATACCAAAAGAGGCTTCTCTGTATGTTCCTCTGGTATCACACTGAAATTAGCACAGAGGACGCTTTCTGTCCTCATGGCACAGCCCAGTTTCAGAAGCCTAAAAAAGGTATCTATTACATTCTCCCAATCCAGGTGGTTCATCTTTGGGGTTACCAGGGCAGATATTTATGAAAGGAGGTGACTCAGCAACAATGAGTAGTGTAGAAGAATGGGACTTCAGTCTTGAGCTAATATTTCCAGCTGCTTCTCTAAACAAGACATATTTTTTAGCAAATTGCCTCCTTATTAGGCAGGCAATGCTGGAAACTCTCAACTTATATGTGGGCCTTATGAAATGTTTAAAAATCAGAAATGTTCAAGATTTTAGTCTTCTACAGGGCAATATATGAACTTTTATAATGTCTCTATAGAAGCCTGAAAATTAAACAGCTTCTCACTCTTTCCAAAGAAATGTAAAGCAAATCCTGCTCAGAGAAATGTGAACTGCATACTGTGCTCTGCACTGACACCCATCAGGAATGTATTGTCATCTGCTCCAGGAAGGTCATGGTGTTACTGTACCTATTCTGGGACAGGATGACAGGAAGGGTTCCACACAGTCCAGGCAATGACCATTTAAAAACTCCTGATGACTTGCACAGGGGAACCCAACGATTGGACAGGAATGTTTCAAGGCACTGATATAGAGATGTACTGCTCGCATGTGATCACAGATCAGGTAGTTATAGCCTGAAAAGAAAAATTTAACCAGTGAGAAGCAGCCATGAGCCTTTCTGTTGGCTTCAGTCTTTTTGCACATTCCCAAGGACCTGAGAGGGAAGGGACACTCCTACTGACTCTGCAGTGATCCCTTCCCATTAACAACATATTGCAGAGCATCTCTGTGACTACAAGCCGAGATCTCACTGCAAGAGAAGTTATGCAGAAAGTTAGAAGTGTATCTCCCAAGCTAACAGAGTCCCTCAAAAGAGGGGGACCACAAGTCTGCCATGTCTCCATCAGTGTCCCATCGATGTGGCCCCAAGCTCTCTGTAAGGAGGTACAGTAGCTTTGGCTCCCACATGCACTGGAACCCCAGCTATGGGAAGTGAGGTAACATAGGTGTTCTGTGTAACTTGACCCTCAATGAATGCAGCTGACTTGTATGAAACATTTGAATGTTGAATGAATCCACACCATTTGCTGTGTAAAGCTCTATTCTCTAGAAGGAGAGGGCAGTAATTGCACAAGCTAAGAGAGACACACCTTGCAGCATGAAAACAAAAAGAAGCTTTTTCTAATGGTACCTAAGAGCCTTTCTAGCAAAAGAGTCATCTCTACTGAAGTTTTTGGCTTATAGGGGAGCGTCACTAAAATCACATATCTTTACAGGGGTGCTGCCAAGATATTTGATCTGTGATTTTAATTTCAGCTGCTTTGTGTAATGCTGAGAAGAGATATGGGCTGTGAACACATTTGTCTCGCTTTGCTGTCTGCCTTGGCTGTAGCAGGAGCTGCTTGCCAAACAGCATTTTCACAGTGCTCTAAATGGACATGAAAGACCTTTCCTTGGCCAGAGAATGTTCTCACCTGCAGAGAGGAATCGGGGGCATCCTGGCTGATCTTTGCCTCCATTGACAAAGTAATCGATGTGGCCTACAGGAATCCGGATCCCGAAATCTGAAAGGAGATGAAATGCCACTTCATTCTCTGACTTGGCTCTTCTGCAGGCTTTACTCTACATATTTATGACAGGTCACAATAACTGGTTGAACATTAGCAGTGCTGGAGCCAGCTCCCGTGCTGGAGACATCAAGGCCAGATTTCCTGCTTCTACACACCTACATTGTGCAGGTTTGCTGCATGGATTAGAAAGTGCTCCAGGTCCTGCCTTAAAATGAGTGAGAACTGTGGCTTCACCACCACCTCAGAAACTGTTTCTTCATTCCACATAAAGGAAAACAAAACTGACCACAACCTTAATATGGGATTATGAAGTATAACTGAGAGTTATGTTGGTAGTGGCTTTTGTGATCTCCAGGCCAAAGGTGTGCCTCAAAGGCACCACATAATTCTTCAGCGTATGTTCTGTCTGTAAAGACCTTAAGTACTTAAGAGAAGTTACTTTGTTGTTGCACCAGCTGTTGGTTTGACTCTGTGACTTTCCAACAAATGCTTTTGGTGGTCCCTCTCATACATCATGTGGGAAAAAGCAAAGTAAGACTAGACATATAAATGCCTTTCAGGTAGTAAAAGTCATGCCAAGCCGGTTCTGCATAAACTCACTCTGCTGTAGCAATCTTCCTTGAAGTGCTGTGGGGCACAGTCATCATTAAAGCCTCTCTAAATAAGAAACTTCCTTATCGTGAGCCTGAACTCACGGTAATCTGGCAAAAAATGGACATTGACCGACAGACTCCTTAGGAATAATGACGTCAGGAGGAACAGAAGCCCAGGCCAAAGAAGATGGAAACCAGCTTACTGTCAGCATCAGTATGAATGGCTTCCACGAAGAGGGCATCCCCGGGATCCAGGCGTTCCTCAGGGCTGGCTCTGGTGTACTTAGGGCCTGCAGGATCCAGGGCTGTAACAAAACAAACACTTCAACAACAAGTACCCTTCAGCCCCTCTCTTTCTTATTTCTGGACTAGTTATTTTCTCCAAAACATTAAAAATGTAGCTAGGCAGAAGTAAAAAATTACTCCCAGGTCACGCTGATTATAGAATCATAGAATCATAGAATGTTAAGGGGTTGGAATGGACCTTAAAGACCATCTAATCCCATGCCCTCCATGCTCCAGTATAGTTTCTGCAACTGCTGCCTTCCACTACAGCTTCCTTGCCTTACCATCCACTATTCCACGCCTCTTTTGTAGTGTTACACCTCCAGTTTCTAGGCTGTAAAGCTGTGACTGAGCTTCAAATAGCTCTGACAGAGTGGTTACATAGTGTCTTTTGGATTTTTGGTGAAAGACAATCAAACTTTTAACACCTTCCCTAATTGTAATGTCATCTGTATTAGCACTACAGTCTGAGAAATGTCACTGAAGATCAGCACTTAGGTGATGAATTCAGCACCACAGGCATTAACAAATCCAAGCACTACCAAAGTTTCATACTATCAAACAATTTTAAAACAAAGAGGATTCTGAGCCCTCTATGCACAAAGAAAAATCTTTAGCAATCATCTGTATTTTGGCTCCTAGAGCAGCTGCTGGGGAGTCAAAGAAATACAGAAAATTATCCTTGGCAATACCAAGGAACAGGTTAATGATATTTTTTTGCTGAGGTTTATCCTATTGACTTTCTGTAGAAAAGTAACCTCACAAGATTTTTTTTTCCCTCCCCAGGCAAAAAGAGTTTAAGAAGCAGCTCTGCTGCACATGCCACTTAGCCTCAGGGCTGGTCTGTTTCCCTGCTTTGGACTCAGTCCAGTTAATTCTTTATGGAGAAGACAATACCAACAATATACAAACTGACACGTCTGCACTTTTGAGGGAGGAGGGAAGGAGGAAAAACACTTGTTTCCTATTCTTTCTATAAATAAAAACTAACAATGGGTCTTCAATGTTCATTAATCTTGATACATAGAAAAAGCTGAGAGGTTCCCCACCCACTTCTACGGAAAAAGTTTAGTTAAAAGTTTTAAAAGATACTGAAAAGTGTTATTTGGTATAGCTTAAAGTTATTCCTGAGAAGGGAGAAACATCTAACATAAATAGCAGACAATTCCAGCAGAGCTCCGGGACAAGCACCTTTCTATCCTCTATTCTCCATCCCAGCTTCCTCCAAGCACAAAACTGCATGAACTCCATTGAGATTTACGGCCTCAGCAGCTAAGAAAACTGGGCACTGAAGCTAAACAGTGTGCCAACAAATTCCTTAAGGCTTTTTAATTTCCTTTGAAATGAAACAAATTGCTCTGTTGAAACAAGTTGCTCTTTTCTGAGTGCTTCCTTTTGCATAAGAGCTGTTTGATGCCTGAATGGGTTTTTGATTTTTCATTTTATAGATTTTAAAAGTACTTGCAGCTGTAGCAAATGTAGATTTTTAGTATGCTAGTATTCTGGCAGCCTAAGTTCATTGTTTATATATCCTAATCCCTACCACAGATTAGTAGCTCAGATTCTTTTAGCTGTTTAGGCTGTCTTCAAGGCAGAAAAACTGAAGACTATCAGAAAGGCCTACAGAACAAGACCAAACAAAAACCAACAACCTTGAGTCTAAGAACGCTGGAAGAACTCCAAAGCCCAAGGAAGAGGAAAATGAAGAACAGAGGGTCTTGCCGACCCTAACCTCAATTCCAGGGGTCTTGGACCAGTGGTGGAACTGGGGCTGGACTGAGAAATGTGTAAAGTAATGATTGGAGGGATCATATTATAAGAGCCATGGAAACAAGTGTTCGGGGGGGAGGAGATGTCATCATGTATTCCTAAAAGCCCTAAGCCTGGGCATTAAAGAATGTACCTTTTTATCTTATCCCACATTAACTTGGCTCAGAGTCCTGTTTTTGGGGGCACTCACGGCATCATGTTTATTTCAGTTCCTATACAATTTGCTTTGTTGCACAGGGAGATACCCACTGAAACAGGCATAGGTTAAAGAAACTCACTTCACAAAACTAGTCTGTGCTCTAATTCCCAAGACTCACTCTGGTTTTGCTCCACACATCATTTTTTATTTGATCAAAAATACTTCAGCGAATTATGGCTCTGGGATCACATTCTGTGAGTGTATGCGTGCATGTGAGGAGGCAGGAGATGAGATCACACATATCTTGGATCTAATCCCACCTATCTTCAGGCTACTAAATTTGAACTGGAATCTGCAATGCTCAGTGGGTCTGTGAAATTGCAGGACAAGCAGGAATGAGAAAAATGGGTTGTATTATAGCAGAATTAAGAATTAATGGAAGAAATAAACCTACAGAGGTTTTATTGCCTGTAGATAACATAAAGGGAAAAAGTCTTTAACTTTGAAGTTAATTATCATGATTGCATGGGAACATATCTGCTTCTGCTTATCTAAGATGTTGCTGATCATAAAATCTTGGAGCAGGACAGTGGCTACTCCAATTTCCTCCTAATGTAAACTTTGATTCACACCTTAAAAAAGGGCCCAACATAAAACTCAGGTCCTCTTAAGAAATGCTGGTATTTCATGCAGCGTGAGTAGTTATGAAATGTGAAGGCTGAACCAACATTTCCCTGGACTGCTCTGTCAAGTGTGCAGTGAGACCCTTCTTGAAGACACCTCTGAGAGACAGACCAGGGCTGAGGCAAACTGGGAACTATGGTCACACTACTGGAGACATTATGTCCCTTCCTTCTTGGTGGCATTTTCCCTCCTATCAAAATGAATCTCTGTCCTTGGGTATTCCCAGAATTTAACAAAACCTTTAACAACCTAATATTACTTACAAGCCAGCTGTGCTTTGAGGAGGAGGGAGGCATGGTGGTGGTGTGTGGCCCAGAGACCCTCCAAGGTCACTTCTTACCTAAATATTCTGTGACTGTATTCATGCTCCATACCTAAAGGCTGACAAGGCCCTGAGTGGAGCAAAACCTCTAAATGACAGGATCAGCCTATAACCATCTTGCTCTCACTGCAATGTCTTCCTCACACCCAGGAGTCTGTCTCTGTGTTTAAGGTCAGCTCTGATTTGGTACAGTTGGGTGTCCTTAGACCAGACTACTGTGAAAAGAGCTGACTTGTGGGAGAAGCCTCATCTGGGCCCTCCTAGCATTGACTCAGGCTCTTGATTACAGAATCACAGACTATTCTGAGTTGGAAGGGACCCACAAGGATCATCAAGTCCAACTCTTAAGTCAATGGCCCACATAGGGGATTGAACCCATGACCTTGGCATTATTACAGCCAAGTTTTAACCAACTGAGCTAATCTCAGGGATTATGTTCCTTGGCTGAGCTGTGTTGGAGGGATGACATGCCAAGCCCTATGTCTTACTGGTCCTGCTTTTATCTTGATGGCTTGACTTTCCAGCTTCACCTTGGGCTTGTCTTATCACTACAAACTTGCCTAGCAATTGCTGAACTGTGGATGACCCTGGCTCATATCACTGGACTTGCTCTGCTTTTCTTATCTAGACATGACAGGACTGTGTCCCTTGTCAGTGAGGCCACTGTCACTGCCTACCTTGCTGTCCCCTTGGCTCTCACCTCATGTTTTCCTGTAGAGCAACTGACTCTTGCTGCTCCCCCCACAATGCATTGTGGGCTTTAATTTTAAGAACCACAGAGGTATATGTGCTGTAATCTGGAAGCAAAGCATGTGGATGTTGTGGGTTTTCATTAGTCATGAGGCCTCGTATTCTTCTAAGTTGGCACCAATTTGAAGAGTGGAGCAGAGCTGAAAGAAACCTTTGCCAAATACACACAATCTCTGGGCAGTGTGGAGGAGACCGACAACTGGAAAATCAGTCAGACTCTTCTGAATTTAGGAAGAAGCCCATAACCTTGGATCTAATGAGCCCATATGTAATTAAAAGACCACTGTGAATGGATCCTCCTTCCTTGCTCTTTCATTCTATCACTTAAAGAACATGTGAGGATCCAAGACTCAGTTTTATGATACCTGTTATCCGTCCCAGCTGACCACCATGGAAGTGCCCCACCAGGCCCCCGACGTGTGCACCAAGGCTTACCCCAATGATGTGTATAGATGTTCCTGAGACTCCCAGGGCCTGCAGATCAACAATAATACAAATTAAAGCTTCTGTAGCAGAAAGGTGAAATACCCTGTCCCAGACCACACAGCAGCTCTGTAATTCTTCTAATGAAGGATAGCTTTTGAGTTGTACAATGGAAAACCAAATAGGTAAGGGAATGATGAGTATTGCCTTTTCTGTTTTTCAGAGGCTTTGTTTGGGTCCACAGATGCAAACCCAACCCTAACCAGGTTGCTTGGATGCTCCTGTTCATAACTACACAGCCTGTAGCTTCTCTTTCCACATTTTGCTTCAGACTGTGCACAACGCGGTGCATATCCAGGACTCCTGTGCTATGCAGTCTGGGTCAACAGTGCAAATGTTCATGAAGTGTTTATGCATATCTGGTTAATATAAGGATTTATCACCCTCATTGCAGGAGTGTTGTTCAGCTGTGCTGTGCCCAAACAAACTGGGTGGGGCACATCTGGGTATTTCCAGCTATGGGGAAGTATAAAGCAAATATAATACAGCTTCAAACCTCATTCCTTCCAGCTTTCTGGACAAAAGTTCTGAGCAGAAGAAGACTGTGTAGTGAAGTATGGACCTGAGAAAACCTAAGGCATGCTTTAGGTTGATCTCAGGCTGGAGAGGCAGCTGACAACTGGGATTTTTTCCAGCAAATGTCAAAACTCAAGAGAAAGAAGCAGAACTGTCATGCTCAAGCCTGGACTGAGAGAGAGGAAAAAAAAAGAAAACTCTGAAATAAAAAGCCCACTTGTCCAGCTCCTGGAGACAGCAGGTTGGGAGCAGGTCTCTGGATCATTTGCATGAATGATGTTCTCTGGCCATGCTGCCCCACACTGGAAATGCATAGTAGCTTACCAGAAGCTTGCTGATGAATTGTGAGATGGAGAGGGCCAGTTGTGTGACATTTTCCACTGCAGAAGGGTAGGCTCCAGTAGACCCATAAACCCAGTCTACTGCAATCACATTGACCTGTCTTGTCTGCAGTATGGCTTGGACAAGACCTTCAACCCAGGAAGGTTTGGTACCCAAAGCCCTGTGGAGTCATCAGAAACAAGTATGTTAGATGTTTCCAAAGTTGGACACATGCCAGTACATTGTTCACTGGTGCTGGAGCTTCACGTGTCTCAGAGGAGGCTGACAGACAGTTGCTGAAAGTTGTTTCTTGTGCTAGACACCCACACCTGGAACTTTTTTTGCGGTGGTGTAATAACACTTTCAAGAATGCACTGATTCAGGAGGTAACCAGATATTTTAATGAACAAGATAACATTTGCAGCATTCAGGCTGAGATCGTGATTTTGCTGTGGTGCTTCATTCAGCCACCACAGAGCCCACACGGAGTAAGTGAGCTAAGAACACCTGGATCCTTCTCTGCCAGCAACTGGCAAGAAGTCCTTGGCCAAATCACCTAGTTTTTCATGGCTATAGTTCCTCATCTCCAGACAATTAAAAAAGTAACCTATACTGAAGAATTCAAGGAAAGCTGATGAAGCTTTTCCTAATACCGTCTTGTGAAAAGTGTGCTATGTCACATGGAGGCAACACTTGATTTTCTGAGAAGACCCTGCAGGAGACAACTGCTGTGGTTCCACCCTGGTCTTCTACGCACTTTCTATTCAGCCATTTGCATTTCAAAACAAATAATGGTATATGGTCCCACATGACTGAAAAATGGCACAGTAAAATAAACTTGCAGAATAACGGCAGTTTAAAAAAACTCTCCTAGTTCAGCAGGAGGGACCAGTTAACACTGTGTGGGGGTGATCAAAGCTGTGTATTCTACCCCCTCTATTCATTCCCCAAGGACAATGGACCATTAGCAGCAGCTGCCCAGGGAGCCATTATCACCTTCACACCCAGCCTGAGGGGGCGGAGTTGATAATGGGCCATCAACGGTTCAACAATACCCCCTGGCTCCCAGAGTTAATCACCCATTGTGTGAGTCCCCGCCCAGGGGGAGGGACTGGGTGCTCCCTGAGGGAACATAAGTGGTGGGTAAGAAGACCTCGGGAACTTTTCGTCAGATCCAGAGGAGTAGCAGGACCTCAACAGGAGGAGATCACCGCTCTCTACCAGACTATAGCCATCATCTGCACCAACAGGTTTCTCACTTCTTTTTGCTTTGGACTTGGGGGAAACCAGGCGGGTCTCAGCACCAGGGCTAACAAACCCCTTTGGGTTTGTGCCCCAGGGCACTGGGTTATACTGCTAGGTTTTGTGAGTGGAAAGCAATTTCTCTTTGTGTCACTGTATTTATTGTAATATTATTATTAAATTTTAGCCTCTGACTTATAATCTCTCTCGTGGTGAGTTCATTTTCCCTGCTGGTTCACCTTTAAACCAGGACAAAACCCCAGCTCCAATCCTTACAAGAACAGAGGTATGACGTGTCTGCCAGACCTAAATGGTTCATTAATCCAAGCTGTTGGACATGAACTCTGAGAACACAGTTTAAAGGAACAAGAATCTTGAAAAGACTTTGTAATTAAAAAGGTGGGAAAAGGAAAGAAATAGAGGTAAAGGAAGAGAGTGAGAGAATGAGAGTGAGACAGTGAGAGAAAGTGAAAGTAAGAGTGAATCCAAATTCTAACATTTTAGGCTCTAAAAAATGTGACGCACACACAAAATAGGCAAGTGGTCACAAAGAAAAGGACTTCAAGTAGTGTTGTAATGGGGGGTGTCAGCAGCATTTTCTAGGGCTCTGGCCGCAGCCCACCAACAGCCTCCCAGACAATCTCCAGGTCCAGTTTGGGGCTGAGCACCCCAGGCTCTGTTCCTAGCAGATGCTTTGCATGCAGCCACTCTGCTGGGGGAGATAAAGAAGGTCACATCAGGAGACTTCCATGCCAGCCCCACCCAGTGCTTGGGAATGCCCCAGCAGTGTTTAATTTACCAGTAAAAACTTAGTCACAGTGCTCTTCTTTCTCTTACCTGAAGCCATGGATTATGATCTTGGTTTCCAGGCTGCTGTTGAAGCTGCAGTTCTTGATGCCATCATCAGCTAAAATCAGCTCTCCACAGCTAGGGCTTGAGGAGGTGAACAGAAGAAACTGGACCTTGAGTTTACTGCCCCGTAGGAAATTAGCTGTCTGGAAGTCAGTGCAGTGATGCTCTGAGAGTCTGTCTGTATTCCATGGAACAAGAGGGAGTGAGTAGCATATTTAGGCTGTGTCTGTGTATTGGGAAAAAATGCACCTCATTCTAATTTATTAGGAAAATGAAGGTAACAAGCTCACTTCTAAAAACTTCCTAAAAAGTTAGAACATAAATTTAAATGAGCCTATTCTGGAAACTTTACCTGACTGATAAAGGTGTTCCTTTGCCCTTTGATGGAACTTCAGCACTGGCTGGGGAATATAACCATGGATCTCATGCTGGCTTTGACTTATGGGAAATGTGTTAGCAAGTGGTGAATGACATCCTGTTGAGTTTTTTGTTGCAAGTTGGCCACACACACCAGCTACTAAGTACATTTATAAGATGGCTATTAGATTTTTTAAAAAATGGTTGTCAACAGGTAGTCAGCATGGGGATGTTTCTGTTCAAATTTTGGTAGGCTTAGTAGAAGGTACAGGTCTAACTGACAGTTGTATCAAAAATCCAGAAATAAATGTGAGAATGCTGATGATAAAATATGGAAATGTTGATGAAAAAAAAGGGCCAGTGATATTTGCCAGTTTGATTCATTTACTGGATGAAAACGCTCTATGAGATGGACAAGGCACCTACTGGAAGGCACTTTGATCTAGATAAAACAAACAAACAAACAAAAACCACCCTCAAACCTGTAGTTAGTGAAAAAAAACCTGAGCAAATTTAGTCTAGAAAGCAAACATAGAAGTTTAGCAGTATGTATGACTAGCAGTATGTGTGTTGTTTTATGTGGCTTAGTTGCATCCTTCTGCAATGACAATGCATATACCTTCCCTTTTCTGGATTGGAGGAAGTGAAACAGCCTTAAATCTGCATATACAATAAAATATATAGTTATTTTTTAAAAATCAAACAACCAGCTTCCTAATTTCCCTTAGAAAATACTTTACACCAGCTAGGCAGAACATGGTCTAAGAGTCAGCACAAAAGGGTGAGATTCAACATTCAGATTCCACCTTGTGGGATGTGACTATCCCTCACTGTTGTTTATTTTGCTCTTCCTGTGGAGGCAAGGGAAAAAGAGAAGTTCTCAGACATCATCTTGGAAGAAATGTAGATCATGAGCCAACTTAACTGGCAAAGGCAGGTTCAGTGGAAGCATGGTGCATGTCAGAAATGTCATAAGATGAAGGGGATAGTAAAGGTCAGGCAGGGGGTGCACTGCAGCGAAGCTGCAGGTGATGGAGGACTGTAGTGGTGAGTTTCATTGATAGAAAAATTAGAGAGAAAAATGGAAGCATAGCATTTGTTTATTTCCTCTCAGCTAAGTTTTCAAAGCAGGAAATGCCCGTGCCAGAGGTCAAGTGGTCCCTCTTCTGCTTCCTCATACTTCAGGGTAAACCTGGATCATTCTTGTAAATCAGGTTAGTGGAATTAAATCACTGAGAATGATTGTCTCAAAGCATAGGAGAAGAAAGGACCAATTTTGCACTACCTTTTCTACGGCACCCAACAAGATTATTGCCAGAACCTCTTGACACACAGCTTGTTAAGGGAGAATTGAATTCAGATCCTTCTACATAAAACTTTTAATCCCTTGCCAGGAACTCACATTTTTCTTACCTGTTTGTGCTGAGCTGAGCAGCAAGAGGACAGCAAGAACAATGAGCAGTTGTCTCTTCAGATCCTCAACCATCTTCTAGTTAGTTCACGACGCATACAAGGATTGTACAGAAAATAAATAGCTATGGTGGGTTGCTTGATCAGCTTGACTCTGTTAATGATCAACGAGTCTGTGCTCTTTTGGGAAAAAAAGGGAACAGGCAATTACCTCTGCTCTTATCTAACCATAAGCCAAAGTCTGAAGCAGAGGCTTCACTGACTTTTTGGTTAAAAAAGATGTTGACACACTTTTCCTCCCTGCCTCCCCTTCCTCCAGGCAAAGTTTTGCTTCAGAAACCAGCTAGTGAAACCAGTCTCAGCAAGAGATAGAGTTACAGTGCTTTGTCCTTGCCACCTAGACCTTTCTGCCAAATTCTGACTGGGAATGCTGGTTTTTCACAAGGCTTCACAGTCAGTTCATGCCAGGAAGAATCATTCTAGCCTTGCATCTGTGTATTTCCCCGTTGCACAGAATCACAGAATAACAGACTATTCTGAGTTGGAAGGGACCCACAAGGATTATCGAGTCCAACTCTTAAATCAATGGCCCACACAGGGGACTGAGCCCATGACCTTGGCATTATTACAAACCAAGTTTTAACCAACTGAGCCAATCATTGCATTGTTGTCTCTCTCCCATATTTCTGATTTTGGTCAGATACCTATAACAGCCAAAAGAAGGGAAAGCAGTGGATTACTTCTAAAATGTAACTGGTGACCATATCACCATAACATGCCCAGACTGCACATTTCTTAGAGCGGGGACACTCTTCACTTTTCCTTTGTTTTGCATTTCAGGAATCACAGGAAATAAAAGAATGACCACAGTAATGCACCAGTATCAAAAACATGCAAATAGTTTTAAAAGGCCTTTGAACAAAAAACTTTAGTACTTTGATGTATACAGATGGAGAAGCATAAGTGCACAACCAAATGTGTAACCAGGAGTCTGTCACAGGACATCCATTATATGGTGTTACCATCTCCCTGGCTGTGACAGACTTTCAGGTAAGGACACACTTGTTTCCTAAGTCTCATCGATGTGTGTTGGTCCATCTTGCAGAACAAGACACATTTGCCCTTGATCGTGTTAAATGGCAGGAAGGGCAATGAGAAAAGGAACATTCCCTGTCCAGGCACTATTCTACAGTGGCTTTATTTGAACAACAAAATGAAGAAATTGCTTCAATGTGATCAGAAAGATGACCAAAAACATTTCAAAAAGCATCTTTACAGCTATTAGTGATAGCAGTAATTTCCTTACCCCAGTTTGCTCCAGCTGAAGGTTTGGGACTGTTTTAAGCAGAAGATAATTTTATTTCCAAGTATCTTGAGATAAATTTCTCCAGTTTTCACTGGGGAGTTAGGCATCAGCAGCTGCCTGGCCTGGAGGAATATTGTAGCCCTGCCTCATCTGCATCTTCCCAGAGATACATACACAGATACATTCTGATCCTGAAATACTTCACCCTGGGATCAAGCTGGCATATTGTCAGAGAATTAGGTCCTTAGTGTCCTTTGTCAATCACAAACCTGTGATTGAATTTATCAGCCAAATCAATATTCCAAGAGTGAAAACTGCAGTATGAACAGCCAGTGCCTGGCTTCCAGCCCACATTTCATCTTTCCATTCCGACAACTGGATGCACAAATTCTATGATAAAACCATGGAGACTCCAACAGGCCCACTCCTTTTTCATTATATCCACAAATTCCACTGATCTGGATAAAATCTCAATCAATAAAGAAGGAAATAACTTTGTGAAATCATACCATTGGCAGTGACATGTCCATAGAAGCCTTCAGAGCAACAGTGTAGTTGTGAAAATGACAAATTTCTTAAAACAAATTGGGGCACCTAAAGAAAACAAGCAAACATTTCTTTTTTTCTTTCTTTTTTTCTTAAATTTAAAATTATGGCAATAAGCACTACTCTTTGTTACAGGGTGCAAATATTAATCTTTGCCAAGTCCTATGGAAATTTTGAAATACCCCTTATAATATAAGGCAGGCACCAGTATTACAGTCGAATGAATTAAACAAAACTGCAGCCAAGATGTGCAGTTCTGGTTTAGTTTTATGTATTTGCAGAACTGTTAAACAGCTTCCTGGTATTTAAAATTTCTGCAAATACTGTTTTTTAAAAAGGAAATGTCTGCATGAAATTGAAAATTGTGTTTTCTAAGCAGGTGGGGTTTTTTTCTGTAATCTCAGATTTAGTAACTCCAGGAATTTTTTATTATTATTTCAGCACACTGTGGTGGTTCCTTATGCAAACAGCAAAAGCCATTTAGTTATTCTGTGCATAAAATGCTCTTACCAGGAAAAGTATTTTGATATGAAGGGTTTTCTTTTTATTTCTTGTGAATTTAATTACTGAGTAATTACAGTTACATTAGTTCAGAAACTTAATGCCACTTATAATCACTCCCATTGGGAAGTAAAATCCCAATGGGATCATTGTTGCAAAGACTTTCAAACCACTTTAGATTTCTTTTAACAGTCCCTTATAGCATACAAGCATGAAGCACAGTGTGATTTGCTTGAGAATGAATAAGGGATAATTAAAGCAAACAAATTTGATATTATGCACAAATTCTTTTAATTAAAATAAAAAATAAGAATTGCACTGTCTGCACATTCAAGCAAATGCTCAAAGTGCCCAACTCAGCTGAAAATATTGCCTCCCTACCCACAAAGCAACAGCTGGCAGAGGAATATAAGCACTGCAAATACCCAGTAGTCAAGAAGTCTGATCATGGGGAAATTCCCTTAGACTGGAAATCTGTTTGTTGATACTGGAAACAATGCAGTTGTGGTAGCAGTGTGGAACCTTGGGGGAAGCCAAGTGTAAGTTAAGCAAATGATGACTATTTAAAACCTTCCCCTGGGGCCTTTGCATTCGAGGTAGGGCATGAAATACACACAGAGCTCAGCCCACTGTCCATTAAGGCCTGGATCCACCTTATTGCTGGAATACTTGGTCTCACAGTATTTCTGTCCTTTGCTCATGGAGTAGAAACCAAGGCTCTGTGTTAAGTGTATAGGCTCCTGTATATTGTTGCCAAGATTGACAGAAGAATCAGGTTTAGAAATTCAAACTCCTGACTTTCATAAAAGTGTCATAACTATGTCAGAGCAGGAAGAAAATATTAAAGATTTTCTTGGGGACTGAGGAAAGGAAAACATGGGGAGATCTGATTGGGTACTCCTCAGTCAGGAAAGAAAGAAAACTAGTAATTTTCCTGTGTCTTTTTTGAGTACTTTATGGATCTTCTATCTGGTATGAAGGTATAAATAGACATAAGAAGGGAGAATATATCCTTGCATGTATTCCTGTAGTTTCCTGTAGAGGGGCCTAGGCAAGGCCTCCAGGCACCAGGTTCAAGTTTCTCTTTCACTTTCTCTGCCCCGTGAAGGCCTAATCATCCTCTACAACATGGAGTGAGCAGTACAATAGGAAGAACTTAGACCTGCTGTAAGTGCAGGTGGGGAACCTCCTGTGGGTTCCTCCCACCCTAAAATACTCTGTTTCAAAGTCTAAGTGTCTGTCTCTGCTTCAGATTTCTCTCTCCTAACCCCAAAGATTTCATAACCTAGAGGAAAGTTGTAATGTGCAAGCATCTTCCCAGCAACAAGATTCAAAGTCTCTGACATCTTGGGAGGGCATTTTACCTTACAAGAGGACTAGTCAGTAGTAAAGAACACGTGCTCCTGCTATGAGGATACTGCAGGAAGATGGCCACGTTATGTTTCTGGTGTAAATGCTCTGACTTGGAGCCTTTATCAGGGAGAGAGGTCCCTTTGACACTTGAGAATGATTGAGAACAGAGGGGGAAAGGAAAGAGAGGGACAGAAAACCTTGGTGTGGGTTTCTATCACTGAGCAAAAGGAATTTATAGGATGGGCCTGACACCATTTGTGAGTTATGTGTCACAATATTCCAACACAGCTATGGAAACTGGGTCAGTATTATTCTGTTTTTGTAGGAACTGAATGAGACAGCATTTCTCAGCCCAGGGTGCAGTGTCATTCCAGCTCATGCTGCAGCCTTCAGTGATGAGTTAGGGGAGCTTAAAGGGATTCCTAGAAGGAGTGGGGGAAAAAATCACTCAGCATGGGAACATATTAATTGTTCATTTTGGAAGGTCCTCTTGTTAGAGACCTCTGTGATTGCCAATTTTTTTTAATCTGTTGTGTGAAGAGCAAAGCTGAGGTCACTCAGTATGGGGGTGAATAGCCCAACACAGCTGCTCATCAGTAAGTGTGTGTGCCAAGTGCACTGGGAGAGAGCCAAGTGAGGGAAAAACCTGCAGTGAAAGCCCCACTGGACAGCAGTAGTGCTGTGCTTGTGTCCCCCAGGACAGGTACTCAAGCTCCTGGGAGCTGAGCAAGCTTTGAAGCTGTAAGGTTTGCAGCTGAACTCTTCTCAGCAAGGGTAATGCACCATGAGTGGGATACAGGCAAAGGAGGTTGCAGTAACCACTCGCAGCAACTCACTGCCATGGGACAAAAGCTGACTCCCAGCTGCTACTGGAGTGGTAGAGTAGCAATGTTTCAGCAGCTTCTGAATATTTATGTTTCCCAAACTGTTGTGGTATTTTCCCTTTCTTCCTCAAAACCACTTCACAATGTCAAGAGGCCAGTCATCCATGAAAGAGAATCTAAGTGTGTTTTACTTTTGTGAATGGGCTTCTGAGCAGCTGGTCTAGAAGGAAATCCCTAGAAGTCAGAGTTAGTTTCTGCTACACTTCTTTTCCTTCACGCTGGCAGAAGGGTCACCCTCACAGAGACCAACCTTGCCTTGGGAGGAACAGGTGAGCATGGCCAGGCTTAGCCTCGAGGCCTCAAAAGGAGATATTGTCAGGTGCTGCTCAAACAGAACAGTGGACATTTTTGGCAGCATGGGAGTCAAACACCAGGCTCCAGGGAGTACTAGGCATGGAAGGTGTCCCTCCCCATGGCAGGGGGGTTTGAAACTAAATCATCTGTAAGGTCCTTGAATCAGAGATTGCTATATTGCAACTTGCTTAGAGCAATTTGGAACTTTTTTTTAAGGAACCATCCTTAATCCTGTGAAAAGACAAACGTTTTCTGTCTGTCGTCTATCATGGATAAGCAGGAGATAAGAGTTTCTGAACAAATGGCAGTAAAACCATAAAACCACAAACCACAAATTTACTTAACCATGCTGAGCTTTAGACAAAACTTTGAAAAAGGTTAGTCCTGTAGTTATAAGACATAAATTAAAACACCTACCTATCCTAGAGACCTAAATCAGTAAACATTGCCTAGTTAGAAAAAATACATAGCCAAAAGATATGCAGCAATTAACTACAGAATGTACAGTGCCCTCAGCAAAATTCACTATATAAGCTGGCCGAAATTTTACTTCTATGAAGTAGCACTTGAAGGGTGCAGACCCCATGCACTTCCCACCGGTGTTAATAAAGGTACTTTGGCTTACAGTCCGGCTGTGTGTCGATTCCTTTGAATCCATCTTCTGACACAAACCATTCTGTCACCATTTTCTGAGGCACCAAGCTGCGTGCTACGTGCCGAAATTCATTCTTCCCCTAACCTGTGGGGTTATCACTCCACATTATACTGGTTTAATTTCAGCTTTTCCATTAGCACAGCTGATACCTCCCTGCTGTAAGAGCAACAAAATTTCTGCCGCCAGAAACATAACGGAAGCCCTCTGCTGAACCTCCGCCCCTTTGAACCAGAAACCCCCTTCGCAGCATCGCCTGGCACCCCAAGCCCCTCTATGGCAGCCGCAACCCACCGGGGCACAGCGGAGGCGGCCGCCGCGTCCAAAATCCCCTTCCCGACCAGCGGTGCGGACCTTCCCGAGGCGAATTACGTATGCAGCACCGCCCAGCCCCTCCTACCGGCAGGGCGGGGGCGCCGTCAGACACTTTTGGGGTTCCGCCCGCAGATCCGGCGGGCAGAGATGAGGCTGCTGCTGTCGTTTCTGTGCTTCGCGCCCCTCCTGGGTAAGCCGTGAAGGGGGGGGTGAGGACCCTTCCCGAGCCCTTCGCTTTCCTCCCTCCCTCCTTGGCGCCCGAGATACCATGAGCGGCGGGAGCGGGGCATCTTTGCCCGTCGCTCCCCAGGCGGCTGCCCGGGCACGTGCCTCGCCCCGAGCGGCGCGGAGGGGGCTGGGCAGCCGCCGGTGTATTGGGTGGGATCCGCCCTGAGAAGCTGCCACAGCCGCCCCTTCCCCGGGGGGTCGTGGCCGCCCCCGGGTCCCCGCCCGCCGCCTCCCCCTGCCCCCCCCCCTCCCCCCGCCGCCGCCTCCCCCTGCCCCCCCCCCCGCCCCCCCCGACGGGCGCGGCGACAGTGACTCCGTGCGCGGGGCTGGGCGGGACCGTACCTGCCGGTTTCCTGTCGTTCCAAGGGGCAGCAGCCAGGACCAAGGGGTTTCCTGTCGTTCCAAGGGGCAGCAGGTGCCTCCCTCCCGCATCTAACTTTAGAATTTCGAGTCAGCGGTCAGCACTCTTAGGAACTCTCCACCCCGCTCTTGCGTCCCATTTGTCTCAAACTTGTAAATGGGAAGGTTACGGTAGGAAGTGGGTGTGATGGTATGGCACTCGCTAGCGATGACTTAATTTCCTACTCCGTTCGGTTACCTTGCGCTGCGGCAGTAAGGTGCTCCTCAGCACAAGGGGCAGCCTCCTCGTCCTTCTCCTCCTCCTTTTCCTCGTGCCGGGGGCACCTTTGCCCCCGGTTCCTGAGGTGATAAGGAGCTCAGGAAACAAGCTTTTATTGCAGAAATATTCTTGTCATCCCTGTATATGAACGTGCTGTTTATTTTGTATTCTGTGTTCCTTCTAGCTCAGGGAATAATCGAAGTTCTCAATGGTTTTGTGTTGGGTTTGGGGTTCTTTTTAATAGTCAGCTTTTTTAAAATTGATAGTAACTGCTGGCAACATGCTAATCTAAGGTCTTCTTAGTTCAAGTTCCACCTGTATGTCCGAGGAGCATAACCCTCACACCCATAACCCTTGCACTGGGCTGTGAATATTACAAGCATAAACAAAACTCACTCATTTTTTGAAACTGAAGATGTATGTACAAACCTTCTCGTTGTCATCAGAGGTAGCTGCTATTGGTAGATGGGCCAAGAAGTGTGGTTTAAACTATGAATATCTTCTTATCATTCCTCTAGTCTAAGGGATTTCTTTTTTTTGCTTCAGGAGTTTCCTGGATGTGCCTAAAACGAGACTTGATGTATCCCTTTTTAAAAAAAGAACAGTCCCCCTCTTGCTTTTCCTGAAGGCTTTAAGCAGCTGGTTATGCTACTGAGTGTTCAGAGCAACTCTTTGGTATTTCCTCCCCATACTATTCTAGAAATCTTCAGCTTGTTTTGTTTCAAAGAGATTGTGACGTCCTATTCTGTAAGTGAGTGTTAGGATACCACTGGAGCAGCCAGGACACTGCATACCCTGTGTTCAGCCTTAGGTGCAATTTCCTTATCTCGTTTGCAGGGCTTTTGCAGATAGTTCTAAATGAATTTTACTAATGCATGATTTACTGAGTAGCCTCTTGAAACTTTTTCTGGGTGAAGCCACTTCATTAGCTTACACTACTTAACTTGGCATGCTACTGCTACTCTGAGCATCTGAGTCTGAATGCTATGGACTTATCCAGGAAACAAGATTTCAGGTTCCAAAGAACATACAGTATAAAGGGAGAGATAATGGTAATTGGACAACTGAGGAGGGTAATTGTGGCTGCAAGTATCACAATCACCTCCTTTAATGAAAAAAATAGCAAACTCTGCTGTCTTTTCTTCTGTATAAAACTTTCATTCTGAAGTGGTTGATTAGAGCAGGAAATCAGGAATGCGAGCTCTTTACTGTTGTTCACTAAATTAAAAAGGTGGTATTTTGTTCATTGTTTTTTTCCATGCTTGCATTATTGCTACTATGTGTGTGTTGACTATGTGTAAATGAGGATCCACCAGTAGCATCCTGGTGTTCACAACACCTGTTGTGAACACCAGGATGCTACTGGTGGATCCTCATCCTCTTTCAGTCTTCCCCTCCTGAATACTTGCCTTCTCCATCCAAATTCAAAGCACCGCACTTATCCCAGTTGTGTTGCTGAACGTCTGGAATGGGAGAGGGGTGATGTGCTTCTTCATTCCCCTGTGGGAACCTGTGACACACACAAGCTGCCTGGTAGCTTTGGTGTCTTCAGAATTTGTACTAGGCAGAAAGCGATTCCTACTCTTCACAATGCCCTGCCAGGTCAGGCTTTTGTCTGATAAAACCTTAGACTTGCAAATTAGAATGCAAAGCCTCACCTTGAGACTATGGAAGGACTTTGATTTTAGACCTACCAAGACCATGTTCCTTCTGTCCTTGGAAATTCAGGCCAAAGCTGTGCTCAGATTTTGGATCCTGGAGATTGTGTGTGGGTGGAAAAAAAAATCAATGTCGTATCTGTGGCCTAGTTTGTTGAGGGAACCCACAGAGAGGTCTTTGAATCCTCCCTGGATGAGGTGAATCACTAACACCACACCAGCAGGAGGATTGCAGAGCAAGCCACACTGGTGGGATGTTCTGATGCCCTGAAGACAGCAGCCAAACTTCTAGTAACTTTAGCAGAGTCAGGACTTCGCCCCAAAAGCAAAGGAGATATGGGAATTAAGCTGGATATGGTAACTAGAGCACCTAGAAACATTCTGTGTCTGTAGTGCTGCTCATCTGAAAGCCAGGCAACTCTTTCAAGGTTCTGAGCATCAACTCATTTTTATGCAGTATTATGGCGTTCTAGTTCTTGCATATTTTGCTGGGTTCCTTAATGCTTCATTTCCCAATTCAACTTATTTATAAACATGGAATTAAGCAGAGAAAACCTCGTTCACCTGAAAGAAGAGGTTACCATCTACAGTACTGAGCATAGACTGACAAATAATTTTTAGCAACTCTCAGGTTTTATTTCAGACTTCTTCTGAGTGATCAGCATAGAAACAAAATGTACCTCAATGTGGCTTTTTGTTTCTTTCTCATTAGGCTGTTTACCAGGTTTGGGCTGGCTTTTGTTTTTATTTTAAAATTTCCTCTCTTTTTAAATCTACACACAGAAATATATGTTCCTTTCTACATTTTTGTTGATCATAAAACCACTGGGATTGCTCAATATTTTTTCCTGTGTCTCTCAGGTCCATGGGAGTTGTTATGGGAACAACATTATAAGGCATTGGGATGAAGGGAGGAAAAACTGGACTTTTGACAAATTCATGTTGCTTGTAGAGTGTGGTTAGTTCACACATTGCAAATAGAAATGTTAAACACAGTTTTTAATGGTACGAATGGAAAAATCAGTCATCAGCTCTATGGAGCTGACACCCACTTTTATTGTCCTGTAACCTCACTCTTGAATCTTCCTGAATAAACAGAGGAATTTAGGAATGTCTCACAAAGGAAAAAAGATCAAAGCAAACCTCTGTCCTCTGCTTAAAAACTCTTGATAAGAGCTGAGGCTGTTGCATCACAGTAAAACAAAATAGAAACAAATTATTTTTACCATTGCTATTTAACACTATAGGATGAACACAGAGTGAAAAATGTTACAAATAGTTTCTTGGCTTAATGTAATTAATGGTCTTAGACCTTAGAAAGCCAGGATCATCTCTGAATTGCATACACAGACTCCTTTGATCTTGAGTGTGGTTAAGGGTGTTGGTCAAAAAAATAGTGTATGTAGATTTGTCTGTTTTCGGATTTTTATTCTTATGGCACTCCTGTCTGTTTACAGTCTATTGGCTGTGTTCAAGGTGGTGTGACTGTAGGCTGTTTGGGCAATACAGGGTTTGTAAGAGACGTAGGTTGTAGTTTGGAGTACATTTAAGCTGATGTTGCCACAGGACAAGAACAGTTCCTCTCTATGGCATTCATTTGTGCCATCCTTTGTAAATACAGAATTGCAAAGATGGTCTGATTGAAAATTAACTTGTTTGAAGGAAAAACATTACAGAGACAGATTATTTTCTCAGTCCCATTGACCACAGAATCTACAAAAAGACTGTACTAATACAGAATAGAAAGTGCTGCTATCTGGATGTTGGGAGTAAGTGACCAGAGGATTTAGAATCAAAGAATGGTTTGGGTTGTAAGGGACTTTAAAGATTATCTAGTTCCAAGCCTCCTGCTGTGGGCAGGGACACCTTCTACTAGACCAGTTTGCTCAAAGCCCCCTCCAACTTGGCCACAAACACTTTCAGGGATGGGGTATCTACAGCTTCTCTGGGCAACCTGTTCCAATGTATCTGGACTGCTTCTGAACTGCTGCTTTTTTTTTAATTTATTTTAAGTAGTTCAGAGTAGGCTTGAATGCAATTCAGCTCTGTCCCTAAGCAAAGCCTAGAGCACAGTGATCCTCCCTAACAGATCACCACTGCTAAAAGGGGTGATTCCCTGTCCTCTCTGTCCCTCCCTTGCCTCATGCTGCCACGTGTTGGTCTGGGCATTCACTGTATTTAGTGCATTACATTAATTGTCAAAAACTCCCAGCCGTATAAACTTAATGAACACTGTTGGCTCAGTCTGACAGATCAGGACTGTGAGACTGCAAAAAGGAGGGCAAAAGCAGGTGGAGGGGAGGGAAAGTGAGATGTCTGCACACACCCACCCATGTGTGGGATCTGGTATTTGCTTAATTGCCCTGAGCTAATCAGTTGTCCTGGGCAGGGGCCACAAGATTTTTAGAACAGGAGTTCTTGCATTGAGGCTCCCTCCGGAAGGGAGGGCTTTGTTGTTTATGTTCTTGGCAAGAGAACTAGGTAAGGTTAGGTTGCCTCAAAGTACAGGTAGTAATAGTTTAGTACATAAACCCTTCTGAAGCTGGAGTTAGGTGTTTAGGTTATCCTAAATTTGTCTATGCAGAGCATGTCATGTTACAGAACATACAAATATGTTTTTACATGCCCTCTTCCCATCAGTGCCCTATATAATGTCTCCACAGGAAAAGATTTGGATACCATGGCCCTGCAGTAACTTCTCCTCTGTATGGTGAATTCCCTGGAGTACTGCCCTGTTAGTGGACTCTGACTGTCGCAGAATACATGAAGTTTTCCAACTGTAGAACCATGTAAGAAAGACTCTTGTAAGGCAGAGATCAGTTTTCTTTTATAATAGGACCAATTAAATCGATGATCAGAATAATTTGTGACTGAATAATTATCAATAAAGTCATAATGCTGCTCAGAGGTAGTTTCTGGGGACTAAGAAGACAGAAGGAATATACAAAGCTAAAGTACTTGGGTTTTAAAGCTGCACTGATAGGTGAGTGATAGGAATGATGGGAATTCAGTTTTGTGCTAGATGGGTAGTAAGGAGCAGCCAGACAAAATGCATGTGGTTTGCTTAGCAAAAGTGAAACTGCTTAAACCAGGGTGATGATGAAAACTGGGTATAGGTGATGTTTGCTATTAATGTTGTATGTATCTAGACTGTTACATCAGAAATTTCCCCTTGCTGCTAACGGATTGTAATTTTGTGAAGGTTTTTCTCTTGCTGCTACCTTTAGTGTGGCCCTGGTGACTATGTACACATATCTTTATCCTGGTGTATGAACAGAGTTGCTAGAGATAGAATATTTTTGTTGATGTTTGTTTAGTATTGGATGAACAGACTTATCTGAAACTAACCTAAAGCAACACTTTGGAAAAAAGAAAACACCCGAATCAAGAAGGTGCCACAAAAATAAAAGCCCACACATTTACATTCAGAGAAAGGAATATCTTTTCCAGCTTGGAAATACAACCCACTGGGTACTTTTAACATTAAGTTTATTTAGAGGCATGTTCTTGATTTTATATTAAGAGCCAAAATTTTAAAGGTTAAGAAAATCTGCAAGAGCTGCACAATCAGTATCCACGTTGAGACGTGCACTGCACTCTTAGCTTCAGTTTCAGATCTTTGAAGAAGTAGACTTGAGCTGCAAAATTTTGGATTGGACAGATTCTGTCCTTAATTCAAAGGCAAAGATGTGTGGGTTTCAGTTGTGCTGTTGGGAACCAGATCCTCCTACTCACAGGAGAGTCAGAGGTGGGTAGATTCCTGGAAAGAAGTTGTGAAGCCAGACACAGGCACTCACTCCCACCCACCCTCAGCAGGATGGGGTAAAGAATGAGAAGGGCAAAACTAGGGAAAACTCACAGGTTGAGATAAAAACAGTTTAATAAGTGAAGGTGGAGGGAAACAAAGAGCAGGGGGCAACGAAGCGATGCAAAGGCATCACTCATCCCTTCCCATCAGTGAGCAATGGCTACTTCAGAAAACCTCACCCCATCATTTTTATTCCTGTGCATGACTTATGATATGAAATATCTCTTTGGTCAGTTGAGGTCAGCTGTCCTGGCTGTGTCCTCTTCCAACCTTTTGCCCATCTCCAGCCTACCCCTAGGACTGGGCAGAGTGAGAAAGAGAGAAGGCCTTGATGCTGTGCAAGCACTGTTCAGCAATAGCTAAAACATTGGTGTGTTATCAACACTGTTTTGGGCACAGATTTAAACCCCAGCACCATTGCTGGGGATGCTATGAAGAAAATTAACTCCATCCCAAGCAGACCTGGTACACAAGCCTGGGGCAGAAGGGAGCATGGAAAATAGTAGGAAGAATATGACTCGGCAAGTGATCTGAGGGCCAAGGGGAGCAGGAAAGACTTGAATAGGAACGAGAGTGGAGGAGCTAGAGAGATCTGTGAGGTTCAGCAAATGGAAGAGAAATGTAAGTGGGAACAGGACAGAGGAACTGAAAATTCTGGCTATTGTAAAAAACTTAAATATTTTTGGAATAAAACTTACAAAAGGTGTTGGAGATTTGCACTTTCCTCTCAGTTCTGGTGTCAGAGTCAGTTGTGTCTGACCTTGGTGGCACCTTTATTCCTGCATATCTGATGTTTTGGTCCTCTGCTTTCCCCATTCCTCAATTTCATTCCCTGGAATTACACAGGATTGCCTAATCCTTGTCATAGCCAAGCTTTTCTGGATCTTGATTCTATCTAAGTTCTGCTGGGATCCACTGAGTCCTTCTGAGCCTCATAGACTGAGGTTTTGATAACCATGGCCTTCACTGAGCTGTGCAGTGGAACATGGTCTTTTACTCTTCTCTTCAGGCTGTGCAGGTGTACAGTGTAGAGGGAGTTACAACATAGCTGGGACCAAGACGGTCTGGCCCAGTGTCTTCAAGGTACCGGTGAGAAGTTTTTAGACTCTTCAGTGGACAGTATATTTAATCTCTTTGATACAGAAAAATGTCTTGAACATGCGGCTTGTCTAGCGAGTTAAGGAGGAAAGGGAGACAGCATCTCCACCTCTGACAGCATTTTAGAAGACTTTACCTCTATCCTACAAAGGTTTAGGACTGTGGATGCTGAGTGGAGAGAGGCAAGTGCTCTCAGTGAAGTGTGTAAACATGGGGGAAAATAGCCCTTAAGATGCAGCTCAGTCCTCGTTATTTCCTGCTAGCTGTTTTAAGAAGCCTGCTCCATGGGGTGGGTGTGGTCACTGTGCTCTAAGCCGGCCTGTTGGCCAAGGGAATGCACTTCCTCGGTTCACTCACTTCTGATCCATCTCATGCATGAGCACTGGGGTTCCCACAGTAAGTCACATCTGGGAATTGCAGACCTTCTGTAGTGTTTTTGTTGTTTCCTGTGTTGGAGTGGGAGTGTGTGTCACTTTAACTTTTAGCAGATTGCACTCTCTGCATGACTATTTCATTGCAGGAACAGGAAGACAAAAAAAAGGGAGAGAGGGAGGAATGGATAAGTCATGTCCATGCTTTTGGTCAGCAGTGTAGTTTTAAAATTACTGGGTAAACCTTTGCATGGGAATGCTGCCTGTTATTAGGTCCTTGCTGAGGGATATGACTGAAGATAGGGGTTTTGTGGTAGGGAGGGACCCAGAACTGTTGGTGGTTGCCACTGTTGGGTCTTGCCTTTGCTGATGTGTAGAGTTCTGCAGATGTAGGTGGCCCTGTATTGTCCAGGGGTGGCAACACACATCTCTGTGAATGTGCTGCAGTAGGCAAGTGAAAAGCTCTGTTTCTTAAAGCTTGGTTGTAATAATGCCAAGGTCATGGGTTCAATCCCCTGTATGGGCCACTGACTTAAGAGTTGGACTCGATGATCCTTGAGGGTCCCTTCCAACTCAGAATAGTCTGTGCTTCTGTGATGCTACATGGGCTGCCCGGAGAGATGGTGGATGCACCATCCCTGGAGATTTTTAAACTGAGATTGGACGTGGCACTGAGTGCCATGATCTGGTAAACAGACTGGAGTTGGACCAAGGGTTGGACTTGATGATCTCGGAGGTCTTTTCCAACCCAATCCATTGATTCTATGTAGGATTTACAGTCATTCCTGCACGAATCTGATTTTATCTTGCAACAGCCTGGGTTGCTGCTACACCTTACTGCCATCTGTGCTCTCTCTCTCAGCTGGAGGTTTTGCCTGTGCTTTCACACCATGGCTCTAAGTGCTTTCCTGCTGGAGTTTGGGAAGTGGGTTGTGTTTATGGCCTGTGGGAGAATTAAGAGGAGTATTGGTCCTCTTACTGGTAAATATTCTGATAATCACTCTGAGCTAAACATTCATTTCAGGGTTTTTTGCACCTGGTGGTTTTGAGGGTTAGGAGGGAACTTCACTCTGCTGCTCACAGTTGCTGGGGGAATTCAGAGTTTTAAAAAAACCTAGGAAGGGAGTAGTTGGGAAGTTACAAAAAGTGTAAGAAATATCCACTATTTAAAAAGCCCGTCTCCTGAGGCAAACAGGTCTTTGCTACAAGCTAACCAGTAAGGACTTTTTTTCCACCCAACTTCAGCAGGTAGTGTGTTAATGTCTCATGGTACAGGGGACCCTAACTGCTGCTTGTATAGACCTAATATAGACATGTATGCATTTCAAACAGCTACTTGAGACAAATAAAACAAACAAAAGATAGTGTTAAAAATAAAAAGGCGAACTAACTTACAGATGTTCTTCAAAAGAACTAAGTCTTAGATCAGCTCCAAGAAAAGTAGTGAAGAAAGTCAAACTGGGTAGACAAATATAGTACTGAAGCATTTATTGCTGATAAATAGAGTATTAAATTCTACTTACTCAGTCTGAACAGAACATGGACACCTTTAGCCTGCTTAAATGAGTCAGAACTAGTCAGGTGAATATTAAAACTCAAGTACAGCACACTGGGTTGCATGGATCTGGCCGCTGGAGAAGTGGGAGCAGAAGATGATGTAGACAAGATGAGACACTGGATTTGCAGAAGAGGCTTTGACCATACAGTGTTGGCTTCTCTTTATCTGTGTCACTTCCATCATATGATTTGTTTGAAAGGAAAGAACAAAGGCTTGGCATAAGAAGGAACTTGAAGTGGGCTTTAGGAGATGCAGGATTAGGTGGATTGATGTTTCTGTAGAGGCTACTGGGGGTCTTAGCACAGCACTACTTTATTGTGTGAACTTTATCTTCAAATAATAGGATACAATAAGGAGAGAGGGAGAAAGCAGAGAAACATTCTTTTTTCTAGCCTTCCAAAAATAGTGTATGATATTTCCCCCTCTTTGCTCACAGCAGGGAAGCAAATGATGTAGAAAAGAGGGGAAAGGGTGCCTTGAAAATTCAGAACGCATGTCATGACACATACTTTCCTCAGAAGCTCAAAGATACGTGGTTGTGATTTTATGCAATATTTATGTATGATTTCCTTGGAAAAAAGGAAGCTGACGGCATTGAGGGGGAGTTTTCTTCACATTTTCACTAGTCCAGTGAAGCAGGGAAATAAAACCAGGAACTGGACATTTTTAGATGGGAGGAGGTGGCAGTTGTTCTGGAAAAGTAAACTTTCTATCGTCCTGTTTCTGAGAGCCTCAAGTTTCCTTAGGCAGGACCTCTTCAGCTACTTGCTGCCCAACATCCATCCGTCCGTCCATCGTTCCTTCCCCCCTTCGTTCCTTCCTTCTGTGAGAAATGCTCACATTTACCAATAAAATTTAGAGAGAACAAAGTCATCAAAGCAAAACTAAACTTTTATTTAACAAATTCAGCTGAATCAGGTGTGTCCCTCTGGCCTAGGAGACAGACCCCAAACAAAAAGAAACAACTTTTTATACTCTTTCCTGGCTGCAAAGGTTTCTGCCTCCCTTCCTATTGGTCAGTACTAGAAGGCTTACAGTCTGGCTACATGCCCAAGACCCCCTCCAAAGGCGCAAAAAACCTTTGGAAACTAAACTACCCCCTCGCCTATTCTCTTCTTTATCAATACAGTTCCTTTAGCTTCAGCAAACCTCTAATTCTGTTTCTAACACTTCTTTCCTTCTTTCCTTCCTTTCTTCATTCCTTCTTTCTTTCCTTCTCTCTTTCTCTATTCCTCCTTCCTTCCTTTTTTTTTCTCTTATGGTCTCCACACAAATGTTGGAGCTCATGTGTTCATGTCTTTTATGGAAATTGTTAATTGAGATTGGTGGAAAGAGATGCTCATACTGGAGCAGTGGGAGCAAGTGAGATGTCTAAATGGGTGTGAACAAGATAGAAGACAAAGAAAGCAGGTAGGTTGTGTTGTAAAGATGTGGGAGTGGTAGGTTAACTTGTTTGGTCTTAAGAGTTCCTGTGCCTGGAAAAGGCCACCTTGTAAGTGCAGACAAGAAGCAGCAGCAACTATAGTGGCACGAGAAGAGTGCTTTTATAGGTAAATTGTAAACAAACTGGTTATTCTGTAAAAAGTAAGGCATAGAGAAGACCTGTGTGTGCAGTTCTCTACCCAAGTGCACAGAACTGTTTCTCATTGCTTGTCTTCAGTGTCCTATCTGAGAAAGTCTCTTTGATGTGGCAGCAGGCAGGAGAGCTGGACACAGTACACTGACGAGCATTGCTCATTGGCAATGGGAAAGGAAGGCCTGGCTGACCTTCTATTTACTTTCTCACAGAAGGCATCTCCCTTCTGGGTATCTGGGCATGGAGCAAGATGGGTTTTATAGTTTGTATTCTGGACTTGTATACTGCAGCAAGTGACTTGGTGTGATAAGGCTGTATTGTTTGCATTGATTTGTGAACAGTAGTAAGTTTGCATACAATGGTGACATGAGAAGCAAGGGAAGCACAAAATGATACAGGAATTCGTGCATTCTTAATACTGTTTAGGAAAAAAAATCAAAACCAAAACAAACCCAAAACAGTAGCTGTCACTTGCAAACAGTTGGCTTGAGGAGTAGAAATATTTATGTTTTACCATGCACAGTTACTGTTTAAAGGGAAGTTTTACATGGTGCATGTTGGGAATGTTGCCTTAGTTGTAAGACCTCATTTATAAATGAATCATGCCCTTCCTTCAACTCAGTAGTAAAAAATTACCTGCTATCATGAAACTGTAGCCTCTGGAATAGAGTCTTTAATGCAAGTGTAACTTGAACTCAGTATCAACGTTTTTGGCTATGTCCACATAAATGTCTGCCATAACAGTAATTCTATGATTATTTTAGAGCTATTTGAAAGTAGGAGGTGATTGCTGAAGACAGAAGCAGGGACACAGAAATGTTAATGGTTAACATATCCCTTTCTGACAGCAAAATTTTGTCTGTTAGGTCAGTAGATTTTTTTTCTTGTAAATGTAGCTGGTTTTTGTAACACTTAGGGAAAGTCTCTGATGCCTCTTCTGTTCTTATGTGTTTATTTATATTGAATGTCTGGGTCTTTATAGCAGTTAAGGTTTTTGGACAGCTCCATTTCTTGCTGACAGCTCTGCTAGGTCTTAGAGGTTTGGATGCTATTTCACATATGTTGGCTGTGAAATAAACTTGCTTAAGTGACATTTTCAAGGGAAATCCCTTAGACCCCCATGATTTCAGAGCAGGTGCTTTGAAATGAGTAGCAATTTTGTGTCAGAAGCATCCTTTTTACTAACTGAATATTCATGCTGGAAAAATTATCTTATTTGCTCATCAGGAACTTCAGTCTGGATGTCCTGCAATAAGATGCTAAACCAGATTTTGCTGATGATCATTTCACCTTTTTTCACCAGACCATGGGCAGGAGACCTAATTAAAGTGAACAGATGGAAAGTACTAAGGATAGAGGGGCTTAGGATAGGGAATGTGCTGGTTTTAAGGTAAACCAGCAGGAGAGATGGACCCACCACAAGAGAGATTATAAGTCAGAGCTAGAATTAAATAATAATATTACAATAAATACACTGACACAAAGGGAAATTGCTTTCAACTCACAAAACCCAGCAGTATAACCCAGTGTCCTGGGGCACAAACCCAAAGGGGTTTGTTTGTCCTTGTGCTGAGACCCGCGTGGTTCCCACAAGTCCAAAGCAAAAGGAAGTGAAAAACCGGTTGGTGCAGGTGAGGGCTGTAATCTGGTTGAGAGTGGTGGTCTCCTCCTGTCGAGGTCCTGCTGCTCCTCTGGATCCAGTGAGGGGCTCCTGAGGTCTTCTTACCCACCACTTATGTACCCTCGGGGAGCACCCAGTTCCTCCCCCAGGACGGGGACTCACACAATGGGTGATTAACTCTGTGAGTCATGGGGTATCCCTGAACTGTTGATGGCCCATTAGCAGCTCCGCCCCCTCAGGCTGGGTGTGAAGGTGCTAATGACTCCCTGGGAAGCTGCTGCAAATGGTCTATTGTTCTTGGGAAATGAATAGAGGGGGTAGAATACAGCTTTGATCACCCCCACACAGTGATAACTGGTCCCACCTGCTGAACTAGGACAGGGAAGAAGATCAGGACAATGGTTCTACCTGGAACTGGAATGTAGGAACTGCATCCTGTTGCCGTGCTTGTCATATGATTGTGCCAACAGTGTGGTTTCGGGTCATACTTCACTAACATATGCTTTAGTTTGCAACATTGTGATGTGCTTTTAACCTAAATTTCAATGTGTCTTATATAGCTACAGTGTTAGTCAAACAGTATTTTATAAAACAATTGTTAAAGTGACTTTTTTTTTCTCTCCCTGTAGCACACATCCACTCTGAGGACCAGTTGTTTGGCATTGTGGGAGAAACTTTTACTTTTCCAGTAGAAATAAAGCAAAACATAGAGGAAATTACTTGGAAGAAAAACAAGGATAAAGTGGCTGAATGGGAGGGCCAAAACACACCGATATATTTTACTCCTCTCCGCAACAGGAGCACGCTTAAAAAGAATGGGCACTTGACTATATATAACTTGGAGAAAAATGATGCTGGCACATATGAGTTACACTACTGGGATTCTCAGAATGAGTATAATTTAAAATTCATTCTTGATGTATTAGGTAAGTAGAGGAAGAACTGCATAAAGAACGTGCACTACTTTATTCACTTTAAAAAGTCTAGCAAGGGGAATTGCTTAGTTCTTAAGGAAGCAAACAGAAACAGAGTGGGGCTGATCTTTGGCTCTGTTGTTAAGTTGTTCAGGCACTTTGAACAGATTTTTGAAGGTGGCATCTAATTTGTGTGCCAATCATTACTCACCTTGGAATGATTTTTAGTGTGCGTGTAGATGGTGGACTTTCAGGTGGACAGCCAAACTCTTTGAGCAAGCTGATGTAATTATCCCAGGCATTATGTGTCTATTAAAAATGCTCCTGCAGGCATGTAATATGTGCTTGAATATCTGTGGCATCATCCTGTACAGATCTACTCAGCTTCACTAGTAGTCTTTGGGAAATATATTAGAGCAGTGTACATACTAGCCCTATTGACAGTAAGCCATGAGAAGCCTTGCACTAGGCATGGAAGAACCACAAAGAGGTGGTTTGCAGGCCACTTTTAGAAACACATTTCTTTCTCATTCACATGTGCATGTGCACACACACACCTTACATGAACACTTTTGTCTGTGCATTCTCCTACTGCTTTTGTTGCTTCAGCCCTTGTCCTGTGCTAAAATTCAAGGCAGTTTATAACTAAACTGAATGTTTTCTCTCCTTTTAGATCCCCCTTCAGAACCTAAAATAAATTGGAACATTGAGGGTGATAATCTTGTGTTAAACTGTACGTCAGATTTCAAGATGCCTCTGAATTACACTTGGAAGCTCACTAACGATCCACAAAGTCACCAGAGTCAGGAATTTTCCATCCCTGTAAAGAATGTTGATGCTACCAAGAATGCTACATGTTTCATTACGTTCTCACAGACGGAAAAGAGCTCCGAAATCTCTTTGTTTGAATGCATTTCAGGTAAAAAAGGTAATGAATGTGTCAGATTGCAAACACAGGTCTGAGAGGCTTGGTTGGGAAGCAGCATGGACTTTGTAAGATTTCTCCTGACTTCCTGGGAAGTTGAATTTAAAGGGTGAAAAGCATCAGATGTGCTACAAGTGTGTATATGTGTGTAAGGTTGGTGAAAGGTATGAGATTGACAGTTTGATCCCCCTGAAAGATATTTTTGGCTGGGATCTCAAAAGAATAAAACCTTCAGCTGTGACTTGATTGAGTAATAAGAAAGAGGGAGACCAACTAAATCTCTTCTGAACTTTCTGACCTTGTGTTACTAATGCTAATAACTTGTGCTCTCCATGAATTGGAGTGAAACTGTTCAGTCATTTCAAGTGAGTCATCTTGCAGCCACTAGATAAAATAATGTTTCATCTTGCATGTGCATGAGTCAATGAGCATACTTACTTTCCTCCTTCACAGAGAGTTATAAAAAGTAGAAAGAAGAATTTTCCTCCTGTTGCTTATTGCTTTTGGGACAGCTATCAGCTTAAGGCTTACATTTTTTCTTTTTCAAACATGGAGTTAGAACACATTTGGAACATCTCGTTTGTATGGTGTGTAAGGCAGTCCCTAACTGGCAAAATTTATCATTTCTGTGCAGAAGCAATTTTCATGGTTTACTGGTAAAGAATTCTTCCTTCACTGGAGTTATATGTTAGAAACTTGTTAGAAATGAGGCATGTGGTGGGTTGACCTTGGTTGCTGTCCCAGACTCAACTTCACTCCCAATATCTCTAATTCCTCCTCCTGAGCAGCACAGGGGGATGGGGAATGCAGGTTGCAGTCAGCTTGTTACACGTTGTCTCTGCTGCTGCTTCCTCACGGGGGGAGGACTCCTCACACACTTCCCCTGCTCCATTTTGGTGTCCCTCCCACTGAAGGCAGTCCTCCATGAACTTCTCCAACATGAGTCCTTCCCAAAGGCTGCAGTTCTTCTCAAACTGCTTCAGCATGGGTCCCCCACAGGGTCACAAGTCCTGCCAGCAAACCTGCTCCAGTGTGGGCTCCTCTCTCCTTGGGACCACAGGTCCTGCCAGGACCCTGCTCCAGCATGGGCTTCCCATGGGGTCACAGCTTCCTTCAGGCATCCATGTGTTTCAGTATGGGGTCCTCCATGGCCTGCAGGTGGATCTGTGCATTCCTGTGGACCTCCAAGGGCTGAAGGGGTACAACCTGCCTCACCATGGCCTTCATCATGGGCTGCAGGTGAATCTCAGCTCTAGAATTTGGAGCACCTCCTCCCTCTCCTGCACTGAACTTGCTGTCTTCAGGACTGTTTCTGTCACATATTCTCACTGCTATAACTCCTTGCTGTTATTGTCCAGCAGTGTTCCCCCTTTCTTAGGTGTATTATTCCAGAGACACTACCACAGTCACTGATGGGCTCTGCCTTGACCAGCGACAGATCTGTCTTGGAGCCGGCTGGTGTTGGCTCTATTCAACATGGGGGCACCTTCTGTCATCTTCTCAAATAACCCATCAAAACCATGCCATGCAAACCAAATACAAGATTTTTACTGAAATTTCATTTGGCTGAAATCTGGCTCTGCCAAAAAATGTAATAGCCATTGCCTTTCAAGCAGTGATGTGCCTTCACTGAGCTGAGGTACTTAACACATAACTGTGCTGGAGCTGGCTTAGGGTTTTGCTAAAAACTGACTCTGATGCGTTAATTTATTGAGGCTACTTTTTAAAAAACAAATGGCTACAACACATACTTGAGGTTGTGTTTCTACTGAAGTGGTGCACCACACAGTTGCTTTTTAACTAACTAATCTTTTTTTTTTTAAGGATACAATTCTGACAAAAGAAACAGAATTCTTATTGTGATTCCTGTCTTCTTTATGCTAGCTGTAGGAGTCGTACTATTCCTATGGGTAAGAGGTATGTATAGCATTTCCTAATTGAGCTTTATGTGCTTCAGGATTGTGCTTATCTAAGATTGTGTGGAATGTATGAGGGTTTCTGACCATGGGATATTTTGTAAAAGCAGTAATAGAAACAAGTACAATTTAGGCAAAGACTAATAGATTTGAAGGAAATAATGTACTGAACTTTCTTACATTCTGACTCTGGGCTCTGAGTACTGGGAAACACTGCAGTTTGCATTTGCATATTTCTCCTTCAGACTGGATGTTTCATTTACTATATGTTTTTGCTTATCAAGTATTTGTAGCCTCTCCTGTTCCTACCTGAGTGTGTTTTGACATCCTTTTTTTGAAAGCATCATAAAGTTGTCCTCAGGATCAGATTTATTTTGGGACAGGCTTATACCAGGGCCTGTCGAATACCATATGCTAAGTCTAATCTGACAACTCAGTGTGGGCAACTGATAAATAGGGACTTGTGTGCCTCCTATCAGCCTGTATTGCCATCATCTTGCAATTCTGTATTTGTTTATTGATCCATCCCTACTCTGAATTCAAGTATCTTTTTTGCAAATCTGATTGCTTATTAACCTTTTTGGGTTAATGTGTCAGATTGTCTTCTGGTTTGAAAAAGGGGTGCACACCATCTCTTCTCTTTGTGTTTGAGAGAGTCCCAAACAGAAATACATTTCTTCATCCTATGCATGCTCTGCATGGAAAATTCCTGTTGGCTTCCAGATGGAATAACTGTAGGGTGAAGAGTATGGGATTTGTCTCCTATCTGGGAAGGACTAATTGATGATATTCTAGAGGGAGGCACTGATTGGAACATAGATAGTTTCATATTATTGCATGTGGACCTTATGCTTTCCTATTCATTGTCCATTTAGTTTCTGCTGGCATGGAATCATAAAATAAACTATGTTGTAAGATATCTCTCGAAGTTTCATCCAACTTTCTGCTCAAAGCATGACCAACTTCAAAGCTAGATCAGGCTGCTTAAGACCTTGCCCAGGCAAACTTTGAACAGTTCCAAGGATGGAAAATCCCCAGCCTCTTTCAGCATGTGTTTAAGCACTCATAACTGGCCATCAGATAGAAACCAAACAATCCAGTTACTTCCTTTGAAACAGTGAAGGTTTGAACATGCTAGAAAATAAACTTGTTATACCTCGGTAGGATAAGCACTGCACAGGTATAATCATACAACAGAAGAGAATTGCTGATTTAAGTACAAGACTCAGAATCACAAATTGTTAAGTTCTACCTTAGATTTGATTAGATGAGTTCTGACTTGTCGCAGGAGACCCATTTTCTTCATCTCTCACTGACTGTCTTTGCCCCAAAACAATATTTCTTTCTTTGTTCTTTCTCCAAGTCAAGTATTCAGTTGCACGTTTTCAGTGACTTTTTTTAAAATTTGATTTGTGGATGTGGGAGAGGGATGCAAAGGCACAAACCCTTTATTTCTGAGTAATTTCTCCAGGTATGCTATTTGTTTGGGTGCAGATGGAAATAAATGTGAAAGAGGATCGTGTGCCCAGAACAGTCCAGGCGTGCCCTTAGAAGCGCGTGGCTCAGGTAAGGTAGTGGCACAAATGTGTGGAAATCAGACAATTGCTTTCCTTTGATATGAGCTTGTCAGTTTTTATTCTATCTCAGTATAATCTTTTATGGGAAAGGTAAAGAAGTAAGTTTGCTTAGAGGGTACTTATTTTTTTCAGGTCAGTAGTATATACTTTCTAAAATAAATAAATTTCGTTATAGGAGAATGTGAGCAACTTTTCTCTAGGGACCACCAAGCACAGCTTGACTCAAACAGAGGTAAGAAACCTGTAAAACGGGGTATTAACATTTCCAAACATTCACTGTTGGTTGGAGCAGGAAGTCTGATTTGCTCTTTCTGTTTTTTCAGGGTCTAAGCTTTTGAATTGATTTTCAATGTTGGCGCATACAGACTGGAAGTCTCAGTTGAGGTCCAATGTTGGATAATTATAGGGACTTGCATTTAGTGGGATTGACAGATACTGACAGTGAATGGTCTGAGATTGTCCTGGTCAGCAGTTGTCTTTGGAGATGAATTGCCTTTCTAACAATGAAGAATTGAGGCTGGTCTCAAGACGAGGTCTGGAAAATGGCACACTGTAGGGCAATCTGTATTCTATAGGACTTACTCTTTATGAGTTTGGTTAGGGTTGGTTTATGTGCTGAAATGATGTTAATATTACCTGTCAATCTTACATGCTTGTGCAGTCTACAGCTTCCTGGTGAGAAGAAGAGGAGGGGCAGGCACTGATCTCTCTGTGGTGACCAGTGACAGGACCTGAGGGAACGCTCTGAAGTTGTGTCAGGGGAGGTTTAGGCTGGATATTAGAAAAAGTCTCTTCACCCAGAGAGTGGCTGGGCACTGGAACAGGCTCCCCAGGGCAGTGGTCACAGCACCAAGCCCAGCAGAGTTTGAGAAGCATTTGGACAATACTCTCAGACTCTTGGGGATGGTCCTGTGTGGGGTTAGATTCAATGATCCTTGTGTGTCCCTTCCAATGCAGCATATTCTGTGATTCTGTGATATAAAATTATTTGAGAAATTTGGTTAATTATTTTTCTAAACCCAGTATTCATATCAAGCGCTTAGGGTTGGATATGCATATAATACATTGCTTATTCCCAATATTGTCCATGGAAATTTCTTATCAAATGAGACTGGCAGGAGTTTGCTGTTGGTTTAGCTTGGTTATATCTTGCTAATTCATCCAAAAACTGAAGGAGTTAGGCACATTTCTAGTCTGGTGTGCAGAACTATGGTCTTTGCTTGTGGTCTATGATTCTGGAGCATGCTTGCATCCATTGGGTCAAGCTGCAATTGTCTCCTTTTCTTGCAGTTGTTTCAGAAAAAAGTCTGTTTGCAGTATGTTTTGATTCACTCTTACACCATTCACCATTTTGCAGGGCTGTCTTCTTGTAATAGCCAGGATAAGGGAAGGAGACAGTCAGAGAAGGAACTTCTCACTGTTTTCTGTTAGTTACCACTCTGTTCCCCACCCATGATTTCTTTCTGTGATGCTCTTCTGTAGGCAGTACAGATTCTCAGGGTGGTCTGCATTCCTGTCTTCCTGCCCAGATCTTCACTTGGGTTTCTGCTGTCCATTCTAATCTACGTTGGTTTTTTTCTTGGATTTTGCTTCCTGGATTTCTTTTGTTTGGGTGGATTTGGTTTTTTTTTCTTCTCTGCTTTGTCGCAAGATTGTTCTGTTCTCTGATTCTGGGTCTGTGTGTTGGGCTATGGAAATCCCTCTGTACGGTGAGCAGCAAAGGAAGAGGACAACTCCTTTTGACTGTGCTCCTTTCACAAGAGTGAATTGGGCTAATGTGCTCCAGCTTTAACATGTATGAGTGTTGTTGCCAGGACCACTGTTGTCTTTTTTTAGGAACCAAACCAAGTTAAATCCCAAGGCAGTTAAGCAGATTAGGGAGAACAGGGGAAGACTCTTGAAAAATACTTTGTTACCAGACCAAACACTGGTTTCAGTGGGGAACGGCCAAAGCTCCCACCATCAGGTGCAGGGTCAAGTGCCCTGTTGGAGTGTTCTGGTGCTAAACTGTGTCTTCATGTGGAATACTCAGTCTGGTATCTCACATGAGCATAAGGCTGGAGCCAGATGTTTCTTGAATTGCAAACTGCTGTGTCACTTTGCAGAGGTTTTCTTTATGTTTAATTTAATTTATTGAGTTGTTCTTTAATTTCTGAAGTTTTGTAATGTTTTTCTAGTTTTCGTAATTTCATAATTAAAACACATGATGGGCCTGGAAAAAGATGCCACAGATAGAGAGGTAGCACTATGAAAGCAAGAGCTTGGATTTTTTTGTTGTTGTTCGGTTTGTTTGGGATCTTTTCCCTCCCCTTCTATTCCACTTCACCCTCGGCATATCAGTCTTAAAAGGTTTTTATCAGGATTTTGAATAGAAAACTTCATTTGATACTTTCATACATTAGTTAAAGTTTTGGTTCTGAGATCACTAATGTCTAGAGACTATGGGCGAATCTGAAGGTTAAGAAAGGAAAAGGATGGGTAGAAAAAACACCCCAAACCCCTCATTTTAGTACTGCACTTAAATTTGCTTTAGAATGTTCCTATTAGAGGTTCTTTAAGTTCTACAAAGAGAAAGGGTTTAAAGTCACAGTGTTAGTGGGACACATAGGTGAAGCAAAAAAAGCAAATGTGTATTCTCTTCTCTCTGACTTTTTATGGGCACTCTGCAGCTTTATCACCTTAAGTAAACTGACTTCAGAAGGATTTTGTAAAGCTATAGGCATAGGTATAGACACTGTTGATCATGGTGTAGGACCTCAAGTGATTGCTGGAGGAAAGTTGAAATTAATTGTGAGTCCTTAAAGTAGCAAAACATACTAGTTCTCAGGAGTATCTGCTAAAAGTGTTATAATGAAGTTGTCACACTAAGGCTGAATTGCACATTTTGCAGACTACTGTGCTGTCTCCATACATATTTCTAAAAGGGATTTCTGTTTTCTTATAGCTTCATTTTCACAACCTGTTTGTTATAAGAATGAAAAGCCTGAAGCAGGTAATAAGTGAGATGGTGCCCTAGAACAGCAGAACATGGAGGGGATAAGTAATTCTGCATGTGCATGTTCTTCTGCATGTGCATGTGCATGTGCTTAATTACCATTCTCTTGGAAGGCCTAGAAGGATCTGTTGCCTTAGGAATAGTAAATGTTGATGGGTAGAACACTAGATGAGAAGTCAAGACGATCTGGAACCTTGTGTTTGGTAAACAGCACAAAGCAAGTACCTTCTTGGGGCTTCACCTTCCCTGTTGATATGATGAGAATAATGCTGGAGGCTGTGTTTGCAAACCACTTCACCATCTGTGAGAAGAAGAACTAAGCATTTATGAGGGAACCCATTTTTATAGTAAATAAGCAAATTATCCTTTTGTCTAATGTTACTTTTTATTTGCATGCAAAAGAGTGAAATGATATTTTTATATGATTTCATCATGAGTGAGTGATCTTTGCTTTCTGCTGCAAAGAATCCCTCAAACAGGACCTGAGACAATAAAATGCTGCAGTTTCAAAGCTTTGTATTGATGGCAAATAGATCTGAGCCTCAGCACACCAATTTAGAGATAGGATGCTTATAAGCTTGTAAATTTTTTGTTTGGGAGGTACAGCAGGCTTCTTTCTTAAGGCAAGCACCATTTTTGGATGCAGTATCTTTCCCTTGCTCTTCACACTCTAGGAAAGTCCTTTAACTGAATTAATCAGTCAGCTAAGCTAAGCTCCAGTTTAATTTTCTTAATACAGTCAGTGTAAATTCCAAAGAAATTTTGGGACCTGTATTTTTTCTGGAGGTTCTTTTTACTCTAAAGGGCTAATGAAATGGGTCATTGTTCAAGTCAGAAAAAAATGTGGAATTTTTCCCCAGTCTGTTGCACTAGTGATTCATTCACTCACTAACTCTTCTGCCATTTTTCACAAGTAGCTGATAATAAGGGGGCTGGAGAAGGCAGAATTTTTTCCTATTAGGGAAAAAATCACTAATGATTACAATAGGAAAAAGGAACCCCAGAAGCCTATGGATCTTGCTGCTTATTCTCCCTGCATGAATTATAATGGGTGTAGAACAGCTTTCTTCATCTGAAGAAACAGGGATTGTGTAGCTGGTGGTGAAGGTGAGGTGCACTGTGGCATTGTCTTATCACTTGTGTTAACTATTTCCACATAGATGTGGATACAGGGGAAGGAGGCTTATTTTATGTCTGTCCTAAAGTAGAAAGAAGGGAAACATACAGTTTAGGTGAAAGAGAATCCAGTCAGTAGGTAAAGGTTGTCAGACTGGACACTAGAGGAATAAAATGAAGTATTTTGTAGCATGATAGAGAGGGAACATCAGAAAAGGGAGTTGGTGCACCTCTGCACGGTGCTCCCTGCAGCACTTTGGTAACAGGTAGTCACTGCTCTGCTGATGGGAAACAGTAGGCAAGGCTATGATGTTCTCCGAAATGTGTGTACAAAGCAATTTTAAATAGAGCTTCTGCTGATAGCACAGCATTGCATAACTATTGCAGAGGAGAAGGTGAGCTGCTGTGCCCTGGGCAGCACAGAGCAATGTGATGGTGATGGGAAGAAGCAATGGAGTGTGCTCCTGAAGGACTGTAGCTATACTCTGATCTCTTTTCAGACAAGGACAACAGTGCCCTGAAAGGTGTCAAGTCAGTTAACAATGGTGTGAATCCGGAAGGTAAGTGCCTGTTCTATGGAGCAGTCACTGCTACTGACCCACCAGGCAGAGTGGCCAGGATCCCATCATAGAATCATAAAATATGCTGAGTTGGAAAGGACTCATCAGGGTCATCAAATCCAACTCCTGACCCTGCACAGGATACGCCAGGAGTCACACCATGTGTCTGAGAACGTTGTCCAAATGCTTTTTGAACTCAGACAGGTTTGATGCTGTGACCACTTCCCTGGGGAGCCTGTTCCAGTGCCCAACCTGATACCATTTTCCTGATAACAAACCTAAACCTCCCCTGACTCAGCTTCACACTGCTTCCTCGAGTCCTGTCACTGGTCACCAGAGTGAGGAGATCTGTACTTATCCCTCCTCTCCCCATCATGGGTAAGTTAGAGACTGCAATGAGATATCCCCTCAGTCTCATCTTCTCCAGGCTGAACAGACCAAGTGACCTGCTCCTCATACAACTTCTCCTCCAGTCCCTTCAGCATCCTCTTAGCCCTCCTTTAGATGCTCTCTAATAACTTGCTGTCTTATATTGTGGTGCCCAAAACTGCACACAGGACTCAAGGTGAGGCTGCACCAGTGCAGACAAGAGAGGGGCAGTCCCCTTCCTTGCCCAGCTGGTGATGCTGTGCCTGATGCCCCCTAGGACACGGTTGGCCCTCCTGGCTGCCAGGGCACCGCTGACTCATATTCAGCTTGCCATCAACCAGGACCCCCAGGTTCCTTTCCATGGCACTGCTTTCCAGCATCTCATTCCCTGGTCTGTACGAACATCCAGGTTTGCCCTGTCCCAGGTGCAGAATCCCTAGGACAGTCTACACAGAGTCATCATGGAATTACTACCCTTGGAGGTTTTTAAGACCTGACTGGAGAAAGTCTTCAGCAACCTGTCTAGAACTGAATGTTGACTTTTCATTGAGAATAGTGTCAGGTTAGAGAGCTCCTGAGCTCCCTCCCTGAGTGAACTTGAGTGTTTCCATTTGTCTTAGGACTTGTAGGTGGTGACTCATCTCTAAGCAGTAACTGACACCACTGTGAAGTTAAGCAGTGAGCAGGGAGGACTCTGGAGAACTGTAGCTCTACTGTGATCTCTTTTTCAGAACCCTCTGCCATGCAGAACAGCATCCAGACATCTGAGTGTGCAGGTGACCTTAGTATAACTGAGGAAGGTGAGTGCCTGCTCTGAAATGGGGAGCTGTCCTGGGGGAAAAGTGTTGGCTTTTTGGTGTTAGCTGATGGTGCTGGCAACATGTTGAGTTGTAACTCGGAACTCAGTCTTAGCTGATTGAGCCATAGCTTGAAGCAAGCAAGGCTTGCTTCAAGCAAGGGACTGTATTTGTCTTCTGATCTCTCTGCATACATCTTTAATGAGCACATTAGCATGCTGGCCTACCGTGCAGATGACTACGGCATAAATGAAGGAGGTAAGTGCCTGTGGAACAGTCTTCGTTCACTGTGACTTTTGCCTAATACTTCTTGATGTGAAGTTATGGGTGGAACCATAGGTGCTGAGTGCCTCCCGTGCTTCGCCTTTGCAGGGTCTGTAAGGGGTCATAAAGACAGCACAGAGTCAGGTATGGAGGTGAGAGGGTAGGTGCTTTATGGTGGTCCCATGGGGATGGGGGGTGTTGGCCAGGGTCATTACTGATGCCAAACAAATGGCCCCAATCTCAGTCAGATTATTCTTGATCCATCTGGGCCAGAGAGGCAGAGTTTTGTGAGATCCAAGATTGTCTGTGTACTGCCTTTGTCCTTGCAGAAGTGACCCAGGGTGCAGAAGGTGGACATGGGGAGCACCTGAACAACTGTCTCAAATGCAATACAGAAGGTATGCGAGGGTGAAGCTCGCTGGGTCTTGGAAGAATGTGCTGACTGGCACAGAGGTTGGGAGTGGCAATGGTGGGCCAGGCTGTGTATTACTGACCCCTTTCTACTCAGGTAGGAAACAGAAGTGAGAATTATTAGGAGGGAAGTGGCATATGTGTGGTGGGCATGTGCCTGTATGATGTGTGATAGGGAATCAGATGTTTATGATGGAAGTACACAGAAGACTGGCCAATTTAGCTAGTTTAGAATCACAGAATGGTTTGGTTTGGAAGGGACCTTAAAGATCACCTAGTGCCAGCCCCCCTGTTATGAGTGGGGAAATTCCTCTAGATGGGTTACTCAGAGCCACATCCAACCTGGCCTTGAACACTCCAGGGATGGGAAATCCATAACCTCCCTGGTCAACCTGTTCCAGTGCCTCATTACCCTCATAAGTAAAGAATTTCTTTCTAATATCTAATATAAACCTACCCTCTTTCATCTTAAGGCCATTCCCCCTTGTCCTATCACTCCAAGCTTCTGTGAAAAGTCCTCCAGCCTCCTTGTAAGCTGGAAGGTACTGGAATGCTTCTACAAGGTCTTCAGGCTGAACAATCACAACTCTCTCAGCCAGTCATCATAGGAGAGGTGTTCCAGCCCTTTGATCATCTTTGTGGCCCTTCTTTGGACTCACTCCAACAGGTCCAAGTTCTTTCCTGTGTTGCGGGGCCCCAGAGCTGGACACAGCTGAACACAGTTTAAAACTGTAGGATTGACTGTTACTAATATTCATTGATAACTCATCTCTTGCTTGTGCTTGCACTTTGACTTTATTCCATTGCCTTAACAGGTGATAAAGGCTTATAGTGGCTGAGGAGTCAATAAGGCAGTATGTTAATTGCTCTCAATAGATGGAGTCAAAGTTCAGCAATGGTTCTTAGTATCATCTTAGTCTGTGTAAGTTTTGCAGACACATCAGCAATCAGATAGTTTTATTACCTATTTATACACAGTTTTGCTTAGAATCATAAAATTGTTTGAGTTGGACTTCCGAAAAAAAGTTACGCAACTCTAGTGAAATTACTTTTAAGCAGATCATGCATTTCAACTGTATCCTTGGAAAACTGAGAAATTCACAATTATTGATGGCAAATGATTTCACTTCTCCATGCTACCACTGAGTCTTTTAGGCTGGGAAAACTACTTCTATGTTCACCATCTGGCAGTCACAAGGACCAGGGTCTTTGAGATATAACACCATGCTATACCTTCAGCTAATCTGTCTGGAAACTTCCTGTTTCACAGATAGGAATTTTAGATTCTGTACAGATAACTCTTCAGCGTGATTTTTTGCTACGCTACCAGGTGCTTTGGAAGCCAAATTTAGAGTGTAGTTATTGCTCTTTTAGTCATATGGTCTTATTTTAGGTAGTCCCAAGAGAAGCAGGGAGTTGGACTTGATGATCCTTACGGGTGCCTTCCAACTTCAGATTGGTTTTGTTTCCAAACTGATTAACAGAGACACCAGAAACTTCTTCTTCTGAATTTTTTATCTGACTTAAATGTTGGAAAAGAAGATTTGAGAAGTTTTTTAAAAGGTGTGCTATAAGCTAGTGTGTATCAAAGCATTTTTATTTGTTAAGAAATTAAGTTTGCAGATTGACTGTGAACAATTTTTGTTTCCTGGAAAGAAAAGGAAAATTGTTGTTTTGTCTGTCATATAGTCCTTATTTGAGTGGTGTAACTATAAGCATCTCATACTGGTTTCTGTTTTTTTGTGCTGTAGATCGGTGGCCCCCAAAATTTTTTGATTGTGCACCACATCAGTAAAATAGTTTGAACATATATACCCAATTTATGTATATTTATTTATAAATTATATATTGTTACTATAATACTTAAGTATTATATGCATTCTAAAACATGCACAAGAGTTAAAATTATAGGGATGAAGTAAACAGTATTTCTATTTTTTATATTTTATTAATGGTGCTATAGTATTTTTTTCCTGTACCACAATGTATTGCCTTATGCTCACCCAACGTGCACAGGAGTGTGGAAGCAAGTGGTGCCTTACTGCTGCAGAGTTTTTTGTTCTGTCAGGTTTGCTACTTCTGTTGAATCACCAGCCAAGCAATCACATTCTGACATTTGCTAAAGACAATGTTGAAAAAGGAAAAAAATCTCAGAATGTGAAGAAACATGAATGAGTGGAAAGGCGTGAGGGAGTTAGCACTGAATGTAAGAAAGCTGACTTTGATGCAGACAAAACAAGTGATGAAACTGTCATGAAACAAGGAGACAGACTTGAATCAGGGATGTATATCTGCAGAGGAAGCTGTGGTGGCTCTTAATAACTGAGTCAGATCCTGTTAGTTACTAAGGAATAACACTGAAAAACAAATGAACTAAGTCAGTGTATTTTTCCTGGCTTATATGATGTGCTGCTTTGCACAGGCTACATGCTTGGCTGAACTGTGCTCCTATGTCACACTTCAAGCTTTAACATCTGAAATGATTTTGCTGTTACAATGTGCCAAGACATCAGATATAGCTGCACTTGCTTTAGTGCTGTTTGCAAGCCATGTGAGAACAGAACACTTTGCATGTTTTGCGGGGAGTATGAACCCCGATGCTTATCACCACAGCTATAAAATGAGAGAACCCTTTTTCATCGTCAGACCCTCTCACTGCATAGACAAAAGGAAATAGTTCACACACACACACACCTGCCCAGCTGGCTTTTCGATTGTGTTCTTTAGTCTTGTCATCAAGCTGGCACAAGTGAGCTGTAGGTAAAGCAGTAAACCTGCATGGCTTTTAAATGTACAGATCACAAAAATACTTCAGAACCAAACTAGGGACATCTTTTTTTTTTCTCATTGTCCACAGAGATGAGTACCATATGTCACCATCTCCTGACACCTTATTCTAGGTTGGAGTGATTTAATGGAAGGAACTAGAGATTAGTGGAAGGAGCAGGTAGTGCTATCAAAATAGGAGCCTTTGCACACCTAGGTGGTTCCCCTTATTTAGTTGCTATGTGTGCAGCAAGGTGGAAACACCAATATAAGTGGGCTTCGATATAAGTAGGCTTGTGTATGCTTTATTAGAAATCAGCCTGGTTAGAGCTGTTCTATGTGGTGAATTAGGTTGGGCACATAGTCTTGAACTTGCTGGATTGTAAGTTCCTGCACTGTAAACTTCCCTTTGCCTTCAGTTTCCTTCTTGTCAAATAAGAACTGGATTTGCAATCCCAAAAAGTGAAAACTCCAAAAGCATCTGGCATATACTGTGTGGAAGAAATAGCAGCAGCATCACATACATGTGTGATGCACAGCTGATTCGGTGATTATAAGCATAAAACCTTTGCATAGAAGTGGTTTCAAAATTGCCTGGTTATGTGATCCAAAGTCACGGAGTCAGAACAGCTTCACAGGTTACCAGCTGCTTAGCAGGTGATTGGCAGTAAGTAATAAATGTTCTTAACATGCTCCAGTTGCAGAGGAACACATCTAATCATAAACAGACAACTTGGGTAAAACATCTAGTGGCTATCAGATACCATAGGTCACATAGATGCTCTAATTGTATTGTAAGTCATGTGACAGTGTCCTAATTAATCCTTATACCTTATTAGTATTTAAAGCCTGCAGTATTCTCATATAATAAGTTAAATTCCTAGGAGAAAAGACTGTTATTTACCTGTGTGCTTTCTTATTCTTTTGTTTCAGATCTTAAATGCTTCTCGGACCAAATGATGGAAGAGAGACTGTAAAATTCAGCAGTGAAGGAGCTGCTACCTTTTCACTTGAAGGTCTTCCCTGAGCAATGAAGTCTTCAGAGCTTCATAAAGAACCACTGTGAAAACTAGTCAAGCTGTTTCCAGTGCCTATTTTTCTTTGCTCAGAAGGGACAGGCTCCTTTTCCAGTGTTACTGTATGAAGATAAATAGGCCAAATCACAGCTAAAATCTTTTGAGTTGTTTTGTATTCAATTTTAACAAACAATGCTCTACTAACACAGAATACAAGAGCTAAGGCCTTTTTATAATTGATATTTAGACATTAAAGTTATATCCTTTTACATGAATGTGAACAAATCAAAAACTGCTCAGGTTTCTATGCAATTTTTGATAAGTACCTTTTACAGTCAGTAGAAAGACAGTTCATCCTTCAGCAGACCCAGAAGGATGGAAGTTTACATTTTCTAGTCTCAGTTCTCCAACAGGAACTCAGTGCTTCCGGCAAAACTATCTCCTGGAGCTGGCAGAAGCCTGGCAAACTAATCATTTCCTGACAGTGGTTCACTTTGTGATAAAACTACTTTTCACTTTGTTGTTGCACTGGAACAAAGTAGCCCTGCTATTTCCAATGGTTTTGTTTTTTTCCTAAAGCTATTTATATTTTTATGCATTTTTAGGGTTCTTTTTTATGTTTTATCCTCTGCTTCACGTTATTCTAAAGGAATGTCAACCTACTTATTTCTAAAATATAATTGTGTGTTTTAGGTTGCTTGTGACTCAAAGAAAACTTGATAACTGAGGTCATATATATAAGGAAACTCAAAAGGAATGAAAGACAAAAAACACCATGTATTAATGTTTTCAGAGCATCAGGCTATGGAGCATTTTTCATTACTTCTGCACGCTGAATGCCATTTCAGTTGATTTTGAACTTGATATGTGTAAAGAAGCATGAAGGTTTGACAATGGTAACCAGAGATCAGAAGCTGCCCTTTCATCTTTCTCCTTGTTTCAACTTATGCCCATTATCTCTCATTCCTCCACCAGGAACTAGTATCTCCATCTTCTTAATGATAAGCTTAATGGCCAGTAGGTGTGGGAAGGATGCTGTTAGGTACAGCCCAGCCTTCTCCAGGCTTGAACAAATGCCGTGCCTTCAGCTTCCCCTTCCTTGCAGTACAAGTCCTCTGACCATCATAGTAGCCCTTCACTGAACTTGCTCCAATTTTATTGACCTCTGCCGTCTTAAAGGGGTCCAAAACTGCATTAGTGTTCTTAATGCAGTCTAACTGATGTGTGCTGAGTAGAAGGGGATAATCACTACCCTCTATCTACTGGCTAAGCTCCTGTTGATACAGACCAGGATGCTGTTGGCCACCTTTGGTGCTAGGGGACACTGCTGGCTCATGTTCTACTTGCTGCTTATTGATATTCCTCTGGTTCTTTTCAGCAAAACTGCTACCCTGCCAGCAAGACCCTGGCTTGTATCATTGTGAGTTGTTCCTCTTTCCCAGAGTTCTTTTTTAATTTTACCCTGTCTAGGTCTCTCTGACAGCCCAGTCCTTTTGTATGTTGACTGTTTGTCCACAGTTTGGTGTCCTCTGCAAACTTGACTTATAGATGATCTGCCATGAGCAAGGACATCCTTCACTAGGCCAGGTTGCTCAAAGACCCATCCAACTTGACCTTGACTACTGCCAGTGATGGGGCATTCATAACTGCTTAGCCAAGCTGATCTTCTAATTTGCCTGCCTGTTTTCCTGACCATCAACATGGCCTGTGCTCATGCTTGGACAAAGTCCTCCTTAAAGGTTTGATGTCTCTCTTGAGCTCCTTTGCTCTTCAGAACTGTCTCCCACGAAATCCTGACTACTCTCTTCCTGAATAGGTGGAAGTCTGCTCACCATAAGGTCAGGGCCTATATTCTGATATTTACCTTCCTCACTCCTCTCTCAGTATCTGGACCTGTCCTCAGCCTGTCACCTGTTCTGTGTCAGAGCTCTGTTTGAGCTACTCTTTCACAGAGAGAGCTGCCTCTTTTCCTACCTCCTTATCTTTCCTGTAGAGCCGCTATGGTCCAGTCGTCCCAGCTACTACAACAATGTAGTTCTGTGAACTCGTGGAGGGCTGTAATTCTGCCTGCTTGCTTCCCATGCTGCATGCGTTTGTACATGTATCTTCATGCCTGCTTCTGCCATTTTATTTTTCTTTCTGAGGTCTATTTTGTTCCTGTCACCCTGTAGCCTTTGGACTTCTATCCTCTACTTCTTAACTAATAGTCTGAGAAGGATCATGGGCAGCTTCTGTCCTATTGTAGTAAGTACAGACCTGAGAGAAAACAAGCTCTTTCCTTATTGCTACACATATTGTTTAGACATTTTACAGGAACTACACTGCATATCCAAAGGACATTTTGGTAGGGCTAGATACCTTGCCTCTACTGCTGTATGTAAATACTTGTTTGTAATTTATTAAAAAATACTTAAGTTGTCAAAAACTTTGTCATATCTTTTTGTGATACATACATGCACTTCTTATTTAACCTTAGAAGTCACTAACAGATCCCAAATATATACACATATATATATAAAAACATCAATTCAGATTGTTTTGAAGTCAGTGTTCCTGGGCCAACTGTCCTCCATTGCTCCATCAATGAATTTATCAGGATAATGCTGTCTTGTTTAGTAACTTTTTAATAAATCTCCGTATAAAGATGCCCTTTGTCATGTGTATTGTGGTAAGAGTAAACCTGTAGCTTGTTTTCCTGTTTAGACAAAGGCTTGCTTTCTGTTACTAATATGAGAAATAATGGCAAAAAATGGATTCTGTTCTAGAGGAACTGTCTGAAATTGCTCCCAGAAATTATACCAGTTCATTTTAAGGTCTCCTTGCATCGTGTGCAATTTAATGCTAAACAGCATGCAAAAGTCTCACACAAAGTGGGGTTTTGAAAATTCCTTGATACCTGATATCACTGACATTGTTTCCAAAGCAAAAAGCAATGGCCTTCAAAAACAGTAAGAAGTTGTGGTTAATTAACTACAGTTGCTGGAAGTCTTCAGCATGATTAATGGAATTTTGGAGCTTTATCCAAAGTAGAAAAACCCACTTATCTGAGAGGCTGACATAAGACCAAAACTACAGGCTCTACAGTCTCTCACTGAATGCACATTCACTTGCACAGTGTCTGCTGTGCTCGAGAAATTTCTGGTAGAAGTGTAGACTTTGCAGGTTTCAAAGCAACAGTGAAGCTTTTCTCTATTAGTATTGTTGTTTCTTTGGGTTTTATGATGGGTAGATTTTGGTTTTTTTTTTCTGTAGGGTTGTGAAGTCAGACGTTTGGGACAATAAACTGACCTGACTTCATGTCAGCTTTGGTGACAGCATTTGCAGTGCCATTCCCCATGTCCCTGTCTCCAAATGTTTCCTGCACAACAACTGAAGAAGAATAAACTTTTCTTTTTGTAACCAACTTGTGTCTAGTCTTATCTTGCAGTGAATGTAAAAATAGGCAGTTTTCAGTAGCAGAAGCTCACTCCAGATGCAAAGAGTTATTTCTGGCCTGTTGCACAACTTGAATCCAGGAAATGCTGACTGTGTTCCAGGAAGTGAGCCTGCCTCCTGACATGCCTGAGTCCCAGCACATGCTGATGTTGAGACCTGATTTTTGTTAAAAGGAGAAACAGTGAGTAGAAGCTGCTGCTAAGTACTTATGCTCACAGTATGCATCCTGATTGACTCCTTGGTCCTGAATCTCTTTCCTCTATGCTAGCTTTAGCCTACTAAAGCAGTGTCTGCAGGAGATGTTGCTCTGCATTAATCCCAGAAAAAGTGAGATCAGAGCTCAATTGCTACTGTAGAACTGACTGTATGGATTTGGGGTATAAAACTCAAACCACAGTTGTGCAGATGGCTTTGTGTTGTGCTGATTTGCTTAGGATAGCTTTCAGTTGTTTGCAAACACCCTGTGATGGATTTAGCTGTGCTGGTTGTAAAGTTGCACCTTCCACACTTTGTCATTGACTGTGCAACACTTAGGAACAATCTCTAGCAGATTTCAGTATGAAAGCAGTCCTGTGAGTTGAAACAGCTTTCATCAGTGCCCAAGAGCTAACTTCATATGGAGCTACACAGGCAGAGTTGTAAGGACTGGCTTCCAGGAGCAGGACTGCAGCAAAAGCTAAGGACAGCAGGAGCACCAACAGGTGACATGGTTGTCTTTTGGACTTAGCTGCACTATAAAACCAGGGATTGATTACGCCTGGAAAACTGCAAGAAGGTGACTCACAGTCTGTGTCATGCTGCTGGTGCAACACAAGTTTGCAATGCTCTTCAAGCAGTAGCAGGTTAATTTACTGACATCCAAAGCAGCAGGGGGGAGGGGAAGTTGTGTGCCTGACCATCTTTGGGTGCAGTTTGAACTGTGGTGTAGTTACAAGGACAAGAAACATTTCTATGCAGGCTAATGAGAATGTGAACAAAATTCCAGGAAACTTTATTATAGAGTTGACCTCAAGGGAACTTTCCTCCTTAAAAGGTGGTAACTGGAGTTAACCATATTGGCCACTGTGGCTTAATTAGTCCTAGTTACAATGGCCAGAACCATTTTATCACTATTTTGGTATAACCAAAACTGAGTATTCTACACCCTCTTTATAATTTCTGTTTCTATCTTCACACCAGTGGCTCAGCTGTGATAACTCCCCTCCGGGGAGTCATTAGGACCTTAACACCCAGCTTAAGGGGTCATGTCTGCTAATGGGCATTAGGGACTGGCACAATAGGCAGTTGCAACGGCCGAGACCATCCAAGATTCCAAAAATATCCCATGATTCACAGAGTAAATTACCCATTGTGAAACTCCCTGCGCTGGGGGAGGTACTGGGCATTCCCCCTTGAACATGAACATAATATAATCTTCAGGTTTTGGGACTTCTGATACCACTAATCAGACCCAGAGGAGGACCAGAACCTCAACAGGACTGCAACTACCACTCTAAACAAGACTGAGACCATCATCCTCACCAAGAGGTTTTCCTTTCTCGTTACTTTGCCCTCAGAGGGACCACATGGCACTCAGCACAGGGGCTAATGAACACCATCCTGTTCGCATCCCAGGGTGCTGGGCTATACCTCTGTTTTTGTGCGTTAAAACCAGTTTTTCTCTGTATCACTGTATTTATTGTAATTTTTTCAGTAAATTGTAACTTTGACTTGTAATCTCTCTTGAGTTGGATTCATTTGTCCCCGCCAGTTTACTTTTAAACCAGCACGCTAGTGCAGTCATGGAAGAAATCAGTGTATCCTGTGCCTGAGGATGCATCCAAGTTTCTAATCTGTCAATTTTTATATGACCCAAGCATAAAACTTGAGCCAAAACTTGAGTATAATGCAGCTGCTTCTTCATCCCTATTGGATGTCTGAGGATACGCCTGTGATACCAAAACTTGTCAATTTTTTCTAGCAGCTGTGCTCCTCTACCTGGAAACAGTAGTTCCTAGTCTTAAAAATCACAAGTTTCTTTCCCATTTAGAATTCCTCTTCTATCATGTCCATTTGTGTTTGCTTACCATTCATCTTCCATGGGGAGAATCAGTGCACTTTGAATATGCATTTTGGTTCCTTGTTTGGTTCCTGGGGAATAGTGGGGAAAAGGGAGTATAGAGTTGGACCAGGAAGACAGAACAGAGGAGAACTGAGAGATGAATGGTGGGCAGGTAAGTGCAAAGAAAGTCCAGAAATTCTGTGCAGAGTACTACAGACTATTTTAGGGCTGCAAGGATAAATTAGTCCCAGAATAATCTTTTGAAATGCTTGCCTTATGCAGTGGGCTGTGTCTTGCAGTCCTGGCAACAGAGGAGTCCTGCTTTTCCATGGATATTAGCATTTCCCTGCTAGGTCTGATTGAGAAATGCATTTTCAGAAGTTTCACATACAGTTGCATGTTCTTAGTTTGAAGTGAATGTTACACTAAACTAAATAACTAATTTACCTAAACTAATCAAAAAAGTCCTTGGTGGTGATGGTGTCTGTCATTCAAGCCAGAGGACTGTCTCAGAGAAACAATACTTAAAAGAGGCAAGAAGCTTTAGATGCCAGAATGGCAACCTGAAACTCTGTGTGTCCAGGTGACATTGCTCTATTGGGGCAGGACTCAGGCTCAGCAGTGTAGGGAATTACTCCCAGGTTCTCTCTGCTGTGTGGAGTAGGAAGTTTTCCAAGGAAAGCCATTGATTCAGATGGAGAGAAAAAGGCTCCTGAAAATGCATCACCCACAGATTAGCTGTTTTGCAATTTTTGCATTAAGAGCTGTAAGTTGCCGACCACTTACTCAAACAAAGGGCATTTGGTGAGTGTGACAGTGGTTTGCCCTGTGCAATGATTTGTTGTAGATGCTTTCAAGGGCCAATATAATTAATTTTTTTTCAAAAGAAATTAGAAATTTGATAGGACATGTTACATCTTATCTTTAAGATATCAAAGAGGCCTGGATCCATGGGGGAAATGATGTCAGCAATCATTATGATTTAGAGTAATGCAAAGCCAGCAGGCAGGATGGCCAAAATTTGGACTAACTAAGGAAATTTTAAGGAAGTGGCTGGGAGATCTTTGATAGTGAAGGCCTTCATGGTTGAGGGCTGGTCCACAGGGGTGGGAGACTTGTTCACCGTAAAAGATGTTATGACTCAGGGTTGTTGCGGATCACATTACACATAGACTGATGGTGTCCTGTGCTTCTGTGCTGGGCTCCGAGGACCCTTCTATTCCCCATCTCCACTACTTTTCTTTTCCTCCATAAGGGCAGGAAGAGAAAATCTTTATCATGGCATTTTATTGCTCAATGTTCTTACACAGTTGCTAAATTACATCTACTCTGAAGAGTACCAGCATCCTGAGAAAAGATTCACTGTCATCCAATGGTGCGGACCTGATTGGTTTCTGTGGCCAACATAGTAGGCAAAAAGGTAATGGAAAATAACACCTAATTTGGGAGCACTGCTATATAAACAGATTAGTTCATGGAATGCAGCCAGACTACTGTTCTTAGTCTCTGTCATGGTTATGAATCTTGAGTTTTGCTCAACAGCATTGGTTAAATATGAATGTCCTCTACTCAACTCTGCTGTATATCAAGAAGAACTCACTTAATACACTTTTTCTGATCAGTATAGTATCACAGTGGGAACAAGTATATGGTGAATTGAAACATTGTAATCACTAGTAATGTGCCCCATAGTAATAATTATTTACCATCTGTTTGTTTTTCAATTCTCTCTGAAGCCAAATAAATTATGACAGAAGTTCATTGTAGCTGCAAAATCAAACACTGGAAGACTAGACATTGCTGAATTCAGTATTTTCTGCAGTCTTCCCTTATTCTCCCTATTGTGTAGACTATTCAGCAGATCCTGTTGCTGGTAGTAAATAGATCCTGCTCCAACATTTTGATTTTTCTGTACTGACTTTGTGTAGCCCCCTGGCGTTCTCTTTTGAGTATAACCCGAGAATGTACTTAAGTATTCAGTGTCTTTCAGGTGTTTTTTGAGTTACAATGTTCACACCATAACACTGGACCATTTCCCAAACAAATTTTCTGAGGTACAATCCCCGTATTACAGATGAGCAAACTGGCACTCAGTGAGGTTATGGCCAAGTCTGTCAGATGTGTTCACTGATTAGGGAACATTCAGGACCAAGCCTTGGATTTCCTGCATGTTTATGTAGTCTTGGGGCCTCCATAAGGCTAAGATAGAGCTCTGTTCACCCTCAGTTGCAGCTGCAATTTACTAGTAAGATCATTCATTGCACATATGGGGAAACAGGGAATGCACAAACTGCTTCAGTATGGCATTCCATGTATGAATTCTCTTTGGTGGAAACTCCATGTGTTTAGGCAGCACAGGAGATGGCGTTCCCTGTGCTCTTGTTCTCCCCTTCTGCTAGAAACAGTCCATTCAGGAGAAAAGCTACTTATAAATGAGAAGTACAAGCTTGTGCTTTGACTTGTTAGGTGAAGGCCAATGATATCTGGAAATCATGTTCTTCACGTATGTGCAAATATTTATTGAATCATAGAATTGATTGGGTTCGAAAAGACCTCTGATATCATCAAGTCCAACCCTTGGTCCAACTCCAGTCCCTTTACCAGATCATGGGACTCAGTGCCACGGCCAATCTCAGTTTAAAAACTTCCAGGGATGGTGAATTCACCACCTCTCTGGGCAGCCCATTCCAATGCCTGATTACTCTCTCTGGAAAGAATTTTTTTTTGATCTCCAACTTAAATTTGAGCCCATGCCCCCTTGTCCTATTGCTGAGTGCCTGTGAGAAGAGACCAACCCCCACCTCGCCAGAACTTCCCTTCAGGGAGTTCTAGACAGTGCTGAGGTCACCTCTGAGCCTCCTCTTCTCCAGGCTAAACAACCCCAGCTCCCTCAGCCTCTCCCCACAGGACTTGTGCTCCAGTCCCTTCACCAGCCTTGTTGCTCTTCTCTGGACCCGCTCCAGCCCCTCAATCTCTTTCCTGAACTGAGGGGCCCAGAACTGAACACAATACTCAAGGTGTGGCCTCACCAACGCAGAGTACAGGGGAAGGGTCACTGCCCTGGTCCTGCTGGCCATACTATTGTTGATCCAGGCCAGGATCCCATTGGCCTTCTTGGCCACCTGGGCACACTGTTGGCTCATGTTGAGCTTTCTGTCAGTTAGTACCCCCAGGTATGTTCTGCGTATGTGCATGAATGCATGTGTGCATCTCTGTATCATGCACTGCTCATACAGGGGCGGGAAGTATGTTGAAGAAGGAGATTATTAGTCTGTTTGTGTGCAGGAACTTTTAGAATAGAAATGGTTTAAGTTACTACAACATTTGCCGGGAGAACAGTCCTTGTGCTGGGCTGTGAACTGCTTGGGGTCCGTTTTATCTTGATGTAGCAGTTTCCACTGAGTTGTGCTGGTGTGGATATGGGGAGGGGGATTCTTTCATCTGCTGGAACCGTAGGATAGTTAAAATTTTTTGCAGCTGCTGCTTCAACACAGACATTTGGCTAGTGTCTACCTTAAATACATATTCAACTGAATATTTTGGTTTGTGTACAGCATGCGGGAGCTCAAACAGATGTACAGATAACATTCAGTTCTTCAGAAAGACATTTAAGAGCTTTACCATTGTTTTTGTCTGCCTGCCCACCTCCCACCTACATCTGCCTTGTTTATGCTGAGGACGTAAAATGTCAACCTGACAGTTCAAGTAGGGTCTCCCATGCCAGACAGGCCTCAGCTGAAGTGTGTCCACGGGCAGGATGGACTCGCTAGCCGTCTGGCAACCATCCTAGGAGAAGGACAACTCCAACCCCAAACCTGGGTAGATGGAGCTCGTTTAGCCCTGTAAGGCCATCCATCTAAGAGAAGGATAATCTAACCAAACCTACGTCCTGAGGTATTCGCTGTCACCGTCCAAGCTTGCTAGGCCGTGGCAGATGAACCTTAGGAGTAAAGGGTGGGGCCAGTTCTGCGCACGCTGTGCCTCACCTAAAAAATCCATTGTGCAGGCTTGAAGGGTTCTTCCACATTGCAAAGCCCTGTAGCGACAGGTGAGGGTCGAAAACGGCAGGTGATAGGAAGCAGCTGGAAGCCACAGACCCAACCCTGCATGCAGGCGGTTCAGGATATGGGTCATTAGAGACTTGACCCCAGAGATGACAGTCTCTTGCAGCAGCATCCTGAACGACCAAGCAGCCTTTTCTAGGGACAGCACTGCTTGCTCCACACGGAGAGGGGCCTACCAAAGGTGGCCTAAACAAAGCTCATCTCCACACCCGGTTGGATAACAAAGCTCATCTCCACAACCGGCATCTTCCATGTGGTGAAACAAAACCAAAGAGATTTCAAAGGCATACACCTCCCTGCAAAGGTGTGCTCAAACTAACACTCACATGTTGGCCGCTGTGCCTTTTGTGACCGGACCTGCCTATCCCGTATCGTCCTTTTTAGCCACCAGCACACTTGCAGCAAGCATGGGTAGTGCCCTTCTCAAATCTTCGTTCGCGAAGCCTAGCCATGATGATGATGATGATGATGATGATGATGATGATGATGATGATATCTCTGAAGATAATTTCTTTGTGATTTCATCTCTTTTGTATTCATCATTCTGTGAGCATGCAAGACACTGCTTCTGTGGTCAGAGCTGTTTCATCCATAACAACATCTTTTTCCCCAACACATCATAAGGACAGTACAAGAAGAGTGGTTTCGGCAGCCATTTCACCCAGCCTGCACAACAGTGGCAATGTTAGAATTTTGGGCATGTACCTCAAAGGTTTGTAAAATGTTGGACTTTACAAAAGTTTTAAGTGATTAGAGATGCCTTTTGTTCTTAGCATCCAATGTTAGGCAGGTTAAGGAGCTTGCTAAGAACACACTGTCGAGAAGCTGAACTTTCACAGGGAATTGCATTAAGACAGCATCAGTTATACCAAGGTAATGAAGTCATCATCTATTCCCTTGGAACTGGCTTAAAAAGTCATAAAACCTCAAAGAGTAAAGAAAGATGAGAAACAGCATGGGGTTGGACATCTGATAGAAATAAATACCACATTCACAAAACTAGGACAGCTTGTTCACAGCGGGTGGGAACTTGGATTGACAGTTCCCTGGCATAAACATGGCAGTGCTGGACATGCAGCTCTTCCCTTGAAATGTTTTCCTGAACTTCGATCTCTGTGGAAATATTTCCAAGTGCTTCTGATCTGACCGGCCAGCAGGCACCGCTCTAGGATCAGCAATAGCTTGGCTGCTGCGGGATCTGACTGCTTGCTCCTCCCTTCCAGCTCCCTTTTACGGGGCAATGGTGACGTTACAGCTCGAGGCAACCTCAAGGCACCAGTGTGGCCTGCAAAGTTTGGGTAGGGCCTGAAGTAGCTGTGAGCTGGGCAGTGAGTGTATTTACCTGCTTCCTGACACAGGGAAGGGGCTCCCACAAGATATACACTTGGTTACTGCAGGCAGTTCTTGCACTTCTCCTGGGTTTCAGGACACCTAGATATTGCAATGAAGTATTATTGGCAGGCAGCTGGACAGGAGAAAGGTAATTTTAACAGATTATTATTTAACATTCAGTGCATGGAGATTTCTGGAGAAGCTACCTGGGCGGATTTTCAAAGAATTAGGAAAACAGATTTCCTGAGGAAAGGCTTTTGCTTACTGAGTTGGATTTTAGCCATCAAAGGAACCCAGTAACTTGCAACCAAATGCCCTTGTGCAAACATGGTTTGTGTACCCCTCAGCCACATGTAGATACGACCTGTGCCCCCCTTGCTCCCCCCCCCCACCCTCCACCACCCTTCTCTCCACTCTCTGGTCATATAGGGTTTGATCCCAGCTATTAAAGAAGTGCAAAGCCTGCATATTGCAGACTAGGTGTAATTAAACCTCACAACCACTGAAGTAGTTTAAACAGGTACAGATGGAAACTACTGAAATTCTTTTTTTACTGCCTTCTGGTCTTAGATCAGAGCAAGGGTCCTGCTACCTCCCTGGAGCAGGTAGGAGAGGGATTTGTAAGAAGAGGGTAGAGAAGGGACAGCTTTGTCAGCTAGAAACCGACCAAGTGACCTTTCTGCCTTTTGGACTGAAATGGGACCTTTTCCTCTGTGTGCTGACATTTGCTCCAGCCCTGTCCCTCTGCTGCTTTCTTCACCTCCGCTTCACTTTGTAATTGCCTTTTGTTTTGTTGGTTTACTCCACCCATCTCCACTCTCCTTTCCTTCAGCATCTCCTCTCCAGGGATTCCTCTGCATGAATCTGGCCAACACAGGAGGCACAGAAAGGACAGCCACTACTCTGCTTTTGTTGCCCAGTCCTTCTCATCCCCTTAGGTTGAGTCGGTCTTATCTGAAATCTCATGCCGCTAATGGCTTCTGTTTGAGAAGAAGAAAAAGGTATGAGGATTTTTTTTTCTTTTCTTCCTGTGCAGATCTCCTGAAGTATTCAGAGGTTGACCTCTGTGGATTTTCACACCCTGACTGGAGCTGAGGGAAAATCAACTCCTGAATAGCACGTAATTTCTTACTGGCATTTTGTGCGTCATTTTGTTACTGTGTTTATGCGGTTGTTGCTTGCAAGCAGCACGTTGTGAGTTCGGCTCAATCTCCCCTCCTGTCTCCTCTCCTCCGACCTGTTCTTGCCCACTTTTCTTTGTTTGGTCCTGGTTTTGTTATGATCTAGACAGAGTGGAGACTTTAAGCTCCTGAAGACCTGCATTTCTAATGTAAGAAAACAAGCAAAAAAACGTAAACTTCTTCCATTGAACTGAAATCCTACAGGTTCCTTAATCTATTACAAAGGCACACAGAGGGCATAAGTGGTATTTCTTTTCCTCTGATGGTCATCTTTAAGGGAAGCAAGGGGTAGAGCAGAGACAATTCAGTTGATAAATCAAGAAATCAAGAGGTGGGATTCCTGATTTCTGCTCTTGGAAATCTTCTGCCACTTGTTGGTTGTCAAAGTTTACCTAACTGTTAAAGTATAGCTGCTGCACTTGCCTGCAGGAGGTAATTATGGAAAAGGTAACATTTCCCTTAACGGCTGACCTGCAGTTGATTTAATTTGCAATTTGTTATGAAATGGTAGGTATTGTTTTACCTTCCTTCATCCCTAGCCTGGGGAACGGGCACAGTGAGTTCCAGAGATAAACGGTGAGCTGAATAATTACAGCCTGGCTCCTAGGAATAGTTTGAGGATTAATGGCTGTTTGTACAGCACTTCAAGATGCTTAGGTGAAATGTGCTTTGAACTCTGGGGCATTTCAGGCTGCAGGTGATGGGTACCCCTGGGCTCTGGCAGAGGTCAGCACTCAGAAGATATCAGATCTTTTGAAGCAGACATGCAGCTCCAGGAATGTGGCTGGCCAGACTCATAGGGCAGGTTTATTTTAGACCTGAGAAGTGCTCCTATGTAGAATGGGAAGGTGATGAGGGAGAGCCTATCCCTTCAGGCTCATTGCTTTTAAACAGATATGGCTGTTTGAAAGAGACCAGAGGAATAATACATCCAGTGAATGCTTCACTAACCATTTTTCTGGTCTTTCTGTTGATGAGCAATAAGAAGTCAATGCTCAGCTGTCACAGATATGAGAAGAAAACACCTTGACCTGCCTTCTGATGCCAGCCACAGCTTCCTAGGCCTTTTCTCCTGAGGACCCTATGGGTGACCTCCATAGGTTTGCATTAAGCCAGAGCACTGCATTTCAAGTGTTTTAGGGTTAATATGCCATGTACAGCCACAGCTTCTCTGGGTTGGAACATTTGCTGTCATTATCATGAGTGAGAAAATTGTTCTTCTGGGTGCCTGCAAAGTGTTGAAGTCACAGCCTGGTTTTTACAGTCCTAGAAGGAAGTGCTGAGTGCATTGCTTTCTAATCTTGTTGCAGAGATTTTCAGAGAGGAGTCTGTGCTGTGGGAAGTAGTGTAAGATACAGAAGGATCCATCCAGCTTGCATTTGTTTGACTACTCAAGCAGCCATCAAGGGACAGACACTCAGGGAAAGTTCTTGCTGTCCTGTAGAGGAGCGCATGCATTTGGAATGATCCTTGAGTGCAGCATCCATGGATGGTGCAGGAGGGAAGAATCTCTCCCTGGTCTGAGGAGTCTCTTGGAGTGTTGCAGTTGGGGCAGTTGAATTCTCCCAACATTGTCCTAAGCAGCAGCTGGTGGTGCTGTGTGACAGGGCTTCCCTGGCACTGAGGTACAGTGACTGTCAGGGGTCAGACTGTTAGCCACTGCAGTGACCATGGGAAAATGGGACAGGACACATTATGGCTGGGGAGTCTGCACTGAACAGATGCAGTGAGTCCATTCCAAATCCTGTGCTACTCCTACCAAATACTTTGCTACTGTGGGGAAGGGAGAACACTTTATCTCCTCTCTGCTGCACAAGGTTTCAGAATGTCCAGCATTTTTGAGCTGCAGAACATCCTCCTTTCTTTTGTAGTCTTCCTGTAAGGGGCATGATTTAACCTCCTGTCTGCTCCCTTCTCAACCCACCACACAGAAGCAGCATAGGTATGACTCTTCATCTGGCAGGAGTGTGTTCCTGGTGCTGAATGTCCCCTCCTTAGTAATTTTGACCCTGCTTTCTCTCAGGTTTGGAGATGCCATTGATCCATGCCAGCGTGTATCTTGCTGAATCAGTCTTCTCTGTATTATGTCCAATATTTTCCTGCTAAAAGGTCCTTTAAAATGGCTGCTGGTAGTCAGGAACTTCACCAGTGTCAGTATTGTCCATCTCACTGGGGAGAATAATCTGGGGAACAGACCTGTCATCTGATCTTTGATAACCCTTTTTTTTTGTCTTTGAAGTTTTGAGTCCTGATTATGGGTAATGCAGATAAAAGTCTCCATTCCCACCACCCTTGTCTCTGGAGAGCAGAACACAGAAGAGGAATGAAGGGCTGTGGAAATACTAAGCATCATTTTCTTATGACCTTTATGAAGACAGTGGGAGAATGGAGGAGGAACACCAGGAAGACACTATGTTAAAACCACACAGACAGTGCTTAAGGTGGAGAGAATAAACCCAAAGAAACTTCCAGAGCCAAACAGATGGGAGAAGAGGAAGAAAGATGAAAACAGGAGACTGAGCAAGACAGGCAAGGAATGGCAGAGCCACCTTCTTCCAGTTTATCCAGGGAGCAGCAGGAGCAGACCTGAGGCTCTCCATCCATGAAAAAACAGCCTTCTGCACACCATTCTCCTGTTTTCCTGAAATCTCTGCTTTTGCTCCTCCAGGCAACCATTAATCTAATATTAAGCCCCTTAACCTCTCTAATTGTTCTCTTTCAGTGTCAGCTGGTTTCCTATTAACCTTTCAATCTCTCAGTAATGCAGTTACTTCTGACTCCAGCCAGACCTAGCTCTAAAGCTTTACCTCCGGCAGTGAATTTTCCAAGCTTTCACTTTTTTTTTCTTTTTCTTTTCGGTAATGATTATTACTGCTGTTAAGGAGCCAGTTTGAACCAGCCTCTAAGTGCACAGGGCCGAACCAGTTGGAGTCTATAAATAGCCCTTCAGTAACCTTGTGCTTTATTTCATTAAGTTGATTGGCTTCCCTCTTTCCACTTCGTTGCATCTCTGTCTCTCTCTCCCCTCTCCATTATTGATGTTGGTTCTTCTGTTGCACTCTGCGACACCTGCTTGTTGATAGCAGGGTAGATCAGCCCTAGGTTTTTCCCTCCTGCACAAAATAGTTGTTGCTGGGGAAGCATCTCTAGAGTTTCATAACAGGGGGAAAGCAGAGGGTGAGGCAGGTCTGAGACAGCAAGGGGGGAAATATCCATGCTGTGCAATAGGAAATTGTATGGCTGAGCACCAGTCACAGTGACAGAACTTGCCACTCATAGGCTGGGTTTCTCCTGTGGCACTTGCTGGGATTATACTTGAATGCAGTCTCTTGTGCAAACCTCATTTTGCTATATCAAAGCCAAGGCATCTGTCCAAGGACAAATGGCACTGCAGTTCAAATTAAGCAGACATACAGTACCCGGAACGCAATGTGAACTGTCTGCTGTATCTGAGACCAGCCTTCTGGCAACTTTGCCATCACTGATCAATATACTACTGCTACCTGACCCTGCAACTTAGCAGAGCATAGTTTGCTTCGCCGACCATCACTGTGTCAGCTCAACAGCGTTTTCATGCTGTGCCTCTTCTGATTTACCTGCTTCTTTTAGTGCTGATGCAGTTCCTGAGCTCTGCTCAACACTGGTGCCTCTCCCCAGCACCTGCAAACTACTGCTTTTTTTTTTTTGTAAAGTACAATGAATGTTCGCAGCAAAGACTGATTTGAGCAGTTGCATAAGCTGACCTGAAATCTCTGAGGTCAGTGTAAATCACAAATCACAGCTCAACATCACAAGGCTGTGTCTGAGTGGCACTTGCAAACTGCTCGTGTGCAGCGATGCAGCGGGGCAGAGCATCTGCCAGTGCTTCACAAGTGGTGGGGTGCTATTGCAGTAGCATAACAGGCTTTGTTTGATGGATTCAGCAGCAGTAATGGCTTCTACAGGGGAAGCACCATCTCATTGTAGAAGAGCTGGGATCAGGGATTCAGTCATGCCTCTGTTTTGTTCCCTGAGGAGGGGTAAGTTCTTTTCCCAGGAAGCCTCATTTTTCACCAAAGAGAGAGACTCAGAGGGAACTTTTCCAATATGTGCTTAGGCTGACGTTTACAGCCCTTTGCTTCAGCTCAGAAGGATTTGTGTGTGTGAAAGCTCTTCTGTTTTTTTCTAGCCGTATCATTTGTCTAACACCAGCTGTTACCTTTCCCTGAGAGTCCTGCCTCAAAGTCAACAGCAACTTACTAAAATAATAGGAGCTATTCTCTTCTGCTCTCTGTACAGCTCTGTGTGTCCCTACTTGCTCACTTACTACTATTCCTTGTTGTTGGAAGGGCAGATTCTGGCAGCAACAAGCCTTTGTCTTATTTTCTGGCAAACAACCTCGGTCTGGAACAAGGCAGGAAAGACAAACAGTGAAGAAATGAGAGCTGGTAAAGCTGGGGTTAGAGGAGAAGGTTAACTTCTGGTGGCTTTTTTTTTAACTGCCGAGTTTGACAGGGGGAAACATTTTGTATAAGCACTGAATGTTTGGAAAGCACACCTCTTTCACCCGCTCCAGGGCAGGTGGCAGCTGGCATTTGCATCTGTTTAATAATACAGGTTCTCCAGGATGCGGTGCACTCACTTTCCATCGCTCACAGTTTCCTTGCCTTCCTGTTTATCCTTTTAAATCCTCAGGCCTCACCTTTGCTCCCCAGGCACCAAGGTCTCAGCAGGACAAAGGAGCCTCCTTGGATGCTGCATTGGGACAGTCATCACTGGGTGGCCACTGGGTGGTCACTGAAACAGTGCCTCCCTCCTGCCTGCCCCTCAACTCCCCCAGTGACCACTTTGGTTGCTACGAGTTATGGAAGGAGCTCTGGGTTGGTGGCTGAGCCAGACCCTGGCCCTGCTTGTGAAGGCTGGGCTCAAACTCAGGATGTTGCCCATCATTTGTGATAGGAAGAGAAGGCCCCAAGGCCTCTCTGGTCCCTGCTGAACAGGAACAAAGTCCTTGAGACCAGTCAGCACCTTCCTAACAGAGGCCCAGCAGAGCAAGGGTTCTTAGCTCAGCTTGGCCATAGAGGAGAACGTGGGGTTTGAGTCAAGCTGAGTACCACTCCCCCACACACCATTCACACACTGCCATGGTTTGGGGGCTGCTCAGAGCCCCTTCAAAACTTCCTGGCACACCTGCCCTTCATAGAGGTTCTCATGCTGCCTACGGGAAATCCAAAGCCCACGGAAAGCCCATCTGACCCACTGATGAGCACGCTGCCCTTCTGTGGTGGGCACCGTGCTGTCCATAGCTGCTGGCAGAGGGCAGCAGCACTGACCTGTGCAGACTGGTGGCAAGTGGTTGCAAAGTGACATGGACTGTCTGCTGAAAATGCTGCCTTTCACTGAGGGTGATCCAGGGTCCTGTGGAGCAGAACTCAGAGGGGAAGCTGACGTGAGATGTAACTCCCTTTGCGAAACTACTACTGCTTTTTTGATCTGTGTTATGACAGGCAAATGGTATCAAACCCTTCATTAGATACATCCCAGTTGCCTGTTTTTTCCTGGCTTCTATGGCCAGTGCCATCTATTCTCCTTCCCTTGGGAAGCTTCCTACATATTTATCCCAGTGATCAATCATATGACCCACTGTAGCAATGTGATACAGCTTTAGTTGTGCTAATCAGCTTAGCTTGGGCCCCTGACCCCCGTCAACTTATTTTAGGAAAAAACTTTACACAGTGCCTGGTAAGGGCTGTTCAGTCCAGAGGATTTAAATCTAAAGTGAAAAATAGCAACACAGACTTTTGCTTTTTTATTTAGTAGCCAGAACTCAGTATACCATTATTCTGATTTGTCATTTCTTCAGGAGGAGTTGAGCTTTGAATACTACACAGAGGTTTCAATTGCGTGGTAAAATACTTGACTCTTGTGACTGTTAAGAAAAAAACACCCCAAATAGTAAATATTGAGTGCTTTGACTGAAGAACTTAAGAGATGTTCAGTCATCCAAATGGACTTGGACACTGAATCACTTCCCTCCTTTCTCCTCTGAACTCTAAATGAGGTCCTTTCAAACAAAATGGGCTGTAGAGAAAAGAATAGTGTCTAGTGCAGGAGACTGGAAACATTTTCCTTGAACCTCTGGGAGTTTTGTGGGGGAGACATCAGAAGAGAGGTGGACTTAAAGAGACATGTATTCTTGGAGTATTTTTTTTCTCCACAGAGAGACATCTCTACTCCAAAACACCAGCAAACGTCAGAGATGAACGAGCAGCCAAGACCCCAGCTCATCAGCTGGTCAGCCAGTCCTGCTGTTGGTAGAAATTATACCAATAGCTAAGTCTCTTTCCAGAGCTCCAGGAGTGCAGTGTGAGCCCTACAGACATTATATGAAAATGTGAACTATGTCATGTCTGGAGGAATTTCCTTTATTATAGAGATGAGTACTAACAACATCTCTCCACTGCATCATCTTTGAAGGGAACAGACTGGCTTTGTAAGGGAGACAGATGAAGGCAAATTAACCATACCAAGGGCAAATTAACTATACTGGGGTAAAAGAACAACTGGAAATATGTTGCTGTGTAAGAGGAGGATCTAGCAGAAACAGAGCATTTTCTGAAGCCTGAGAACTACTACCAATGGCAACTTCTGTCATCAGCCCTGCCAGTGAACACCCAGTGGGCTGCCAGGGCAGGGAACATCTCCAGACCTGCCTGAGGACTTTTCCCAGCCCAGCTGCTGCAGCAGCCTCATCTCCCAAGTTTCTGAAGCACCATCTGGATGCAACAGGAAGATCTTCAAACTCTGTTTGCTGTATGTCCAACCGTTTCCCCTCCCTGCGAAGCACTTCTGAGTCAGTTAATCATCCTGCCTTCTCTGCAGATGAAAGGATCCCTGCTTTTAGCATCCCAGGGAAGACATGGCAACTGCCCAGGTGTAGTAGCAGACTTTGAACATTCTGAAGGTCCTGAACTTGTATTGTCCTCTTGACACCCATGACTTGAATGTAGTTTGGAACTGATTAACTTGGCTCCTTCAACCTCTGGAAGGGAATGTTCTTTCTGCAGTTAAATATTTACTCATCATTGCACATAGACCGGGCATTACAGTAGCCTGGGCAGCATTTGTATTTTCGCTCCATAAATTGAAATTAAAAGGAGCATTCTCTCATATTTTAGTGCTGCCACTTCCACCTTTCATGGTAGTCCAGTCATGCCCTGTTCAACTTAGCTATTCTGTTAGCAACATTTCTAAACCATGAGATTTGAAGCCCACACCACAGGGAGTCCACTTTGCACATCCAACAGATTCCTTTGTTCCAAAGTACATCCTCAGTCAATGCCATGAATCCCGTTTCTGAAAATCACATGTCTCTAGCACTTATAAATGCCTTTGCATGACATTGGGAGAAGCTGAGTTCCCCCCCCTTCCAGACTTCCACTGGCAGAAGTTTTATGGCAAAAGTAATTTCTATTTTAGGTAGCACTACAATGAAGTGGATAAAATGAGAAAATCTGAAGTATTGGTAGGGCCTTTTAGAAACTCTGGAATACCCCCATTTTCCCACCATTACTATCTGCTGTAAATGCTGGTGTGTGTACCTCTGTCATACCAATATATCCAACAGGTACATATCATCCCTCTCCACTGCTGCCCAGCATCAGACTGCTCCATCCTGACCATGGCAGGCCAGAGAGAACTGTCTACAGCCCCAGGACTGGGTCTGGCCCCCAGGACATCAGTAGGTTGGCACTGCTGCATCTGTGGCAGGGAGTGAAGAGAAGCTGGAACGTGTTTGGGCTCTGCTCAGGACTGAGTAAACACTGCAGCTTTTGCCTGGTGATAGGTGCAGTCCCTGACCACGGTATTGATGACAGTGACCTCCCTGTTGCTCCTCCTGGCAGAAGGAGTCTCCTGCTTCCTCTGACTCAGGCAGGCACTCCTTTTCCTTTTTTTTTTCCCCACCCCCATGGCACCCGGCTGTTACCATACCATTTCAGTCACCAATGACAGCAATCAAAAAATAATACTACTGTACTCAGTTAATCCATAGGAAAATCCCACATCGGTAAACAAAAGGTGGTGATGGTGCTCGCACATTTTCCCCTAAGGGCCTTAGGCAATGGAAATTTTCTCAAGCTCCATTCATTAACAAAATAGATGAGCAGTTATGTAAGGTCACGTGAGGAAAGCGGTTGGTCTTTGGTCAATGAAAAAGTTAGTCACACATCATCGAACTGGATGGCCCTGGGAGGAAATGTGGAGCCACCCTTTGCCTGTTCAAGGACTGAAGAGGGAGAACTTTAGCCATAATTCCTCACTACCCCCTGAGCTTAAGCACCACCTTTATAAAATAGGCATTGCAGGAGGCATGTGATAGTGCTAAGCAAAAAAATAGGGAGTTGAAGTTTGTTGAGATCCTCCCCACCTTCCTCTTCCTAAATCAGTCAACCCTCCTCTGAAGGAATTAAGTAACCTCCCCCAGCCAATCTCCTCTGGAAGCATTTAGAGGGTAAGTAAAAGAACATAACAAAACTCAGTGGTGGCAAGGAAGATAAAAATCTGTATTAGGGCTTTCAGGAACTACTAGGACATTCAGCTGGAGGAGGATTTTTAAGGATCCCTTCTGAAACTTGCCCATCACCATACTGATGTGGACTGTTGTCTCTCCCACTTCGAATCAAAGATGATGCATCATACAGAATTTCGCTGGGACTGACTGTAGGAGAGAAGATCAGGCACTGATTGGGATGTGCACTTCAGTACTCAGTTAGACGTGGTCTGGAACAATATTTTACCACTTATCACTGGCTCTCATCCTCTCCCCTCATAACCCAGTCAGAAGTCCTCCAGTCCTGCAAATTTAGGTTAACTTGGCCCCCTGGCTCTTCTTAGCTTCTGCTTTCGGGCTTCCAGGTCTGGCTTAGACAATGATGTCTTGCAGAAGACAATGAAATTAGCTTTTGTTGCTCTTGTTTGCTCTAATCCCTGGATGCTGAATAACCAGCTTCAACCTGCTTGTGTACTTTCACCTTGCAGCCAGTCTCTTGAAGGTCATTTCAGACCATTGGACTAGCAGGGCAGCAAAGCTTGGCAGGTAGCCTTCACGGGACATGGAGCAGCAATCACCTGGCACAGGCTATCAGCAGGACTCAAGGCTGATGAGTGCAGAGGAGGCCTGGAAGGCAAACTCATGTGGGGCAGGTAAGGGAGGATGTGGCTGTCAGGTTGTACCTCAACCATAGTTAGATGCCTGAGGGCTGATAATAAGTTGTAATTGTGTAAACCAAAGTCCCTTCCACATTTGCTGATCTGCCCCAAGTGCTGAGATTGTGAAACCCTGGAAACCTGCTACGGAGAGGACACCCTAACCCACCCAAAACCACAGAAACATGCCGCGAAGAGGGCACCCTAGCCCAGTTGGGTGGGGCTGTGGTGCAGGATACAGACTCAGTCCTCAGTAAAATCCCAGCTGTCTCCCTGAGCAGATGGTTTCCAGGAAGAGCCACATTCCTGACTGTGAGGAGTTGAAAGGACCATGTATGGAACATGCCTTAAAATAGACAGAGATATAGGAACAGAGTTCAGGTTCCAGGCAGAAAACAGACATCTCAGGCGTTTGTTCAGAAAGGGAAGTGCTGTTAAAACTACAGCTGTTTCAGTCTTGGCTGCAAGTGTCTCTGGTAAACCCTAGGGTTGTTTTCACTTAAGGAAAGGATTCTGGTTGAACTTTTTTTTCCATACAAGTTCCTTTCTGCTTTACCGTTTTCTGTTTCTCTAAAAGCTGAGATAAGAGGGAAATAGAGTCCCCCTCTCCCAAAGTTTTGAATATTGTAGAAAGACAGGTATCCTGAATTTGGAGAAAAAGTTAAAATCTCTACCTTTTAAAGAATTGATATTTTGCTAGAGGGAAAAAAGCTCTTATTGAAATATTTTATTTCCATAACCTTAAAGTGGTCTATTTAGAACCATTTCAATATATCTAGCCCCCTGTGTGGTGAACTTGTTTTTCTTTTAAAAAATGTCTAAATGTTATCATACTTAGAAAAGAAATCCCGTCAGCAGTATTTCAAGCTGACAAGTTCTTTGAAAGCATCTCTTCCCCATAGATTCTTTGGTTGTGAGGAACCGGCACTAATATTTGTGAAAAGTTTGGTGAAAAGTTGCCAGCGAATTCCCCTAAAACCTGTATCTTTGCATTGTAAAGAAATTTCTGGTCATCTGCAAAACAGAGTGACGGCTTGCAAGATGAAGCTTCTTGTTGGTAGCTGGAGAACTTAGTGAGATGAATTTTGGCTTTAATTCTTATTCTTGCTACATAGTTTGGCTTTGCTCTTTGAAATGGTTGCTATATGGCCCCCTTGAAAATAATATACCACAGTGTCAGTTGTTTTGGTAAAATATGCAGAGTGCAGAGTCTGCAGAGTTTGAAAATCTGTTACCACGGGTAAGAAGACCCTAGCACTGGTCAGGGCACAACATCAGTGAGCAGAAGGAGAAATCAGTTTTCCTTACTGCCCACCTGCTGCTTAGCTCTCCAGCCGGCACAGCCTGACTTGACAGCATCTGCTGGAACGAGTAGCACCAGGAGAACATGTGAGTTAATTATTAAACAGAATAGAGTCATTATGCCCTGTGTCACTGCTGTTCCTCACATAAATCTGCTGAACGATAGGAAAACAATCCTGTGCAATGAGAACAAAGAAACCTTTTCAGGATGAACACATTTTCCTCTGCTGGAGACCCACTCTCACTTCACCTGCCTGTAGCTAGAATAGTGATGCACTTGGTCTCCATAAAGGTAGGGGGTTTAGAAAAGACAAATGAAAATGATACAGAGCCTCAGGGCACTGATTTCCATGAATAATATCCCCAGCTGTTAGACTAGGTTCGGAGCCATTTCCTTTTGGAAAATACATTTCTACTACCAACATTTCAGAGTCCGGAAGGAAATATTTAAAAGTTACCTTTGGCATTTCAAGGCTAGCACAATTTCCCCTAAGCTTCCCTTGAACATCTAGATAAAATATTAACTCCTGGATGAGGTACAGAGACCCTGCAGGCTGTCAAACAGCAGCACAATTAAGGACACAGACTCTGGGACAGAGATGGTGAGATAACATCCAGTACTTTACAAACCATCTGTGATTAGTTTCATTTGACTGACACACAGGAGAAAATGGAGACTTGCAAGTGAGATCCAGAGATGCCAACAGCCCAAGAAAGAGTTCCCTTAGGTGAAATAGCTGGTCACCTCAGCTTTGGAAGAGGATGGCAGAGAGCCAGTCTGGTTGCTCTGCTGTGAAGCTTCTCTGAAGTTCCTTTTCTTATGCAGAGGGGGAAGGGTCTCTGTCCGCTGTGCCTGGTAGGCACGGGAGGCCCGGGAAGAGCATGTGCTGTGGTAAAAAGAGTGCATGGGCTGAGTTCCCAGCAGAGCTCCAACATGTCCACAGGCTGCAGGAGGGCCTGGGCTGAGGGGTAGGAGTAGCAATGCTGGTAACCGGATGGGTCAGGCCAAGGGACACATATATCTTAGATGTTTGGCTTGTGTCCATAATGTGGCTTTCAGGTACTGTGCAGAGACAGATGCCCGAGTGTCTGCCTTTCACCACTTGGCCTAATGGCCCTCTGGAGGCACAGCAGTGCAGGGTGTGTGGTAGGAAACAGATGGCCAACACTGACCGTTTCTATGGGGATTTAATTGCTGAGGATCTGTGCTCCTGCACTTTTGCAGGCAGCCTCTGTACTTGACCTAAGGCATTATGTTGTCCCTCTTTTTGCTAACCAGTGCCAAGCTGAGCTGGTCCTTTGCTGCTCTTTTCAAAGAGGGCAGACGTTTTGGAAGGAGTTCTTCCCATTTGCCACATGCTGTAATAGCAGGGAAACAAAAACATAGAAGTCCTGGAGCTTAGGCAAAGCCAAAAAGCAAAGGGACTGACAAAGCTGACCATAGCAGCCAGAACTCCTGCCTCCTGGGAGACAGCCACTGGCTTACAATATTACTTCTCTGAATGTTGTTTAAAGGGACAACACAGAACACACGCTTGCTCCTGCTGAGCTCAGTCAGCTGTGTTTGTGGTGGCTCTCGATTTTCTTCAAGAGTTTACCTTGGCTTTTTCCCTACTGCTTCACTTGCACCCTGTGAAAGGACTGCAGTGACCCTTGTCCCCTGGATGCAGGAGTGCCTAGATTAGACTGAGGAGTCAAGAACTGTGCAGGCTCCAGGGCTGGCTAGCTGTGCTTGCAGACCCGCTGACACCCGGCTGTGGCTGGATGTGAGGCATGCAGTGAGGTCCTGTCCCACTCCTTTCACACACCACACATCTTAACAGTGCTGTGCTGTGGCCACCTCCCTCATCTGTGACCCCATGGGCTGCCCAGCCTGCCTGGTCACCTCTTGGCCACGATGTTGTGCTTCATCCCCTGTATGGTGCTGTATGCCAGATGTATCTATCCCTTGGATGAGGCACCTGCTTCACTGACCTCTCACACCTACAGAGCCACCTGGCCATACACTGCCTTTGCTTCAGGTGCTGTGTCAGAGCTCTGTAGTAACCAGCAAAGAACATTCAATGGGCTGCTAAGGAAAAGGAAAGTTGGTGAGAAAAGGAGTTGACATGTGTCACTCCAAGGCTGTGTGGTCCATTTTATCACCGATTCTCCATCACTCTGCTCCCCTGCCCCCTTCTCCAGACAGCATCACAGGGAGATGGTATGAAGAGGTCCATATCTGCAAAGACTTGGGAAAGACTGGACATGAATAAAAGGCATAGCTGAAAGCCTGGCCTGCCTGAGGGTCACTGAGCTCTTTAATTCCTCCCTGAAACAAGGAAGGGCATATCCCTTCACAGTTTGGTGGGCAAAGCCTGCTTTCTTGCCTGAGCCCTGAGTTGGCTGAATGTGAAAAACTCCAGTTTAGGGGAGGCAGAAGCACAAAAGACATGTCACTGAGTTGGACCCTGCATCTTGGTATCTCTAATCCACTTGCTTTCCAATTCCATATGTTTAGTGCCAGCGTGAACCATAAAGGAGCTCTCCTCTTTTTTTTCCTCTCTTTGTCTCTCTTTGAACAACTCAGAGGCCATGTGTCACTAACTGGGTGTGGACAAGAGTTAATTGCAAAATGTGTGAAATGATTGTTAGTCCTCTATTACCAAAATGGCTGACCCAGAAATTTGCAAATACATACAGGAAAATCCCCTCTAGTGCCTTCTCCATTGGGATTTCTTGAGAGTTCAGCTGGCCAAGGATATGAGGGCAGGCTAGTTGCTCTCAGGTTCTTCTAGACTGGTCCCCAGTGACCCCCTGAGCTGTGCTTCTCCCCTCCCTCCCTGCTTGTCAGAGTCTTGGTCTAACCCTAGCAGAGGGAGAAACACCCCTTTGTAACCAGAGAGCCCGTCTTCCCTGCCTAGAACCAGGACCTTCCAACTCAGTGCTTTGTGGACTCTCAGCATGTCCACTACATCATGGCATATAAGAATGCAAGCACCTTCTCAGGACAGCTCTGCATAAAATACTCGGCATCCCAGCAGAATCATGTCATATCACTTAAGTTCTGCTTAGCCAAAAGACACTGTTAACAGTTGTATTATTCTTAATTAGAAATGCAAGTGAATCTAGTTCATGGATAGGGTCAAGTTGTAAAGAAAATACACAGATGTCATGCTGAATTTGGATAACTCTCTGCAGAAAGACGTGCCTTCAGGTGCTCAGAATCTTGGCTAACTCATGAGTCTGACTTGTGTGTGCCCTAAGTCAGGACTAAAGTGCCAAGAAAGGTCATCTTTCCTGTTTCTGGTGCTAAACGTGAGTGAGGAGACAGCAGGGCTCTGGATAGTGTCTGTGGGCAGCCAGCACCTTCTTCCTCCTAAAAGGGACTGGACAAGCCTTCTTGACTTGCCCTCTGTAAACCTTAGCTTCTTTAGCCATTATAATGGGAAAACACATAGAATTAAGTAATATTGTCTTCTGTCCTTCCCAAAGAACTTTTATTTATTGTTTCTACTTTACACCTTGACTTCAGGGTGTTATCCTGATTCTGAATGTTTAACTGTTTTCCCATGTATGCAGTTCTCTGTAACCATACAAGCTAGAGAGCAGTAGATACGTATCACAGCAGGGGATCTGGCACAGTGTATGTCTTTCTTCCTCTGCTTGGAAAGAGCAGGAACAAATATTAGTTTGAGATGAAAGAGAATGTCTTCACTTTGTTAGGAACAGGGCACTGATAATGGCTCTGCCTCACATGCTTGGCTAGCCTTGTGCCATACCCTGGGAGGCTGCCAAGCTTGAGTTCAGCTGATCCCTTGCTATCTGCGAGGGAGGGCAGAGCCAATGCCCACTCAACGAGACTTTGTCCTCCTGATGGCAGGCAGCTTATGAAACGTCAGACTGTGCGTGTGCTGGCATGGCAGAAAGACTCTGGCCCTCACAATAGCAGTGCTCTCTGTGGGCTCAGCTGGGAGAGGCTCACACAAAGTTAAACCTGAGCACAGGCAGCAAGAACTCATCAGTTATTGGCAGTGCCCAAGGCAACAACTGCACACTGAATAGGCTTTCCACAGCCAGAGCCCATGTACAATGGTGTGTGCATGCACATATATGACTACACTAGCATGCAAGTTCTGTACATGTAGGTTAAAAGCCACAGACTCTAAGAGCTGTTAACCATTCTCCACATTTCATACACGCTGTGGATGGGTCTCTGGGAAAGGCTGGTCTTGTCCTGTGGAGGACCATAGTATCCAGACACTGTGGCTTGAGCAGTTGCTATCAGAGCACTCTGTGTGTTGCTGCAGAGACCTGTTAGCATAAAGCACATCTTTGCCAATGCCATTAACTCTTTCATGTTCGGAGATGCTTTCAAACTGTGAGAAAATCCTGGGTTTACTTCTGTAATCATTTCAAAGGGTGGGTTAACTATTCCATTAATGTCTTCATGTTCAAATCTGCTGCTGGCAGGATTAGGTGCATCTTCTGAGAACACATTGGCCCTGTGGCTACTTAAAAGTAAGAGTTAATAAGGAGGTGGGGCTCTAAGGAGTGTAGTCTTGTTCCATACAAGGTTTGAGCTGGGAGACTCACCTCTGAGATTCATTTTTACTAGCTGCTTGCAGAGGAAACGCTGCCATCAACCTGGTTTGAGACAGCAGGACAGCAGGCTTGAGAGAGCTCTCTCTGACTAGGAGGAAAGTAATTCACCGGTGTGACTGTGGTTTCCCAAGCAATCTACTCTTTTGTTGGAAATCACACGAGCTGTCACAGGCGATGGGGAATGTTTGTTCAGTTTGAGATCACAGGCTCTTGTTTTGAAAGCTCAGTTCTATCATCAGTCCTAACTTCTCTCTCCATACAGCATTAATCACTTGTCTGGGAACAGAGGATTTGAACCATCTCCAGAGCTGTACAAGCAGATTTGGTGGCTGTCAGTAGTACTCTGTAAATAAGTCCCAGCAGGCAACTGTGTAAGTAAACAGCTTCTTTGTGAGCACCAGTGCCTTTCTCCACAGTTTACATAGTGCAACGGAAGGGCTCTGTTAGCTTTTGTAGAGATGGGCTAAGCACCACACACAACTGGCAGAGACGATCTGCAGCTTCCAATTGACAGCTTTGCCACCCGCTTCACTGCAGCTCAGGAAGAGCAGGATTTGTATCAGGGAGCCAGGAAACCAGCTGTGTTGCAGAAACAGCTGTGCCATGACATCATCTTTGTCCCTTGGTGTGTATGTGTTTCAACACAGGCTTAATTACACAAGCATGAACTCACCTACAGGGTCAGGTTTCTTACAAAGCAGTTTGGACCTGCCAGAGGAAAGACATGGTTTTAGGATGAATGACTGAGGGACAAATTCTCTTTTAATGCTTCATGGCAGGCTTCTGAAGAAGGGCATTCTGATGCAACTGAGAGTAATGCATACCCTGAGACTTCAACAATTTTTTGAGTATTCCCCTTAGGAAATAATGTTTTTATGACCATTTACATAGACTATTTCTGATATATTTTATGTGTGCAGATGTGTGTGATTAAAAATGTAGAGAAAAGTAATGCATTTTCCTTTAAATGTGTTCATTTCCATTAAAAGGCTATTTTTCTGCTAAGTAATACCTGTTGTGTTGGATTTTTTTTCCAGCTGCACAACGCTGCCTAGCCCTCAGGGACCTGATACTATCAGGCAAGACTCAAATTATTGAGCCACCAAAGATATAAATAAATGCTGCTAAATGGCTTAGCTCAGTGGCCTTTGCCCTTCCTGGGGGATGGAGATCATCTTCCATCAATATGATTAGCAGAGGAGATTGTGTATTGATTAATTGTCCAGACTCATTTCTCATTAGCTGGCGGTAGTCTCTGATGCATGACCTTTTCCACTGAAGTAAAAGCATCACATTTTACAAAGTCAAAGCAGCACATTTTACCCTTTAGTGATTGGGTGCCCAAAACCTTCAACCTCTGGGGTCCATGCTAACAGATTTGATAGTTGTCTCATTGAGGCTGAACAACCTCACATCCTCCTTCAAGATGCCCCCGGCCAGAGCTAAAACTGCCTGGAAGGTAGGGGGGAACTACCCTGCTACTCCCTTGTCTCTCTGACAGAAAGCATCCCTAACTGCAGAACTTGGTGAAAAAGAAGCCCAAAATACAGCCTGGGGCCGGGGGTGTGCTGCATGGGGCACACACAGATCACTCGTGGGACCTTGCATCGCTGAATGGGCTTAATCACTGTATTGAGGCATTGTCCATAAAGTCAGCCTTTTCCTGCCGGGGCTGGGCATTGCTGCTTTCCCAGGGAGGAACTCGGAGTCCCACAGGCAAGGGAATGCTGGTGCAGCTTGATGGGGCCCCAGCATTTCCAGCACGTGTCCCCAGGTCTCCAGCTTCCAGAGCTGGCACCTCTTGCTGCTTATTATGTGTGTGCCGGGGGTTTTGGCACGAGTGTTAACCTGTTCTTGATCTGCACAACACCAGGGCACCACTGCTGCTCTTGGATGCATAATGCTTTTCCCCAGCTGGGCCTGGCCCTGGGTCAAGTGGGATAAGGAGGTGGAATTCACAAGCTCTATTCCTGTTGCTGCCATGCAGCATGACCTTGAGCAAGGCTGACACGAGGTGAGGGGAGATGGTCCTGTGAAAACAATGTCCTTTGCTGTGCTGTGACAGTTTGCTTCTTAACCCAGCAAGAGGGAGCATCATGTCAGTCACGCTGGACAACACAACTCTATCTGGGATGGAAAGTTAAATGGAGGAAACACATGTTTTCCACCTGAGCAATGCTACCCACTGGTGCTGTGCTGAACAGTCCAGTATCCAAGATGTGGACAGTACTGTGGTTCAGATGTTAGCAAAGGAGAGCAGGAGATAATGACACTTGGACGAAGATGCTGAAGCTATGTCCATCATCTGCTTCCACCTGTGCTGTCTAAAGGATTCTAGGCAACAGCATCAGGTGGAGACATGTACAATAGAGGCACATTGCCTGAGTCCTCCACCTCCCTGGCAGCTCTCACCCAGTGCCAAGGGGCTGGCAATATCAGTGTCTAAAGCTGTCTTCTAGTTGTCAATAACAACAAGCATCTTACTTAACCTCTGTCTGTCACTGTGATGTATGATATGAGGAGTAGTAGCTGCCTACCTCCTGGGGAAATGAGATTCTCAACTCACCTGTAATGAGAACTGATGTCTTGAGGTAAAGGCTGTTGTGTGGTCCGGCCTTGTGCTGCTGCAGTGTGCTTTGCTGCTTTAAATCATCAGGCCACTTCAGAGCTGGGATCAGGGTAAACTTCGATTAGGATTATGTTTTCTGCACTGCTGAAGTCTCACAGTCCTTTTCATGAGTTCAGGTTTTCAGTGTAGAGAGGAATGCACTCAGGTCATCCCTACCATACCTTCTGAGCAAGCACCAGAACAGGGCTTGTCAGGCACATGAAAGTTCTTTCCTGCTACTGCTTTATTTGAAGTTCAAGAAAATCCTTGTGATGGGGAATGGGAAGGGAAAACAACAAGGAAAAAAAAAAGAAAAAGTGAACACAGCAGAGAATGAAGAGATGGGGATGGCTTGAGGTCAGAGACCAGGAAAGCATGAGTCCAGGAACCTGAAAAGGAGAAGAGGCTGTAGGAAGCACTGCAAAGGGCAAAGGAAAGGGACAAAATGAGGCTGGAGACAATGAGGAGAAGCACCAGAAAAGATAGGTCTGTGTGAGTGGGAACACTTTAAGACAATTCCTGTTATAAAAGGGGATCTGGAATTGAAAATGTATCTGACAGGAAAAAAGAATAATTCTGTGATTCCTCTCATGCTGAGACAAATGAGGGAGCTAAATTCCCATTGAAATAGAAGGATGACTGCAGATACTGCTCAAGGCACTTTACATACCTCAGTGAAACATGTCCTAAGAGAAGGGCAAATCCATGGCCCAGGCATTACAGATTCCTTGAGAACTCCTGCCAGCAGTGTGTTGTCTCTTTGAAGGCATCCAGAGAAAGAGGACTGTCCTTGGCAGCTTGAGTGTGAGTGTGGAAGAACACAGCCTGTCAGGAGTGAGACACCTGAGACAGGCTTTAGACTAAGACATGGGGTTTTGTGTGAGCTTTTTAGTTGGGACTTTTGTGGTTTCCGCACTGGTTTTTGATGTGTAGTTGAAGGAAGAGAATAGATATTAACATACTACAATGACTGAAGGAACATAAGAGAGCAGGAGTGTAACAGTAATTAGAACAGGAAACTGAAACTCCACCCAAGATTATATAGCCACTATATATGGGAAACTAGGAAAAACAATGGAAGAGCTGGAACGCTAAGACAAGGACCTCATGAAGAAGACTTGTATGCCAGGACTTTTGAAGGCAGGATGGATAGTTGGTATGGCTGGACCACTGAGACTGAAAGATTTGTGCTGCTCAGAGGAGCAAAGACAAGTGGGGTGTGTGGTGGTATTGCCTGTGCATGACTTTCTTGAGTGTGAAGAAACAAGCACGAGCAGAGGTGATAAAGCAGATCATGTTTGTGTTCAAGTCACCTTGAGGAAAGACAGCTGTGGTTCTGTTGCAGTTATCCAAGGTTGTGTCTGGATATTGACGATGGTCTTCTATGTTTTAGAATGATATGCAGAACCAGGGATTGTCATTACTGCAGGTTTTAACTTCTTACATGGAGAAAAAGGTGCTACTAGCACCTAGGCTGGGCCCAGGTATTCCAGGATGCATTGTCTGACATTACTTCACTAAAGAGGCAGATAGCTAACCACAGCTGCCATTGTGTTTGATCCGGTCTTGGTAACCCCTGAGACATGTAAGAACAATTTGGCACAAGATAACTTTTAACCTTGACTGTGCACAGGCTGATTCTGTTTAAATTAAATGGAAAAGTAAATATCATTAGGCCACAGCTAAGATTTTTCAGCCTCAAAACATTAATGGTGAGAGAAGTTATGGGACTGAAGTGATGAAGCAATGTGAGTTAAAATCCTTAAATATTTATATGTGGAATGCATTCAGACTCAACATGGTAACAGCTATCTTACTTTTCCAAACCAAGAGTAGAGGGAGAGCATATAGAAATGTGGCATACTGGTGAAAAAAATTCCTCCTGTAGAGATGCGAGTGGTCAGCAAAGAAATCTACATTGCAGAGGTCACAAAGTTTAGAGGAAAAGACATGTCAGTCACCAGAAATAAGGGTGAGATAGATCACACAGAGTTGCTGAATACAGTTCTTTGTCGAGGTGAAAGAACAGGGCAAGACATAAGACCTCTGTGCAGTGCAGCAAGATCAAGGCATGCTTCAGAAACCAGAAATTTTGTCTCATTTTGCATGAAAGATGATATTGAAAGGGATTACAAGTTGATGGCTGAAAGTGTCTGGAAATAGAAACAAACCCATCAGAGGTCAAGGCAAAACTTGCAAGGTTTATTCAGATCAGAAGGTGCCTGGAGACAGATCAAGCAGTAAATCCAACAGCATTGATATACAATCAACCTGTGCAAACGAGGTTGGGTGGGGACCAGAGAGTTGCCTAGTATCAACAATTTTACCCATATTTAATTAAGGAACAAACAAGAGATGTGGTTATTTACAGATCCACGAGCTTAGAACAACTCTTCTTTTTATTCTAGAACAAAATAGGAATAATTAAAAACATGGAAAAGCATAGACAATGAGACAAAAATCATTGTGACTGTATGAAAGGGTTTTTTTATTTTTTTTATATTTGGGGAGGAGAATAAATATTTTTTTAAACATTGGTTATGTGGTATGTGAAAGAAACCTGGGTTTCACAGAAGGTGGTTGGGAAGCTGTGACAGCAGGGGAGTGCAGGGATTCAAACTTGAACCAAAAGGTGGGTAACAAATTGCTTAATAAAGAGACCCTGAAACATAAAGTAGTAGGCATTTGCTAATGAAATTACTTAGGGACTTGTTTTGGCAGCAGATAATTTCATATCTTCACTGATGACCTTGGAGAAAAAATGTAAATATTAGCTGAAGAGGCAAAACAAGGATGCATTGCCAGTATGGAGAAGGAGAAAAGTATCTTCCTGAAGAGAGGAAGAGAAAAGTATCTTCCTGAGAAAATTCTAACAAGTGGAAAGAATGGCACTAGAGTGATCTGGACAAAAAGTGAGAGATGATGGTAGAAGTCTAGATGGTCTTTGCTTTTTTTAGCCTAGCAAAAGGAATGTTAAGAGGGCATATGATTACTGACTATTAATACATCAATGGGTAAACCCCAATGAAAGAGAACTGCTATTTCAGCCAAAAGACTGAAGAGTACTGGCATGAAAACATATATGCATCACCTGCTTAAAATAGAGGCTAGATACTAAGAGGTCATTTCAACCACGATAACAAAGAGGCCTCCTTCTAGCCACATGTAAGCTGTTTTCAGATATATGCCATAAAAAACAACTCTGGAGGTAAGTTCTCTCACTCCCTTGTACAAACAAGCTTAAGCCCTACTCCCTGGTCTGTTGTGGGAAATGTTAGCTAAGCCATGCTGTAGGCAACTCATAATTCCTGCTGCAGGTCAACCCCGTCCTCCACCCCCTCCCCAGATGTCAGAGATTCAAGGTCATGGTTTTGTTCCCCGCTTCACTTGAGCTACCAATTACAGTCCCTGGTCTCATTACTCCTGGGATCTGGGTGCATGGGTGGCTGCTATTAGCACAAAGAAACTTCTTAGCTGATCTTCCCCAAAAAGTGCATATGTGCACAGCTTTTGCTGCTGTGTGCCCTCTGATACAAGTGGACATGTTACCACAGCCTCTCATGGGGACCTGGGCAGTATTACATGGGGTGAGGGAAATAAACACATCATAAGATGTCTTGTACCCCAAAGCATCTTTTATCTTCCTTTTCCAGTTTTCTCTTTAACTTTTCTACCTATATGAGGAGTCATCTGGCTCATCCCTACTGCAAAAAAAAAAAAAAAGATCCAGGACTGAAGCTCCAGAGGACAATCTGAGCTGTGTTCCTGGGCTGCCTGTGCAGGCCTCATGAGAAAGATGTGTTGCCTGGCATCAGACACAGCCGTATGGGGAAAAATTAGCTCCAAGGAAGCATAAGGAGAGAGGAGGATGGTGTTGGTCACGAGCCCCTTGTTGTGACTGATGTGCTCAGCTCCACCTGTTTTAGGATGTTTAGCTTCCATTCAGAAGTCTTCATGTTTCGTTCAAGGAAGACCACTCCGAGTAGCTGTGCTAGCCTGTGCAAATGTGACCTGGAGACACAACTTCCAAAGACACATTTGAGATCACTTGACTGCAGGCACCTCCCAGTGATGTATCCTGTGTGCAGACATGTGATGTTCCTGCTGAGGTCCTTTCATGCATCAGAACTGTGGCAGAGCAGTGGCTCCTCTGTTGACTCCTCGAAACACTGATATTTGATGCTTTTGGAGGTTGAAAATTATTTCCCTGTTTTCTGAAAAAAACCCACTGAAACATCAATTTCTAACCTAATGTACTATGATGGCTGCCCCAGGTTCCCTTAGAAGACAGTGACACTTAAGATATCTTGTAGAGCTCTAGAAGATGTCTGCCTGTCATTGTCTCCATGTACTGTTCCACTTATCCATGTAAGATCACAGAATCGTTTTGCAAGTGGGTCTCTGAATGTGTCTTTTTTGTATGTTAGGACCTGTGTGCATGAGGGTATGGGCCCTATTTTCTGTCTCTGTAAGTCTCTGTGCAGGTTCAACCCCCTGCACTAAGAACATGAGAAATGTAAGGAAAGTGAAGTCCTTATGCTGCCAAGTTAAAGAGCACTAGAAACGTGGCTGATTCTGCCACTCTGCCAGCTCAGACAAGAACTGTTAAGAGTGCACAGACTGGGAACACTGGGACAATATCAAATGGTGTTGAAGGTGCACTCTTGGGTTTTCAGATATTGCCCCGTTGTGCATGCTCTCCATTTGCAACATGCAGATGCTGGGAGAGGAGACATTCACTGCCTGGCAGTGGGGTGGCAGAAAGCCTATCAGTCAGAGGACAGCTGAATGTAGGAATTGTGTCTTCCAGCTGAGTCCCTTGTCTGGAAGAGCTCTGCCACCCACCACAATGCCCTGCAAACTTTCTTCTTCTCCCAGATACTGGGCACAGTTGTTTGCCAAAAGTCACTGGCTAAGATACTACTTCTTCTTGGTAAAGCATGCACCACAGGCTGGGATTATACCATCAGCAGTAACTTGCCCCTTCTCAGGCACTGGCCAAACCTTCTGAAGTCTTCTTCTGTGAGAAAGGAGAAAGAGGTCACTCTGATGATGCCAGCTGAGTCTCATCAACACCAGTGCCCTCTCCCCTGCACTCATCTGCCAAGAGAGATAGAAAGCAGAGTGCCCAAGTGACAAGTTTAGGAGGGACTGAGGGTAACCACACAGGTGAACAAGAAAATGACAGGAGCAGTGTCCATGCTCCTGATATCCTGTGGACCCTCTGGCTCAGGGTGTGTGGTCATGTTTACCACCAACAGACTCCCAGGAGCATACAGCTCCACCAGGCAATCAGGGAATGAGACTTCTATGCACTCCATGGAGGGCACCAGTGCATGAGAGGGACACCTCCCAGGGGGTAGGGATGGCAGCGGTCCTGATGGGAGCCGGCCAGGGCACGTCACCCATAGCTGATATAGTCTTAAAACATGCACTGCTCCAACATGCCTATGAACAAGTTGAGGGAGATGAAGGAAAGAAGGGAGCCCTTTGTTATCACTCTGGGAACAAAGACTGGTCTGTGAGACCGGGAGTAATACTGACCCAACCAGCATCAGCTGCCGTTGTTTCTTCCGTCACACGGACAATGCACACTTGCAGGGTTTCTTTCCCTGTGAGGAGAATGGGATTTAGTGATACTGTAAGTTAGTGAAACAGCAGCCAAGATATCAATTCAAGTCCTGTTCAATGGATGCAGCGTTTGCTTTGTGCTGTTTTACTCCCACTTCCTGTATTTTGCACTAAGGCTCATTTCCTCTCCCTTTTTCTCTGTGGCACAAGCACTACAAATGCACACACATTTTCACCCTTCACGCTTCCATTTACCTCCTATTTTGGAGGAAGCAGCTGGTATTTATATTGCTAGGGATATCAAATGTTTTTGCCAAGACAGCCCTCAGAGAAGTAAACAGTATTAACTACCAAAATCAGCATTGGTGCACACCAGCAGTGTCATGTCCACCCAAAAGAGTGTGACACTGCACCTTGCTCTTTCAGGCTGCCTTTGCCAGGATCTTTGGTAGACAATGGATCAGGGTTTTCCAGGAAGTTTCCTCTGAGTTTGGGAGAGAGGCCACAGCCAGGCCCTGCTGGGATCTAGTCTCAGCTGGGAATACAGGTAAGGAAGCAAAGCTGGGGAGTGATGTAGTTTGGCTGCTGGCTGATGACACTGTGTTGTCATTAGATAATCCATGGAACAAGAGCCAACTGGGAGCTCTGTGTGCAGCAGCCAGCCTAGGTGAGCTGTCCGGGCCCTCACCACCCACCCTGGGCAAAAGGCTGCCTTCCCCCATCTGCTGATAAGGGAATTCCTGACCATGTGGCTTGCACTCACAGGGTCCCATGCAATTGGTGTAGAGTGAGGGAGAGGGGACAGGTCACAGAGTCATATGACTGCTGGTGGCCTTACACTTTGTGACATCTACACCAATGCACACTTGGTGCCCAGAAGCAGATGCTGAGCCACAGCTTCCCTTCCGTCTTGAGTTGTGATCCAGGTACAAAGAGAACTCTCTAAAGTTTCCTCCTCCATCACAGATGTATTTATCATCTGCATGGTCAGGAAGAAGGCATGCTGTTTGGCTAGACTTTGTCTTTGTCTGCAAGCCACTTGCTTAACTGCTCCCCATTGCTACATATTCCTGTAAAATCAGGACAATTCTGTCTGATTCTCTGAAGTGCTAGAGGTCAGCCACAGACAGAGAGACTGGTTGGGATGTGTATGAATTGACCTGGGAAACCTCTCAAGGAACTCTTTGATGTGTCTTGTTCATGAATTGAAGGGTAAGTCAGTGTCCAGATTGAGGCCGGGAAAGAATCTTTGTTCTGGTCAGGTAGGGAAGAATTGTGAGCATCTGATTTCATCTGGCAGATATAGTCCTGCTATTGCAAGAAGCTGGGAGCTGGCAGTCCTGGGATTACAGGCTTTTGTTTGGAGAGGTTCCCATCAGTTATAGGTGCTGGGAAGCATTTCTTGGGACAGAAAAGGGGCAGAGTTTGCATATAATAAACAGAAAGAAGCCTCCTTATTGACCACAGGCAGGCCTCTGTCCTGCCAATTAATACCTGAATTATTGAGTAATCTTTAATGGTCACACAGTGCCAGATATATTTAGAAAAGAACAGAGCAGAAGGATGGAGCACTTAAAGCTCCACTAGAGCTCCGGGGCCATGGGAAGCAGGAGAGGAAGGTCAAAGACTGTTTCACTCAGTGCCTGCACAAGGTGTGAGCAAATAAGATCTTGAGAAACAGTCCTACTTCTTTCACTGGCTGGCTCCAATGTACTTGATAGGTTTGGTAGTTTTAGGGGAGGAGAAAGGAAAAGAGGAACTTAGCCAACTCCCTTAGAGGAGACCAGCCCATGGCTGGAACTGAAAACAAGACTGCTGGAGAGCCAGAACTAACCCTGGCTGTGCCAAGCAACACAGCACATCCCCTTCAAAGGCATGGTTGTGGCTGGGTGAATAGTGTCCTGAAAAGTTTTGCAGAGCTGGGAATCCACAGCACTGGAAGAAAAGAAGTGAGGACCGGCAGTGTGTGGGTAAAGGATGACTGCATATAGACCTGTGTGCCCTAGGCAAGCCATGCAAGCCTCAAAAATCTTAACATGGCTGGAGACAGCTGATGCCATAATATGATAGCAGATGAGACTGACTAGAGTTCTGTGGGTCTGTGGTAGAGCAGTCTGCACAAACAAGATTCAGACTGATGGCTGCTGATGGCTATCATTGCCAGTACAATGGAGGAATGCAAAAAAATGGAAAATTATCCTGCTTATTCTGAAAAAGACCTCTAAAAGGGCCTAAACTGGCTGAGGAACTAGCCACAGAGCCAATCTCACAGAAAGCCTGCTATCACAGTTTCAAGAACCCTTCCATTGCAAAGTGCTGCAGAAACACTAGTGATATGCCAGTATAGTGCCATGTGTGTAAAAACAGAGATAGATTACAGAGGTATACGTATATCTGGGTAAACGTGTATGTTTGTATATGTATGTATGCCATGCAGAAATCTCTTGCAAAGAGCCTGAGGCTCCAAACAGCTCTGGACTTCCCGACAGCCTGAGAAGGGACATGTGAGGGCACAGCACAAGGGGAGCCCCTGACACATGCAACCAAGGGCAAAGCAGCCCAAGGTAAATTGAAGCCAGCACTGCCTGGCCAAAACTAACATGCTCCTTGTTGCCTAATCTGTGAGGACTCATCCCAGAGTCCTGAAAAAGTCTCAAGCTGTGGTGCACACATGTGGGAGGGCAGAGCAGCACCTTGCTTGCATGAACAATATCATCACGTGTTAACCTGGGCAAGGGCATGCTTTTATCACCGTTATCACCAGGGTGTGAGTGCTTACTGGAAAGCTTTCTTATCCTGGAGTACAGAATCTAAAGGGAAGCAGTTGGATTGCTTCCTCAGCTCGCCTGGCTTTGGCACACATAACTGAGCTCCCCAAATATTGCTTTAGCAGAGAGTTGGACACAAAGCAGAACAAGGAGGGTGTCTCTCTTGCACGGTGCTGAGCCACCAAGCCCAGTTGCACATTGTTCAGCATAAAGGAGGAACAGCAGCAAAACCATCCTTGAGATATGGGCAAAATCTGTTTGAGAGGGAAATTCAGCTGCCCATTCTGCTGGGATATTAGGCCAGCATGCTCAAGATCAGATTTCTGTCAGAGGTGGCTCTGTTGGCTGCAAGGAGGTTCCCACATTAATCTTATGTAGTGGTGGGCAACTGATGCACCTCCACCTTGTCCAGCACTGTCAACACCGTGGAATTTTTCCTTATGGAAACTATAAACCTGGGAACATTCTTGAGTGTGGAAATGGCTTTCTTCATTGGAGAGGGTGGACAGGGCATTCTCTTGCTATGGAGAGTTGGAGAGCCTGGAGTAAAGCATGGCCTCTCCTGCTGCCACGTTTGTCCCTGATGGCAGCCTTGCTCCAGTTGTGCCCTCCTGCCCCAGCTCTGAGTCTGCATCCTGTCCATACTGTCCCTGCAATTTAAGGTTGGTTTAGCCAGGAAGGAACAGCCAGAGTGTGCTCAATCTTAAACATAAGTCTGTGTTGTTTATAGAAGAGGAGGTCATACTGGATCCAAAGAGTGGAGGGAAGATCTGGTCTTAGGTTCACAACCTTCATGTAACTCAGGGTCAGTCAGAGCCACGAATGTGCAGGGCAGAGGTTAAGTGAGGAAGAGTGGAAAAGTAAAGCCACAAATATCCCCATATGAAGGCCAGGAAGGGAACATTCTGCTCAGCTGTCTAGGCAGAGGTTTATGATTGTTTCCTATGCAGCTCAGTGGCGTTATCCACTATGAAAAATCATTGGCCGTGGAGATATCTGATAAGAACTGAGCTGGCATCAGTTTGGAGAACAAAATGTCAAGAATGCATCAGGCTGCACCCCCACTTTTACCAGCAGGCAGGACATCAGTCTGGGAACACTGTGTTGCTTGCCCTTATCTCTGATTGTCCTGCTTGCTTAGCTTCTTTACTGCCTCTTAATGAGTGCAAATATAATGTTTTGAGATTTGATCTTTTCCTAAGAACTGCTTTTTACCCCCCGTTCTGTGTTTCCTAATGTATGGCCTTTGATGGTGATGGAAATTTTAGGGAGCTGGGAATGATGTGACTACTGAGGAACACCTCTGATTTGGCTAGCTTTGCACTCCTTTGTCAAGGGTGACATAGTTTTCCCCGCAGAGCATCAAAAATTTATAGCAAAATCTATCTGCTCCAAATGCTTTACAATGAAGGAAAGCAAAAATCCCCTTTCTCACTTATTTTGGCAAGCAAGAGGATGCAAGCTGTGGGTTGCTCAACAGTCTCAGTCTACACCATGACTGTTCAGGATACACCAGTGGTGTTCAATGACCTGTCAGGGATAGGCACCAGAAAGAGGAACAGCTTAAAGAGGAACCAGTGGACTAAGGTGAGTCACACTGTACAGGGCTCAAGGGCTTTTCTCCTGCTCATGCCACATCCCCTTCCATCAAATCTACTCCTCTGACTGTGCCCTCCTGGGAACGTGTGACTCTCACCTCACCTCTGTGAGACTGCAGAGTTGTGTTACCAATATAGTCAGTGGGTGTAGAAACTCATCCCATGGACCTCTGAAGAACTGTTCATGTAACAGTAGCACAACACATGGCAATCTGAGGACACTTTTGTTCTGCAGCAAGGTGGGATAGGCCTTGTTGGGGTAGGATCACAGATGTTAGCCTGAAATTCAGGGAGGAGTGACCTCCCTTTTCCTGCTCAGTGTCTGATACGAGTGAAGCTGTGAAAGAAAATACTTTACTCCTTCCTTCCTCAAGCTTGACACTAGCAGGATGTCTTTCTCAAGGCTGGCTTGGGAAGCTTTGCTTCCCTCATCCCTTGTGAAACATCGCATACTTATGGCCCACAAGGCATGTCCTAAATTGCTCCCCAGGTCTGCTGGCAATTCAGTTAGTTTTCATAAAACCTTCGGCAAAATACTTGCCTCTCCCTCTGCTGTTCAGCACATGGTACAAGCCCTGTCCCTGGGGGCTGCAGCACCCTTCCCAGGCTGCTGCTGCAGAACATCCAGAGACAGCTCCCTACTCTCCTTTAGGGCACAGCTGGGATGCTGAAGTACCGGGGCTTAAGCCCCAGAAACACCCTGGGAGCAATAGCATTGCTGACCTCTCCCTAGACAGCAGAACAAGCCTATTCAAGCCTGAAAGGTGGTCAGGCAAAAGAGTATTTATGTAGCCTATTTATATAGTCTTATAGCTGTAGCTGTAAGACATCTGCAGTCATATATTTAAACAACTAGATCTTGCCTGATTGTTCAGATGTTAATATTCAACTGATATGAGTGAAGACAGGACAATCCTTAAGGATAATATGAAGAGAGAAGCCTTAACATGGTTGTTACATAACACATGTATGTGTTTTGAGGAGGTGGGTTTGTACATGTTGGCTGAGGATCCAGCAACTATGTGCATGCATCAGTTTGAATGGAGAGCTTCCTGTGAGGGGGTAACTCAAAGATAAGACATAGAGAGGAGGAAGAGTTTCTTAGTGCTTCCAAATTTGGTAGTAATTTGGGGATTTCACATGCAGGCACGAGAAGGCACCCTGCTGACACCAGTGCAAGTTCCTTGATTCCAGTAATGATTTATGGTGTTTAAAGATGTTGATGACTTCAGACAGCTGATTACAAAAACACACTGAAATCTAGAATGAAAAAGAGGAAGGATTGGGCAAACTGTAGCTATCTGACTGTGCCCAGAGGAGGTAGTGAGGATCCTGCTCTGACTGCGCTGTGACAAAAATAGACCTTCCCCAGCAGATCCTGAGGGTGCTCATCCCAGTATTAAGTTTTCTTTCCTATCATACCTTCATTATTTCCAGGTGATCACACTGTTTCCACTAACTTGCGCTGGATGCCAGCAGTGCAGCTGAGCTGTTCCTGACCCCGGTCTATGGTAACAAGAAGACTTTGCCGGAAGCCTTCAAGTGGCATCTGTTGCTTTGTGAGCGATTCATCCAAGGTGGTCAATTTTCACTGCAGAGGAGAAAGAAGGTCATTTGGAAATGTTCTCTCCAAGGAAAAACACTCTTCATGTCTATTTTAATCTCTCTGGGGATTAATTGCCTCCTAAAAAAACCCTGGAAGAGCAGAGAATTAAGAGCATGTAGGCAAGCACGTGTGAAATGAAGGAGGCTGGGGACAACCATGTTTCAGACTGGCTGTTGCACTGATTTTCTTTTAGAAAGCATTTTTTAAAAGGAAAAAAACCCAAAACAAACCAGAAAGAACAGAAAAAACATTCCTGGATAATAAGCTGTAGTTACAATTGAAAACAACAGGGGAAAATATCCTAACTGGAGAGAAAAACTCCCACTACCTGCTAAGCATCCCCTTCCCCCTCTCCTCTACCCATAGGCTCAGCTTTGTCCTCTGGGGCAGCACTGAGCTGTGGGGAGATTATTCCCAGCCGTTTCAGGTTGTAGCTTGATGTGTGGTAAACCCATCAGATCAAACACACCCTGGCCATGCCATACTCAGGGCAGGTAAGTATAAAGTTGTTCGTTCAAAATATTTAGTGCATTTTTCAGACAATAATTCATGCGCAGCCAGGCTTCATGCCTGTGTTGCTCTGGTTTTTTTCCGAATCTGTTGCTGCCCATCCTCCCGACATGTGGGACGAAGCCATCACGAGCTCCATGAGGTGCTCTAGCTCGTTCAACAGAAATGAGCTCTGTTACTGTTCCTCAGCCAGACCAGAGTTATACATATAGGTAATGCAGGTGGGCATTGGTTGGACAAAAATAATCAGATTCTCACTGCTGAATACATATCACCAAAGATATGCATGGATAGAATGGCTGGTGTTGTATGAAAGAAGGGTTTCAGGAGGTTATTTGAAAGCCAAGTCACGAAGGGGCATCACGACTTAGCTGGGTCAGTTTGTCCATCCGGGCAAGGGTCACAACCAGAAGCTTCTTTGGCCAGTGCTGTTACTGAGTTGTGTGGAGCTGCATCCTCCATAACAGTGCTCCTGTTGACTTCTTGGCTTTCTCCCCATCAGGCCCAGATCTGTTTTGTTGTGAAATCTGAGAGTAGTATCCTATGTCCAGCAGGTATGAAGACCAAAGTAAATAAGCCTCAGTAGAAAGCACACTTGCTGGGGAGAGAACAGGTGTTAGATTTCATAATTCACCTTGGGACTCATTCACCAAAGACAGCTTTGAGCCCATTAGCACTAACATTTATTTTTAGTCCTGATTCCTGTCAGCTGCAGGTCCTGCATGTGACATGTTATCAAGAATCCCTTTTTTTTCCCCTTAACATTTAAAAAAATTACAGTGAGGTTTTCTTCTGCTGACTGTTCAATCTCCTCTCTGCAGCTGTAAGGGGAAAAGCTGAGCTGCTCTGCCTGCAGAGAGGTTCCCATTCCTTATGATTGACAATTTTCTAACCATCCCTCGCTTTCTGGCTTGTTTCTGTGCATCAGTGATCCAGTTCAGCGAGTGCACAGGACAGAGGGGTGCTGGCTGGGCAAACCTCTGGGAGGTGACACCAACCCTCCCAAGCATGCTTAAGAAGCACATCTGTGCTGGCATTTCACTGGAGAGTTTTTCAGTATCTCCTTCCTGATCAGACCTCTCCTCTGGGCTGTTTGAACCAGCCGTTTGCCTGACAGCAGCACACGCCACCCAGAAGCAGAGGGAATTTTTTGTGTACCATGTGGGAAATCTGTGCCCTTCTGAAGTGAAAGGAAGCTCAGAAATGCAGGGTCTTATGGCTGCTGTTACCAGAGCTGGACAAACCAGCTATTTCCCCGACTTCTGAAGAGTCAGAGGGCTCTAAGGTTAACACAAGTGAAGGCGTTACTGTGCTTGGGAAGCCAGATGAAAGAAGCAGGGAGACATATGATCTCATGGGAGGAAAGATGAGTATGATGAGATGGATTTCTGTCATTCCATATAGGAAGAAAAACTTTCCATAGATATGGACTCTCTGCCATATTTTTCATCAGCAAAACTCAGGAGTCCAGAGGTTCTTGGGATGGCACATGAAATGTTTGGGAAAGAGAAGGAAGACAGCTGCAGAGACTGGAGGTGAGGGAAAGGATGAGAGAGATGAACACAGCAACACCTGAAGCAAGTGCAGACAGGATCTGAGAAATCCTGTGGCAGGGAACTGTGGGAGAGCACAGAAGGGGCCCCAAGAACTGGCACAGTTTAGGAGTTGATGGAGTATGAAGCTGTGAGTGTAAGCTATGGAAGGTTCCTGGGAGGTATGTTCAAAGCCAGGCTCCTGGGGAGCCTATCCAAAAGGCTTTACTGAATATATTTGTTTCTAGATTTCCACCTAATTGGGGTTAATCTGCTTTCTGCTTTGGCTAATCGGGTGGTTCAGAGGCCTAATGGGTTGGAGGGGGATGTCTTGCCCTCCTCCTGTTTTCAGGCCATGGAGTCAGAGGCAAGTGAGCACTGTGGAGGGGCTTAGAACTGCCTGCTGTCAAGTCTGGCAGAAAAGTGCTTTATCCCTTGAGAAACAGTGCTGGGGAACAGGTCACCAGGAGGGACTAGTGCCCTTTTTCTTGCTAATTGGTGCATCTCACAAAAATAAAGGATTACTGGGGAAAAAAACACCTCTGCAAGAGTGTAGCACTAAGCAAGGTAACTGCTCTGTATAGGTCTGCTGAGGCTCCCAAATCCTGGTGGGTACCAGCCCCAGCTGGGCCTATGTCCTGCCCTTATCCTTCTGACCAGGGTCCCCACCTCCAACAAAGGATATATATGAGTCGGGAACGTCTAGTGTCCATCCATCCCCTGTGAACTTTGTCTTCTGGGAGCTCTTCTGTGCCCACCTGCTCAGGGACTGCTATTTCAGGTCCCTTTGCTGGCCACATGGAGGTGAGTCATGGGCACCTCATGCAAAATCTTGTAACTTTAGATTAAAGGAGGCGCTGTTGCCACCAGCACATCCTGCCCTTTGAGGATGGAAAAAAAGTCAGGATGACCTCAGCCATGTGACAAGAGCTCATTGCACTAAGGGGAACCTGCTGTAAATGCTGTCTCCAATTACTGCATATTAGCCTGTGAATATTAAACATCTAGGGCCAATATTTAACATCGTGTTGCCTTCACCACCTCCCCAGCCCTTGTTACCTGCTCCCTCCCTAAGCATCAGAGACCCAGTCACCTGTCTCAGCTCCCTCAGTCCCTTATCCAAAGATATCTAAGCTGTCAGGAGTAGGGTGAAGCTTTCCTTTAACATTAGCCAGTGCTTGCTCCAGACTTGGCTTGAGTATGGACTGATGAGTCACAGCATGAAATAAAAGAAACGCTCCTGGACTGGTGTGAGATGTCCAGGTGAGGTATCACTCCCTCACAGCAACCATAGCCAAAAACCTGTTCCTGGAAGATGTGGTTGGACGTGGCTGCAAAGGAGCCTCAGCTACACTACAGCACAGGGACAGCTCAGCCAGGAGTGCTGTGAACTCACAGAGTATGGGTTCAGCTCTGGCACAGAGGCTCAGAGACATGCAACCGCAGTCCTCCCTGCCAAAATTCAGGTCTCAGCAAAACCAGGCCATCAGCAACCTGACCATGCTTTGAAAATGGCTGCATTCTGAGTAGGCAGCTGGACCTTGAGGGGTCTCTCCTAACCTGTCTTTTATACTAGCAAGAAGCCCCTTGCTAAGGCTGTTTAAAACTGAAATGACAGGGACAACAGGGCCCCTTTTTTCTTCCTGTGTCAGACAAGCAACACTGATTTTGCAACTTCATTGCACTGGGACTCACGCACTAATGAAAAAGTTCAAGGAAGGGTCATGCCTGGGTAAAGGAAGTGTAACGCCTGAGTGGACTGAGCGGCATTTCTCTATCACTCCTCCTCAGTCATCATGAGATCCAGTAGAATTCATCCCACCTTCTTCCTCTCTTCCTTAGTGCAGCTCCTTATTTCCCCTTCCCAACTAGGACCACCTCGAGCCCAGTTGTATCAACTCAACTGTTCGCATGGGCAGACTCCAACACTTGGAAAACTTTATTATTATTTTTAATTATCTTCAACTGGAGGTTCCATATTAAAGTATCCAAGACAGAACAGTTGCCACCTTCAGCCTGTTTTTTTTTCCCCTTCCTCGTGCTTTCTTTGCTATTTGAGTTTATATTGTTCAGGAGCTGAGGTAAGTGACCCAGCTTTCCAACAGCACCTTAAAAAAACAAAAGGTAATGAGTAAGGAGGGATGACAACACGGAGTTTTAATTGCAGAGCCTTTCAGTGCTGTGGTTTACTGCTCCTTTGCAGAGGTAGACACGTATCTAAGAGGGAGAGTAGTTCAGGAATAGGACCAAGGGCTTGAAGCATCTCCAGGTATCTTTAGCCACAAGAGCAGTAGGAGCAATGAATAGTTTGGACTTCATTGTGACTCTTCAAATGCAAAAGGCCAGCTCTCTCACCAAGCTCTCACAGAAGCAAGCCATAGAAGCATTAACAGTAAATTAAAACATACAGAAAATGGTTAGATATTCAGAGGGAAGCAGCATGACTCACTTCAGCCAAGACAGCTTGGACCCCAGACAACAGCACTGCCTTCCTCAAAAGCAGAGGATGTAGACTCCTATGATCAGGCTCTGCCCTCACTCCACAGGAGACACAAGCCATTACCAGGATGCAAGTGCCTTGCTGGAACAAGTATGTGCACACACAGAGGACACCAGGAAACACTATCCCTTGCTTGGCATAACAAGCAGGAAAATCAGTGTCAGAATTTTAAGAACAATTCTGTTTTGATTCAAGTGCCATTCATTGGAAGCCTGTTCTCATTCGGAAACCAACAAGTCACAGCCTCCTAAAGCAGGCCTCCTATCCACTCAATGCTACATTCGCACAAAGTAGCCAAGTGGCAGTTAGAGGCCCAAAGTATTCTAAGCTCTAGGCTTTGAGATGCAAGTCCTTGCAAGCAGTAGGTCACATTAAGCACTGAGTTACAGTGGAAGATGCACTTTTACACATGCTGTTGTCTGCAGGTCAAGCAACTCTGCTTCTGTGCTACAAAAATGGGAAGCCAGGGACTAACGCTTGCACTCACCACCACACCCTAAGCTAGGGGGGGAGGCTGCCCTGAACCAGTTTTTGCCTTGAGAAAAACATCCACCTAAGACCATGTGGGGGCATCCTCTTATAATCCATCTTTATTTGTAAAAATCCACATATAAAATCTTCAGTTTCCTTTTACAAAAACATAAAGGCACATAAAACTACTCGAACTCTCAACCCCCTGGACTGATGGTCAGACACTCCCCCCACCCCAACCTCCCCCTTGCTTTCTCCTCCAGTCCATGTTTCTTCGTGTTTCCTTTAGTTTCAGCTCACTCATGCCCAGGCACAGTTCTGCTCTTGCAAAGATGAAGTATGCACACAGGGGAGATGGTGGAGAGGTGGCATGGGCTGTGCGTGGAATGTTTTACAGGCGCTTTTTAGTAGTAGGTCTCTCTTTCCACCCAGCCTAAAGGAAAAGGAGGGAGAAAGCAGAGTTAGTCTTAAGGCAGACCAAGTACCAGGTTCAGGAGAGCTGCTTTTGGGCTCTTAAAACTTGCACTGTAGCACCTGACCTAGTAAGTGACCTATCACAATGGAAAAAGCTTGTCAAATTGTTGCTGTTCTCCAGCTTTCAGGACCTCACCCAGCTTTCTAGAACTACCCAAGGATTAATCAGTCTTTTCCACATACTTCAGTGGGTTGGGACTTTCATAGACTGGGAGAGAATGCAGGAACAGCAAAAAGTCCTTAATTTCAACTAATTGCACTATTGATGTTGAGAAAGGGAAAACAGCAAAATACACTTCAGAACAGTGCTCAGGCTCCTTGAGCTTTGTCAAGGCTCCTAGAGAACACAGCAGCAGCATGAAGAGGTGGGGAAGGAAATACATAGATGAGGAGCATATTCTTACCACCAGGGTTGCGTCTGATAATGAGCTTTCTGACTTCATCATATACAAATATGAGAAGGGAGTATGGGAAAGCGCAGAACCACCAAGTTGGCCTGTTTGAGAAAGAAGACAGTGAGAATATAGTCTGCAGAGATGCTCTTTGCCTAGCAGAGCTCTGACCTGATGGCACATACAAGCACAGAAAGGCTGGCACGTCCCAGCTTGCCAGTGTGACAGCTCCCACACAGCTGTGGTTCGTTCAAGAACCTACCAAGACAAGAATTACCACCAGGTTTTCTGTTGCAATAGGTTTTCTGTTGCACTTTTGGATATTAATTCCAGCATAAGGTGTGTTCATACCACCTTTGCTCATCTCTGTACCAGCCCCTCCCCACCTATTAATCTGGCAATATTTTCTCTAAGTACACATAACCTTTGTGCCCACAGCCTTGCTCACTGGAATGGAATTGTTTCCCTTATGTTTTACAGGTGCTAATATCCAGCTACTGCAAGCACTGGTCAGAGGCCAGCTTTCTTGTCAGGAAATGCTCACACTTCAGCATCAAACTCCAGACAACACCTCTAAACGGAACACAAGGTGAACCAGGATTTTTTTGCCATAAAAATTTCATGACACTTAAACCAGAGGAATAGTCAAAGTTTAGGACTAAACCCCACCATGAAATTTTGCAATACTGTTGAGCAAGCTTGAAGAAATGTTGGCATCTTCCCAACTGTTAGAAAAGCTATTATACATCAACTGGTCATCAGCATCTACACAGCATCTTTCGAAAGACGGCTACTTGGGCTGTTTCTGAGAATGGTAGGAAAAGGCTCAAGATGTCATCAGCAGTTCTTTAATACAGAAGAGTTCAGCCGGCTGTTTTTGGAGGTGCAGCCCCCATAAAAACACTCCATGAAATTAAGTACAAGAGGCAGCTGTGCTAGAGCACACTGGTACTGTATTGCTAATTTTTAGTGGGGCACTGAACTGTGGGCTCCGCATAAACATCCCATACAGAGTGAAGAAAACCCTTCAGCAAAGGATCACTCACACCCTCCAGCAGTCTGAGCTCTTCTGGGTTAAGACCAGGTTTCATCCTCCACAAGCTCAGAACCACTTTTAACCATCTCCCCACCTAAGTACTACTCTTCTGTGGTAGTCTGCTGCACAAAAAGCATAATGCAACTTACTTCAAAGGATACATCCTTAGAGCAACATCCATCCCAGGGCAGTAGGATAAGAAGGCAGCCAGAGCAGTCTCCTCAAAGAGACCAAATATCAAGATCTTGTTCCTAGAAGAAACAGCAAAGCACTCAGGGACAAAGTTACCTTCAGAGATGAGATTCTAAAAAACCCCTAGTTGCCATGTGGGGGTGAATGGAAACAGACATTCTAGTCTAGCCCAGAAGTTTATCAGGTGGGGACTATCAGGCCATGCAAGGTGACCGCACAGTTGTCATGGGGGTCTTTATGTCTCTAGAGAGAGAGATACATCAGTTCACAACTAAGTCAACCAGCAATTGCTTTCATCACAAATTCAGAAGGAGGCTGGAGTTCATGCCTCCACATCACTTGATGTATGAGATCAGGCGATCAAGGTTGCATGCTGGGGGATGTCAATATCCTTTGAGGTGGGCTAGACTCCACAGACAATGCCAGCACAAGCCAGCACTTCTCTTTATCTTAACCTGATGGTTGTATCAAGTACTAAAAGAAAAAGAGCACCCTGTCCTTTTTTATCTATTACCAAGGCACCAGACTGTTCAAGACTTATGATGTCCAGACACTGCTGGGATGAAGAACTAGAATGTTATGTGCTGGAGAACACACAGAGTCCAATTTTAAATGTTCCATGGACACCCTGACTTACTTCATCCCCTGCTGGAAGACGGAGTTTCTTCGGGTCTTACAAATAATCAAATCTGCCCACTGCACAACCACGATGCTGACAAAGAAGGCTGTATGACAAGTGAACTCCACTATTTTCCTCTGTTCATAGGTCTAGGAAGCAAAGCAGAGAGCATTCATTCAGACATGCTGCCTTTGCTCTCTGGTGCTCACACCAAGTTCAGCAGGCATTAGTATTTTGGCTGCCAGCCTCCAAGCTGTGCCTCAAAACTTACCCACTGCTGCCCATAGCTGTCTTCCACATCGTTAATCCATCGGTCATCCCACTGAACTCTGAGCCCTAGCAAGCCAGAAGGCCACCAGCCATTCTCTGCCATGATTACAAAATAGGTGAAGAAACCTCCAAGGGCCTGGATCATACCTAAACAGATAAGAAAGGATGATAAAAATGATGAAGCTACTGCGGAGATCAATTATAACAGAGCAGTTTGCAGGAAATCCCAACTACCTTAAAAATTACTCCTCATGAGGCTCAGTGACCCAAGCAATAGCTATAGAAGTAATTCACATTAACATCAAACTCAGCTGCAACCCTCTTGCTAAGTAGCTTCTGCTCCCAACTTTGTACAGAGTTACTTCTGTTCTGCCCTGTGCTGTGATGGCACCATACTCAAGGACACAAGATAAAACTCCCTTTGTATTCTCATTAAGCCTTGCCCACCCCCAACCCTTACAAAATACAGTCAAGAAGGTTCCCAAGGTCTGCTGCAATTAAGCATGAGCTCCCATCCTGTGAACTGGGCACATCTCTGTAGCTGCCTTTAATCAAGGCTCCTAATACTGTGTGTTTAGGGATATGCTGGAGAGAATCCTTTACTTCTAATTAAACTAACAATGGGATCTATGTTCTTGCTGAACAAGTCTGAACCAGAGGAGAGCTGGTTGTCAGCCAGTTCCTTTAGAGCACTGTGCAATTAAACAAAATTACTGTGAAAGCGATTCAATGGATGAAGCGGCACAAGCCACCACTATAAGCCATAGGGGAAGAATCATGGCAAGTTCTTAATAGCCTGAGGTTCTGGTTTAAACACCCCAAACCTCAACCCTACCAAAATAAGCAGAGCAGTCAGTGACTCAGGATGGTGTACAACCCCTGCAACCACGGACTTCAAACTGGTGCCAGAAAAAACAGAACAACTTACCAATCTGCCCATAGGCCATACTGATCAGCCGTTCATTCACCAGCTTGTCTGTTTTGGGATTTCTGGGCTGTCTCTTCATGATGTCACTTTCTGCTTGCTCATAGGCCAGGGAGATTGCAGGGACCTTTGGAGGTGGCAGGACTGCTGTTAGAACCATTTCAATTTTCCACTGTATAGTGTTCCCTGTCCCGTGTTTTCAGTTTGAGAAACAGCACTGCCCAAAAGCTTTAGCATTCAGAACTGATCTTACCTTCCCCATCCCCAGTTTGTCCTTATACGGAACTGAAGGATCCTCAGACTCAAGAGAGCCATGAGATGGGGAGTGTGGATTAAGAGAATATCAGATGGTTGCTTATTTTAAATGTGAACACTAGAAAAAACTGTATTTAAGCATTTTCTTTCCATTTTTCCTTTCTTTAGGGCACCTAAGAACACCCACATTTTTTCTTTTTTGAGACAAAAAACAGGACATTCACCATGTCAGTGCCCAAGTCAATGCAGAGGATGGTGACTGTTCCCAGTGGAAGGGGTATGTTTGCAATGATGAAGATCAGGAACGGCGTGATTTCAGGAATGTTACTGGTCAAGGTGTAAGCAATAGACTTCTTCAGGTTATCAAAGATCAGACGCCCTGGGGCAAGGAAGAGAGAACAAGGTAACTCTCACTTAGCAGAAGGCAGCCAAATAGTTCAGAGGCAGCTTCAGTGGTAACACTGGAAAGCAAAATACTAGTACAGTAAATGAAGGAGCTCTCTTGCATGTAAGGGTGAGACTGTGTGCTCTGTACATAGCATCACCTCAAGACAGTAACATTTTTAGTCAAAGCAATCAGTGCTCACTGCATACAGCAGGATACTAAGCTCTGATTGCTGGAGATCAAGAGTGCCTGGAGGTACCCTCTATTCTGCTCCTCTTTGAGAGCTAGTTCTCCATCAGGGAGGAAAGTAAGTCAGACTCAGCTGGCAAAGATGACTGTAGGGTCACGTGTTAGACAAAAGGACAAAGCAGCTTTTGTTACACAGCTTCTCCCGACTATTATCTTTCCCAAAGAGTCATGCTAAACCCATGGAAAGGAATAAGAATTTGAAGTGAAGAGGAAAGCGCTGCTCTCCGTGAAAACACTTGTCACAGAGAGAAGCTCAAATAGAAGAGAGCCCTCCACATGCCACTATTTCAGAGGGAATCAATAAGTAACACTGCTGAAGCATGTTCATCATCATGGCTAGGCTTCACAAACCAAGATTTGGGAAGAGCTCTACCCACAGGGGTGTGCCCTTCGAGCCTGCACAGCGTGCATGAAACTGGCCACAGTCTAACTCCTAAGGTTCATCTGCCACAGCCGAGCAAGCTCAGACAGTGACAGTGAAGTCCTCAGGACCAGAACCTACAGCACCCCGTATTCCCAGGAGGTCTCCCATCCAGGTACTAACCGGGCCTGACCCTGCTTAGCTTCTGAGATCTGACGGGATTATGTGTCAGGGTGGCATGGCAATAATTGAATCATGTTACTTCATCACCATTGCACTCAAGTTAAAAACTCACCTTCTTCAACCCCAGTGACAATGGAGGCAAAATTGTCATCCAGCAGAATCATGTCAGCTGCCTGCTTGGAGACATCTGAGCCAGCAATACCCATAGCAACACCAATGTCAGCCTTCTTCAGGGCAGGGGAATCATTCACACCATCACCTGTGACTGCTACAATGGCACCCTAGTCACAGAGAGGAACAGCAAGACTGAAATCATCATGTGAGATGTTTTGAGCAGAAAAGCTTTCTCCTGTCTTTCAGGAGATGAAGCAACAAACACTATTCCAACGCTGCTGTAAAGGGACCTCAGTTCCTCCTTGTCTCCCCCTCACCCTTTCCCTGTTCTGATCAGGCTCACCAGAGAACCATGCTGCTCTCTCAAAAGGAGATGCTGGACAACATATAAACATGTTGAATCCTCCCCTCCCAAGCACATACAGACCACTTAGGAATTAAGTGTGCTAACACACATCCAAGGATCAGAAGAAAGCCTCAGTACAAACTGAAGACGTTTTTCTGCCAGACTCTTCTATTTATGTATTGTAGAGAAGCCTGATATCACCTGAAGGCTTTTCACAGACTGAGATATAGTCGAGTCCCTTACATGAGTTCACTGAGAAAACTAAGCCCTGCCACTTCAGAAGCAGAACTGGATGGTAGTTCATGTATGTGTCTGAGGATTTATCCAGTATGACATCCCTTTCTTTACCTGTCGCTGACAGCCTTCCACAATTATAAGCTTCTGCTGAGGAGATGTCCTGGCAAAGACAATTTCTGTATGATGAAGAAGGATATCATCCAGTTGCTCACTAGTCATGTCCTTCAAATCTGAGCCGTGAACAACACAAGCTTTGGCATCCCTGCAAACAAGAGACATTATGTTTTACTTTACAAGAAGTTTCTCATTAGCTGTATTTGCCCCATAGAACTACGGCTCTTCTGTGCTCTTGGGAAAGACCATCTCCTGCTGGGACTAAACACTAATCCAGTCAGCCTCTCTGCAGAAGTTTCATGCTTGAAATTTAAAAAGTAGATGGGGAACACAAAAAAAAGACAAGATGAGAGAGCCGGATTAACTGACAAAAAGCCTCACAAGCAAACCAATTCTTTCTGTAGCTTTCTAAAGTGCATCAAGGGAAAGACCAGTTGTTTCCATAGCTCTTGGCCTCTCTGCAAAAAAAGGAACCCCAGTTAGCTTCCAGCATCGCAAGAGATGCTGCAGGCAATCCTTTTTGCAATAGACTGACAATCTACACGTGGCCTTTCACAGTGCTTACACTATGCCAGTTCAGACTAATTTACACCCTTTGGCAACAAAAGTACACAATGTTATATTTAGACTGGTTTGGTACCCTGCATGCTACAGCAAAATACCATCTCTCTTATCCAGCATACCATCCCTTATAGGTCTAGGAGACTATCCACACAGCTCTTGACATCACCCAGTTTAGACATGGAAATTCCTTCCCCACCCTAGCCAGCTCCTGAGCTGGCTAGTCACACAGCCCAGCGATTCCCAGCCCACATTGCTAGGTTGTGAGTTACCCTCAAATTAAAAAAAAAAAGGAATTCAGTCACAGTACTTGTCTTTCCCAAGCAATTTCATTTCACAGGGTGTCTCTATTCACAGTTCATAAGCTACATGGCTACCCTCCAGCCCAAACACAGGCTGGGTCAAGCTAAGCAATGCAGACAGGCCAGCCATTCTGCAAACAGCACACTTATGCCAAAGAACATTTTCTGAGGATGCCTCATTTCTGCACTAGGCTATGAAGGCAAACATTAACCCGTCAGAGGAAGGGGTTCCATTTTTACATTTATTCTGCTTATAGGTATGGACTAGTGTCAACTCCACCTGGCCCAAGTTGTGCTCCCTTTGCCCATCTACAGTCTTACTCTTAACTACTTCCCACACACAGGAGATGCACATGTAAGACAGCCTTGTGCATTCTTCACATAATTTAAGATCACTAAAAAGCCACAATATGCTGAGCTAAGCAACTGCTAAGCTTTTCATGTCCAGGGAGAGATACTGAGGAAATATCCAAGGCAAGGAGAGAGGCAAATACGTAATTCTTTGAACAGCTCTGGCTTTTCCCACCAGTCATTACCTAGGGTTGACCTGACTGACAGGAATGTTGAGTCGAGCAGCAATATCTTCTACTGTTTCATTGCCTTCAGAGATGATGCCGACACCCTTGGCAATGGCTTTGGCTGTGATTGGATGATCTCCAGTAACCATGATAACCTGAAATGCAAACAGACTGCCATGAAAGTCTTGCCTGTACTGCAAAGCAACACTGCCCAAAAGGTAGTGTCCCTTAGGCCAAAAAGGCCAATGTGGCACTTGTTCTACTAGTGAGCCTTGGCACAGAGCAAGTCCAAGGTATAGACAGTAAACTACTAACAGTATGCAAGAAGTGAGGTGGATGGAAGATAAAGAAAAGTGTTAATCGTGAGTCAATGGAGCCGGTTCTGTTTCCAGCCTGTGCTTTGTCCCCTTGTCTTAGTACTGTCGGACAAGCAGAACACACCCTGAGCCAAATCACATGCTTTGGGACACCACACTGTCAGCACCTGTCAGTGCCCTAGCAGTTTGGAGTTTAACTCATTTTTCACTCCATTAACATACAATCATTTGTATTTAAGTTAGAAATTAAGCCTGAAGTAGTACTAGTGAAATCCTGATTGATGCTTAATCCACTCACATGACAGCAACATATAGAGTAAAGGAAGTCCTTTATATGCCAAGCAATCGAGTGAGGCAATTTTCAATCCAGAAATAAACTACCTTGATTCCAGCACTTCTGCATTTGCCAACAGCATCTGGCACAGCAGCACGAGGAGGGTCAATCATAGACATCAGTCCTACAAAGCAGAGTTTGTCTACTGGAAAGTTCAGGTCGTCTGTATCAAACTGGAAGCCTTCAGGGAACTGATCATCAGGCAGAGCCAAGTGACAGAATCCTGTAACACATAAACCCCACATTTACTCTGTGGCCGCCTATCAGGAGGGAGAAAGAGTAAGCACTTATTGCTTCTGCAAACAGCTATGCAAGAATAACAGGGCAGCATCAGAGATTTAGCCAGGGCAGGAGTCATGCTCATATTCTGATAATTAATAGCTGTTGCTAGGTGCATAGACACAGCTTGGTTCACATGCAGTGGAGCAAATCTAATATCATGTGGTCCGTGGAGACTGAAGGTCCCAAATGCTTTGCTGCATGTTGATCCTGCCAACCCAGATGCTAGGCGTGACAAGACCCTGCAGGCTGCCTTTTAGATTAAAGTTTAAAGGCAGGACTTTTCCTACACAAATTGCTAAAGTGACCTTGACTCGACACTACAGTTACACTGCAGGAACAGAATAACCCTCCACTTAATCTGTGGGGACCACGTAGGAACACGAGGGACAAATTTTTTCCAATGTATTAAGGCTGGTCTGCCTTACCTAACACTCTCTCCCCGAGGCCTCCCAATTCAAGGTAGGCATTCTGAAAAGCATCTTTCATTTCCTCATCCAGTGGTTGCTCTTTGCCATGAATAAGAATTGTGCTGCAGCGATCCAAGATCCTCTCTGGAGCTCCCTTCATCACCAGCAAATAACGGGATTCTGATGGATTTGCATTTTTGTGGATAGACAGCTATGGGTGGAAGAAATGAAACTGTTTGCAGACATCTACTGTGAAGGTCACGAGTAATCAACAGCACTGTTTTGCGACTACAGTAGCTCAGAACTCTGTGATATTCTGCTCTATTTTCATTCACCCACACTTTAAAGAGGTTCATTAACCAAGGAATCTATGTATTCTTTAATGCTAACATATAATTGCAGTGGCCTTTTTGTATCCAAGCTGCACCTTTTAAGGTCATTTCCCAGCAGTTCATTCCTATTCCCACATTTAAGTCATTCCTCTCTCCATGCACTACTGCTACACAGGTCAGAAGCATGTCTGGTCTTTCGTTAGGAGCTGACATCTCAGTGTCAGTGCAGCTCCAGAAGCTCTTACACAGTATAACTAAGCATGGTCTGCTAACTTAGATTTATAGACTTGAGCAGTCTTCAGACAACTAAGAGCTAGACAAGTTTTTGGTGCCAAAACAAGTTTTGAGGCCCACTGTGCAAATTTTCACAAGTGCTTCACACAGCAGCACTCTTTCAAAAGAACACATGCTTACCTGGTACTTGTTGGTAGAGTTAAATGGTATTTCCACCACTTTGGGATTCCTTTCTCTCATGTCCTTGACAGAACCACAGCACAATTCAATGCATTTCAGAAGTGCGGACTCAGAGGCATCTCCTGCCACTGCTCTCTAGGGAAAGAGACAACTATCAAAACATGCATCCCAGTGGACTCACCACTGAAGATCAGATATGTAAAACAAAAAAAGGATATTCATTTCAGCCCAGTCCTACATAACATGATACAAAAGCAAAGCATAAATAATTCTATTATCTAGTACTGACAAATACTGCATTTCAGGATGCCAGGCGTCCCAGCCTGAGAGAGCAGCAGTCCTTTGGTGCCAAAGTCAAGGAGCCCTTTTAAGGGGTAGAGAACATCAGATAACCAGGTACAGTCAGCCTAAGTGGGGCTAGAGGGTAAACTTTCAGAAGACCTGCTTTAAGTTGCTTGCTGTAAAGAACAGCAAATGTGAGATGAAGACTGATGACATGAAAACAGGAACACTTGCATGTGCTTTACCACTCCAATACCCGATCAGCTAATTGAGCCTCTGGCAGAGGTTTGATCTGTCCATGCTTCCCTTCCCCATAAGGTTAGCACTGGTAGAGACTGAAGATTGGGGTTCTCAGCCCTGGACATCTGTGTGTGCTTCATGTCCTGTTGGAGTTTCCTTTGCTGCAACTGAAACCAAAGTATTTCTTGCCCTTCTGGTGTCTTTGTCTATGAGAATTTTTTTTTTCATTTCTATGCTGCTTTTTGGCATCTAAAGACTTCTTGAAACTCCTTCCCTCCCCAGGCCTTCCTTGGGACAGGAAAAACTCCTGCCCTTTAATTTCAGGTCATGTTTTACAGACCTAAGATATAGTCAGAGGAGCGCCGGAGAAAAATAGTTTTTTCCATCACCTCTATTACCACAGCACCAGAACACCCTTGGGAAGAAGTTTACTAAGCAACATGACGAATATTTGACAGATTATACGCACTGTATGATTAATTTCAGCCCTGGCTCGGTCACAGTTCAGAAGCAGGAATGTGAACTGGTGTTATGCCAGCACTTGCACCAGCACTGAACCAGCAAAAGCTTAAAAAGACTTGCTAGTGAGAACAGACTGGTAAGAGACACACTCCCACAAATGCTGCTCTCCCAGGTCTGATGTCTACTGCTCCCAATATCAGGCAGTTGTAGCTTTAAGTACACAAATGCCAGAGATAGTGATTCTTGGAACAGCCAGATATTGGGAAATGCCTAAGAAAGCTTTCTGGTCTTTCCTAGCCCTGTCTGAAGTTCCTGACCTCCCAAAGAGAGTGCATATGCCAGCGGACGGCAGGCAATCTGCTGCAGGAGAAATGTCTTCCCAGTCTCATCTCCACTGCCCATAGCACACCTCATCTAAAAGTGCTAGAAAAGACTAAAAGTGGCAGGAACTACTTAGCAGGACCCTGTAACCCACAGGATATAATCTCACAACCATTATGACAGAGTGGTGGTGAGGAGCAGAACATAAAATTTCTTTTAGGAACTCACCTTAAGAATTGGTACATTTTCCTGGTTGGCCTGAAACACAGCACGATTACAGAGACCTGCAATTCTGGACAAAGCACCCCAAGTGGCTGAGCTCTTGTCAAAGGAAGCACCTGAAAGCAGAGGAAGAATGTCAAAAATCTCCCCCAGCAAAAAAAAAAAAAATCACGTAAGTGCAAAATCCCACACACTTAAGAGCAAGAAGCCTTTTCCTCAGGAACAGGAAACACCTACAGCATGTTAACACAGTGCACCTCTTTCATTCCTTCTCTCTTCCCAGATACTTGATGAACAGCTGATTATTTTAAGAACAGAGGGTGAAATAGCAACACAATGCAAGACAACACCTTTGCTTTCAAGATTCTAGTAAATGGCTATATCGAGCAGCAGCAGATGACTTGCTGATAAAGCTACCAAATTCTGGACAGGTAACATTCATTGTGAGAGGCTTGAGTAAGGAATGCTGGGTTCTACCTCCAGGTTGTGTCCCTTTATCTACCAATCCAAGAGCTGGATGAAATAATTCCCAAAGGAACAATGCTTAAATAAAGATACTGCTCCTCTCATGCTGTCTCTGAAGTTGGTTTCAAGTGAGATGAAGTTATCAGGTAACTGATAAGCCAATGTACTTTCCACAAAGAGAAATCTTCTAGGTTTATTCAACCACTGCCAGTCTGAGGGTTTCCAAAAAGCTATTTATAGCTTATTGCTTTGCACTAGTGTAAGTAAAGCAGCTTTTTTAAGCAGTTCAGACAAGCACAGTGTTTTGGAGTGGCTAGGACAAGGTGCAGCAGGCACCACTGGGAAAATGTTTATGCCAATAACAGATCACAAGCACAATGTTTCACAAGGTAGATGACAGCTAGGAAACTCCTGAGTTTGTTAGTATTGAACAGTTCTGGAGAGGTAAGTAACTTTCCCAGTTGCACAGCACACTGAGATTTCAGATTCTTATCAATATCTAGGAGGCACTTCCTGCTAAAGTCTTATATTCATTGCTAATGCTCTGCAGACACAATCTGGATGTTTCGGGAAATCCCCTGTTCAAAGGCAGCCATCTAGTTCCACATGGGAAATCTTTTATTTTTGTCCAGCCTCAAGAAATTATCACGGCTAACAGCCCTGCTGTCTACATTTTCAACAGACTTCAGACTGAGCAGTTTAATCAGATACATTTTGGCAAAGATAAGCAGGTACTTCGTAAATCTTTCTATGTACAGAACAATCATACAGGACTGAACATTCAGGAGGCTCATATTCCAATGGTGTAATTTTGCACAGAAAACAGGCTACATGGAGTTTAAGGATTAAACAGAACTGTGGTACAGTGAAAAGCTTTCTATGTGTCATGCCAATGTTTTTTTACGCTCATTGTAGGTCATATGTTAGAAGTCCTTGCATTGTGAACTTCACTTAACTGGAGAGCTACAGACATGAGTTCTTACAAGCACCAGTGCATGGGAAGCTCCAGAAAAAGCCTTTTTTTAATGAAATGCCTCAAGCACAAGGAGATGGCCTTACCACTCTGATTCTCTGTAGTATCAGCCTCGTGAATCTGATTGTCAAACCACATGTGTGCAACTGTCATGCGGTTCTGTGTCAGAGTGCCTGTTTTGTCAGAGCAGATAGTGGATGTGGAACCCAGGGTTTCCACAGCTTCAAGGTTCTTCACCAAGCAGTTCTTACGAGCCATACGCTTGGCTGTCAGTGTCAGACATACCTGGAGACAAGAAAGAAATGACAAGTTAGACGTACTTGTGCAGTAATGACACTGCTATCCAACTCAACATGTGCATGGAATGACAGCCAGCTCACTTGCCTTGCAGTGATTCCCTAACCCCCTGCTCACCCTACCACTGCAAAATGAACAGCAACATTTAGGACCAGGTGGTAGGTTTAAATGACACATTTTCCTCATCATGAAACCTTCAAAAAAGGACTCACAAGGCTTCAGTCTCGTGCTTCTCGGTGCATTAGGAAGAAAATTATAAGCCCCAGACTAACATTTCAGTTTACGTTGCCACCTCCTAAACACAGGAACTCTCAAAATAGGTGAAGGCAAGCCATATATATGACCCAAAATAGCTCTGGTGATAGGGCTGCAACTTACTGGTAGAGGAAGTGAGTAGCTCCAGCTACCCTTTCTTGCCAGAGGCTCTTATCTGCTTCCAGCTCCCAACTGTTCATTCCCTGGTTCAGTTGTTGTTCTGCTTCCTAAAGCTGCATGGAAGCCTCTAGGCATGTCCACCATCACTCTCTATACACCTACACACACCTAAACACTCTAACAATCTCTTTAGGAAACCAAACCTGTGACAGGTCCCAGATCAAAAGCTGGGACTAGAATGAAACTTGTTGGATGCTTTGCCAGCCCTTAAGGGTTGAAAGGGCTGGTGTGCATGTAGGTATAGAAACCTTGACAGTTGTAACAAGAAGGCCCCTTCTTGCCACAGAAAAAGGCAAGGCAAGTCCAGAACTTCTGGTCTTGCTTACTTCAGCTCTACAATGCCAAGACACTCTGCAGGTCTGACTTGGGATCCATCTTTATCGGGTAAACTGCTGCAGAACTTGACATTGATTCAGGCAACCAGTCCAAATACACTGAACTTAAAAAGCCCAGCCCTACGCACTCATGGAAGGCACAGAGTGCCTTCTGTTACCTTAGTGTTTATCTCTGTGAATGCACACTGAGCATGAAGCACTCCGCTTCCTTAAGAATCATATATATAACAAATCCAATCTATTTTCCAATTTAACTCACCGTAACCGTGGCAAGCAGCCCCTCAGGAACATTGGCAACAATGATCCCAATGAGGAAGATGACAGCCTCCAGCCACGTGTACTCAAGAATGAGTGAAAGGATGAAGAAGGAAACACCCAGGAACACAGCCACTCCAGTGATAAGGTGGATAAAGTGCTCGATCTCCATGGCAATTGGTGTTTTGCCCCCTTCCAGTCCAGAAGCCAGACTGGCAATACGGCCCATCACAGTGCGATCCCCAGTGCTAATGACAATGCCACGGGCAGTGCCTACAAGAGAGACAGGTTTCAGGAAACAAAACCAGTCACAGCTGATACCCCATAGGTGTGGAAGAGATGCTCTGGGTGGGCTTCAGCACAAAGACTGCCTATCACCATTCTCAGAGCTGAAACAAAAAGTTCTACCAAGTATGTCTGAAGTTTCTGCTTTCTGGGGCAGTTTTGTATTTCTTACAGCTCTGCCTAACCATTCTGGTTCACATTATGTTATCTGCACTTTAACACAGCTGTATAAAAGCAGGTAGGCCCGAAGACACACCACATAACTGTTCCTCTAGGAGAAGCAAGACAGAAAAAAACAGTAGTACTGTGGAGTCTTCTTTGCCCATTCTACCGTATTGCAGTTGGAATGGGCTAAGACTTTGCTAGGAACTTCCAGCCTGCTTTTGTATGGTAGAAGTAGGCTACCAACTAATACACTGAACTCACGGTGTATTTGCATTGCTTACATATGCAGTTCAATCTCTACCATTGCCAATACATCAGGGAAGTAGGAGAGACATACCTTCCACACAGTTGGTGGAAAAGAACGCAATGTTCCTGGTCTCCAGTGGATTCTCATGGGAGAAGTCTGGAGACCTGGTCTGAGGCTCTGATTCACCAGTAAGTGAGGAGTTATCCACCTACATAAGAGAGTACTTTGTCATATACAAGCAGGCAGATGCCTTCAGCAGTGAAAGTAGATAAAATACTAGGCACTTCCCCCACCCTTCTCTTCCACTCCAGCACCCATTCACTGCATAAAAGACATTCTATGACATTTCAAAGCCAGACAAATTCATCTTCCTTCAGAATGAACTTTGCAGACAGCCTGTGTTATGGGTTTAGCTAGCTGAACTTTTAAACCTAAGTTTAGGCCCACCTGGCTAAACCCATAACAGCCTGTCATTGCTGTACCTTGCAACCATGTGCAGATATGATCCGAAGGTCAGCTGGAATTCTGTCTCCTCCCTTCACCTCCACTAGATCTCCAACTACAACACCTTCAGCATTTATGCTCATCTTCTCACCATTTCTGACTACAAGTGCTTGCTGAAAGACAGTGAAGAAAAAAACTATGTCAAAAGCAAGTCTTAAGAAAGGGCTCAAAAGATCTGAGTATCTTAAAACAGTTATCATTCTACAACATTTCTACTTGTACTAAGATGTTTATATCTGATATGTATGCAGTTTAAGAAAAATAGCTATTTTGTTTTCTTGATATGAAAGCTCCTTGTTCCCCAGGTGACCATATGATAGTTAAGTATGTTACAGACTGTCCATGAAGGAATCCAAATATTAGTGTTTATAACACCAGTTACTGAACTCCCCAGACTATCAAGAAAGTGTCCTATGATTTTTAATAAGCTGGTGAAACACACAGGGTTTCAGAAACTACTTGGCCAAGTGTAATTACTTGGAACATGAAGAGGAAGGGGTCTCACAGACCCTTCAAAATTTAAAGCTAGTAACGCACACTAACAGCCTCACCTTTTGCAACTGAAGCCGATGTTTAAAATCTTTAATAACCTTGAGCAATCTATGGTTTGGCAGACCTCAAGGAAATGAGCTATTCCATACCTGAGGCACCAAGTTCTTGAAGGACTCCATGATCTTGGAACTTTTTGCTTCTTGGTAATAAGAGAAACAGCCAGTAATGATAACCACAGCTGCCAACACAACACCCAGGTACAGCTACAAAGAGCAGAGAAAGTGAGTCAGAGGACGATTTGCCTGAAAGGCTTCCAAGTTTGTCCAGATAAATTGCTTGGCATTTAAGTGCCCCATTACAAGCATGAAGGTACTTGCAGTCTCTGTACATTTTGTACACCAAGGCCATCTACAAGCTAGTGTTGTTAACACAACACAAAGGAAGTTGGCTGTTCATTTCATTATGTTCAAGCCCTCCAAGACATATTAAGCTCACACACTGAATTTCCCGTGCTTATGGGAAAAGCTTCTGCGCTGAATGCTTAGAGGAAGTTAATCAGCTTTGAGCCAAACAGGCTGCCAAGTGTGCCTTTGAGGTAAAACAGACATTTGTACTTACATTATCATTGTTGGCCTCCTCCTCCATCAAACTTTGTATGCCATAAGCCAGAAAACATAGAATAGCACCAATCCACAACAGGAGCGAGAATCCTCCGAAGAGCTGCCGACAGAACTTTACCCATTCAGGAGTGGTGGGTGGGGGTGTGAGGGCATTTGGGCCATCACGAGCCAAAATCTCAGCTGCACGTGCAGAAGTCAAACCCTATAAGAAAGGTTCTGTTTTAGGTATTGGGGCAAGACCAACTGCAGAAGGTATTTGCTCGAGGTCTACCACAGCAACAAAGAGCTGCTAACAGTCGTTCACAGCTGTCAGGGTTCCACAACACAAGTGCAGGATACGAAATCTGAATGCCAAAAGAAGAGCTACAGGATGCTGAATGCTACTTGAGGAGCCTGCAGGCCATGAGACTACAACAATGAAGAAGGGAAAGACAAGGAGGCTACAGCAGCAGACTTTGAGCTCTGAGGAACAGCACAGTGCAACCCATCCTATCAAATTACAGAACAAGTGAAAGCTGGGGGCCACAGACGACAACACTTCGGAACAACCTTCAAGGAAGTTCAGCTTTCAGAACCAAGGTCTTTGACACAAAAATGCAAATCTCTGTGCTGTTGTAAAGAGGTCTTGATGCTGTATGCACTCATGCAAAAAATGCATTAAGCAAAGCAAACAACAGCAAGGGTTTAGAACCACTGCAGTGCTTCTGCGCCAGACTCAGAGGCAGCCTAGGATATCTGGACACTTCTTACCACAGGAACACAAAATTTTAACTGCTACTAGCTATCATTAAGTCTCTGGGCATGTGTTAGCTCACTAGACTACATTTGCAACATAAACATTTGTCTTCATTACATGCTCCTGAGGAAAAAAAGATAAATCCAAGAATCAACTTGACCTTGAACAATGCAGTTAGAAGCAAAGTCACTGAAGTATTGCAGTCAAGTTATACCGTGGGAGGATGAAGAGAATTATTTGTGAATTCAACAGTTCTGGGAAAGCTGGGAAACTTAACTGGAGGAGGAGAGATTAAACAGAAAAAAAAACAAACGCCACACCACCACACCGAAACCAGACCACCCAGATCTCCTTTTGTGAAATGCTCTGAGCTGAGAATACTTCTTTTCAGGAGGGCAAGGGGGGGGAGCAGGAAAACAATGTCTACGTACTCGACTCAAGTCTGTTCCATATTTACGATGAAGTTCATCAAGGCTCAGCTTGTGGTCATCCTGAAAGACAAGAAATAGTTGAGAGAGATCAGTCCCTGCAGGCTCATCAGCAAGAGCTCAGCACTTCCACCCCCCACCCCTATCTGTAACAGCATAGGGAGATACATAGGGAGATAGCAGGACTTCAGCTCATCTCCTCTGTGAAGGGAATCTCAAACTTATTCCGCAACTCAGTACAGTCTCATCTTTAGTGTTCTTGTGACTATTTGGGTACAACATGATAGCTTTTTAAAAAAAAGTCTGACTATATCTCAGTGGAGTCTTTACACCCTCAGCAGATTCTGTGAAGCCTCAGTGGGTGGAGTTTTTTTTAGAGGGGAAAGAAAAAGAGTTGACAAGAAAGGTAGGATGCACAGAGGATGAAGCCTGTAATTTCACACATTTTTACGTAATGCTGCCAGATTAAACACTACTTTGGGAGAATTATGTTGTCTCCTAAAGAGGTTTCTTTTCGCAGAAAGGCTATTTTGCACTTGGATCAAGTTGGTGCAGAGCAGTGCCTCACCTACAAGGTTGTACTGGAGGAGTAGATGCTTTAAGTTCATATCACCATTGAAAAAAAAATCTCATCCTGGAGCAATCTTTAGTATCCCCCTTTTCCTAGGAGAGGGGCCAAAAATGTGCAAGGCCAGTCTCAAATCAACAGACAGAAACAAAACCTGCATCACCTTCAAGGAGTGCAGATCTAAGCCAGATGATGCTCATAGACAGATTTACAGCATCATCCAGCATTCACAGACGGGGATGGGAGACACTCTCTACAGCCTCAAATCTGATTAGAAGGAATAATACTGAGGTCAGTCTGAGCAGAGGCCAGCAGTAAATGGAGCTGTACAGTCTCAACTCCTCAGCTGGAATGAAAACAGCAGTCCCACTCACATGACAGCACAATAAAGCCTGTAATGCTGCTATCCAGCGAGCGCTTGCCTGGGTGAGGAAATACAACTATACTGTGCTACAGGCAATACAGACAAGCAGAAACTTAGGTTCTGTGTAAAGTGTCTTTTGAGAAGTGATATTTCCAGGGTCTCCTGTGTGGTCATTTTGTTGCTCAAACACTTGCAGCACGTATGGCTTGGGGACAGAGGGGATGGGAGGAAAAGACAGATCAGTGCCTTCAGTCACACCATGCTGTCAGCACACCAACTCCTTTCTTTTGGTCACATAAGGCACAGGGCTCTGGGTGAAGCAAACATTCCTAAACCTGCTCATTTTTTGCTCTATGCTCTTACCATTGCAACTTCCTTTTTAAGCTCATCCATGTCCCTCTCCTTCTTCCCCTTCTTCTTTCCGCCATGCTCTGATGTAGGAGTGGGCTCATACTTGTCTCTTCCAGCCTACAAGAGAAGACACAGCATCATTAGAAACATCTTACAGTTAAACTCTGCAGCAGTAGACATGAGCTGTGCACACAAGACTGCCAGGCAGACAAAATTATTACAGTTTACAGAAGTTGTCGACCTAAACTTCAGTAAAGCCTTTGACCAGTTTCCTACAACATTCTCTTGAGGAAACAGACTGCTTGTGGCTTGGACAGGTGCACTGTTTGCTGAGTACAAAATCAGCTGGATGGCCAATGGCATCCTGGCCTGTATCAGAAATAGTTTGGCCAGATGGACCAGGGCGGTGACTGTCCCTCTATACTTGGCACTGGTGAGGTGGCACTGCATATCCCCTGTTCAGTTTTGGGCCCCTCACTACAAGAAAGACGTTGAGGTGCTGGAGCCTGTACAGAGGTGGACAATGAAGCTGGTGAAGGTTCCAGAGCACAAGTTCTACAAGGAGCAGCTGAGGGAGCTGGGGGTGTTTAGCCAGGAGAAAGAGAAGCTCAGGGGGGACCTTATTGCTCTTAACAACTATCTGAAAGGAGGTTGCAGCCAATAGCCAGGGGTTCGGTCTCTTCTTCAAAGTAAGAAGTGACAGGCAAAGAGTAAATGGCCTCAAGTTGTCTCAGGGGAGGTTTAGATCGAGTATTGGGAAAAATTTCTTCATGGAAAAGGCTGTCAAACCCTGAACAGGGTGCCCAGGGAAGTGGTTGAGTCACCACCCCTGGCAGTATTTAAAGGATGTGCAGGTGTGGCACTCAGAGGTTTAGTACTGGACTTAGCAGTGATGGGTTAACACCTGGACTCAAATTACTCCAATGGTCTTTTCTAGCCTAAATGATTCTATAAAAGTTATGCCACTTCAGTAAGTAAAAAAAAAATGACCTAGTGAGCAGACAAGTCTGCTCAACATCATCCCCAATACACAGATTATAGCCAGACATTGTGCAAGTCCAGCTACGAGGAAAGTAACCTATTCAGGCCTTGATAAGCAAGCCCCAGCTCAAGCTGAAAAAGTGATGAAGAGCAGAAGAAACCAATTCCTGAGTGAATACGTATGTTCCCTCCAGGACATTAATTTTTCCTCCCCCCTCAGAGTCCTCCACATCCCCTGGTGAGGAGGAGCAGCCTATCAACTGAAGATAAGTAAGAGCTGGTATCTCTGGCTGGTGGAATCTGGAGGCGAAGTCCCAACACTTTCCTTCTCAGTTTGGCACACTAACTGGCTGGTTACGCAACAAATCTGCTTTCAATTTATGGCAGTTTGACCAGCAAGAATGGTATACAAAGCAGCAGCACACTTTTGTAGATTCAGTCTGTGCTCAGTCCTGCTCACACTTCACAGAACAGATGATTCGCTTACACACCTTTATTCAGTAGGATTTTCATTCACTTTTATTATGGTTAATTCTACATGAAATCATGCAAAGATTTAGATCTTGTAATAATGAAGTAAACAAGTTCTGAAGACAAACAATTCCTGACTTAGTTCACATAAACATCACTTAAAAAGACAACCCTCTCTTCTGTGTAGGATCTATTACACCACTACACACTGCCAAGTTTTAGGTGATGAGATTTTCACCCAGTAAGATCCCTGAGAACTTTGAGATGAAATAGCAGTTAGTGGCACCAGAGTCAAACCTTTAATAACATTAAGAAAAGGTTTCCAAAGCATTGCCTTGCTCAATTTTTGCATGAGCACCTCAAACTGTGAGCTGGATTCCTGAGAGCAATCTGGACACAGGAACTATTGTCAGGATCCAAGAACTGTCTTGTTGAGCAGCAAGCACAGGAAACTTTTACTATCTACTCTGAGAGAAGTAGAAACCAAAACCAAAAGTGAAACTACATGAAAAAAAATTCATGAGTTTTCTATAAGAACCTATCAGTCACATCCAGGCAAGGGTTTTTACTGTTCTGAGAAAGTTCTGTATACAACGCTGCAGCCAGTCACACATTTCCACATGTACAGAAGTCCCCTCTTGCCCTGTTCAGTAAAGGCAGGCTTTTCATGTCCCATATCCTTGCATGCAACTACAGAGCTGTGCAATGGAAACAGTTTTTAATAAGTGGAGCACAGCCAAGCTATTTTCCTCCACTGGTATAGGAAAAGGACACAGAACTACAGACTGTCAGCATTCCTGGCATTCTTTTCCCTGCACCTAAACTTCCATTGCCCTTCTTTAAAAAGCATACTATAACCAGCATGGTCCTCACATTCCAGCATCACAAGAATTCGCCACAGGGCAATTCACAAAAAGTCACCATGAAGCATCTCTCTCCTTCAGTCTCTCTGAAGAAAACCACTTTTGACTTTTAGAACTATGGCAGACAAGTCCAAACACAGCCCTGCACAAAACACAAACTTCTTGATTACTGCTTGAGATGAGAAATTATTTCTAATGAAGGTGAAAAAGCTAGTGCCTTCCTTTACTAGGACTCTATCACCTTCAATTTCACCTCTTCTTTCCAGAAAAGCCTGACAGGCTCTTGCAGGTGATCTAAAAACCTCCTGGCTCTTTGAAACTTCTGAGAGAAGTATAGTTACTCAGCTTATCCGGGGCAGTGGTGAACAACACAAGAATACAGGAGTGTTTAAACTTTTTCAGTTGCAGCTGAAACAACCTACAAGCGGGCAAACATGAAAAACCTCACTGCCCTAGTTCAAGTGTAATTCACTGAAAAAAAAAAAAGAACCAAAACCCCCAGGGATCAGCTGCAGTCAGAACAAAGAGCAAATAAATTTAGTTTTTTTAAGCACCCAAGTATTTGGGTCTTAATGGCATCCACCTTACCAAGGATCTAGAAAAAAACCCAAACCCAACAACCCCCACCCACCCACAGTAGCTTCCTTTCTGTTCTTTTAGTACCACATCTCTACCTTACAAAAAACGCAAAGAGAATCAGTTTCAGCTCTTGCTACAGGATCATTTCATGCAGAGTCTGAACTTCCTGCTCCATCATTCAAATCTGAACTTGACACACAGATTAGAGTCCAAGTCCTGCCCCCTGTTTTGTGCCTCCAGGGCTATTGCCTGTCTTCCGGCAAGATGAGCCCAATCTGTTCAACAAAGGCTTGTACTGGCTGGGTTGCCAGGGAAAGAGGGTTTCACCCCACCTCGGCGCTGTAGGATTTCCCTGCTTTCCCCTCCTTTTCCTGCTGTACAATCAGAAGAAAGCCTATGGTACTCCACAACCACATCTTACCGCGATTTAATCACATGGCCTGAACACAAAGGAAAGTCTGTTACATCAGAAATGTCACCCCTGTTACTTGACTTAGCCCAAGAACTCTGACTCATCAAAACTGCCACCGAAATGAAACAGTGCAGCTTTTTTTTTCCATGCAAGATTTATTTTTTTTCCACTGGCTTAAGCACAACGTTTGTACGCACCAGTGTAAGAAGTTTTATACAGCTCCCAGAAAATCCTATTGTCTTTCAGATACAGCTTATGCTTTTCCGCTCTGTACTAATTGAGCCATTCAAAGCTGATGTTCTCAAGGCAAGCCATGATTGACCAGGAAATGGGAAGGGCACAAATCAGCAGACAAACTCAGAAGTACCCTATTCTATGATCACCTAATCCAACAAGAAATGTCAAGTAAGAGCCAAAATAAATTATGCAGCCTCTGGGGGCCTGGTCTGTTCTACTACTTATGTCATTATAATCAATTGGGCAGAGAAAACAGAAAAGTTACTGTCCTGCTGCCTCATGAGACAGTTTTCAGGAAATATATTAACCAGATGTGTCATAAAACGGACTATGCTATTGGACTGGAAAGTCTGCTCCATGACCTCAGGTAATCTTAGCACGGGATGAGAATGGCTTCTTTAGATCCTTCTTACTTACTTCCTCCCAAGAGCAGTGTTCAATCTCCTATCTTGAATCAAAAGTTTAATCAACTCCATTAACTGAACAGACTCTCAACATGTAGGACAGTACAAAGCAGTTTTTACTCAATAGCTAGTAATTCCTCACTGTGCATAGACTGCTGCTTTTCAAGTTACAGAAGAACCAGCTCCCTTCCCATGAGCAAGGATCTAAACTGTATAAGGGTTTTTATCACCATGGTAGAAACAGGACTATCCACACACCTTAAGCCTTCTCTGGGTGTTATGATGAACATCTCTACTTGTCACAGAGCTGACTGAAGACCCAGGTGCAAAGAGGGCTTTCCAAGTGCCACCGCTGCACAGTTGAGTGACCCATCCTGGTTCTTCACTGCTGTCCCACCTATGGAGAGCACCTCTCCTATTTCTTTGCATGTAAATATTAGCACATCTTTTCCATAAATCCAGACATCTCTGGTAGCTGACAAACACATGAGGATGAGTGGACTGGACGCAGTTCTCCCCTAGAGCAGATGGTGACGGGCTACCCCTTGGAATGGCCCGGGTTTTCAGCAGGTCAGGATCACTGTGGGTCGTACAGACCACTTGCCAGAGACCCCTGATCCTGTTACGCAGCTTTTGGAAAAATGTGCATTGACTAGGCCCAGGGTTTTCTTTGGCAAAAGGACTATCCTCTAGCCATAGTAATAAAGTCACTGTAATAAAAGAGTCACAGTAATAAAGGAAAGAAAAAATGGGGGAAAAGTAATATATTAAGGTTTTTTAATTGCACTAGATAAGGATTGCTTTGATTTGCATAATTGCCCCTCAACTGGTCCATTATGCAACAAGCCTTCCTAGTTTCTATTGGAAAAAATCCTTAACTGAGGTTCACAGAAATCGGAGCAAGCCAAGAGGTGTTTTTGCTCCATACACAGCTGCTTGATCACAACATCAAGCTTCAAAAAGTCTTCATTACTTTTTCCAAGAGCCTTCACTACTGACTGTTTATTTCCAAGAGCCTTCACATACCCTTTTCTTTAGTGAAGAGATATGATCTGATTTAAGGACTTCTCTCCGTGGTCTATAAGGTAGAATGGACCAGAAGCAACCCAAAGCACACACCGACGACTGTGTGCTGTGCCTGTGCAGCAAGGGAGATGGAGTGAAACATGCTGCTGTCTACAGCCACATTGCTTCCAGGCAGCTCTGAACAGAAATGAAATCCTGAGTGCTTTCCTCCACTACACACACCCCCTTGGATAATCTGCTTTTTGGGCTGAACAGCATACCCGGGCAGCTGACAGCCCTCCCCTTGTCCTGTTACCATTTAAAGTAAAACAGACGCTTCACTCAGCTTCTCCTCACAGCCACAGAGAGAAAAAAGTTGCTCTCACACTTAAGCTCTTATTTTCTCTTCCATCTCATGCTCCCATGGGAAAGAATTTTCATTTTTGGGCACCCTGACTCATGGCAGGCTCATGCTGTTCAGTGTTGTATCCACACACCGTTTTTTCACAGCCTTGCTCTCTCACATCCCCATTTTTCAGGGGGTCTCTAATTATCTGTGTGTATTTTCACTGTTAAACCAACAAATCTTGTGACTTGCTCCCACAAAAGCATGAGGCAGCTCTATTACCCCTGCTGAATTATCCCTTGTGTTGGTGCTTCAGTTTTGGGCTAATTGCTTTATTATCCATGCAACCTATGAAATCTGAAATGGAATCAAGACAGCTAACAACTTTCTACATTAGAAAGCATTAGTACCTTCTATTAGTCCTTCCAATGCCGACTAAGCCCCTGAAACCTTTTGCACTGTAGTACTACACACACACAGAGCTCTAAGGCTTCTTTGATGATTTAAAGATTTATAATTCTGCCAACACCACCAAATCCCCCCTCAATGTTTCATCTCCTGGGTGAACTCTTATTGTGTTGCTGCCTGCTGCCTACTGGACTGAAATACTTCAGGCTGAGCTGCCAAGCCTCAAAAGGACATCACCAAGGGAAAAAAAAATAACAAAAACATACACACAAACACACGATGAAAACCCACCCCACACACTCCTCAAGCCCCTCTTCCAAGCAGTAACAGCCATGTTCCTTCTTGCAGCTCCCCTACTATTCATGCAGTTATGTCAACACTGCCGCTGTTGTACTGCGCAGATGAGGACAATACAAAGTCAAGTCAATGTTTGAACAGCGCTTGGGAAGAACGGAACACTTGTAGGCAGGGAACACACTACCACCCGCTCCATCTCATAGTCCTGCACAGTCACCCTCTCCTCGGGAGGCAGAGAAACTTGGCAGAAATGTGTCAGATCAAAACTAAAACCTGAGAATAGCTCAGTGGTTAGAGCAAGTTTCTAAGAACACCAAGGTTGGGGGTTCGATCCATGGGCTGCTCACGTAAGAGTTGGACTCCATGATCCTTATAGTCTGCAAACATTAAGGCAACACACCTTCAACTGTACAAGATACACAGGAAAGTATTTAAAGGGAACACAACAAATATCCAAACAATAAAACACAACAAACTGGCCTTTTGCTTTTCAACATAAAACTAAATCGGAGCAAGTGAGGAGGTGTTCCTGCTCCACACACAGGTGCTGGATGGCAACATCCCGCTTCAAAAACCGCTCAGCGCTGCTCGTTTCCAACAGCCTCCCACTACTGTTCAACAGCCTCCCACTACTGTCCGCTTCCAACAGCCTCCACATACACTTTACTTAGTTAAAAGATACAATCTGAATTATAGACTTCTCCTCCTCGTAGGCTGTAAGGTAGACACGGAGCTGATACAGGGCAGAAACTGCCGCCCAGCTCTCGGCGAGAATTTGTCGCCCCAATGAGCAGGATATGGCCAGAGCACCCACCCCCCTCCCCACACCATCTCCCATCACATCCTTACTGCTACCAATAGGCATATTAGCCTAAAAATCCCCACGGCTCCCCTTCCCCCGTCGATCCTCCCACCCGGGCCCTCGTGTCTCAAGAAGTCTAAAGTACTCTGAGGAGCCCGGGGAGCAGCCACGCTCCCTGCCCGGCCCCACAAGGCCACCAGATAACCCGGCCCAGGGGCTGCGGGCGGGTGGGAGGCCCCTTGGCGGGGGACACACGGCCTTAAGAGGGAGCCGGGGGGTTTGGGCCACCCTCCTCTTGCCACGGGCTTCGCTCCGCCCTCGACCCGGTTCTTCCTCCCTGGGGCGGCGGCGGGACCGGAGCGGCCGCCAGGGCATGTTGCTCGGGGCTGGCGGCACCGGCGCCGCCCTCGCACCCGACGTGGCCGCTGCAGCCCGGCACAGACAAAGCGCGGCCCCGCCGAAGGGAAAAGGGGCACCCGCCTCGGTTCGGCTCCTCAGATTTCCCGCTTCCCGCCCCGTTCCCAGTCCCGCAGCTCACCCCCTTGCCCATGGTGCCGGGCGACTGCGTACGGATCAGGCGGCGGGGGACTCTGAGCGGGGCTCAGCGGCGCCACGTGTCCCGGCTGGCGGCAGGTGCGGAACAAAAGCAGCGCCCCGGCCGCCACTCGCCTTCCTCTTCCTCCTCCTTCTCCTCCGCGGCTCCTCTCCTTCGCCTCGCCTCTCCCCCTTCTTCCCCCGCCGGGGTCGCTCCTTTCGGTCGCCGTAACCGCCCGAAGCTCCGAGCGCCGCCGGCTTCCCGCCGCATAAAGAAGCCTCGCTCCAGCAGCCCCGCCCCGGCTCCGCGCCGCGCCCGCCCATCGCCGCCGGGGGGGCGAAGGGGACGGCACCGGGACAGCGCGGACCAGGGAGGGGTAGCGCGGCAGGAGGAGCAGCGTGGAGCAGGAGGAGGCGCTGTGCGCGGAGTAATGCCCTGGGGGCGGCTCGGCGTTCACCTTGGGGCTCACCCCGGCTGCCCTAGCGGCCCCTCGCCTAAGCGAGGGCTCCTTCCGCGGCGGCGGGAGGGAGAGCTCTTCCCGCCCGCCCGGCCTCGGCGCCGCCATGCCGGGCTGTGCCGGGCGCCCTGCCCGCTGCCCCCGCGGGGCTCGGCCCTGTGTCCCTCGTGGCCGCCCCAAGGCCCTGGCTGTCGCTTTCCTGAGGGTCGTGCCGGCTCTGCCGCCCCGCACGGAGAGGCACAAGACACCCAGTGGTCCCTGCGCCCCTGAGCGCGCCCCGGGGGGCTCGGCCCCTGCTGTGCTGCAGCCCCTCCGCACGGCGGAGATGGGCATGTGCCTGCCAGGAACTGCGCTGGGGTATTGAGGAGTTACGGGGCAGCTTTCTGTGCCCTCTGCTGCTCAGGGAGCTTGGCCAAGGCACCTAGTCTGGCTAGAATCATCCTTCCCTTATGCCTCCCATTCTGGTAAAGAGGGATGCAGAAGTTCTGAATTTGTTCACTTTGCTTTTTTTTCCTTCCTTTTTTTCTCCTGTAGAAGTTCGTCCACTTTTGCTTCTACTTCTGTGTACGTTCTCTGGCAAAGAAAATCAGCTGATTTTCTACAAGCTTAGTAACCCTGTATGAACTTGGAAATGAGAAAGTGTTTCAGGAGGCTTTGCTTTCCAAAGGTTCTACAAATTAGCTGTGAACTTTCTTGCAGAGGAGGAACATGGCTATAGCACTTCCCTGCTAAGCATGGCTTGAAACTCCCCTCCACAGGAGAAGAGAACTGAATTCAGGCCTTAAACGTGCCGCATAGGCACTTGCTCATCAAACTGTTTGACCCATGTATGTAAAAGGAAGGTTTGCCACTGCAACCATCATGTTTTATTATAAAGTCTTGTGTGGTAGTGTCGTATTGGTGGTGGAACTTGGTCCTATCGCTGCATCCTAGACCTACTTTTAGAGCTTCTGATGCATCTGCCACTTGCAGACATACAGGATGCTCCATCTTTGTGACTCCAGCTGGACTTATAATCAGCTTGACTGCTCAGTTCTGAGGTGCTTCTACAACAGGACTACTGAACTTGAAAATAAAACCCAGCAGTAAGATCGGATGCAATTTTAGACAGCAGGCCAGGATTTCAGACGTGCTTTTTTAGTTTTCTGCATAAGCTCCATTTTCTGCTTCTGATGGTCTTTATGGGATCTGGCGCTGTGCTGGCAGGCTGAGAGACTGAAGCTTTTGGTTCACCTACAAAACACATGGCACCCAGATGGCCATCTCCGTATCAAGCTGCACTGACTTAACCCTGAGGCAATGCTCTCAGATAGCTCTAATTGCTTACCACTGAGATTTTCTTTCAAGACTTCTCAGGAAAGGCGTGGCTCTTGCCAGTGGGTGGGGAGAAGGGGTAGGCATTAGGAAGTCGGTAGAAATTTCAGAACCCTAAATCACCTGTTTATTTGATTTTCACTTCTTAACAGCATTTCGCTCCTTAAGAGCAGTTCACTGTACCAAACCTGGGTTTTTTTCTACATGGCAGTGAAGCATCATCTATAGGACACTCAGACATCCAGATGACTTCTGCACCATATTGCCCCTTGAAGTTCCACCTAACTAGTGTAGTTGACTTGGCACACTATCAGTTTGATCAGTCTTTTGCCTTGGGATAGTTATGTGTTGCCATTTCTCCATAATACAAAACTGTAGCATGCCACTGTGGTGCTGTAAACTAGGATTAGTGTCTCTTTCAGGAGGAAAACATGTCTCAGTTCTTTTACCAGCAGTGATTTAAACAGAGCACAAATCTATATGAATCAAAGGAAATTTTATTATATCAAACCAGGCAGGAAGGAAGGAGTAATATTCCATACTAGAAAGGCTTATGTACTCCTTTCATAATAGGAGATTAGCTCAGGAAGAATCAGAAGAGCTCTGTTTTCAGTATCTACAAGCAATTAGGAAGTCTTTTTGATACCTTGGCAGGGTGACTGAGAGAAAGAGAGATAACGTACAGGGAACGTCACCTCCTGCGAGCGGGTGAGACCCAAATCAAGTTTTAACACCTGAAAACTCCTGCTCTTTGAACTGTGTGTCCCTCTCAGTTCATGCCAGGAATAATCATAAATGGTTATTTTGCAGATCCCCAGAAATACATCATTTTTCCATTCAGACCACTGTGGTGTGGTTGTGGGCTGCTGAGCAGTAGTTGAATTCCAGGAGTAGGTAGCATGGGATGCATTGAAATGAGGTGTGGGCCTTAGCCAAACAGTGCAGGGCTTTATCTGAATGCCTGCACCTGTGGACATCACAATGCCCTTCTGCCATATTTTTTACTTCAAGAAGCTGGAATTATTTTACAGCAGGGAGTTTTATTATGGCCATTTTAGGAATGGGAAAACAGAAAGGGAAGCACACATGCAGAAAAGCTTTAGCAGGTTCCAGTTAAGAGTCCAAAGATCTGAAAGCCCTTTGCTCTTGCTGCTAGATAGGACAGTTTCCACTCAAGCATATTCCTGCTTCCAGTAACAGACTACATGTAGCTCGACACAGAGAAGCCAATTGTCTTTATCCCTTTACAACTGCCTCTGCCTAGGGCTCCATTGGCTGGGAAAAGTAGGATCCTGGCAGTGGATAGTACCCAGAACAGGAAAGAATGTGATGTCCCACCTGTTTTTTCTTTCTGTAACATCTCCCATGTTCACCGGCCTTTTGAATGTGTTCCAACAAGAGCCACACTTCAGCCTTCATCTTGAAAACTACAGCAGCTTCTTCAATGGCAATGTACATGTTGGGGCAGTTTGCCTATGGATACTACAGTGCCCTTACCAGCAGAGAAGAAAAGCTCCTGCAGCTCCTACTTACTTAGAGACAAAAAAAAAAGGACTTGGGCCGAAATAAGCTACTTCCCTCATCCACTTGTACCTTATCTCAACAGTCTCCAGAGGACATGGTTACCCACAGCAAGCTACAACAGGCAACAAAAGCAGCAGCAGTGTGGATAAAGCAACTTGTGCTCCACCATGAGGTCTTTGTCAGTGTTGTTCAGAAAAATGGTCAAAAGGAATTAATGATTTTTGAAGGGCACCCCCCTTCAAAGGGAAAACACAAAAGACAAGGTGTATGAAAGTCTATTTTTATCGATCTCCCCTCTGTAAATACAGGCCTCACACCCTCTACTGTCTTGTCTCCAGCCTTTAATGAGATCACCTTAAGAGATAAGGCAGTGAGTCCATTAAAGGGGGGGAACAGTATCTAACTACGGGGTAAGCAAAGACCAAGATCTGCTATACTCTATCAGGCTTGGCTAAACTTCTTCCAGTGCTTTTTTCCCTCCCCTGGCTGAGGGGGTACAAACATTTTGCACTTTTGCCAGTATTTTTCATTTTTCTGAAGCCTTCCAAGACATTTAGATGCTGTTGCAAAAACATGACAAAGGCTCCTCAAAGTCCCTGTGTAAGAGAGATCTCTAGCTTCTGCCACTGCTTATAAATAGTATCACCTTCCTTTGGAGTGATGGTGTTGCAGGCTGCAGAGGCAAAGGGCAAAAATACGGAGCATTTCAAGTGCCTCAGTGCTATGCCTGTACAAAATTCCAGGGCACTTGGCACTTCCGTAAGTGGGGACTTTGGCCGCACAGCCTTTCTCTGTAATAAGCTCAAAGTGCCTCAGCCCAAGAACTTAGAAACTCTGGATTTTTTTGTGTTTTACCTGAGAGTAGGTGGGTGGAGGCTTACTGGAGTCATGCACTGAATCAGATCAATGTGTAGGATTTAGGAGAGCGTGGTTCCTGTCCAACTGCTAGGACATGGCATTCTACTACTGGTTTGCAAATTCCCAAAGACTACTTGGAGGAAGGGGATGCTGTGAGAGCACAAGCCATCACCATTTGACTGAAATAATTCAAGGATTTGTGCTTTTCCAGGAAAAATGTTTAGGAATCCACAAATCAAAAAAAAACAGAGGGTTAAGCTCTTGCTCTGAATGAATATGTAACATGCCCTTAAATGACACTTCTCTTTTAAAGCCCATACTCATAACCTATCATTCCATTTTTAGATGCCAATACTGTTTTTAATTCACCTTTCTTTGCCAGTGAGTTATCTGGGAGATAAAACAGCTTTGAAATCCCTAGACTCCCTGGAACCACAGTGTATATCTGTGTGTGCACTTTGCCATTCCAGGGCAGATAAACTGAGTGCCATGTAACTTATTCCTGCTCTGGAAATCATTTGAGCATTAGTAACTGTATGGGAATAAATCTAAGAGAGCATAAGGTTTAGCTAAAAATGTCTGCATGTACTTATTTTTTTTCTTTTTCTAAATTTTCCTTCCATTTGCATCTGCCTATATTCCATGGCAGGGAGGTGGTTGCATCTAAGTATATACAAGTTGGTGAAAAATGACGGATTTCTTTTTTTTTAATCCATACTTTGACTGTTTTCTACCCAACTGAGAGGACAAGTGGGTGTATTGTTGATAAGTAAAAGGGAGTTGAAGATTTTTGCTCTAGGGTGGACAAGGAATAAAAGTAAAGTATATGCTGCCATATTAGAAATTGCTCTGTTTGGTATTTTACTATGCTACAGATACATTTTCAAACATACAAAAGGCATTGATAACTTTCCACTGAAAACTTTCATTAGAAAAAGACAGAGCTTCCAAAGAGCAACACCCCTAGGGATCTCAGGGCATGCCGAAGTCCAACCTCTGCTCTCTCCACCTGTCTGCATACACTGCAGTGCAGCCTTCACTTACAGCAAAGTGCTGTGTCCAGCATTTCAGGTGAAGCGCTGCATAGGGAGGGAGAGGGAGAGAGCTTTCACAGACTGAGGTTTGTGTTCACCTGCCATAATGCTCCATTTTCCAAGACTGATGTTCTGGAGTTGGAGAGACCCCTTTAGCAGGACAGCTGGAGGTGTTGGAGAGAGCAGAGCAGGGCTGATAGGGACCCTTGCTGGCTGCAATCTCAGAGATCAAGGTCTGCACAGGGCTCAGGGCACCTCATGCAGACTGACAGCCAAGTTAAGGGTGGCAGCAGAATATTAGGACCTGTCTAGTGGCGCTCCACCATGTTGATCATACACCTGGCCTACATGAGGCCATGCCTCACTTCCCCATACCTTATGCAGCCAACAGGGGCACTAAAGCAGGGTGTTCCTGGTAGGAAAAGGGAAGATATGGCTGGAACTTGTTGATCTGAAATAGCTTGGATGTGGACAGTTTTTAAGCAAGCTGTATAAGCCATCAAATTGACAGGGTTCTGGAGGAGGACTGAGAATATTCTTCCCAGCATGACAGGGATGGATTTTCTGGAGGTGGTTGCTTCTGTTCCCGTACAAATGATTTCTTTAATACAATAAAAAATGAACAATATGAGTTTGGGCACCTAAGGTCTTAAATAGCCACATCTTTAATTTTCATTTAAGTCTGCATCCATCAATAAAATATTTGATATTGTTCACTAGACAACTGAGTTCTGCACAAGATGTTCAGTTTGGCCCTGGTTCATCAAAACACTTAAGTGCTTTGCTGAATCAGGGCCTTGCTTCTCATTAGAGCAGGCACTTTTTATTCAAGAAAGGAGAGAGCATGGTGCAACCTTACCGCACTGTGTGGGCTCTCTTGGCAAGTGCTGTGCACAGTAATACATTATGGATTAGGACCCTGTTCTCAAGGCCCAGACTCTCACTCTGGCTTGTCCACCAGACACATTTTTCAGCTGGTTATCAAACTGTCATGGCAGTGCTTGATCTCTGGGAAGGCATTGGTTGTTGAACAATTTATATTTTGTGTGGTGTGTTTTTTTTTTACCTGAACCAGCAAAATTCTTCTGTACAGCCTCAGGATAATAGAGAAAAGGTTGAAAGTAGTGGCCTCTGAAATGGAGACAATAATTGTGCAGGTTCATTTTTGGAATAATCCTCCCCAATGAAGATTTTTGCAGAAAGCTACAAGGCCAGGTATTGTGATAAGGCAAACACTACAGAACAGACATTTTATTTGTGCCTCTATGTAATTGTTTAAAAAGCAGCATGTGGTAAGGAGGAAAATGAGAAAAGGTGTATCCCCCAGGTAATGTCTCAAGAAAAAGAGAAGGTAATCTCATTATTCAGAAGTCTGAGACTGTGCCTGGATGTCCCAAAACATCCATCAACCCTGGTAGGGCAAAAGCTTTGCCTTACCACCCTAATTCCCTGTTCTGTGTTTTTGCTGCCTTGGCACTTCCCATCTCTCCAAGCAGCTATGTGGGCTCAAGTTCTGTGGACAAACACTGTGAAACAGGTTGGAACTGGCCCCACTTGAAACAAACACACAGAAAGTGTCCCCCCATTTTTTCCTTGGAGTCTTTTATTTGGAGATCTCCTCTCACACCAGATCCTCACAAACAGCAGTGGCAGCACAAGGCAGAATTGCCACCACAGCATGGGAGACAGGAGCCCCCCAGTTTGCTGGTAATCAAGTTTAGTTCCTCAATAGCTTATAATGGCCAAGTGCTTCACAGGAAAAACATCCTGCCCACCTGGAATTAGTAAGGAAATGCTCTTGTGTTCCTGAGGCATAGAGGTAGGGCCTCACTTTGGATGCCCCCGAGGTCCTGCAGAAGTGACAGAGCTGGGGAGGGGGCTATGAAACATGCAAGTGTTACCCCAGTCTGAAGAGTCTGAGTATGGTCCTAACCCCTGATGCTCAGAAGTACTTCTGACTTTTGGAGTTTTTATGCAGATAAATTGCTTGTCAGCTGAGATGCACAAGAAGTCTAGAAAAGAGCAAGGATGTCACCTACCATAGCCAAAGCCAGCCAAGTTGGTGGCCAGGAGGTACAGCTCACTGTAGTTTTCCTAAACTGTGCTTGCAGAGAGAGTTTTGTACACTGGGGAACATGAAGCACATGAGCATGATTGATGTTTATATACAGGGCTATTTCAGGACAATGTAACTGCCGGGAAAAAGGATGATTAAAAAAAGACTTTGAAACAGACAAGATAGCTCCATAAAATCTTCCACTGCTTGAGATGGAAAGCCAGCAAAAATAAGCTTCACCAACAAATAAAATTCATTCCAGTTTTTGCGGTGGGAAAATAAAACAAGAGGACTGCCAAAAGAGTGGGTTGCAGTCCATGGCATGAGTGCATTGGTATCATTATAGTCTTGAGATGAGCAGTTACCCTTATTAAGAAGTGCATATTCAGCAGCAAAATTTTCTGTGAAGATGGGCTGTAGCCCAAGGATGTATTATATTCCCAGTGCTTACTGCCCAGAGCAACTCAAATAGGCATGAGCAAGCAAAGCTCTGACCAGCTATAGATTTTTGCTTCAAGTCTTCCTTATCTGCAATACAATTTTAATTCAGTAACAAATCCTGTTTGCAGAAAATCTTTCTCTTCGAGTTTTTTAAAACCTACCTGTTTGCACTGATCACTGTTCTGAGGCAAAAGAAAAGAGCTGCTTATCAACACTCTGTAATATTACCCTGTGGAAAAAGTAAGAAAATTAATTACAAGAAGAGAATTGCTGAATGAGAGAGAGAACTCAGATGACAGGCATAGTTGACAAGGTTGCTGGCTTTTACAAAAATGTAATTTTTAAAATACTGTTCCTATAGGGTTCCGAACAAGAGACCTTAAAAAGCAGCCTTGATTAGCTGAAATTGAGGTCTTGAGAAGGGTTCCTCTGTGTGGTGGAGAGGTATAGTAGCTACTTAAAAGCAAATACTTAGAAATCCATTCTGTCCTTTGTTACAAGAGCTCCATCTAACTTTCTCTCTGTCACTGGTGTTACTTGGAATTTTTGGTGTCCACAAGGACAAGTGCTAGCCCAGAGATTTTTTCCATCAGTTTCACACAAATGCATGCATATATGTTTGCTGCATATTTAAATAGGCCAGAATGGTTGCTTACTGAAATGGGAAGGACAAGATGTAGTTTCATAAAGAACCTGCATAAACTTGCAGTTTCACCTTTCCCGTGGATGAAGTTCACTAGATCTGAGAAGATTAGAAGATTAGAGCAAAGTCCTAGCAAGTGTTGTCTGTATTGTTGCTTACTTTGCGTAAAGACCAGAGGACACAGAGGCTCTTGTACTTTAATCAGCTTCAGCACGTGTTGCAAACAAAGGACTTGAATGGGCAGTGGGCACTGGCATAGGACGTACTCACAGGAGCATGTCTGGACACTGCCCAGCACCCCACCCCATCATGACCGTACACTGAGCACAGCCTTAGTCTGCAGAGCAGAGCAGCAGGGAGCTCATCACCTTCCCAAGGGTTAGTGCAGAGCAGCGGTGGCTCAGATTAAAATCAGGAAAGGATCAGCATTATCTCCTCTTGGAGTCCAGGTCACATTGTCCTTGTTGGTAGGGCAGAGCCAGCTGCCAAGGACAAGCTCTGGAGAGGATGCTGCTCCATTTCTTCCACCCTCTCTGACCTTGGGGCTTTGCAGGCTGAGGGGATTTAGAGCCCTGTGCTGAGATGTCCAGAAGGCCACTCCAAGTTATCTATCCAAATGTGCTTTTGTGTTATAACTTTCAGGCTGCCCCAGACACTCCCCTGTACCAGCAAGGGGCACCTCGGCCGTCCCTCCATGCAGCTGAGGTGAACAGGGTGGCAGGTCATTTGTTCCTGACTAGCAGCCACCCACTGTACCAGGCAGACAGACTTATCATGCAGCTGTCGCACTCTTCTGGCTGCCTTAGATAAAAGAGTTGCACATCTACCAGAGTCAGTAATAGCTCTGTCTGAGGAATTACACCCAGATTAAAAAAAAGTGGTCCTGTGTTTAATCAAATTAGCAAAAGTACAAGCTGGCAGCTGATAGGGGTGCATAACATACACACAGGAACAAGTTATTGCTGGCAAAGATCATGTGGATTATAATGCATGAGTTCCCATGGCTGCTCAAGGCTGAGGACAGGATGCTGTCCATTTGCCATGAGTAGGAAGAAGTCCACGTGGTACACCCTTGTGAGAGCTCACTTGGGCCCTCATAGCTGCTTTGATGCACTGCATTAGCCATGTGTGGATTTACCCAGCTGGCAAACTGACTCTCCAGTTGTAATCCCATACTAAGAGCCTCATAGTGTCATTATCTACATTGTACTGAAGGAAGAACGAAACACAGCACAAAGGAGCCAGGGTGGGATTTGCGCTGTTTTCATACTCACTAGAGAGCACCTCTTTAAAGAGCAACTCATTCTACTGACATCTGCCAATGATCCTAGAGTGAGGTGTCAGGAGACCCCATGTTTCTCCACTAATTTCATCCCTGTTTGAAGACCTAAAGTTTTCAATAAGCTACAGTTAGGCGCAATTCACTGCAAGACAAAAACTTGTCTTGCCTCAGCTCCTTTGATAGTTCCAGGCAAGGATCTGCCCATATTCTGCTTGGGATCACATGTTTCCAGGCAAACCTGAAAGCCCAGCCTCTGTTAAGGTGGTTATCAGCTCTTCACCGGAATGTTGATGGTTCTTTTCATTATCCTTCTGGCACTGGCTACTTTTGGGCAAGTGCAGATTTATTTTCGTGCAACACATACATGTACCTGGACCATAAGGTGTGTTAACAACACCTGAAATTGTGGTTAATCTGCTGAGTTGTAGCCTGGGTTTTCCCCTGATGAAGAACGAGATGTCTAGCGCTGTGCTTTGCTCCAGGCACTCTCTTATTATCCTCTTTGTTCTTTCCCAAAGGCTGCTGAAAAAGCAGCATTCCCTGGGGCCATAGCGTTTACATCTAGCACTCCAAGAGGCAATTACAGTGGAGACGGCAGACTAAGGGAGCAGCTCTGAGGAACAGCATGTCCCAGGAGAATGTGCTTTGCTCCTCCAATGACACTGCTCTGTACAGTGCACAGGTATCGGCCAAGCACATGCAGTACAGCCCAGTTCCCTATTCCCCAGTGTGGGTTTTTTGATGCTTATATGGTGTTTAGATACATTTAGACCTTGGCTTGCCAGCACATAGCTATTGTCTGCATGGGCATGTCCTCAACAAACGATGCAGAGAGCCCATTATGGTTAGTGATAGACCTGGGCTGAATAATTGAGATCCACTCTTAAGCCTCAAGATGTTCTGATCTAATGCTCAAATCCAGAAGATTCCTCTGTTACAGATAAAAGAGACAAAAAAATGCCATAAAACAAAAACCAAAAAAGCCCAATCAAAAAACAACCAGCAAACCCCAGCATTTCCAAAGCTGAATTTTCTCAATTCCAAAGAGCCTGAGGATTTTATTTTGGTTTGAGGGCTCAGTGTCAGAGTTCAGGTCTTGTTGCCATATATATATGAATATTCAGAAGGACTGCTATATGCACTAGGTTGTTTCAAGCCTGGTCTTTAGCTAAATTGAAAGTGTTTAGTGGGGAGAGGCTAATCATGGGTTCAGTGAATATCTGGGAAAATTAATTTTAAGGCATGTCTGTGAAAGTCTTTTTAGTGCCAGAATAGCAATATTATTAAGGAACATCTTTTTGGCAACTTTTTTTTGGCAGAGAATTTGAAATTTCCATAATGACAAGAACCTTAGTGCAATGCAGTAGAATCCACTTATAAGTCTTTTTGCCAATATATAGGAATTTTTGTTTCACTTATCAAAATCAGTTAAACAAACAGAACACTCTTATGACAGCAAAAACAGTACTCTCACGAGGGAGATTTGCTTGGATAACTCTTCTGAATTACGTACACCTGGAAATGTTAAGACTAAGACATCACTGAAGTAAATACATAGAAATATATATATTGCAAAGAGGTGACAAGGAAAACAGCTTGAGTCATCTCCAGTCTATCCCAATGGACAGATGAGAAAGCTTCCAGTTCCTGCATAAACAAAGGGAGCTTCCTCTCTCTTACTTGTGCCCCTGTGAGTAGGAAAACAACAGTAACTAACACCAGCAGCCTCGTCTTCGTCTTCATTCTTTGAAGCTTATTACCCTTACAGTGTGCACAGAAACCTCTCCAAGGCATTGCCTAACTCACCAGACAGCCTACCCGAGGTATGTTCTGAAGAAGTAATGCATGTCACACCCATGCAATCCTCTTTTCCTGCATCTCCAAGCAAGGGCATGAACTGCCCCAACTGCCCGTAAAAGTATGCAAATAATTCCCTAAGTATTGTACCAACCTGTAAAAGAAAGTATTTCCTTGCCCTGAGGAAGTCACTGGCAGTGAAGAGAAGAGATAGGAAAGACTAGGGAAGAACTGTAGGGAGCCTGCTCTTCCCTAGCTGAAAAATCAGGGGGCTGAAACAAGCTGGGTGATGGAGCAGCCAAAACTGCCATGCTGGCCAGCAAGCAAAATGGGGTAGAGGGCTCCCGTCCTGGCTCAGTGCACCCCAAGCGGATCAGCTGTGGTGGCCCTTGGACGGGCTCAGGGCACTGGTGACCAGCTGCTGACTGGCAGGACTGAGGTGGCTCAAGCCTGTCCAGGACCTGCCACCCAGCCTGAGCTCACCTGGCTCTTTTGGCTGTCATGGAGGGAGCTTAGAGAAATATGTGACTTCTAGGGGCTGGCTTAGTGCCCAGGGCACTGGCAGAAAGACATTATTTCTACTGACTGACCAAAGGAACTGCGGTGGCCATGGAGGGGGCTGCTTGCAAGTGGTTGATGCTTTATAGGCTGGAGCTATTGCAGAAAAGACCTCTCAAATTTTACAGCTATTTTAAAATCTTGCTTAACAGCTTGAAGAAATATCCTTTTCCTCTTCCTTAATTTTTGGGGCAACATTTCCCAGGTATTATTCCAAACTCAGAGCATAGGCTTCCTGATGTAAGCTGAGCAAGAAGCTGGCATTACAAAACTGGAGTGGTATCACCTTCTCCCAGAGAACCACCGCGGAGGAAACAGAAGCTTTTGCAAACCTAGTCACCTAGTCCTGCAGGAAGTCACGAGATCAGCTCCTCTCAAGCCAAAACACTGAATGCTTAAACAACAAATTGAGATGTTGATTGGAAGGGGGAAAGCCTTTTAAATCTATATTGACCAATGCAGTTCAAAAGAGAGGTTAATTGTTGCAAGTGTATATACTGTAAATAAGGGGGTTATTTGATGTTCTGAGGGTTGCGTAACAGATTGTTTTATGTGATCTTTCAAGAAATGGTTTTAGCATGAGTGAGGTGGGGGTGAGTGGTTCTCTGAGGTATTGGATTTCCTCAGTATGGTGAGGTTTTTGGGAGAGCTTCCACTTTAAGAAAGATGGATCTGTCATGCTGGGGTTTTTGCCTTTCCCATAACAGAGAACAGACAGGGTGATAAAAGGGTGTAAACCCCTGAGAAGTAGGAGGTGTGGGGGAAGTAAAAGAAAGTATTTGAGAAAAAGAGGAGGGAAGATTTATTTATTCCTCTTCCAATGAGGGAGTCTGCTCTGCATTTGAGTTTTGGAAATACTTTTATAAATATTGCCAACACAGGCAGTAGTGGAGGGGTCAGTTAGATTCTAGCAGTGCTTCCAGAGTCCTTGATAGCAAAACACCAGGTGCCTTCATGATCTGTGGACATCTAGCAATCCTCAAATCAGCTTATATTATGGCAAGGAAAAAAAATTACAGCACAACAATGGGTGTGTGATCAGATAGGAGGCTTCAGGAAGGGTGCTAGGAGGCAGGTGTGGCAAGCTGAAGCACTGTAGAAAGATGTCAGCTCCCTTTCTGCACCTGAAGGTCTTCCAGCCTGCAGAGGAACCTGGCCATAACTGGTACTCCATCTCCTGCTGTTGTGCCATGTGGGGCCTCATTTCCTCTGCTCAGAATCAGTGCAGATGTAGATGCAATGCCATTAGCAAATGTGATGGCCAGGGAAGACTGGGGTGGAAAAAAACTATGCAGGTGGATGCAGGTTACACCTCTAGTTCCTGCTGGCAAGTAGTGTTTGTGTCTCTGTTGATGCAGGATTAGTTTTCGTTTGTTTGATGTGGTTGGGGCAGGAAAGCCAAGCTCCTCGCTGTCAGTCCATGTAAGTTAATGTATATGAACTGGGTTATTGCCACTATAAAAGGGAATACCTTGAAGGAAGACTGCAGTGTAATAAAAAAGGTAATCCAAGTACCTAATTTTGTGCTTAGCACTTTGTAGCTGTTACTCACTCTTACTAGACCTTTACACTAGTCTGATTGCAAGACTAGATTTCTACTCTTAAGACTGAGAGAGAAAGAAAAATTTCATCCAAAAGGTAGCATTTACAGCTGAACCATGGAGGAGATCAATCTGTAAACTTCACTGCATAGACATTGTCTCACTTCTAGCTATACTTAAGTCTAAAACACCATATATTAATTGGTGAGGATTCATCATGGACCCTAGGAAACTCCAGCTACATCCTAAATGGAAAACTGAAGTTCTCCAATGCACCATGCACTTATATACAAGGTGCCCTCCACATTCTGTCCTACAGTTCTCCCATGGTTTAGCTGGGAAGATCTCTGGCTCTTTTCACTCAGCCCCACCCAGCTGAATGAAGGGGATGGTGACTGAATGCATTCCCCAAAAGCCTTCTTCCAAGGAAAGAGGTCAAGGGCTGTACCCAATTGCCTCACCAATTAGCTCATGGTGATCTAAGACACCCTTTGCTCTGAGACAGGATCAAGGATACCTCATCCTTCCTAAACTGACTTTTAAGGACTGATGGGAGGTAGCCCAGCAGCACAGTCTGTGGGTACTTACTGGAAACTAACAATCTTTAAAAACTTGAAAATATTTTCCCTATGCCTACCATAAATCATCCTTATTGTCAATCAAACCAGGTCTGCCTTGCCTCTGTGGACTTGGAAAATAATGCATGAAAACTTTTACAAAAGGGCAGGTTTTCTGGTGTCTCCCTAGTTGTTTTTTCTAGAGGAAAACATGCTGGAGTCTATCACATCTTTCTTGGAGGTCATATTTTCTGAGCCCTCTGCCCAGCTGGCTGCTTTCTCTTAAAATTTTTGCTAACCTCTTCAAGCCTTTAACCCGATATAATGCAAATTTAGTCTGAACTCTGACCCCAACGTAAAATTCCCTGTGACCCTAAAGTGAGTAATATCCCTGTCAAAGGAATAGAAACAAAACTGAAACATGGGTCCCATCTGTCTATTGTAGAACAGTTTGGGTTGGAAGGGACCTTAAAGATCAATCTGTTTTAACCCCACTGCCATAGGCAGGTACACCTTCCACTAGACCAGGTTGCTTAAAGCCTCATCCAGCCTGGCCTTGAACACTTCCTGGGATGGGGCACCAACAATTTCTCTAGGTAACCTCTTCCAGTGCCTCATCACTCTCATAGTGAAGAATTTCTTCCCAATATCTAATCTAAACCTACTCTCTTTCAGTTTAAAGCCATTCTGACTTGTCCTATCACTACATGCCCTTGTGAAAAGTCCCTGTCTATCTTTCTTGTAGGCTCATTTAGGTACTGGAAGGCTCCCATAAGGTCTCCCCAGAACTTTCTCCTCTCAAGGCTCAATAGCCCCAGCTCTCATAGCCAGTGTTCGTAGGAGAGGTGTTCCAGTCCTTTGACCATCTTTGTGGCCCTTCTTTGGACTCACTCCAACAGGTCCATGTTCTTATGTTGGTGGCCCCAGAGCTGAAGGCAGTTCCAGTAGAGGAGCAGAATCACCTCCCTCAACCTGCTTGCCACATTTCTTGAGAAGCAGCCCAGAATGCCGATGGCTTTCTGGGCTGCAAGTGCACATTGCCAGGTCATGTCCAGCTTTTCATGCATGAGAACCCGTAAGTCCTTCTCCACAGGACTGCTCTCAATGAAGACCCTTGTCACTGGGTCATAACTTCATAGAGTCTTTTGTAAAAAAAGATTGAACCAAAATCCTGCCTTTAGCCATCTCTAAATTCTGGATAAACTTACACTTGAAATGCGCACTTGGGCCCATAAGCAGAACCCAATCCATATTAATTCCTGGGCAAAACATTAATAATGCAGGAGAATTAGAAACTTCGGACACTCAGCTTGTTTTACCGAAAAGGTCATGTCCACAGATTGAGTTACAGGTCTCAGCACTGAGGCTTGCATGACTTCTCTATGGCAGCAGAGGTGGAGGAGCCTTTGCAGGTGGCATTCCTTCTCCCTGTCCCACCAGCACGGACAGCAGAAGGCATGGTGTGCATTACTGAACTATGTTTCTGCACATCTACATGCGGTAACCAGAGAAGCTGTGGCAGAGCCATAAGGAAGGCAAGCTGAAATCGATCCAATAAATGTGCAATCCATCAGCTATCCTGTTGCAAATCCACTGAGAGGATGTTAGTACCACTGTATCAGAGATTACTGAAAACAGGCCTTTCACATTTTATAAATATAACAATAAATGTAAACCTGAGTTTCCATCTTATGGGTTCCTGTCTCAGACACTGAGAACCTGAGAGGTCATGTGTAGGGAAGCTACAGCAGGAGCTGAATCTCACAGGTAGCAGCTTGACCTCTGAAATTTAGCATCCAGGAGGAAGACTGACCCATCTGGAATGCCTGCACAGCAGAGGCCACTCCTGTCAAGCAGCCAGTCTGGGTCTCAACCGCATGGAAGCTTTGCCTGATTTGAATGTATCTGTGCATTTTATCTCTCAGGATAGGGAGGAGGGTGTTCACAGTCTTTCAGCTACCTTCTGCAGCCTGAAGGCATAGTACATGCCTAGGCAGAGAGGAGGGGCAGGTTGATGGGCCCCCAGGCTGCTGTGTAGGTAGAGAAAGGGAGGGTTGAAGGGTGTCTGGGGTGCTGTGTCGTAGGAAGGGGCACTGGTAGCACTGGTGTAGCTGCATTTTGTACCACTGCAGTAAAGCCACCTCAGGTGTTCAGGCAAAGCAGACTGGGCTGGTAATGTTTGGAGAAAGCAATACCAGTCAGGCATCCTGCTTGTCTGAGGTGTCTGTCCTTCTATCCCTGGCTGAGCTAGCAAAGGCTGTGGAGACACATGTGATACCTTTCATCCCTGCACCTGTTCCAGGAGCTGGGACACCTGATGCTCCACCCAGAATGCAGGTGACTGCATCAGCACCTACTCATGTCCTCAGAGGGCTTCTGATCAGCCTGCCACATCCCCAAGTGCTCAGAGCTCACCTCCATCCTCCAGATCTGGGTGTGCCTCAAGCCTTGTACAGGATTGCAAAATCTGCATCTCTGTGCTCATCTGTCTCTCTCCCCAGGGCTGTCAGAAGACATGCTCCCAGTGCTGGGGCATATCTCTGTGCCTCTCAGCTGTGTGCCCCATGATCAGGAAAAGCCGCAGTGGTCAGAAAGATTCTGCTGCCACGTCTGCCCTATGCTGGGGCCCATAGCACATGGGATCTTGTCTGGAGGAGAGGGGAAGGTGGACCCTGAACTGGCACGAGGTGATGGAGTGGGGGGCTACCCCTTCATGCTTGCTAGAACTGGGGCCTCACTGAGGGGCTGCTCTGTTTGTAAAACTCGTTGCTGGGAGAGCTGTTCTGGGAGCTGTGGTTTTCCAATTGCATGTCACATGTGCTGCATCCTCAAACCATGCCTCTTGTCCCCTCTGCAATACCCCATAGCAATGAGACGAGAAACAGATAATTTTGAGGTTCCTTAAGTCCCTCACTGGAGTTACCTGAAAAGAAATACCTAGATGGCAATTCCTGCTGCTGAGATGGTATTTTTCTGTCTGACTTCTACATTTGCACCCATTCTCCTCTGCTTTACCTGTCCTCTGCCTCTTCAAATGATGAGTCAATATCCTTATTCTCCCTAAGTTAGGCAAATAACCAGCTGACCATGGAGAGGGAGAAAGGACAAGGGATTGTTAGCAGCCTTAGAATAACACATGAGAAATCATATGCTGTATCTGTCATTCAGCTCTGCCATGGAGACTGGGACTCAATTGACAGTTTCCCACTTGTAAAAGAGAGATAATCAGTCTTCCCAAAACTGTTGCTTAGAGAAAGTTTGGGTTTGCTCATTATGCCCTTTGAAGAGCAGGCTAGCTGGTCTATCACCCAGCTGGAAAGCACTCTGTGACTTGAAATACAACAGCTCGTTGCAAGGGGGAGGATCATAAATTCCACAGGGAACCAGATAAACTGGAGGAGGTGAAAAGACAAAGGGGCAGTTGAAATTTCAAATCCCTTCCCCCCCATACCCTGCCTCCTCCCTCCTACCTTTACCATGCCAACACAATAATACATTGACAACTCTCTCCATCATCACTTGAGGCTAAAGCTGCTATGCTGCACCAGGTCCTTCTGCCCGTGAACCATGTCTTTCATTAATCCCTGTTCCTCCTCCTTGGTTAGCAGGTGGACAGCTTGAGCAGCCTCTCACCTGGGAAAACAAAAAGAGGAACGGTGATGGAGGGGTAGGACAAGGTTGGAGAAAGACAGGGGGAATGAAAAATCTGAAGCTAAACAGAAATATAAAGTGGAGTTCCTGAGATAATAGGGGGAGAAAGCACCACACAGACATGCTTGCAAAAGAAAAGCTACAGGTGGAAGTATGGAGGAGGGCCTGCCATTAGGAGGTGGTGTTGCATACATTTCCTGTCAAGTGGGAAAAGACAAGAGTTCACACACAGCCTCTTTCCCAGAACACACATCTCCAGGCAGATGCCTTGGACACCGAGGAGGTATCTCTGATGTACACAGTTAGTCACCGTCTTCACCTGCCACTTCTGGAGAAGAGTTTTGGGACCAGACCAGAGATCCACATAAGTAACACCACCTTCATTAGGTGCAAGCAGTGCCCACTTCACCCAGCTCCAGCCCCAACTGTTTGCCTTCCCCGCTGCAGGGTGGTTATCAGTCACGAAGTAGTCACCCAACTTGTTCTGCTGCTTTGGTTGGACAACATGGAACAGTTACAGGAGAGTTCCCATGAGGATGAAGACAAGGAAAACAAGGCTGTACTTACAAGTGTTACCAGTGTAATCATTTTGGAAGGGGGCCGGGAAGGGGAGGGAAGACAGCATTCTGTCAGAGCAGTAACAATACAAGTATGGGTACAGTTATACTGAAAAGGAGCGGGTTTTTTTGATTTCACTTTTTCAAGGTAAGCTTATTTCAATTGGAAATTCCTGTGAACAACATCAACAATTGTTTTGTATAGAGAAGTATGTATATAAGAGCCCAGATATTGCACCCAGGTCACTGTGGCATGGCAAACTCCTGCTCGTCAACTACATATTGCCTGTGATGGAACATCCGAGTTCACAACACATGCAGAATCATTGCAGACAGAAAAATAAGGTACAATCCCTATTTATTAGTAGTTTGTTACCATACCTGGACAATGTCTCTAAGCTCTAAAATGTGTGCTGTGCAAGGAAAATGGGGCAGGAGTCCATATGCAATTTTGGGAATAGCATGCTACTGACAAGCCTCTTTGGGGAAGACAAAGTCTTCACTTGTTGTTTGTCATTGCACAGAGTAACTACAGTAGCTATGCAGAGAAAGCCACGTTCCCAACTGCTGGGAGACTTCTCTTCTATAGCTTCCCAGGGCAGGTACAGCCAGAGAAAGGGGACAAAGCCAGAGGACCTACAGCAGCTAGACTGACTAGCTAATTGACTGGTCTGAGTCTGTCAGCCTGGGTCCTTATGCTCTTGGACTCACCTCCAAACTTTCCTTCTTCCAGAAACATTAACCCCAAGCCCTTACTGACTGCATCCATTTTTCACAAGCTATGCATGCTCAGGCTTAGAAAAACACAGATCATTAATGGATCCTACTGTGACAGAAAGGGACCCCAGGCTACTTGCAGCCCTTAGGCTGAAAAATGCATTCCCCCAAATGAAGGGCAAAGGAATTTGGCACTTTGTTTTAGGGATTGTTCTCTCCAACCCTAAGCACAAACTGAATATTCATGAACCTCCTATATAAATTGGTTATTTTCTAAAAGCAAATACAAAGTGCCCATTCTGCATGAGGTGCCCAGGCACTGGACAAAGCCAAGTGTCTGCTTTAGCAGTGGGTTTCCCAGGGACTCTGCATGCTGCTTTAAACCAGTTACTCTTGCCTATTAAAACAGGATCAAAACTGAACAAAGACAGAAAGATCTTTCCAGAGCTGTTTGAGGCAGCCACAGCTAGCTCAGACTTCTGCATCTCTTGACCTAACATGACTCCCAGGCTGTCACATTGTCTGGATGGGAAGCCAGAAGGGAAACTAACGTGATTTTTATTGTAAGTGCTGCTCACCAGTGCAGTCAGTCTAATTTATGTTAAGAGTTCAGGTTGCTAAGTAGCTTGCTAGCACCGAAGTTCAGATTCATGTCCGAGCTGTATTTGTGTTAGGAACAAATGGGTGTGTATAAGCACAGATCTGTGTAATGGCTTGTTTACAGGTGTTTGTGGTAGCATGCACATGGGAAATGGGTATCTCTGAGTGGGAGCACTCCTGAGGTTGCTGAGGACATTAGAGAATGGTTCATTCATTGTATACATGACGGAGCTGACATTATGGCATTTAATAACTGGGTATCACTTGGAAAGCAGTTCCAGGTCAAAGTGAAATATCATGAGTGTGAAAAAAAAAGAAAAAGCAAAAAAGATGAGCAATTGCAAGTGTGTGTACAAAAGAGACAAAACATGCCTACTGTCTTGTGCTTGAGAATGGAGTTAGGAAGTAAACTTTTTTTGCTGCAGCCCATATGGTGCACCTGCTTGCCAAAGGGAAGTAGTGAATGAATTCCCTGTTTTGCTTTGCTTTCGTGTGCAGCTTTTGCTTTTCTTAATGAAACTGTCATCATCTTGACCACAAGGGGCATTTTTTAGTTCAATTTTCTCCCTCTGTCCTATTGAGGTGGGAGGAGTGATAAAGTGCTGCGTGGGCATCTGGCAGCCAGTCATGGCGAACCCACCACTGTCCTTTTGTTCAGGTGAGCTGTGTCCCTCTGTGTGCAGACAGTGGAGATTTTTAGGGACACTTGTAGGCTGTTGAGTAGATCAGAGGGCCCATGTGAGGAACTGCCTGGGGCTGAGCAATAGGAAGGAGTATCAGGGTCAGACTGACCTTGTGTCTGCATGCCTGGGAACACAGCTGTCATTGCCCCTGAAAATATCACTGCAGTGCCAGTGCCGTATCCCACTACAGCAAGTGCCTCTGGGCTAGTGTTGTCAGGATCCACCTTCTGAATTGCCAGACACCTCTGCTTCTCTGTACAGTGAGAGGTGAGGGGGCTCATTCTGAGAGGAGGGCTTATAGGTTCTGCTTCTGGCATGTTCTGAAGAGCAGATCTGGTGCACGTGGAGACTGTGTGGTCACCTACATGGCAGCCTCCCCTGCCCACATCACTGCAGCTTAGGGCACCAGCCACACATGTCCCTTTGCCTTTGCTCTGTGCCATCCTGGGAACACCAGAATGCCCAGGACTGTCTCTGCTACTGAATCTTTTCCAGCTCAGTGCAAATACCTCAGAGCAGCCAGGCAAAGAGGGGGAATGTCCTTGGGGGCTTACCTTGTCCACTGTGTATCTTCCATATTTAGTGTGCAGGTCACAGAGAGTCCCTCACACTTCAGAGAACAATACTGGCAAGTGTCACCAAAATTGGAGCTTTTCTGCAAGTGATTAGACTCCACTTGCTCCATTTTCCCAACCCCTAAGTGGAGTAAGCCCTTACCCTCAGAAGATGTTAAAGGACACCAGCAGGACTGCTAGCTCCGTGAGTCAACTTCACATCCCACAGAAGGAGCAGGTGTAAGCATGGTCACAGCATGGTTTATGGGGTCCCTGGACACAAATCCCTTTTGCAGCCTGAGGGAGACCCTGGCACACATGCAGCTGGCATGCTCCAGCCCCTCTCCCATCTCCCCCAAGGGTTGTTTTTCTCTCCACCTTTCTACTTGCACCCTCTCCACCTGTGGCCGCACTAATGTCACAAGACCTTGGCAGCCTTTTTTTGCCCTGGCCAGACTGACCAACTACAGCCCCAGGATGAAGAAGATGAAGAGTGAGGACCACAGTAGCTATTTCTCTCCCTGCACTTTTGGATGCTCATAGGGAAAGGTGGGCACGAATGGTAGGCCTCTGTTCTGTGACCCCTTCTGGCCCCTATTCTTACACTTTTAACTCTCTGACCTTCATCCTCTTTCTCCCTTGAATTGTTCTCATTTCTGCTCTTCTCCTTTATGCCCCCCCCTCCCCCCCCAAGAGCTATATGGTTTAGTTAGGGTCAGCTGACACCCAGAGTAAGGGGTAGGGTTTTCCCCAGAAGTCCTTGGCTAGTAGCCACATAATTAAAAGCAGCAGGGGACCGGCGACAGGAACCCAATCTGGCATTAATGAGAGTGAGATGTTGTTGTTTGACTGGCTGAGCAGCAGGAGCCCAGCCAAGCAGCAGCACAACGAATGGCGCTGTGTATAGCAAAGCTCTGTGCTAGCATGACACGGATCTCCCTCCCATATTTGCCCTTTCTTGATCAGCCTTCATGCATAAGGAAGTGTAGAAGATGGGAGTCTGCTTGTTCCTTGCATAAAAAAGACATATCTTACATTTCTACTTCAGTTGTGTTTGTGCCTTGTCCATCTCTAGAGCTCTTGGTATCCAGATGGAGCTGGGCAGGCTAAGTGACCTGGGACTGAGTGGGGTGAAAGAGGACTATCTCAATTCTCCTTGCTGGGAGCCTGTTTCCCCCATCAGGTCATGAAGCTGCCGTTGTGTCCATAGGCAGAGAGGACAAGGCAGGGTGCAAAGAGTTGTTAGGCTTTGCTATATGAGCCCTGCTTAGATTTGTGGGTTGCAGTTACTTTAGGACCTACTGCCCTTAAGACTCCCAAACCCTTGCCCTTTCTTTGTGCAGACTGATTTAAGGCTGCTAGCTGTAAAGCTCTCTTGGCTGGCCCTTCTCTCCCAAAGTCTGTATTAAGGAACTCCTTCTCAAGGTAGCTCACTGCTATACTGTACAGCCAAATGTGAAGGGCTTAACAGTAACTACCAGTTGTAGTTCATTTCAACTCCTGCACATACAATGCAGCAGGGGCTTGCTGACACAGCTCAGTAAGCAAAAGATCCCAATTCTGCACAGGCCTAACTGATAGCAGATGCAGAGAAAGCCTGGTCGTCAAGTCCTTGAAGTGAATGCGATCAGATTTAATTATATAGTTTAGCTTTTACTATACCCCCGCACACAACAATGGTCCTGAACTGGAAGCTTGGAGATAGTCCATACCCATTGTGCAATCTTGGGAATTGACTGCAGTCTGAGGAAGCCGCCGTCTACGCAGGCCAGAGACATCAAAACAGGGTATTGCCCACAACATGTTATTTGCACGGTATTGTTAACTAAGGAATGACATATACTATGTGGTCATATCTATCATCTGGTTAGCTACACCAGCATAGTCAAAGAAGTTATGTCAATAAAATTTCCAAGTGGGCAAGCCTCATCATGGTTTTCTGACAACCACATAATACAACATTTTCACACTGCTCAGAGCAGCTAAGCAAGCGCCAGACCTGGCTTTCAATGTAAGAAACCCTCTGAACAAAAGCAGCACATTAAAGGGTAGGTGACCATCCAAGAGTTTTTCAGCCTTTTCTGTAATAAGGAAATGCATGAACAGTTTCTGCCATTTTAGAGTATGAATTCAGAATTGATTTTGCCAGGAACTTCAGAAATCATCATTTGGAGCTGGGAGTCCAACAAGACAGGCAGTGTTTGATCTGTATGCATCAGGAAAGTGTACTGGCATCCGCATTTCCACAGTAGAGATTCGACTTGTAAGATGTGACTTTTTCCACTGTGTGTGGAAAGCGGCTTGGCACAGGAGTTTACACAGAGCTTGCCTCTTTGCACAGATCTCCAAAGGAAAACTCCTGTTTCAGGGCAGGGACTCCCAGATGTACCCTCAACAGAAGGAATATATGATCATTTATGGTTTTGAGGATGTTTCCTTTGCATGCAGCCTGAATGGAGACCTGTGAGGTCGACCACAACTCTAAGGCCAGTGAAAGAGCTGCTCTGGGGATAAAGGCAAAGCTGTTCAGTGCTGAGCGCAGAGACGCTGAGCTGTCAGAGGCACTGCTGTGCTGGTTGGTGAGGACATGGTCTGGTCCCATGTGTCACTGACCAACCAAAAACTGCCACTGGGAGGGGGCACCCAGCCACCAACATGAAACGCACCCTAGTCTGCAGCACACACTTCTTGTGGTTGTGAAAAGTGTTTACCTGTTCTTGAAGGCTTGTATGAGCACATACTGGGGTGAATCACAAACTTCTACTGTGCAATGACAATTGTATCCCAGCAAAAGCCCCAGCACAGTGGTCTCATGCTGGCTTTGTAGAGCCTTCTACAGGCAGAACCTCCCCAGCACTGAAACATGCCCTGGGCTTCAGCCTGGTTAAGGAGAGCTGTTGAAATGCTAGCTGCAAACATGATTTTGTCTCACCGAGTACATCAAGACAATATTGCAATCTATTGCAATATTGATGGGGTGACCTGGGTCTTAGGTGTAGGAGGGTTAGACAGTGACACTAAAGATAGAAAGTGTGTCCATGCAATAGGTTAGATATGGAGCAATGTCCTGTCATAATAAAAGTTTGGCCTCACCTACAGGGAAGGGATAAGACTAAGCTTACCGTATCATAGCCTTGCAGAAATCATGGACCAAATCCTGACATTTCCTTAGCTTTGAGAGTGGTGCTGACTCAGAAAATAGTTAAATGCAGTTCTAGTTCCCTGTGGATAAGGAGGATCAATTTTCCAGTAACATGAGGGTACCTGGCTGCTTCAGGGCTATGGTATTTGCAACAGGGATGGGACTTTGTCAGGCCAAGGTGTAGGAGGCAAGAACAAGCCATGAGCTGTATCTGTGAGGCCATAACAACAGGTAGGTCTGGAGCAAACCATCCAGATGAAAATTGGCCATGGGTGAAGCAAAGATCTGCTTGCAAAAACCTGTGTCTGAACTTGCCCATGCAGAATAGATATTTGGGTCTCAGTCCAAGCCTTCCTGGAAGCTCAGTGCTGTAAGAAGCAAGAGTCAGTCAGAGCAGAATAGATCCCAGGGTTCATATCAGCAGAGGGTTCAGACCAGGTAACAGAGTCCAAACCCAGCAGTTCCTTTATCCAGTGACTCATGAGGATGAGGGCAGTTTTGCAGAATCATAGCTTCAGGTCTTTGGATGGATTGCAAAAAGGCACCATAGTGCTGATGCACATGAATTGCTCTCAGCTGAGCACAGAACATGGATAGCATTCAACCTATTCTAGTTTTATCCACTCCCCCTATATCATCACCATCATGGAGAGTAAAGGAATTGCAAAGAGTTGCCTCCCCCATCCTGACCGTGATGGGAGGTCTAGAAAGTATGGGTTGTGTTTTCATCCAGCCTAGAGGAGACTCTGAGGAGCCGCGGTAACAGGCTTCAAACAGGTGAAAGGGCACTGCAGAGGGCAAGGGGAAAAATAAAGAACCCATTCTCTTTCCCCACTGGGAAAAAATCAAACTCATGTGCCTGAAACACAGTAAGAAGACCCACATCAATACCATCAACATTCTCTAAATACTAAGGTGAGTGAATCATTTCCTGAGTAGGTTGGAGGACTGCAGGGCTGTTAAATACATGTCAAAAAGTATCTGTCAGGCATGGGCTAGATTTAGTTAATCCTGCCTTGGAGAGGAGGATGAGTTAGCTGTTCCCAAGGTCCTATTTTGTGTTTGGTGATTTCCTCGATCCTCATAGTACTGAGGGACCAAATACAGCTATTAAAAGCTGTGTAAGATCCCTATTGGTTTGTGTTTCTTCCATTAAAGAAAAACAAAACAAAACAAAACAAAAACCCAGAAAAACCCAACAGACTCATCCATGGTTTATTTAGGAAGGAAATAGATATTCAGGGAAGGAAAACATCCTCTATTTATTCCGTAGCCAATGCTTAAGGGAAGACTGTGAGAGAAACCAGCTCCTGCAATGCTTTCTAAAAGCAGGCAAAGCTTCTCCTATGGGAACAAAAGGATACACCACAGCCAGCACAGCAATCTGTCCTGTAAGTGCCTCCAGTTTCTTGGACTCGTGGCTTTCAACTTCTCTGATTATAGATCTTCACATGATTTTCTCCTTTTGAAGATGCAAGCCCCATACAGTGAATTTAAACTGGCTAGCAAAAGGCTTGCTCTTCTTAATTACTTATCAGAACAGGGGGTCTGCAAGCCAAAGGTCAAAGGGCACTTTGCTGAAGATTGTTCAGATTTAGTCTCTTCAAGACCAAGTGCAGGGGATCAGGCATCTGAATGTGATATTGCCAGAGGCTCTGCCTTGGATTACGCTCACAGGGAGCATTTTGTATTTTGAAGCTCTTCTTTGGGACAGACGAAAAAACAAGCAGTTCAGTGTCAAGGGACGGGCAGAGGGGAAAAAAAAATCTTTTTGATTAACAATGACAGACTAGTCTATAACCCTCCAGGGGCCTGTCAACAAGCTCATCGTAGTTGCCATGCTGTTTCTCACGCACTCAGAGAAGTGGCTGGCTGTTCACTCAGATACTGGACGTGGTGTCTTCCTGGGCCATTGGCAACCCTCACAAAGTTCCCTGACTCACACATCTCAGGACAGTGACTCTCCCTAGCTTTGGAGTAAGTGTAGGAGCCTCGAGCAAGTTCCTCATTGCTGCATTTCCTGGGGGCTGCCAGGAATTTCGTGCCCTGGAGGCCTGGAGAAGCCATAGTGCAGCAGGGAGCACTGTCAGCAGAGACTGAAATGGGCTGTGCTTGGCAAGCGCAGTGGAAAGTAAAAAGAGGGTGACCTGGGAGCATTGCTGTTCTCACTTCATTTTTCCATTGCAACTGCTGCTTTTTTTTTCTTTCTTTTTTTTTCTATCAAGCCTGAAGAGAGAAACAGAACAAGAACAAAACCAAAATATAACCTATAACATAGGTTCTCTCACCCTAAGTACTACAGGAGGGGAGTACTGTTGAAGAGATGAAAGCAAGAAGATCTGGGTTGTAGTGTCCATCCTTCCACTCACCTTTTCTGTCTTTCATCCCTCCCTGTTTCACTTTCTTTCCAGCATCCCACCACTGCTGCCACTCAGGGTGCTGAGCTGATGTTTGCACTGATGCTTTGATACGGTACCAAGGAATTATATCATTCACAGGCTGTCCCTGAAGAGACATTTTTGGAAGTACCTCAGGTCTCCCCACAGTGTATTGTCAGCAGATACAATGGCTCAAATATGATAGCAGTTGAAGGCAACAGGAATGTTATTGTCTAAGCTGCTGGGAGCAGATTCTGGCTCCTGAGAGGAACTGAGTGTCTTGGTGAAGCACCCACAAACCCATTGTTCAAAGCTCAAACCATACAGAAAGTGCCTGTCTTCTGCAGCACCATCTCCAAACTGCCTCTGGCAGGAACTGAAAGTCATTTGGCATCTGCCTCGCCTAGAGGAACCCAGTCCTTGCCAAGTGGTCCAATGTAGCCCCTTTTCTTCTGACATGCTCAGCTGACTGTCCAAGGAGTGAGTGATCAGACAAGTCCTGTCCTGCAAAGGAAGACTAATGGGGAAAGGTTATTCTGACACTGTCAGGACTGTGCCCTACCTCCTGAGGGCTATGCATGCAGCATTGGGCTCAGAGACACCATGTGTCCATCAGGCAACCTGCTTCGCGCTTCCCTGTTGGCAGGTCTCCCGCACCACCTGCCTCCATCCATCCCCGTGCAGTGGAAGAGCCAGAGGACAGAGGTTAGCCATGCTCCACACGAAGAGTCCAGCAACTTCAACTGCCCATTTCCATAGCAGTGTCACGGTCTGCAGATAAAGGTTTACAGAGGGCACGATGCCAGGAAAGTCCCTGGAGAAGGTCTGCATAGAGAAGATACCCTTTTGAGACACAGTCCCACCCACAGGACCCATGACAACTGATCTGCCCTAGAACTGGATACAGGAAAAAGGGATTTATTTTTACGCATTTGTCTGGCAATGTTACGGTCCTGGAAATGGACACGAAGCAGACCCCTGAACCTGGTTTCTCCTGCATGGGCAGAGCTGCAGGGGATGAGGGAATTGCAGCTCCCACAAGTCTCAGGGCAACAGTGTGCTTGCTTGCAAGAAAAGTCTTGAAGCTGGAAGACCCTTTAGTCAGACCTGGAAACAGAAATGCCAACATTTCTTCATGCCATAGCATGGCTCTGAGAACCACAGTCACTATGAACTGCCTTGAAACCAGATTGCAGCCAAAAGCAGGCTCCAAAAGTTAGGACACTGTTCCTAATGTCAGGGAGGAGGCTATGTGCACCTCAGGCTTCTTCTTCTGTGTGTAACCTCAGACAAGTCACTGCCTTAGTTGCCCACACCTTAACCCTGGTAAAAATAACCTTTCTTGATCTTGCTTTAACTCTCCAAGAATATGAATTTCTCTGTAAGCTCAAAACATACCAGTCTTCCCATTTAGCCAGTAAAGTACACCCTCTGGAGCTATGGTCTGGGCCCTTTAAATGCTGCTCCTTTATTTCAAATGGCTCTTGTAATCCTCTGTAACCTGAGCATACAAAATTGGTGCTGGCACTGGAAAGCACTTATGCAATATCCAGGAGTTAAAATGCTTTTGGCAGGGCGGTGTGAAAGGAGATACAGGTGGGAGGCTCCAATCGCTGGGGTGAACATCATGTCCCATGGGAAGCCTAGGAGAGAGGAGATGAACCAGTCATAGAATCATAGAATGGCTTGGGTTGGAGGGGACCTTAAAAGGTCATCTAGTTCCAACCCCCACTGCAGTGACTGTCTCCCTCCTTGTTGCTGTTCTCACAAACCCTCTCTGCCATGAAGCATGGACAGATCTCAACAACAAGGTGAAGACACTGCTGGAAAAAGAGACAAGCCAGATCTGTCCAAATCTGAAAAGCCAACAGGGGAGACCTGCACAGATGCTGTTCCCCCTGTGTGTTTCAAGCATCACCTTTTGGTGTCTTGAACTCTCAGGTTCAGCGACATGTTCTCAGCCACATGTTCACTGAACTGTATGATGTCTTCCTTATCCCAATGCTATTCTGGGGTGTGCAAATGCAGGAAGCTCCCCAGGCAAAGGTGGGAAGGTGCAGAGCACCTGTCCAGGGTGCAGTCTGCCACCCGTTGTCCTGGCAGGTATGCTGTGCCATTCCGTGCCGTGCCATTCCATTCCATGCCGCAGAGTTGGCTTCTCCGCCAGCCAGAGCCTTTCCCACTCCCAAGGGCAGGGTTTGGCTGAGGCAGACTGGCTCTGGCACGTGTGAGCGACAGGGCATGTATCCTGTTTCTTTGCACTGGCATGTACAACACTGTGTGGTGGGACTGTATGGGCTTGAGCTGTCCTGTCTCCTTACAGGTGAAGTCTGAGGCTGGTCCCACCCCTGCTGCCAGGGTAACTGCTCCAACCTGTAAAGGCAAGATTTTGCCCACAGCGTGATTTTCTCCAGCTGTGCAAATCAGTTTGCTGGTAACCAAGAAGCCTGACCTAACCAGTGCTCTGCAGCACCTATCCATGTCAGGGCTGCTGGTAGTCCTGCCCTCCTTTTCTCACTGCTGAAAGCCCATGAGTTGCTGAATTGCCAGCTCCATGTAACTGCCCTCAGCCAGAGAGACCTGGCTTCCTATGCTGCCTATGTGGCTGTGAATGAACGTTCATCAGTTGCTTCTTTCTCCTGCATGAGCCATGCATAATACTTGGATCTTGGCTGCAGAAGGCCCTGCACTCTGCTTCTCCTTAACCCTTGCACAGAAGCTGCCTTGCTTTCCCTTGACTGGTTAAGCACATTCTTTCCTCTCTCTCCTCTTTACCCTCCAGCAATTTCCAAAGCATTTTTGTGGCATATAAGACCCAGAGACAAATTCATAAGCTGTGGAGATGTGGTTTCTGTCATGTGCTTTTAGCTTCAAGCCCCGGCTAGTGCAGGGGGCAGTGGGTCAATAGGCATGAGGGTCCCCACCATGCTCTTTTCCTGAGGGTTGAGTTGTGCTTACTGTTTCACAGCTGGCTCCAAGTGAATTTAAATCGCTCATCATGAGCTGATGGGGAAAATACTGTGTCTGCATGTTCTCTTCAAGGTTCCTGACTCTGAATAATTATGTGGCCTGGAAAAAATTATTATTAACCATAAGCCTGGGAACTGTGTTTATTATTCAGCTTTATGGGAATCCATACAGCTTCCATGGAAGGGGATTATTTACCTAGACCCTGAGAAAAAGTGGAGGAGTCTGCATGCTCCTTCTGGCTATTGTATTGCCAAATCCCACACAATTCATCCGGAGAGCTGCTTCCTCTAGCTGTCATTAATCCTTGTGGGCTTGACTACCTCAGCATGCGGCATCCTTTGGGTCACCAGCTGCTGGGAAGCTGGACCATTGTTTCAGGGCTTTTGTCCCAGACTGAGTGTTTGCTGGAACTGAGGAACCAGGCTTTTCAGGTATCACGCCATCACACAGTGAGGCTTGCAGCCTGACAATTGCTCAGGCCTTTCCTACCTCTGCTGCTGGGAAGCCAGCTGGATTGGGACCCCTTTCAATGAGACTGAAAGAGGGACTGGCCATGTAATGTCGCAGTATGAGCCATGTTTGCACCACATGATGGAGCTTCCCTGAACACCTGCCCACCACAGCTCCCATGGATGGGATGGGACACCCGGGACTCCTCACTCCCTTCTGGTCCTAACTCCCAGCCTGATTTTCTCTAGTCCCTGCAGGGGAGAAGCAGGAAGACCCAGTTTCAACTGAGTGCATGAATTGAAGGATAGGAGACATTCTTTTTCTCTAAGAGCTAAAAGAAAGCCTGCAGGAGAGGCTTTTTAATACAGATGGTGTGCATGGTATGTATGTGCAGAAATGTACATGGAAGAAATTGGGGGCATGCAGGGAAACCCAAACAGGGTCTTCATTCTTGCCATTAGCTTTCAAAGCCCTTTGTGGTTCCTTTTATGGTGAGAACCTTAGAGGAAGAAACAGAATGCTGGGTGTTTTCCAAGCCAGGGTTCGAAGGGGGTTTATAGCTTTGATGGGAAAATCTCTTTTCAAGATTGCGTCTGTCTCAGCACAAACTACACTTTAGGGACAGCTCAGAAGGAAGCAAGTTGTGATTTCCTCCCTGCTGATGCTGGCAAGCAATGCAGCAGCAAGCTTGGAAAGAGCTGCCTTTGCTTTCTCTAGATAAGGCATATAGCTGGGAATGCCTACATGTGGGCAAGCCCCCATACTGCTCTCCATTCCTGTCCCTATCAGGGCATCTGGAAGGCCACAGTGCAAAACAGGCAGCCTCTACAGCCTATCCAGCTCAGCCACAACATTGTGACTAGCAGCTCTCCTCCTGGGCTTGCAACTGGAGCTCCCTCTTCTTGCCCTCTTCAGGGGTATTGGGTGCCACCACAGCTTTTCGAGTGGCAGCAATATTATTTTGATGCTACAATTGATCCTTTTCGGTAACTCTTTGCTTTGTGAGGTGCTAAAGGATGAGGAGAGGGCTGAGAAAGCCACATTTTACACCAGCCCAGCAGCAACGCTCTAAGTGCATTCAGCATCTGCAAAAGGTTTGTCTGATGGCCCCCATAAATGGAGCTGTGCTCCTGTCTCCTGCAGTGCCACTGGGGCAAAGGACGCAGGGAGAATCTGTGAGTCTTCCCAAGCCACACAGCATGGGGCTGCCTCAGAGACCCCTGAGCTGGTGCATCTCATGGTCTTGTGCACTGTGCTGGGCTGGGGCTGGGGTACCCCAGTGTGGCTCCATGCCTGGGCTCTCATACATCCAGGGGGGACCTGCAGGGACCCGGATGTGCAGCTGGTCTGGGCAGCCTCCATGCCTCGCAGGGATGACAAAGCACTATTGCGGCCCAAGGGACCTGCCCAAGGTTTCCCTGAGAGTCTGTAGTACAGCAATGGTCCAAGCTCTCTCTGACCCAGATTATGCCTGGCAAATGCAGAGCCCCCCTAGTGCCTGCAAAGCAGTACCAGCCTTCACAGCACATTGGGGAGTGAGGTGATGCTGGTCTCAGCCATTGATCCCTTCATCCTCTCCCTGATTTTGTGCAGGGGACCAAAAGGACACTCTTCCCCTCCCAATGTGTCCAGCAGATGCAGACTGTGGTGGCAGTCAGATGGAACCACTTTCTCCAATACTATGCCACTATTCTCCAGCTGGACTCTGGGGCCTCTCATCCCTGCCAGTCAGGCACAGCCAGGACCTCTGTGGCCCAGCAGCACAGATGACAAGGTGAAGAGGAGGGAGGCAGGTCTCTGGAGTGGGCAGCCCACTTTTGCATTTCCACAGTGCAGCCCCACTGCTTGTTGGACTTTTGAGCAAAAGACGATATAAGGGAGGACAGTAAGGTGGTGGCTAAAAAAAGGAAAAATCTGAATGAAGAAGAAGGGGAAAGGAGAGGAGATGATGATGCAGAAATGCAAGGGGCAAGACAGAGCCAGTGAGGCAGAACTGGGCTGTGAGCTGGAGAGGAAAAGCAGTGAGCCCCATGGGAGCTGGGCTGTGGGAAGAGACAATGAGATGGAGGGGAAGGAGCCAGCTCCCACTCTGGGACATGCACAAGGCTGCAATTAGAGAGAGGAGACAGTGTGTCTGCCCAGGCTGGGAAGTCTCCTTCTGCCACGGACACAGGGTTGTGCGGGGCTGAGGCAGAAACACTCTGCCTGCTCTGTGCCCCTGTGCACAGCTCCCCTTTGACTTGCACCCCTGAGGGCTGCAAAAGCCCTGAGGTCAGACTCTGACAGTACCCGTGGAGGTTACTTCTGAGGTGCAGAAGGCTTTGCTCTCCAGTGCTGGGACAAGTTATCTAAGTTGCTTTGTGCTTGCCGTTGCAGTGCACAATCACTCCAGGGCCTCTTCTCTGGGTCAAGCCTCCTCCCCTGGCTGCCCTGGGCAGCCTCCTCCTGCCTCCTAAAATAGCTGCTCAAATACTAATGTCCTCATGGAAGCAGGTTACTTGACCACCTGCGTTTTGCAGCTGGCAATGCACCTTTTGCCAAGCTTCTGGGAGTTTCTTTGATGAAGGATGTTACAGATGTATGGGACTCCAGAGCACAAGCTCTGGTTTTAGTGTCCTCCTCTGCACTGCAATTATCCAGACCCCCGTGGAAAAGTCAAGTTTGTTTGGAAATAAAGTCTCTGGGTTTGGCTTGGAAAAGCTCAGAAAATACCATGTAAGGGTCACAAACTTTTAACACAAACTCTGTTTGGCCATGGCTCTGCAAGAGGAGGGATGTAGCAAAGGAATACGAGCTCACACCATTTTTGTTACCACAAAAGTTGGCTGGGAAACTCTGTGGTTTGCTCTCTGTAGACATAAAGGTCCAAGCAAAGAATTAGATGCGCTAAAAAGAAAGTGAATAAGTCATGCAGCCAGAGTAACTGATTTCCATATTTGATTTTATGGCTCAATTTTGCCACCCAACCAAGAGTCAGATGAAGTAGAGCTCCTGCAATCTTCTGCTGGAATGACAGCAAACGGAGATGCTTGAAAGAAAACAGCAACTCATGGCAGGGACAGAAGAAAGCGGAGAGCCATAGTAAGACAACAGTGGGCTTTTCCAAATGTAAAATAATATACTTTAGACTTGCAGTGGTTTTTGCTTCCTACTCAACAGTTTTAAACCAATTCAACTGCTTTCCTCTTTTTCTGGTCATTTTAAGATCTTTTTGCTAAGGTGAAATTAAATACAAGGTGTGGGAGGAGACCTGCTGGTTTCCCTTCCATTCTCACTTGCACAGAGCAGTGGTAGCCTTGAGTTAAGGCAGCACAGTGTATTGACTGCCTAGTCAGACACAGCAAAGTGTGGAAGATCACCACAGTGTATTTAGAACTGTGCAGCAATAACAGCTAATTTGTTTTTCGCCTAAAGAACGATTAGGGTTGGTTTTGTTTCATTTTAAATAAAGATTTGTGGACTCCAAAGGTCATTTCCGTGAAACAACAATGCTCCTTTCAGAAAGGGGCGCCGGCAGGGTCTCTGTTACTCCCAGTGCTCCCAGCCTGGTTTGAAAGCCCAGCTGTAGCTCAGCCGTGTGAGCATCCCCAGGGCTGCTCTCTACACAGTGCAGCAGCTGGCTGTCCCAGTACCCCCACCACGGAAAGCTCAGGAGCTCAGGAAGGACTTTCTGTCTTCTCTGTTGGGGTGTTTGCAAGCACCCAGTGCCTATTTGACAGTAAAATGAAGACGATGCCCAGCTCCTCTCCCCCCTCACCCTAACCTCAGCTGCACACTTGTGCCTTCTGGGAGCACTGGCAGAGGATGGTTCATCCCCAGCAGGCAACATACAGCCATATGTTTCCCTCATCCTCATCAGGCATGGCATAAGGTTCAGATATGACCAAAAATTCTGATTTAAAAATTGTCTATTTGCAGTGTGGGAAGGTTTCCCATGTGCTGCTGTCTCTAAACAGCAGGTGAATGTGCCTCACTGACTTCACTGAAGTTGGTACCACAATCTGTATCCATGCAAGTACATCGAAGCAAGGTGATGCAGGAAGTATTCAGCGATCTTGGCAAAAACACAGGCATCTTGGTTCCACCTCCAGGTACATTGCATACTTATTTTTCTATATGCTTCCTAAATAGATACTTTTTCATGCTTTCAGCTGGCAGAAAGTGATGGAGCTGTGAAGAAGAAAACTCGAGGCCCAGGCTCTTCTCTGTCTTGCAGGCATGTGTTTGCCACAAATTTTCTCTTTGCTTCAGTACAGCCCCCAGCATCACTTTTTATTACTCAGTCTTCAAGTTTCAGGCCATTCTTCTCCAGAAGTACATTATCTTTTATTCTGTGAGGGAAAAGAATCTTCAGAAAGAAAAAGCCTCTGAGTTAAAAAAAGCTCCCCTCCTTAGCCAGCACTGCTGTTTGTCACTCTCTTGGAAATTTGTAAACTCTTTTCTCTGTATTTATCTAACCTTGCTATTTTTGGATTTGCCATAACTGTCTGTGCCAATGAGGTGTGTACAGAGGAGAGAGCGCCTGTGCTGCTTGGCTGATATTTTTGGCCAGTGCATTGGTCACACTGGGAGCTTGGGTACCGTGAAGAGATGCAGTCCCAATCCTCCCATCTCTCTGCCTCCTCTTCCTCCTCCAAAAGCATTAATGCCCTGCCCACCTGCCCACAGCAGCTCAGCAGTCCCCAGCTGAGATGGCCCATGTAGATGCCTCCAGATTTGCCAAGGGCTGGGGGAGAGGGGAGAAAGAGGCTGGGATGGATGGCACAACCAACTGCAGGGATACTGGACCTCTTCTCCCCACTTCAACACTCTTGTAGTTACAGGAAAACTCACTATGGCAGCTGAAAGAGGTCTGCACAATTTTGCCTCCCAGGGGAGTGGTGGGACTGTGATGGCCCATAGGAGAAGGAAGTTTACTTCCTCTGCTCTGCCCAAAGCTGCCCTGGCAACTACCAGGCAGCCAGCTTTTGTGTGGGAAAGAGCAGCATGGGACACACATGCCTACCATGAACAGAAAGGAAAGGACTTCATCAACCCTCAGTCCTTCTCAGGGACATGTGGGTGGGCACATATTATATGTATGCACATGTATGCATGTACCTTAATACCCTACAGCTTACAAGACATGTGTGATTTTGATTTTCTTGTCTTGCCAAGAGCCTTTCCAAACCAGCTCCAGACGGGGTTAACTCTGTCTGCCCTATGCTGTGCCCAGAGGTGGGTGACAAAGGACCTGCATTGTGGGAATGTTTCCTCCATCCCTTCATTTGCAACCAGGGATGCCTCAGCTTCACTCAAACAGATTCTCTGGTAACCCCTAAATCATCAGTTTATGTTTACAGCTGAGATTGGTGGTGAATCTCAGTCTGGGCAGTGATTCACTCCCATCACAACAGGCAGCAATGCCACAGTGAGGAGAAGCCAATGCCACTCTCCTGTGCTGTCAAGAAAGAGATCAATCCTACTCTAACCTGTTCAGAGCCATTGTGCATCTACTAATCATACAAACAGGTTCTCCCGATTTCTTGGGGGCTTGCAGGAACAATTTTTTTCAGCCCTAGAGTTTTGATTAGGGCTTGTCTTCCAGTAGCCAGGAGGTCACAGTGTCTGCATAGATCACAACCTGAACATCTGCATCCTATTACACAGCATGGCAATTATTTTTCAACATTCCCCATGTCTTCTAATAGTGACAGCGGTGATTAAAGCCTGGAGTGGATTCCTGAGTAGCATTTCAACTTCCTTTACTTTCGCATCCTGACCGTAAACAGGAGCAGAGGGCTTTCCTTGGGCATTAGGTCAGGAAGCCCATGTGCCTTAGGGTGGTACTGACGCACTAATGAAAGCCCGGAGATGTCAACTGGTACAAAGCAGCTGAACAAACCTGCCAAGGAGTGCCAACAATAGCAGGATGTCACTGCAGCTCACAGAGAGGATGTTTCCATTCACTGATTAGGCTCTTGTGCCAAAAACTGTCTAGTGGTCCAAGGAATAAAGCCATTGTCTCCAGGAAGTGATCAGGAGTAGCCTGTGGTGGCTCAGACAGAGTGATGGAAATTTGGTTTCCCATTCCCAGTGCCAGAGCAGCAAGAGGAGGTGTGTGAGGCAGACTGTGGGCAGGGCATCTCTGGGAAGTGCCCCTTCACACCTCTCACATGGCCCGGAGCCCCTGTTACAAACCTTCTTGCTGAAGACTGGGACTTTATTGTTCTTTTTTGGGGGGGGTGAGGGGAGATGGGTCAGGGAGATCAAGAAACCAAGATGAAAAGTAGTCAGGTCAAGTCTACAGCAAGAGACTGGAGCTGCCAAAACAAGTATTCCAGCCTGGAGACAGTCTCAGAATCTCCTGACCAAGAAAGCATTTTACTTTCTGTCCTCATTATACACGGTGGCATTAATGAGCCCAGATTGCTGTTGGGTCTGGGCTTGTGCAGGTCAGGATCCAACATTCAAGAATCCTCCTTTGCCATAATTTTTGCTGCAAGGTTCTGTAAGGGCAGAAAACTGTCTATAAATGAGGGTGACTGCTTTGGGTGGGTCCCACTGGTGAAAGCAGCTGCTGTCTACGGTCTGTATCCAGCCAGAATGGAGGCAGGAGGCTGGACTCATCCTTCCCTTGGGAAAAGGGGCCATGGCACACACTATTGTGCACACCCTGTACAGCAGTTCCTGCCGTTTCCTTCTCGCTACGTCCCTGCAACTTCTCCCGTCCTTGTCCCTCATTACCTAGCTAGTATTTCTCTGCTTGGCTAGGTTTGTCTGTCCTCAGCATGTGTGATGTCCTGCCCCCACGTGCGTGCCTGCACGTGCACTCACGTTTGCGTGTCTCCCTTAGCCCCAGTGCGTGTCTTGCTCTTCAAAATTGCTCAGGTTGCCTGGCGGCTACATGCACTTCTCCATCCCACCTCTAGTTCTCCGCTCAGTTAACGCTCGTGCGCCTCTCCCCGCGTCCGCCTTCCAGCGCCTGCCTGCACCTCTGCTTGCGTTTTACATCTCCCTCCGCTGCCCCTTTTATCCATGGTAAACAGGACAGGCACGTGCATCCAAGCCGCGTGCGCCCAAGTTGGCTCGAATTGCACCGGCCAAGATCCAAAACAAAATGACAGGGAGGAGGGAGGAGGGGTGGGGGAAGTGGAGGGGAGCGAAAGGGCTATTGGAAAAGGCCTAGGGGACTGCCCAGCTGCTTGTTGCCTTTGCACTGCTCTCATGGAAAAGATCGTCAGATAAGCCTGCTCGTTAAGATAACGACCGAATGCGTGCGAGACACCAAAGGTGGACGTGAAGAGAAGCTCTCCATCCTCCGAGACAAGAAGGGACGAGAGAGCCCCAAGGCTGCCACTGCTTGGGCTAATGGGGGTCAAGGGAAGGGGTACAGATGCGCATCAGAGCTGAGGCAAAAGGGAAGGGCTGCAAAGGGATTGGAAAAGACTGACACATGGCAAAAATACTCCAATTTCAGAAAAATGCAGGGTGAGCAATTAAGGCTGTTTAAAATGGGAATAACATTACACCCCTCCCTCACAGAGAAAGGGCAGCTGACACTGTATGACACAGCTTAGAAATTTTCTCAGAGCCGCGGTTATAAATTTGTTCCCTACACAGTGTTCCTGGCCACCACATCACAAGCCAGATGAATTGCCACCTGCAGTGAGGGGTGGGACAGTGGGAAGGATGCTGCATCAAGGCATGTTGCAACTAAACATCTGAAAGTGTTTGCAAAGGGCAGGGGAGCTCTAGCACCTATGGGCACCTTGTAGGGTGCAGAGGATGGACCAAATAAGAAGATGCAGAGAGGCCAGGTGAGAAACTCTGAGAGAGGAGGGACTGGCAAAGTTTCTGAAGATGTAGCTGGGAGAGGGGATAGAGCAGGCTGGCTCTCACCTGTTGCATGGCACATGCCACACAGGTGGTCAGAGCCAACCTTGGGTGCTGGCAATGCCAGCAGCATTCACATGTGCAGTGAGGCAAGGCAGCTGCTGTGCTGGCATAAGATGCAGGGGTGGGCAGACAGGAAGAGGCACAGAGGCAGGCACAGCCCTCAAAACAAGATGAAAATGAGTCAGCCGTACCAGCTGATGACTAGGGGGGGTCCTGGAAGATGTCAATGTCTCTGTCTCACTTTCTGGAAAATACCCAGCCTCGATGGAAAACTACTGCAGCAGAAGTCACCAATGCAACCACACTGGTGGCAGGCAGGAGGGCTGGTGAGACCGGCTGTGATCCTGCTTTGAATACTGGGCCAAAACCAACACAGCAGTGCTTGCTCTCACAAATTTTAATATGACTGCTTTAGAAGGGCTGCCATTCATACAGACCTGTGCAAACCTAAGAAGTGGGCTTACAAATCTAAGTGTGAGGTATTGCACCTAGGCCATTGTCCTCATAAACTGTTAATTTGATTTTGACCTCAGAGATGTCTGCTGAAAGATGAGGACAGCAGATTGTAAGCAATTGAGGAGACTCCTGAAGCTTCCTTTGCCTGGCCAGCCAGCAGACCAGCAAGCAGGACCAGGGCTGCTGCAGTGGTCCAAAACACCTACACAGAAAGGATAGTGGCTTCCTCTGTGCCATGGCTACTCTCAATCTCCTGCAGCAGATGAATCAAGTCCTGGTGCAGAAACACTTCACACTACAGCATCTGTTTAGCTGTGGCTCTGTTGATCTGGTGATGCTGCTTCAGGCCAGGCTGGATGATGCTTCAGGCCAGCGAAGCTTGGATGAGAGTGGTTACTGCAGCCATGGCCTGGAGAAGGTGGGAGGAAAGGGGCTTATCACGTCTGGGTAGGAGAGAGACACCCAGGACATCCCCAAAGCCTCTCTGGGCATCTGCCATCACTGGGAGCCCTAAGCACCCTTACCACCACACCCAAGGGCAATACTGTGCCCCGCCCTGAGGCGCTCATATCTCTCTGGGTCACGAACCCCCTGGCACCTAACATATCCTCCATCTAGCCCAGCCTTCCCTCTGCATGCACAAGCACCGGTGCCCTGAGTCCAGCTGTGGTGGGGCTGAGGCTGCCTGCTGATGCTCCTGGTGACAGCTTCCATTGTGACACATTCTCCATGATGTCACAACCACCAGAGCCATGTCACTCAGCTGACAAGCCCAGGTTTTGTCCCCATCACCCAGCTCAGCGTCCCCACTATCACGCCAAGTGCAAACCCCACCTGCAGAAGTGAACTCCCAGGGACTCTCTTGACAGAGACTCCCCCACAAGCCGTAATTTAAATGAAAATGGGGACTGTAGGTGGATGTCCTGAAGTAGAGAGGTTCAGTGTTTTCTGCGCCAGGTAGTCTGACTGCAAGTTACCTTGCAAAGAGCCCTTGGGCAGAGACAACTCTCCTCCCTCTCGTCCTCTTGGCTTCCTTCTCCTGGGTCAGTGCTTGGCCCTGCAAACCCTGGTGATCAAACCAAATGCCACTTGTGTTCCTGGTGCAAGTGGAGAAGATCCTGTGATTCCTTTTCCAGCTATCAACTTGCTGCCTGCAAGGGCAAGCAAGTGGGCTGGAGAGGCTATGCTGGGACTCACATCTCTCTGCTCCCCTGAGGTTTCCCCAGTTCAGGAGAGCCACCTGTATACATTGCTGTAGCACTTTGCTGGTGTCATGCCTCCCAGAAACGTGGTCTGTACTGCATGCCCTGAGTCCCAGACAGCTCAAAAGCTTTCTCTAGCCTTGCTGCCTGTGTACCAAGACTAACATGGGAGCCACATTTCTTGCCAGCTCAGCATGTGCAGAACTGTACATCCAATACACCTCCTGTCCAAAACCTTCTGGAGGCAAAACCAGGGAGGGGTCAGTAAGTTCAAGCATGCCCTGACATTCCTTTCTGTGTCCCATCTCTCTTGTCAAGGCGGGGGGAACTTGAGGTCCCAAGTACAGGGAATATAGAATAAAAGAATCATTGTGGTTAGCAAAGACCTCTAAGATCATGAGCCATTAATTCAGCACTGCCAAGCCCACCATGAAACTGCATCCCATGGCATCTACTCATCTTTTAAATTCCTGTGGGGATGGTGACCACCACTGTATTGAGCAGCTTGTTTCAATTCTTGGCAACCCTTTCAAGGAAGAAATTTTTCCTAATATCCAACTTGCCCTGGAACAACTTGAGGCCATTTTCTCTTGTACTATTGCTTGTTACCTGGGAGAAGAGACTAACCCACACCTGGTTACAACCTCTTGGCTGGACTTACTACCAAGGCTTTGAAGTAGATTCAGTGAGGAAAAGAGATGTACTTCTGACTGTCAGAGAGGAACCAGGAAACACCAAGACTTTGGAAAGCCACCAGGAAATACCTGTAAATCATGCCAAAGGAATTAGGGAGGGCTCTTCCCAAAAGGTAAGGAGGCCAATAGCCCAGCTGAAGTGCCTCTACACCAGTGCACACAGCATGGGAAAAAACCAAGAGAAGCTGGAAACCATGGTGCAATTGGAAAAACTATGAGCTAATTGCTATCACAGAAACATGGTGGGATGATTCACACACTGAAACACTTCAGTTGAGGGCTATGAGCTTTCCAGAGGGGCTGTGCTGCTGGGTGCTGCTCAGACCTGGTGGTCCTGGACCCAGATCCAGTGCACACTGGCCACCCCTCTTCTCATGGGGATTTCCAGGTGTCCCTTGTTCCCCACAACTGGAGCCAGCTCACCTAGGAGCAGCAGGCACTTTGAGATGCACACCTGTGTCCTTGGCTGCTGCATCCCATCATCCCCACAGGGGTGCCTGATTGCAGACCAGCCTTTAAGGCCCACCAGTGCAGAGGGCAGCAGGCTTTGGCCTTTTTCCTTCTTTGGTTTACTGATTTAAGGATGGTTGCTTTTTCTGCCCTTTCCTGCAGCACTCCTTGTGCTCATGGGAATTTAGTAAAAGCAGTGAAGCCACATGGAGGGCCTTGCAGCAGTGCTTGGCTCCCTCCTGCCAGCAGAGTGGAGCCCTGTCCCAGGCTCTTGCTCACACTGGACACATCAGCTAGTGGGCAGTTTGCATTTTCAGCTTATTTCTGGATTTCCTCACATGTGACTAGTAGTTAATTTAGGAGAAATTTTAAAAACTCAGGGCAGTCAAGCCTAAAGTTCAAGAGAGGGATGCCTGCAGCTGCCAGTGCTCTCAGGTACAGACGTAGGAGGGGACATCTTCACTACCCACAGGGGAAGGCTAAAAAAGAAATAAATCTCATTACTGTTCTTTCCCTCAACCACTCATTTAACTCCCCTTGCCTTCCGCTTGTTTCTTGCTATCTAATTAAATTTCCTCAGATGACCCTGTTTCAGGGCAGAAGGCTGGTGTGAGGGCTGTGCAGGTCTCCCTGTCCTTGATCCCCCATGCTTCCAGCTTCCAGACTCCATTCCTGGCTGCTTAGTACAGTTGGATGGAGACATAACCAAGGGCACATTGCAATCTCCATGGCAGGTTAGGAGATAAGCAGACCTCTCTTAATGAGGACATGATATACCTGGCAAGACTGTAGCCCTTGTGGGGAACAACAGGCTCTTTCACCCTGGGCCCTGGCACATCTTGGAGCAGTTGTGAGACTGAGGGAACAGCCGATAAATCAGCTCAGCACTACCAGTCATAGGAAGCCCAAGCTAATGGGGCAGCCCCACATCAGCTGTTGTTGGAAAGCCCAGGGATGTCCCACATTGGATTCCACCAGCTATCACAGCAAGACAGCAATTCTGGAGGGCTACAGCTTGGATAAAATTGGCTTTTCAGAAGACAGATGGGGATGGCAGCTCTCCAGCACCAAAGGGAAAACTGCATTTCTGCCTCCAGTATCTGCCAAGGGAAGCCCATCCCAGAGGGAAAGGGCAGCATTACCACACTGAGAGACCTCTATTTGCTGCCTGGGAGGTAAAATCCCCACTAAAAGGAGCCAAATTGTTACTGTGCATATCTAAAGACACTGAATTATTAAGGAGAAGAGATCTCTTAAGACTGCAGGTGGAGCAGAGAGCTTTACAGATGGCTGATATTAAGTGTAATGGACCTCTAATGGAAAACCACCTGATTGATACAGGATGGTTTCTCAGCTATGGAGCAAAACAAAGCAGCTGGAGTGAATGTGGTGCAGACCATCTTTACCCTGGGGAATTACTGGGTTTGATAGTCCTTTGCAGCCTTTTGGAGTATTACAGCAAGCGTGTAATGGAGAGATACTCCCTTCCACCTCATTCTCTGAGAATATCCACAATCCAGCCTTTGCTTTTTCTGGATGAGCCCAAAACAGCCTTTTTGGGCTTCCACATGATTAAGGTCATGTAAGAACTAGCTGTTTTTTCCAAGCCTCCTGAATTTGCCAAAATTAGGCTAGATTTGTGGAAATTGGCTTCCTGAGACCTTGGTCATTTCTGGTTTTGAATACCAGGCCAAAACCAACACAGCAGTGTTTGGTCTCCCAAATTTTAATATGACTCCTTTAGTCCCACATGGAGCCACAAATTACAAAATTTGTTTATCTAAGTGTCAGCGTGGAACCAGAAAACAACAACACTTTAGGAAACAGCAGGGAAATACTGTAAATCATCCAAAAGGAATTAGAGAGGGCTCTTCCCAAAAGGTAAGGAGGCTGATAGCCCAGCTGAAGTGCCTCTACACCAATGCATGCAGCACCGGAAATAAGCACAGGAAGCTGGAAACTGTGCTGCAATTGGAAAACTGTGAGCTAATTGCTGTCACAGAAAGATGGTGGGACGATTCACACAACTGGAACACTGCAACTGAGGTCTATGAGCTTTCCAGAAGAGAAAGGCTGAGAAGAAGGAAGAGTGCTGTATTCTAGTGTAGGGAATGGATGGATTGTGGAGAGCTGCCTCTGAGAAACAGTCCTTAACAGGTTGAGAGTTTGTGGGTGAAAATCAAGGACTAGACCTACAAAGGACACCTTGTGGTTGGGGTCTGCTCCAGGTGCCTGACAGGGGAAGCCTGGTTTGATGAGTCCTCTTGCTTCATCTACGAAGCATCACACTTACACGCTTTCATCCAGATGGAGGATTTCAACCATCCAGACATCTGCTGGGAAAGCAATGCAACTGGCTGAGAGCAGTCCAGGAGACTCCTGGTTCAGGTATTGGACAAACCAACCAGAGAAGTGTTGCTGAACCTGATGCTCACATATGCAGATGAGCTCATCAGAGAAGTTAAGTGGAGGCAATCTGTGCTGCAGCCAAGTCCTGAGTGAGTTCATGATTTTGAGGAACATGGGTTTGGTGAGGAGCAGAGTGAACTTTGGAAGAGTAAAATTCAAGCTGTTTAAAAAACTAGTGGACAAAATCCTCTGGGAAACTGTCCTTAGGGACAGAGGAGCTGACCAGAGGTGGTAACTCTTTCAGGCCACTTTTCTTAGAGCACTATAGCTCTCCATCTTGGTGTGTAAGGATTCAAGCACTGAGTAAATCTTTTCGTGACCTGAAGAGTAGAAAAGGCTATTAGAGCTGACTACCGTGCTGTGCTGGGACAGGGAAGCCTTTGCTTCAAGACCTCATAGTCAAATATAAGACAAACAAGAAAGATGGAATAACCAGGGTGGAGAGGAAGTCAAGGGCTGGAGGAAAGTGTGATGTGTACCAGAGCTGCAGGGACAGAGGCTTTCTATCCATAATTAACAGACTCACTTGTATTATTTTCTGCTGTGACCACCGTATGAGCCTTTTAAATATAGAAGGCTCCTCCCTGGCTATGTACACAGCCAGCCTGGCACCACCATCCATCTCAGCTACATGGCCACAGGTCTCATTTTCAGAACCACTTGATGGGTGGATTAATGGCTGCCTTTTTATTGCCAGCTCCTCAGCTTTTGGTGGGGTGGGAGGGGGGGTGTGGGGAAACAAGAAAAATAGGTAATAAAACCCTCCCATATGTGAAGCTTTCAAGTGTCATGAAGGTGGATAAAAAAAGTCAAGATCTTATTTTAAAAATAATGTGTAGGGGGTTTATTTGCTGCTTAGTATGAGAAATGTGAGGCTTGTAGGTTCATTTTTCACACTTTCCCACACACACCCCCCAGGCTTGGGAAGATACTTTATTATTTTTAAATGAAATGTGGTGTTTTTCATAATTGCATAGCTCCAAACTCTGGAGCTTTACTAGAATAACTACTAACTGTGGGTGCTTGTCAGTGCTGCCCAGTGCAGCCACCCACGCAGAAATCTTGAGATTTCCATCACATTTAAGATGAAGAGCAGGGTCTTTTATCTTCTCTTTCAAGCTTTGAGAAGTAATATTTAATATGAAAACCCTAGAAGTGATTTACAAAAATTGTGATCTTTTGTTTCAGTTTGGTATAATAAACAGGTCAAACTGAATAGGTTTGGTTTGATTTGGGTTTTTAAAATTATTACTATCAAGAAGGAATCTACCCAGATTTAAAAGTTGCCCTGTATGAAACACAAAGAAAACCTCAACAGGATGCAGAAGGTTTGGGCACAGACTAAGGGGAAGTCAGCAAAAGGTATGCACAGAGCTAGAGCTCTGAAGGGGGGTGGGAAATAATTCATCATGACCCGCTCTCTCCATCTCCTGCAAGACTGCAGAAAAGCAGCACTTCAGACAGAAATCTCCCGTTTAAGCTGATGTTTCTCATAGTGGAAATCCAACCCCCCCGAAGGACAGGGAGGGATTGTTTTAACCTCTCGAGCAGAGCCAAGTCTCCAGCCGCGCTGCAACAGGCAGCATGCTGATCTGATGCTGTTACTGCGGCGGCACAGCTCCAGCCTCTGCTCCCGGTCCCACCCAGCCCACGGCCGCAGGGATCTGACTGTGGCAGTGCTCCTGCTGCTAACGGATCTGAGATGGACTGTTGCACTTAACATAAAGCTGCTCTGGCCAGAATGACTCAGCCTCACCCTGGCTTGCCAATGCCACCTGTTATTCTCCACAAAACCAGGGTACATGAGTCATTTGGTCACACCAGCACAAGGCCAAATACTTTGGGTTCCCTGCAGCTGGCTCACCTGCACAGACCATGCCCCCCTCGGACCATGCTCATCCTCATGCCTGCAGCTGAAACCACCTGGGATGACACGGGGACACATAGAATCATAGAATGGTTTGGGTTCCAAGGGACCTTAAAGACCAATCAGTTCCAACCCCCCTGCCATGGGGAGGGACAGCTTCCACTAGTCCAGATTGCTCAAAGCCCCACCCAGCTTGCCCTTGAATATTTCCAGGAATGAGGCATCCACAACTTCTCAAGGCAACCTGTTCCAGTGCTTCACCTCTCTCACAGTGGTTTCTTTCTAATATCTAATCAAAACCTACCCTGTTTGAATTTGAAGCCATTCCTCCTTGTCCTATCACTACATGCCCTCTCCACTTTTCCTGCAGGCCTCTTTTAGGTACTGTAAATCTATTTTGTGGGACAGGAGATGTGTGTGTCAGGACACACCATCATGCTCACAAGAGGTCCCATACACAGCAGGTGAACATGCTTTTTTACTCCTTTGACTGGAAGGCATCTGTAGTGGCCAAGTACCCCCTGACATCCTATTTCCTACATGCCATCACCTTACACTGATGGCTGTCTGCTATGCTGCAAAGGTGTGCTGGAGGAAGAGGTATCCCTGCTGGGATCACTTCTTTCCAGCTGCACTCAGGGGCTGCTGCAGGTTTTGGGGCTGGTGGCAGGGATGAGGATTGCTGATGGAACACAGGACAGGAAAGCAGCAGCCCAGGTGCCATCCCCAGCATGAAGCCAAGGTGCACTGAGTGCCAGCCAGGAGTCACACCAACATCCCACTGCTCTTTGTGCCCTGGCTGACTGTCCCTGGAAGCACTGCCTTCAAAAGTCACCCAGGGTAGGGCTGACTTGCTGACATAGGGTATGGCCTGGCTCAGCAATTAATTTGGATGCAAGTAATATTTGCATGATAATTCCTCTGCCTAAGTAACACCATATGTGGAGTAAAGAGTGAGTGCTTTTCCCCTACTCTGAAATAACTCCATTTATAGACAAGCTTTCTGAGATGGATGAAGCTCAAAACAGAGCCAAGGTACTCCCTACAGTTTTCACACAGCATCATTCCAACTTTGTTGGACTGATATCTGTGATCAGGGGAGCCAAGGGGTGCCCCAAATCAGAGCAGGAGGATAGTAGCACTATGCTAAGTAATGCAAGAGCCTCGCCCTATGCCAGCTACCCTTGTGTGTGAACTTTCCTTCTGGCTGGCACAGCATCAGCTGCCTTCCTGAGCTGGTATCTGGGCAAGTGGGAAGGAATTTGGACCCAGTGGACCTGACTGCCAGTGCTGTTAAGATACACACGCAGCCATCATTTGCTGAAAGTCTGGCTTTAGGACTAGAGATTGCACCCAAATTGCTTGGATGCATCTGAACTCCATGCTGGCTAAGGACACCTCACTTCCAGCGAGGGAGGCTGCTGTGCTCATCAACGTGGTGTCTGCACTGTGCTCTGGGGAAGTGGAGACAATGAGTGGTCCTCCCAGCTCATCTGTGCTTTTAAAAGCTCTTACAGAAAGGAGGAACATGAGGGAGCTGTGTAAAAGGCTGCTGACAAATATTTCAGTGTTTCAGTTTCCAATGTAACTTGAGTCATTTGGAATGGGAAGTTTCCATTGCCAAATAAATCTACTACACTCACTTAAAAGGGAAAAAAAAAGAAAATTGACAACTTTTGGTGTTGGTTTGAGGAACACAACAGTGCAGCCCAGTTGCTGACATGCACCGCCCACTAGCAGGTACATGATGTTCTTGGCCCTGGCTGGGGCCAAGGAGGGGCGTGGGGTAGGCACAGGGCAATGGGCACATTTGCTACCCATGGAGAGCCTGCTTGGTCATGCTGGCACAGCTAATGCAGAGGATAATTTAGGCTTGTATCAGAGCAGAAGAAAAAAAAACCCAACCCAAACGTGCACCTTTGAATGAAATGAAAATGCACAAGAATTTTTTAGGAAGCTTTTTGTGGAGGTGCCCTTGCCTGAAGCAACACCCTGCATTACCTGACTGTGAGAGCAAACTCAGCCTAGGGGCACGGAAATGATCACCTCTGACTTCTGCCCAGGGAGGGCAAGTACCTACTGTCTTGGCAGGGATGGCTCTGGTGCTGGGCTGTCCCAAATCCAGGAGCCCCTTGATTAAAGCGGGATGGAGGATCAGCTCTACCTGCCAAAGCTCCTTCTGCCACTGCCCACGAGTGGGGCTTTTTCCTACTGGCACACTTCACAAAGGACCACGCTACCCACGTCAGGTTCTGGAGAGAAAGGAGGTTTATATGTGCCCGGACTGCTATTTTCAAGCAGCCCTCGGCCACTCTGATGGCTCCAGAGGGGGAACACGAGCAGGGAAGGTGCCGCGACCACTCGCCGCCCGTGGCCGCGACCCCACGCAGGTTCCCTGAGCCCGCCCGTGGGCGGAGGGGCGGATGGCGGAGCTGCACTGCGCCCCAGCGGCCGCCGCGCTCCTGCACACCGAGGATCTCGGCAGCAGGAAAAAGGTCTCCGGCTCTCTCCGCATCCCACGGGGCATCCTCAGCCTTCCCACTGCGAGAGTCCCTAGGCCCCCGGTCCCTCTCTGTCAGAAAACTTTGCCAGTATTACAGTCACTTCAGTGCTAGAAAGTTTCTCCCGTTATCCTGCTTTCCCACTGTCCCAGTCTTTCTCCAGCAACACTGCAGCCAGAGGAAGAATCATAGAACCATAGAATCGATTGGGTTGGAAAAGACCTCCGAGATCATCAAGTCCAACCCTTGGTCCAACTCCAGTCCCTTTACCAGATCATGGCACTCAGTGCCATGTCCAATCTCAGTTTAAAAACTTCAGGGATGGTGAATTCACCACCTCTCTGGGCAGCCCATTCCAATGCCTGATTACTCTCTCTGGAAAGAATTTCTTTCTAATATCCACCTTAAATTTCCCCTGGCAGAGTTTGAGCCCGTGCCCCCTTGTCCTATTGCTGAGTGCCTGGGAGAAGAGACCAACCCCCACCTGGCCAGAACTTCCCTTCAGGGAGTTCTAGACAGTGCTGAGGTCACCTCTGAGCCTCCTCTTCTCCAGGCTAAACAACCCCAGCTCCCTCAGCCTCTCCCCACAGGACTTGTGCTCCAGTCCCTTCACCAGCCTTGTTGCTCTTCTCTGGACCCGCTCCAGCCCCTCAATATCTTTCCTGAACAGAGAGGCCCAGAACTGAACACAACACTCAAGGTGTGGCCTCACCAATGCAGAGTACAGGGGAAGGATCAATTCCCTGGTCCTGCTGGCCACGCTATTTTTGATAGAGGCCAGGATCCCATTGGCCTTCTTGGCCACCTGGGCACACTGTTGGCTCATGTTGGGCTTCCTGTCAATTAGTACCCCCAGGTCCCTTCCTGCCTGGCTGCTCTCCAGCCACTCCGTGCCCAGCCTGTGGCGCTGCATGGGGTTGTTGTGGCCAAAGTGCAGGACCCGGCACTTGGCCTTGTTGAACTTCATCCCGTTGGAATCAGCCCATCTCTCAAGTCTATCCAGATCCCTCTGCAGAGCCCTCCTGCCTTCCAGCAGTGTGCACAAGGACTATTAAGTGCAGGGTTTGGGGAGCAGAGGGCTGCCTGAAGCAGATACAGGCACACGTGTAAAATAAGTAAACAGAGTAGGACCCTTGGCAGCACCTTCTTCCCCAACACCAGAGACATATGGATTTCCCTTATTGTTGGTCACAGGCCAGATTGGTCTCTCAGTGAATGAGAAAGGGATGCATCTGTTCATACCTTTGAATTTGGTGTGAAATTTCACTGTAGGCTTAGCACAGCAAGTTTGTGGGTACCTGACCAGCCTCTCAAAAAGCTATGCCTGCAGTACTCTGGGTAAAACAGAAATGTGTATTAGGGCTCTCCTAGACTGCTTTAGGCTGTATTTCAACAACTACTGAGTATTGCCAAAATTTCTGTTTGTTTTCTGAGATGTTTCCTGTTTAGAAAAACAATCCCAGCCTGCAGTGCCCTCTTGTTCACTAACTACGTGTTACACAGAGCTCAGTGAGCAAACACTGGTTTGGATGCTAGCATGTTTTTAATAAATTACATACATTTTGGATGTAAACAGTGACTATTTGTTAAAGTGTTGCTTTCTGTTTCCTTGTGTTGCTTGTAGGCTAAAGATTTAAAGAGATTGAATTTTAAAACACCAAGAGTAGCTTTTGCTGTGGTTTCCTAAGCAAAAGGGGATGTTAAGTACTGGAACACAAACAGGGATGTGGTCCTTCACTTTGCTTAGGAAAACTCTGCTCTCACTAAATCCTAGCAAATAAAAGCAACCAGTTGCTACAGCTTCTTCATGCTGGGATCACATTAAGGCCTTTGCTCAATCTGCCTGATGAGGTTGCTGCCACCCTCACATCCCAGCTGTCCTCACATCCTGTCCCCTGTCACATCCCAACCTCTGTCAGGCAAGCTTGCCATATGGCTGTTCCACACACAGCAGGAAGAACAGGGATCACGTTAGGTCTTTGCTCATATTTGTTTGTTTTGTATTTTTTAACTGCTCTTGAAGCATTTTAATTTGCTGGAGAGTTGGTACCCATGGTTTTAGGTGTTCCCTCATCATAGGTCCCAAATCCATGTGTGTCATGCAGTTTGACTTTATCAGCTCTGACATCTCACTGCTGTGCCTCAGATCCACCTCTCTCACTGCCTGAAGAGACCTAATTGGAGACATTTCTAAATAAGTTCTTGTGTTGCAGCAGCTCCAAGTGGCATAATAAGGACCAGGGCCTCTCTGAGGGCTTGAGCAGGATGATAGCCTTTAGGAGTCTTTAACACAAGGGTAGCATCTGATGCACAGGCTGCCTTAGCTGACAAAGTTGCCAGGGCAGTGACTCAACAGGTGGACAACATTTGATGGGGTCAGTCTTCTTCTCTCAACAGTTTGTTTTGCTCCATGCTTATAGGGACAGCCACCTTCTGTTTCAGCTGGGTGCATGGGCAGAGAGAGCTTGGGCTGTGCCCCGAATTCATGCTGCCCACATACCTATAGAGAGTGATGAAGGCAAATAGAGCCTAGGACTGGCTAGATAATGTATATCACATTCATATTGCATGTGATCATCACCACTTATTAAAACTGTCATCAAGACCTAAGGTGCTGTTGCTGAAAGCAGGCTGTTTCATCATCAGGAATGCTTTTAGGAGCATGTGGTGCCAGAGAGGGAGCAGCTTCTGAGGGGCACACAGTTTCTGTCATCTTGTACAGCACTGCCTCAGGCCACCACTACACCCAAGGTGGGCTTGGCCAGCCAGAGAAGGACTTCTGCCCCTGCTCCACTCCCACCATGGCTGTGGGCTGAGCAGAAAAGTCTCCAAGCACTGTCCAAACGTTCTGCCTCCGGAGCAGCTTCCCTGGCTCCTTATGGGTCCTTGAGCTTGCCCAAAGTCAACAGTCTGTGCAGAGGTCCTGAGGCTAGCCCAGGACTTTGTCTGGTCTGGAGGAAAGCAGCAAGAATCACTCCATTCTGCTGCAAAATTAGAGTATCATGGCTAAATATGTGCCTTCTCACTGTGTGAGTGCCCTTTTGCAGTTTCTGTCAGGCACCAGGAGAGGAAGTCCATCTGTTGCTGTCTTTTTTTGGTTGTTAATGTTGGATATGAGTCTCGAGCATCTGGCACTGCCATCCCCTGTGTGCTGGCACTTCATCATCTGAAACCAGGGAATGTCATTAGCAATCTGTATGACTATAGCACTCATAAAGGAGTGGGGTGTAAGTTCCTCTTCTGCTCCCCACCAAGTACCTCCTCATTACCCCAGAAGTTGTCTAGAGTGGCTGGAAATGCTCTGACAACTTTTCAGCTGTTCAGATCAGGATCTCCTTCATTACTCTGAGGTTTTGCTAAGGGTTTGCACTGTGTTAAGTTTCAGGAAGCACAGTGAAAGTGAAGATCTTTCTATGTTAGGCTCCTGCCATAAAGTACTTAGTCTCTAGGGAATGGAGAGCAGACAAAGAAGGAAGAGAGTACAGTATTTGAGCAAAAGATCAAGCCAATGAGAGAATATCTTCAGGACAAGTAGCAAAGGAAGTGAGGGAACAGAACTTGAAATGGTCTTAGGTACAGTTTCAAAAGCATTTATATAGCCATTTTTATCTCTGCTTTTTCTGACAGCTGTTTACTTCATTTGACATAGGACTCAGCCTAGCCACCATTTTTGAAAATGGGTATATTTATATGTTCACAGTGTTTTCACTGGTGATGATGGGATGTGCATGTGATTATGTGAGTACAAAATGCCCATGGAAAGAGCTACAGAGGTGTGAGTTTGATTCTGAAGTTGGTGGTACCTGGGGTCTTTCCATGAGACCTGCCTGTCAAATGGGTTCAGGACAGAGACTGAAGCTGCTCTAACCTCTGATCGCATTTCTCTCTGGTGGCACAGACGCCAGAAATCCATCTGCATGCTGCCTTTCCCAACATGCCAACTTTTATTTCTTCTTCTAATACAAGACAAATCAGCTCAGAGGAGCTCACAAGACTTCCTAGATTCACACTGTGGGGCTCCTGCTGACTTTTGGAGGGTGTCTGCTGTTCCCAGACTGCTGGAGGACTTAGGATGCTGCGCTAAATGCACTGGTACAGGAAAGAACTGGGAAAGAGCCGTTCAGGTCAAGGACCTCACCCTCCAGCACAAAGATAATGATAATTAAGTGACTAGTGCCAAAGCTATCCTCTCCCCCCGCCCCAGAAGTACCAGGCTTTGATGCACATGTAGCTATGGCTTCTGGCATCATTTACACCCCCTAGGCTTTCCTTCCTAATACAAGCCCTCTATTCAAGCCTTCATTTGGGCAGCAAAGCATAGAGAACCAAGCCCATGAAGGCCTGGTGGCTGCAAAGCTACTCCCTGTTTCAAAGTGGGTGCTTAAACCCTTGCGCTCCAAACTGAGCAGGGAAACATTGAAACAAATCCGCCTCAGCTCAAGCCTACACAATCACCTTCTACCCCTGTCACCCCTCCAAGCAGAGGCAACTCTACACTGTCACACAAAATTAAACTTTCTTTTTATTCTCCAATCTAAGCTCTCACTCCACAATAAGATCCTGAGGTTTAATCTGATTATGGTCCTTCATATCACACGATAACAAATGGCTCCAGCTGCCAAGCTAAGCAGTTTAATGAGATACTGTGTCGGCTATCAAACAAAAGGCAGAGGAGACACTGGAAACAAAGGCATTTCTTGCTCAGTCCCACCCTGGGACTAAGGGGCACAGGCTACAAGTAAACGTTCATGCAACTAACCTTGTGTCTTTTCTCTAAGAGAAAAAACCCTGCCTTTCTGCAAGAGTTTTGATGGAGAACTGTGCTTTACCAGGCCGGGTGGCAGATGCTGTGTGACTAGCAGCTGTGACCACGACATTGGCTGGCCATGGGAATCTGAACATAAGATAGAGAAAACACAGTTTGTCTTTGTTCGGATGCTATTACATCTGACCTAAACGTAAAAGCTCAAGATGTATCACATGGCAAATTAATATAGCTGTTTGTTAATCCAAATGCAATCAGACACTTTTCTTCTTCCTGCCTAGATTAGGCCCACCCTTCCTCCTCAGAGCTGCAGCCATAACGTAATTCCCTCTCAGTGGCTAATGGCATTCATAAATTACACTCGAAATCTATTGTTCATTTAATCCCTTTTGCTTCTATTAGCTTTGGTCACTGATCTGTTACCTCTCTAGTCTATGGCATTTTAATGACACAGCTAGAAAACAGCCAAAATCTTCAGCTTAGTAATAAAACGCTGGAATTGTGTTACAAGGAGGGATGGTGTCAACTACTAACTCAAGGGAAAGAAGTGGGGAAGAAATATAAGCCAGAGCTAGCTGTTGACTGGGGAAGGCAGAGAAACAGGCTGAAGCAGAGTCATTGATTCTGACCTGGGCTCAAGCATCATGGAGATGATGGATCTGTTGGCCCTTGGCCTTGGGAATGTGGTTCACTTCCAAGACAACCTAACCATGGCAAGCCTTTCAACCAGCCTAACCTGGTTTGCCAAAAGAAATCATTGATGATATTTGCTCCTCCTTTGAAGCTGGAGTTGTTTTTTAAGGGTACTTGACTTTTGGGTGGTCCTTCCTCTTCAGCACAGGGGATGTGTTGCATGGATTAGTACTATCGATGTGACATGCCATCACAGGAGATACTGATGAGATCCCAGTCGGAATGGTGCAAACCACCCTGGCTGTCTGTGCTCAGTTAAACAGTTAGACTCAGTGCACAGCAGGACTGGAACAGAGGTTTTATCAGAGAAGAAGAGATGATCATCAGAGAAGAAGAGACTATAGAATTTGGCATATCTAGTCATACTCAGCTAATGCCAAGAGAGCCTTATAATGACCCTTGTGGTGGTTGCACAGACAGCACAGCGTATGGAGGGAGAGCAGCAACTTGATCTGTATTAGCACAAACCAGACAGCACTGGCTGTGAGTACATTTAGGCTAAAAGTTCAAAGAAAAGCTCCTAATGATCTATGTGGGTCCCAAACAGTCTGCCTGAGGAGCCAGGGGCAAAGTATCTAACTGCCTTTGAGACAGCTCTTGGTTAATTTGGGGGAAAGGACAGAAAGAGCAGCAGATGGACTGTGATAACATTCCTCTCAGCTACAAGTCCTCACCCTTTTAAAAAGGGATCACAGGAATTCAACATTGATGTTCATTACCTTTACAATTTTTACTAGGGATATTTTTAAGTTTCCCCTCAGCCGAATTTTTGCTTTGGTTCATTACTAGCTTGGAACTGGACTTTCTTCAGCTTTCCTGACTTAACCAAATTTCTTCCCTGGAAGGCATTACTTAGCCTTCTTGAGTTACAGTGCGTGCAGCCTTGACCCTCCAGTTCCCCAGTCATGTTGGTGACAATCTTGGTGACAATGACCTGCCCTTTGCTGCAGAAGCACATGGGTGTAAGGCTGCCTACAGTTGTGGCAGAAGAGGTTTGTTTGCCTGTTTATGTTGCTGGATAACAAATAGTACCACCCATCTCCTCCAAGGCAACAGGAAAAATGCAATGGGCCAGATGCAACTGAGCCATGGCAGAGGATCAGGTTCTGGACCCCCCTGCACTTAAAGTGGTGCCCTGCCAGGCTGAAGGAGGCTCAGTTTAGGCTTCTCTGAGCTATTGGTATGTGTTGCTGCCTGATTCCAAGAGTGGCTTCTGTAAGAATGGAACAAGAAGGTATTTAGCTTTTTAGTCCAGAAATCTTTAGTTGTGCAGCTGGTAATTACCATTACCCAAGGGAGCCTGAGAAGATGCCATTCTTTTTTTTCTAATTATTATAAAGCCTTTCAATCTGATTATTTCTTTTCTTGATGCATTTCCTTGTAATTTCTATTTGTGAGGATGCAAAGGGTAAATTAGAGAATCTTTCCTGTGAAAAACACATTCTGCACTCCTCACAGGCCTGGTCTGTGGTGGTATCTCTGCATTCCTCATCACCCATCCAGGAGATGCTTTAAAAGCCAGGCTCTGATCCTGTCTTTTCTTTCAGACCGAAGGTGTTGCTTGGAGCAGAACTGACAAATACCTGTAACATGATGAAAGTGTGGTCCATTTCTTTTTACTGCAGTGGCTTGGGTCAGAACAGGCTAAAACACATTTGCTACCTGCAGCTGTTCTGAGCCCTTTCCAATAACCAGTGGTGTGAAACAAGGTTGTGTTCTTGCACCAACTCTATTCACCATCTCCTTCAGCATGATGCTCCAAAGAGCCACGGTAGACCGTGATGAAGAAAACGGCATCTACATCCGATATCATGCCAATGGAAGCCTATTCAACCTAAGGCGACTGAAGGCCATCACCAAGACCCTTAATCACCTTGTCTGTGAGCTGCTTTTTGCTGACAATGCTGCCCTTGTTGCTGACACAGAAGCAGCTCTGCAGTGCTTAACATCGTGCTTTGCAGAGGCTGCTGAGTTTTTGGGCTGGAAGTCAGCTTGAAGAAGACAGAAGTTCTCTACCAACCTGCACCTCAGGAAGTCTTCCATCATCCCCACATCACCATAGGCGAATCAGAGCTGAATTCAGTCCAGTAGTTCACATATCTGGGAAGCATAGTTTCCTTGGATGGTAAGACTGACAAAGAGATAGACAACAGGCTAGCAAAGGCATACAGAGGTTTCAGAAAACTCCATAAAAGAGTCTGGTGCAATAAACACCTGAAGAAAAGTACAAAGATCAGTGTCTACAGAGCCATTGCACTGTCTACTCTTTTATATGGGTCTGAATCATGGGTCATCTACCGCCACCATCTGCGGCTCCTCGAACACTTCCATCAGCGCTGCCTCCATTGAATCCTAAACATCCACTGGACTGATTACATGACCAATGTGTCTGTTCTTGAACAGGCAGGGGTCACCAGGATCGAGGCCATGCTGCTGAGAACGCAGCTGCGCTGGGCAGGGCACGTCTCCAGGATGGAGGATCACCACCTCCTGAAGATTGTGCTCTATGGTGAACTCGCCACCGGCTGCCGCAAGAAAGGAGCCCCAAAGAGGAGATACAAGGACTCCCTGAAACAACACCTCAGCCTTGGCCATATTGACTGCCACCAATGGTCCACTCTGGCCTCCATATGGGATTCTTGGAGACACACCATTCACTGCTGCTTCCTTCGAGAATGCCCGCAGAGTCAGTCTTGAGGAGAAAAGACAACACAGAAAGAACTGTTCCTTGCCAGTATCACCTAAGGAGACTTTCTGCTGTGCCTTTTGCAACCATACTTGCCTATCCCGTATCGGCCTTTTTAGCCACCAGTATGCTTGCAGCAAGCATAGGTAGTGCCCTTCCCAAATCTTCGTTTGCGAAGCCTAGCCATGATGATGACCTGGAGCTGTTTACTTTCCTTTGAAAATGGGCATATTATGCCAACCAGAGAAGTCAGACCCTAAAGAGGTCATGAGCACCACATGGCTCCTTATGGCAATAGCAAAAGGTTGGCCTGATAGGACAAGTGAGATCTCTTACCATGATTTGAGCACTGGGTGCTGTGTCACTGTCTCATGTGACATTGCAAGGACCTCAGATGAGAGTCCTTGGGGGGCAGGGTATAATAACAAAAAGTATGTTTCTCCTGAAAACCAGAAATCCAAGCTCTGGCATATAAAAATACTTAGTGTGAAGGGAGAATTAGCGTGCTATCTATTACTGTCCATGCCACAGTTTGCTCAGAGAGGCCAGGCTGCTCCCACTGGGAACATAGTTTGGGAGGTACTCTAACTTCACTGCTGAGCACCATTTCAAGCTGAAAATGGAATATAAGTGAGGATGAGTAGATGGTCTGTACTGGCTTCTGTGTACACCTGGGTCCCATGAGCTAAATGGGAGATGATGTGCACTAAGAAATGACTATTCCCACCAGAGACAGAAGGAGTGGCACCAGAAAACTTCTTCAGAGAAAATTTCCTTTTTCCTTTTTTTTTTTTTTTTTTTTGAGGAGGGAGGAAGGAGGGAAAAGGAGAAAAAGAGAAAAAGAGGGAGACAGAAGATCCTGAGGGGTAGGCATATATGGGATTCATGGCCCTGCTCCATGGAGAGAGGACAGGACCCTGAGGGAGCAGGGCAGTGGCTATTCCCGTAAGTTTTCTCCTTCCCAGAACCCTGCCTGCACTTTGTTTGTTGGTGCTCTCCCCAGTCCGAGGCAGCAGGGAATGACTGCAAGTCAACCTTCTGCTGCAGAAAGAAATAAATTGGTATTCTGGCCCTTGGAGTGGCTCCTGGAGTTTAGAGACTTTTTACCCAAGTCTTGCTATTTATTAGAAAGCTCTCCATTTTGGCACAGAATTTAGCATTAAATTAATCATGTTCATTTCTCTCAGCTCGATGATAAACTAACAAGACACTGATATTAAGAGCAAGGGAGATCCTGGATCAGTGTGTGTGCTTCAGAGACACATTGCCCTCTAGTGATTTGATTCATTGCACCCCACATCTCATCACACATATGCATTTTAATTCCTCCCTCTCTTGCTTAAGTGAATGCTTTGGGAATATCTGTTGTTCTTGAGTGCTGTGCTTCACATGCAAGCAAGACAGTTCTATTTTGGCCACTGTTTGCCCCTTCTTGTTTTAAAGACAGTAATTCAGGTAAGAAGAAAGGAAAACTGAGAAGTAAGCAAAATGTCACTGTTAACAATAAAGAAATTATGAGAGTTGAGATTTCTCCTTCTTTCCCTGAGAGCACCTCTGGGAATCAGTAAATACTCATGAAAGTAATGAAAAAGAGAGGGAAAATGAATGGTCATCACAGTCCTTTCAGATGCTCTGAACAAAGAACTTTTGATTAAACCCACTTCAAGAAAGTCTGTATTTGTCAAGATGCTCACTTTTTGAAAATTGAAAAAAACCCCCTTATTCTGTAGCCAAAACACATGATATCCCTTTTTTAGAAGAAAACCTTGGGATGAGGGCATGATTTTGCAATCAGACTTGGTGTATAAGTGAAAAGCTATTCGCAGAGTTTACTGTAATAAGAAATGTCACAAGTACATTTGGCAAGGTTTTGGTATTTTTTTTTAAATCAGAGACCTCCTGCACAACTCTCCCACAACCACAGAAAACTGGCTCACAACCCTGCCACCCCCAACCACACCTGCACTAGATGATATAAAATAGCAGTCAAATAGCAGTCTCTGAGATGGAATTATTTCTTGTATTCAACTACTTAAATGAACACATTAGTTTTTTCTTTAAAGTTTTTTTTTTTGCTCCTGGCCAACTGTGTCATGTCTTGCTGTTCTGGAGACAAAAGCTGTGGGATTGTTCCTGTGTCTTTGTGGTCAGCAGCAAAGTACCTTGCAGGATAAACCTATATGGTGATGAAGATATTTTCTGCAGCAGCACATGGCAGCTGCCACTCCTGCGTATCAACGAGAAAATAAGAGCAAAAAAATGATCCGACTTGGCTCAAAGCAGGGGTCCATCATTCTGTGCTTACTTGCTGGCTTTGCTGACCCATTCCTGGCTGTAAGAGGCTGCCACTCTGGCAGAGCAGCAGAACCTTCCACGTCACGGCTACACAGCACATGCTGCGTGCCCACAATTTTCCTTCGTAGCAGGCTGTGAACTGTAGCAGCTGAGGACTCTGATATGCAGCTGCATCCAAGTTGAGATATCACCACTGAAACATTTTTTTCACCCAGGTACAAAGGAAGATAAATTCTTCCAGAGCCACAACCAAGTCTCAAAAGGATCATACATCAGAGTAGTAAAATATCAAACTTGGGATTAATAGCTCTGAATATTTTTTAATGTCCTTTCAAACTGCCTTTGTCCTCCTCTAACTTCAGAAGCCAGCCCTTCAACCACAAGACAAAACCAAGACAAAACAGGAGACATTACTTCATTGTCACAGCTGCCTGACTCTGCTCAGCAGATTGGCATCTCCTTGGTCTTTACCGAAGCAGCTCAGGAAACAGGAAAGCCACGCTTGAACAGGAGGTGTCATCATGAAACTGCCACTTGTGTCCTGTATAGAAAGGAGACTGGAGAACAGAGGTTTAGCAAGAGAAGTTAGCTGTTCAAAAAAGTTCCACACAACATGGTTACCCACGTGGAAAGGTGACTTGGAGAGTATTCCCAGGTTCTGAGCAAAGAGGTTGCTTGTTTACATGTTAGGGTCAGGTCTGCACATGGTGGGATCTAATGCAAGAGACAGGACAAGAACGACCACATAGATGGGATCCTGCCAGACCCATATCTACTCTGCAAAAGAACTGTAGAAGAAAGCCTCCTTCGACACTTAAGTGAAGGAAAGGCTGGAATAGAATAGATGACAACAGAACAGACTATTTCAGTTTGAACTGATCTACCACAGTCATCCAGTCCAACTGTCCTTTTGGGCTGACTAGAAGTTAAAGCATGTTGTCCAAAAGCATTTTAAACATGCTTGGGGCATCGACCACCTCTCTTGGAAGCCTCAAGCCATTTCCACGTGTCCTACGACTGGATTTCAGGAAGAAGGGTTCAGCACCTCCCTCTTCCCTTCCCCTCCCCAGGGAGCTGTAGAGAGCCATGAGGTCGCTCCATAGCCTACATCTCTCTAAACCCGGCAAGCCCAAAGTTCTCAGCGCTGCTCACACGACATGCCAGCCCTTCCACCAAGCTTGTTACGCTCTGGACGCATTCCAGGACGTCCCTCACACCACAGTCTGCCACTGGAGGGAGATGCTGCGCCACGGATGCTCCTCGAGCAGCTTCCTGGAGCGGGATGCAAATCCCATCTCTGCCACCCTCCTTGGCAAAGGAGAGACTTACATACTTTGCTGCACGGGTGTAACAAGGAAAAAAACCCTCACTTTGGTTTAGTTTTAGTGATTTAATAACATTAAAACCAGCATTCTTTATACTCAATCTAAAACTCTGTTCTTTTGAAACACTTACATTGATTTTCTTTCTAAACATCCATAATATTAAAAGCACTGGGGGGTTTGGAGCTAACAGCCTTTGAAAAATATTCTCCTGTACGGCACCCAAAAATATGTGGGTGCTAACAGCTAGGGAAAGACCTCCTCCTCCTCCGGCCTGCTGGATGGAGCTGGGGCAGGAGTGAAATCTGCTCTGGCAAAGCCCCCTGGTAGAATGACACTAACACAACTGGCAAAGGGAAACATGAAGAAAACATATTCTAAGCAACTGGAAATAAAATGTAAGTTCAGGAGAGAAAAATGAAGATGGGGCAAAAAACAGTGTTCCTCCTCTTGCTTCCATGGAGCTATTCAACACTACAGCATGGTTATCTTCCAGCTTCAGAACACCTCAGAAATGTCCCTGTGCTCTTCTGCAGAGCTGGCCTATGAGAAAAGCAGGCAATTAAACCTGCTGTCCTTGTGAGGAAGGCAATTGCAGCAACAATACGCGTGCTAGGTTACAGAGGCAGTAGGCAGCAGAGCGAGACTCCTTTGCACTGTCTTTCTGCTTTAAGTGCCGCAAGACTGGAGACAGAGGACAAGGCAGTTGCATGTTCTGACTGACACAGAAAGTTGGGTTTCATTGGCTGTAGCTTCCAGGCAGGCTGTCACAGTTGAAAGCAAATTAGATCAGCTGGGCATCAAGCGATACCTCCCATCAGTTTTCACCGCCCACTGCTGCCAGCTTGACACTTTCACGCTGCATGTGCCAACTGCCTTACAAAGCCAGCTGCAACATCTACTGGAAGGACATGAACAACAACCGCAGGTGGGGAGAGGAGGTGGGGTATTGGCTCAGGGTTGGGGTGTGGAGACCTCTGCCTGCCTTAGTCCAGGCAGAAGACAGGATTCTCCAAGAAGACTGCAAGCTTGCTGGCCACCAGATCCAGGTCACTGGTGTTGGCATATTTGAGCAGATTGGTGTTCTTGAGAAAGTAATGCTTGAGGAAGCGCTGGCTTACACACTTGTGCAGCTTCTGTACCAGCCTTAGAAAGGCTTCGGGGAAGCAGCGCCAATCCTTGGTGCGTGGGTATTTTTCACACGTCCAGAATAGCACTGTCTGCAAGAAGCAGATGGGAGAGAAGATGTGTTAGAGGTTCTGTCGAGGGCTCACAGAGCTTACTAAGGCAGTTTTAGTGCTGGTAAATGGCTGACAGCCTTGGAAATCAGAGAGACTTGTGCTGCTATATATCTCTGTGTTAACATTTCTGAAACAGAGGGAGCACAACTAAAGCCTCTTCTCGGGACCAGGCAGAGGAACTCTGATGTTCCTAGTTAGGATCTCTCCCCAGAGAAGTCCTGCTAACTGAGCCAGAAGCCCAAAGAAAATGATCTTGCTAAAATAATCTTAGCCTGTTTACCATCTTCCAGCAGGAGCCTCTGTAGAAATGCCAGGCATTTTAGGCAGTAAAAAATGGCCTACATAATAGGTATAGAAGCCAGTAGGTGCAAGGAGGGAGAAAAGCCTAATGAGATTAACGTAATTATTTGTTATCTTCAGCTGTATTTGTGCTGAAGATACACACAAATCTGCATCCTAAACAGGCTGAGAGTCCAAGCAGATCTTGCAGGTGCAAGGCTTGCTCTCTGGTCAAGTGCTGCCTCTTTTTTCTGATATGTGATATTTACAGCATGTCTTATGTTCTAGTCCCCCAAGTTTATTTTATGCAATTTCACATTTGAGAAATACATAGTTTAAAAAACAAAATGCTTATGATTATTGCTCTTATAGTATTATTTTTACATTGCTCATGTTGCATTCTTTCAGACTTTCCTATGACTGAGAAGAATTTCTTGATGTACTTACACTACTGTACCAAAAAAGCTATACTGACTGCCTTGTTAAACTCAAATCACTTTTTGAAGCGCAAAGTCACCTATCCTGGGTTCAATAATTCTGCTATGTCCCTTGACTGTCCTCTGAATCCCAATTTTATTTTGCAGATTCAGCAACCCAAAAAGAAACCCACAGATGGTGATAGAAGTGGTCAGACTACAGCCTTCAACTCTTCCATTTCTGCAGAGGTAGAATTTCATCTTTAGTTGTATTGCTGACAAATTTCTTACCAGACAGTTTTTCAAATGTGAACACTTTTTTTTTGTTCACAGCTACAATAACCACAAAGTCTTTTTTTTTAACATCACCAGGGAACAAAGACACAGTGAGGAATTCAAGCTATAACTCATTGAGAGCTTCTCATTGAAGACTTGCAGAGCAGTTACCTTTTGTCACACTAAAACTACTTCAACAAAATCCATGGGCAGCAGTTTCAATGAAGTTTCTGGAGGCAAGGAAAACAGTGCTGCTTTTCCAGTCATGTGCCAAACAAGTAATTTATCCCCAGTATTTATGGAACAGCCCCGAACTGCCAGTGTCTACCAGCAGCATAGAGTTGGCTTTCAAAATGTACATAGATCTTTTCGAATTTCCACATCTTGAACTTCATTCCTATGGAGCTAAGCATAGTGAGTGCTCTTACTTGGTCTTCTAAGGCTTTCACAGCTTGTGGGGGAAGGGTCTCCTCTGTCACAGAGGGTCTTTTTCATATGGAGTCTTGTTTAATCCTAATTGTTGGATACCTATGTCAAGGGAAACCTGAGAATGTGAGAAAACCTAACACTAAGCCTCTGCTCAACTGGTGGTTTATCCACTGACTGTTTCTCTCATATTATCTTTTTTCTGTTTAACGTATGTAATTTTGAAAAATTCATTCTCTGTAGTAAACCAATCCTCTCTTGCAGTGAAAGCCTGAAGTACAGTTACAGTAAAGAGCTGAAGAGCTTCTCAATAGCTTTTTATTTTGATCGAGAGTCCATGCAACAGCACTTCCTGCACATCTGCTTCTTCAACCAGAGGTAAAAAAAAGTTACTGATGGCTAAATGGTTTTCCACTTTCTCTCACCTGTGATGGTTTTCCACCACATTTTTCTTACAGGCACTGAGAACTTTTGCATTCTGCTAAGCTATAATCAGCCTCATCATCTCTTTTTTGACTTCTGACTTAGAGACTATTACAGCATTTGATGGTCACAAGCTTTTTCTTTAGGAGAAATCTTGGCATTGCATTTAGTTTTGGATACCAAAAGATCAGTAACTACTGGGGAAACCTGGTGGCTTAAGGCTTCAAGGTGGGAAAAGTACAGCTACTCTCTGGCAATTTCAGGAGGATGGAGTCCCAGAAAACAGGATTGCCCTACAGTCTGATAAATAGTGCTGCCCATGGTCCATTGGTATCTGCAGGTGTCAGATGTGGGGACATAGTCGTAGCAGAGTCTTCCGTCTCTTCTTCACAAATCTTTTTTGAAAGCATCTTGAACCCTGAAGTAGGTGCAGGGAGGATGTTATCACCACTTTACCTCTTTCTTCCCTTCCTACCCCAGGTGAAACCCCACCAGAACTGCAGTTTGCACATAAGTCATTAATAATGCTCACCTAAGACAGTTTTGTTTGGTGCACATCCACAGATAGATGGATATAGATGGCTGGGATAGTCAAGAAGCAGGAGGTAAGTATGCAATTACAGGCATAATACAATGCCTATGTGAAGTCAAAACAGAGCTGGGGGGTTCAATTCTAACATTATTAATGTTACTGCAATCATAATATTCCTACAGGTTTTAGTTTCCTGTTGAAGTATATTGACTGAACTTATGGCCACTGTAAAGCAATGAAAAGGTACTGCAGTTTTGACAGTTACCTTAGACAGGTGCTACAGCAATTTACACCACAATTTTTTGACATTACTGGATGGAAGACACTGCAACAGCTATGGCAACTGTATGTTGGTATTACAGTGATGCCTACCTGGAGGTGATAAGCTGTGATGACAGGCTTATTTCCAGCACACCAAACATCTTCCTTCATCTGCCTCATGACCCTGAAGCACTTCATGCGACAACCACCATCTTCATCAAGTCCTTCCATGAGTATGTGCTCAGCACGGGAGAAGCACAGCTGCCAGTGATAATTGGAGCGGGCCAAAAGGTCAAAACCCAGCGACTGTGAACAAAGGGAGGACTGTGACAGCAGATCAGAAGCAAACTTCTCTTAGCAATGCAGAGAGATGTTACGAAAAGGATGTGTGACACCTTTTAAAGCATATTCTAAACAGGGTTAGTAGAGGCAGCAAACAAGTCATGCTCCTATCCTAATTCTCAGTCAAACAAACACACATTTTGTATTGCTTCCTCATGTGCTGGTATCAGTTACTGCCAAGACATCTTGCTCTAGAACCATTAGTACAGTACCAGCAGTGCCACTAAAGCAGAGGTGCAGCTCTCAGGCACTTTGCTGTGGAACAGCAGGTTGTGCATGAGAGGGGAGCAGGACTGGACGGTGGAATGGGACCTGCAGGAACATGGAACCTAGGGTGGGCTAGAGTGCCAGAATCCAGCCATGGCTGTTGTAGGGAAAGACGGGATTAGGCTGGAGGAAAAACTGAAAGGCTTTCAGTTGCTGAAGGCAAAACTGCAAGGGTTGCAGTTGCTGAAGGCTTACATTAAGCAGAGCACAACAGCAAAAATGATGCATGTCAGTACCAGCAGAGCTCTGTGCAAGAGACTCATGCAATAGTTAACTCAGGTTTTCTTCTATAGAAATCACCACCGTAAGAGAGGGGGGAAATCCAAGTCAAATCTGAGAGAATGTTCTGAAATGCTTCTCTAGAGAATACATCTTCCAACTGTCTTCTCTAGAGAATACGTCTACCTGCTGTTGCCTGCTGTCACCATGCAATTCTTCCTTTGAGAAACCACTGTCAGGCACTTCAGAGGTAAATTCCAGCACAGAGTTAATAGTTATACACAGTTTACCTTTATGCACCGCACTTTTTCCTGAGAAGGCCAACGCTTAAGGCAGCGAGGCCATCGGGCTTTCTCAGGCCAGCAAGTTGGAATCTCCACAGCAGGAACCAGCTCCACCTCAACCTGGGATTCTGATGTCTCCACAGCCACCCGGACCACTGAGCTGAAGCTCTCCAGCACTGTCACTTTACCTGGGAAAGAACAACAAGAGAAGATAATATATGAAAAGGTCCTTTTCCACAAGCCAAGCAAGAGGCTGTCCATGACCTTGAAGTTCTATTGGTCTGTCCTAACATTTCCTCTTCAATGCCATAAGCAGAATATAAGAAAAACTTAAATATATCTAAATCTATTCTGAGGAACATGAATAGGAAGATGAAAAAAACCCCTAAGTTGTCAATTTTTCACTCAATTACCATGCTTTTTTTTTCCTTTGTGGGTGGTCTTAAATCCTAGGATCAGTTTCTTAAAAATACAGCTAGATGGCTGGTGCAAGCTAACATTCCTAATGGTACAGTACAAGGGGATTACTGCAGATTAGAGAGGACCAGATGAATGCTTTGTATCTAAAGATGTTCTTACTCCTTCAGAGAGCCTGAGATCAGACTCTTGCCAGATCACACTTATCACTGCCAGTTATTCGGAATGTTTTGTGAAGTGTCTGTAAGTTTTGTTTCTGGAGATGCACTTTCACAGAATTTATGGACTGTTGTGCAGAGCAGTCATACAAACAGGCTAACTGATAGATTCCCTGGAGTGTGGAGTGTCAAAAAGAATTAGTTCTGAGGTGATTTGGAGGAAAGAAATTTCCTCAGTGTGAAAGAAGAGTGGCTCATCTCCAGGAGTGCAGAAGGAAACTGCAACTAATGGACTTTGTGAGGTGTTTCCTATTGGTCCAGCTGTGTTCAAGGAAGAAGTTTCTGTCCTCAGCTTTCCCAGTCACTCTGGCAAGATCACTGTCCCTTCAGCTCTGCCATCTGAGCCAATTGCATCATCATGCACTAACCCACTGAAGTAGAAGACTGAGCAGAAGAATTTAAGCAGTTTACATAGTAGTGCGTTAGCCACTCATTTTGATTGGCATGGGCTAAGGAGCAATTCCACAGGGAGCCCACACATAAACTTGAGGGGACAGCGCTGAACATTGAGGATGGCAACCTCTTCTGCCCTCCCAAAGGAAATATCTGCCTACCCCTAATTCAGCATCTCCTCCAGAAAGCACAGGGTGAATTACCTTGCAAATAGTAGAGTCCAACCCAACCAGAACTTCATAACCCTCAGTAAAATCTGCATATTATTTCCCTGGTGAGCCAAGCTTGGCATCAAAACAGGAACCATACTGCTCCCAAGCTTTCAACAAGGATCCCTAGCAGCTGAAAAGTGTTAGAGCAACTGCTGTGTCAGCATGTAAATATGTTCATGGCATTTCCAAAAGCATTGCAATAGTGATACATATTTTTGCACCAATGGAAAGTAAGACATCTCAAAAACTGTTTTTGCTGGTGCTTAAAGAATTAAAAAACAGGAAAGAAATGAAATCAGAGGAGTTTTTCTGTAACTTTAGCCGTACTGTGTGATGAAGGAAGTTCATTCTTCACAGAAACAAACAAAAATGGTAATTGCTTCTCCTGAGTTCATCTTAGCTCCTCTCCTCCCAGGGAGCCTTACCAAATAAAAAAAAAAATCATCAGATTTATCCATCTAAACATCACTCTGTGGGTTCCTTGGAGTACTTCTCCTGGCTCAACAAGTTAATGTACTGCTGCTAGACACAATGGCAGGTTTTTACTTTGACACAGTAGCTTTCAGGTAAGTAAAGCTTTAGGGGGAAGCCCATTCCAACTGGTCTTTTCTGTGAGCCTCAATGGTGAAATATCATTCCCATCCACCTTTTCATTTCTATTATAACAAGTATTTCTTGAAAAAATGCCATTATCTAGCTGAGGTTGACTTTAACAATTTCTTACAATGCAAAGTGTAATCAGACAGTGGAAATGGCTCCTATTGCTCTGAAATACAGAAGACCCATATTAGGCCACTGATGAATAAATTCATGTCTCAGTATCTTAATGTGAAAAGATGGACTTAGATTTTTTAGCTTGAACCAAGCCAAACTGTCAGTAGCTGAATTCTGTAACATGGTTCTAGGATGCTAAGAATTAAGCACAAGAATTACTGTTCCGGCAGCATCTTGATACAGATGTTGCAGCTGTGAAGGCATGTTCCATGCACCACTGATCATGTTATGTCAGTGAACAGCACTTTCAGTGTAAATAGCCACAAGAAATAAACAGGCACTTTGGATTGCTCACAGAGGGATCAGCTCCACTGCTGAAAGCAAACTTCCTGAGTCCACTTCCAGAACAGGACTGGAGTAGCCTGGACACCAGGGAAAAGAGCACTTGTCTAACATACTTTGTCTAAGTAGAAGCCCGTTCTACTTAGTTCCCAGCACCTCATGCTGGAAAATAATGGGCAGCTAAGGTTTCCTCAGAGAATTATCTGCCCTATAAATCTACTCAAGCACATTCTCAGACTTAGGCACCTTCCCTGTATCAAATTTTCCTATACTACTTTCCTTGATAGTCTAAATATATTGCAGGTGCTGTAGTAGAAAAAGACTTTTTTTCCCAAACAAACTCCTAAATGTTCTAAAAATCTGGGCTGCCCTTGTGAGGGTGATGTTTCTGGAGACCCTACCCAAATTCCTAAGAAAGGAGTAACACTTGGGGTATGAACAGCCCAAGAACTATTTAATTCTGTCTTCAATGCAGGTCTACATGTATCACTGCAATTGCCTAAAGGCTTCCTGATTTTGGAAGGGTTTACCATTTCTTGGCTTCTGATCACATGGGCCAACAAACACTTGGGGGGTGTGTGTGATGGTTTCCCTTACACCTGTCCCCACTAAACTCACTGGAGAGGTTACAGGAGATAATCGACTTCTCCACCAGCTCCCGGAAGACGATAAGGACTTTGGCTGGAACCAGATCACCTTCGATGTTCACATCCTCTTCATGCCACTGCTGAAGGCTTTTTGAGAACTGCTCCACTTCTAGCCATTGGTGCAATTCCTCAGGGTCTCGCACGGAGGAGAGGAGCTTGGCTCCATTCACAGTGTAATAACGCCAGTGCCGTACCTGGCACTCCCTGTACCCAGTCAAGCCACGCAGAGGGACTGTGATGAGGAACTGGCTGGGTGCTAAGACCTGGGAGAGTTCAGAGAGATTGAGAGAGGAGACAAGGGCAGATCCATGAGCCTGAAGTAAGGGAAAGAGGGTTAAGGAAGTAAGAGGCAAAACAGAGGGCTTTGGAGAGAAGGAAAAGCCGTGGTTCGATGGGATTAATTGAACACAGCCAGGACTTTTCAATACCTGTCTCTGAGGGTTACTTTCAGGGTCCATAGATTAAAAGGAAATTGTTTTAGAAGGAGTCTGATGTGACAATCTTTAGTAGACAAGAGCTCACTGATTCATATGCCACCACACCTGCCATGGTTTCCCCTGTTTTTTGTTATGTCTAGCCTGCAATTGCATGAGATACAATAACTAGCAGCTTCCAAGGAGCAGGAAAGCATCAGAGACTATGTTTTGAGATACAGCAAAGGGAAACAAAATAGTGCAAATTATTACCTCAGAATTGCTACTTGAGATAAGCCTAGAGTTCAATACTAATAATACTTAAGGCAAGAAGCGCACCTTTCTGATTTCTGTCAAAGTCAACTATGGACATAAAATAAGACTATGGCCCATTAATTTTACAAGTGTTTCACTCTATATGACTGTCCTTTAAAGACACACGAACATCAGGCGAGTGACATGCCTGAGCCTACAGAGGTAGTGGCATTTTCAGAAAAAATCCCAGGTCTTGGCCAGTTGTACTTTATGGAACTGCATCTCCTGCTGAGCACAGGACAGAAATAGTGCAAGGATAAAGGCAGCAACCGATGGACAAGGAACTGTCAAAAAGGCTTATTTTTAAGCCAACTAATTTGCCTCACTTTGGGAATTACCATTTTCCAATAAAACCAGTGCTGAGCCAATATTTGCAAAAAAAAGCATAAGGTGACATAAATACCTTGAAACTTCACACTGGCCCAGGGCATAGCCAGATATCTCAAAACGCTAGTTTGGAAGCATCTGGCAGTTGTGACTCCATAAAGCGTATCCAAATTCTTTTCAAATTTTACTGTGTTGGCTCAGGAACTTTTCAAGTCCACTTGCTACCAAGCCTAACTTACATTGGCATAAATAAGGTGAAGCTGCTACATGAGCAGGATGTGAAGTGACAGCCATTGCTGCAACATGGGTATACCCAAGGTGAACTCAACATGGTTGTCACTCTCCTGTAATAACCCAAAACACTCTGGTAGCCTTCCTGGTAGCTCAGCTGATTTGAAATATTACTTCAGAGGTGCCAGGTACTTCAGGGCACTAACAGGCTTTAATGGCCCCAAGTAGCCTTTCTGTGACTTCTACCCACACCATCAGTCCATGGGTCTGGGACCCGCGTTTCAGGTGAGCCCTGGGCTATATCATAGGAGTGCTGGTCTGCAACCATGTGACAGCTATGCTTGTGCCTGGCCACAGATCTTGTCCTATCTGCAGACTGCCTTCCCAACCTGGCCTCAGACTTACCTGGCCACTCTGGACTTTTCTGGCCATCAATAGACTGTATCTGACCGTGGTTACTACTGCTGGGGATGATGCTGATGCCGGTGAGTGCTCCTGGCTTGACTTCAGACCTGCCTTATCAGCTGACTTGCCTGATGAGCCAGACTGTTGGCCTCCCTAGGTCTGCCTCACCTGAGGACCACAGGGCAGGAGCTGCCTTGTTATGCTCACCTCCCCTCTCCCACAGGGAGAAGCTGGTCTTCTCTGCTCTGTGGTAAGAGTTTTGAAATACAGATGGCCAGCAGGAAGCATAGAAGTGGCAAAGGAAACACCAGAAAGCTGGTCTTTTGTCAAATATAAATCATAAAGGTAGGATATTGGAGGGATGACATTTCAGATCAAGCAGACCTGCACATGTCAGATCTGGTGGGGCTGAGAAATCCTGTGAGCAGCTCAGAAACAGAGTGCTAGGCTCCATAAGGAAAAAATACAATGGCTGTCATGCAGTTACTGCTCGTCTCACTGCCTCAGCCACATTTGCAAATAAACAACCATTCCTTCCCATACCAAGATGCTGTGTTGTATGTGCTGCCATCCAACAGACTGCAAAGGGAAAAGCTGCAGGTGTTTTGTGAGTGCCTGCAAATGCACATCACAAGGGTCCTCCACCTGGCGTTTACCAGGAAACAACAGAAGACACAAGGCTGGGGATGGGACTGTAAAGCTGAGCAGCTGGTGTCCTCTTGGCCTAAACAAATCCCAGTCCCACACCTATACTGTCACACAATGGTCTTATGCACTATATGAAGGCCACGGACCCCAGCAAGTCACGGGCTTGATTGAGACCCTCACATTCTGGGGTGTGCAAATTACCGCCAACTGTGCTGTATTAAAAACTGTCTGAAGTTTGCTGGGCAAATTCATTCTTGCAGTCCTGGCCAGGACATTCCAGGAAGGAAGAAGCATTAGGTTAAAAGGAAAATAATTATGTTTTGAGGAAAAAAAAGGCAGAGATGATGAAATAGTTGTGGGAGGATCAGTGAAGGCGAAGTTGTCTGGAGAAGAGGGTTGGTGAGGAGGAAGCAGGCACATGGACTGTCAGGCACCAGGTGGCAGGAAGGCTTTGTACCTGGATGGATGGGTGGAATGGGCGCTTCCTCCGAAGCATAGCTGACCACTTGGCCAGTAAAGCTGGCTGATCCTGAGAGAAGCAGAAAGGAAAACAAGTACACAAGAAGAATAGAGAGAAAGCATGTGCCAGGTCATTCATTTACAAAGAAAAGCTGCAAGCTTCCTTGGAGCCCATGTTTCAAAGGAAAACCCCCTGTGCCCTCTCTGTGATTCCAGAGTTAATCACTCAGCAATGCCATTGGGCAGTGTTGTACAGAGTGATTAGTCTGGACCCTAACATGTTCATAATGCCTTACTGAAGCCTCCACAGCTTTTGCATCAGCTTTGCACAGTTGGCAGCTGCAAAATAATAAGCCACAACTGAAACAAACACTTAAAATAACCTGTTTTGTCCATCTGAATTTTAATTCAAGTTTTTTATTAAAGATTGACTTTTTGTTGTGTGGGTTACAGAAAAACATTGAATATCTAAAGACTTTACTTATCTATTCTCCACTCAGACATGCACCACATTAAATTGATTCCTTTTAACCAGAAGCTGAAAATTCTGAAAAGTCACTGTAAATTTAACTGACAGAAAAAAAAGCTGTTGCAAAATTAAGCACAGAATAATGAATACATTGATTTTCCCCTGACACAAGTCTCCTCTAGGTTGAGTTATGTCAGCAACAATATTAAGATTTCCAATTTTTGAAAGCAGGCAGCCCAAACCAAAATAATTTCTCATTAACTCATGCTTTGCTGCCCCAAACATATAGGACAAAGTTAGTCAGGCCCTGCTGGCATTACTTTCACAGGTTTATAACACTGGGTTCAGTTAAGTATGAGCAACAAATCTGTCACTTTTTAAGAAAATATATTTTGGGGATTTCTTCCAAGCAGAAATTTTTCAGATCAGCCTACTGTAACACCAAATTACTTCTCAGAATAGATTGCCTTGGTGGTTTTGTTCTGCTTTATTTTCCAGAACAATCATTTTCCTCTGACCCTGGTCCTCTCAGACCTCATTAACTAAGCAGGTTTGTTCCAGCACAAGAGGTGGTTGGCAGACTCTGGCACTAAGGAACACATGAACCAGGATGTGGCACTGTTTTACATCACTGTGGTCATACCTATTGACAAGGCCACATGCCCTGGGATACACAAAATTCCAGAAAAGCTCTAAGTCTGAATGTCTTTGTTCCCAGAGCAATAGCCACATTTCAGACTGGGTGATTATATTTTGCCTGCACCTCCATACCCTTCCAGCAGCCTGTTACATACAGACTTCTTCCCCTTTACTCCTAGAGAGCTGCAAAAGTTGCCTCATGCTTTTACATGTTTGCTGTGTTTTGATCTGTAACTGTCTGCATTTTAGTATAAGGGTTGACACAGCTAGAGTATGTAAACTAGTTCAGATGAAAAAGATCATTTTCATCTGAAGTTGCCATTGCTGTGATTGTTTCTTATATCTTTACACTAGTTACTCTTAAGTAGCCACAGGAAATAAGCAAAATAACCAGTCTTCTTCTGTCACATTATTATTTTCATATTTGAAGGTCTAAAATAGGGAGGCATTTTAATAAGCATATTTCTTCCCAGTAAAGAAGAAATTCCAAACCATGACAAACCCCCCCCAATTTTCCTGAAGGAGCTTTCTAATGTTCATAGCAGAAGGACTTGATTTTTCTTTTTTTTTTTTAGAAAGTTGACAGGTTTTCCACCTGTGAAAAATATGAGTCATAGCTCATGAAGACATGAGCATTTTTTCTTATGTTACTGCTGTACAAGTTTTTCTTTCTGTCTCCCAGAGAACTTTGCCTTCTGCTTGCAGATTGACAGCTCTGGCAATAGATGCTCTCTGTAAACACAGCAGCTGTAAAAAAGAGGCTCTTCCTGATTTACCCATCCCTCTCCAATGCTCCTCTAGTTGTAAGATGTCCATGAACAAGTCCCTATAACCCAGTCACTAGAACTCCCACAGCGAGGTGTCAGCACATTGTCTGTGGAGTTTTGGATGAGGTACTTGCCCATACAAACACACAATGGAAAAATCACTCACTGGTTGCCTACAGCCTGCCAGAACATACATCAGAGCTCTTGTTCATACCTTAATGTTCTCATTGTGAATGCCAGAGTTGGAGATAGCCTGAAATCGTGTGGCCTTATAGCTGATTTCTGTGGTCAGCTGCTGGATGATTTTCTGCACCTCCTCCACTGCTTTGGAAACCAGGTGATGTCGCCGTTCCACCTGTCAGTTCCAGGAAAGACACTTCATGTCACAGGTAACTGCAGTGTTTGTCTCCAGTGGGAAACAGTCAACCAGCTTAAAGCATCCTGAAACATTTGTGTCTCTGCTGCACTGGGAATAAAACTTACTGTTCACTGTGTGTTGCAACTGATTTACCATGAGACAGAGCTCGTAAACATCACAGGGCCAATATTCAAGACTACTAAGCATTAATTGATATTTCCATGCCAATACCATTGGATAGAAGGAAAAGGGTTCATTACATGGATAAATTTATTATCAACTAGCTGCAGTCTCACTGTTTATCCATTTGATGCAGAATAACTGGTTATTCCTGTGCATATACTAGCCATTCTCAGAGCCAGGATATATTTTGTTCCAAGAGCTGAAAAGACTTCAAGAGTTACAGATACTCTGTGCAGTAGTCCGTTGTCAGGTGTATGTGGCATCATTTCAATGCCTACATTATATGTTGAAAATATCCATACTCTCTTCATTGCTGAAGTACAGATGAGAGTCTACTCCCAGATGGTGAGAAAGCATCTTTCCAAAGCTACTCCCACTGGGGATGAGGTGTTTGTGTGACTTGATGGATAGTTCTTCAATTCAAGCAGTAGTAGCATAATTATTTCTTGAAAATTATTTCAGTGGTAGGTCTGAGTCTTGGAAGGACTGAGATGAGAGATGGACAACTCAGAACCTTAGCCTTCATATATGACTAAAAATGAATGGAGCACAAGGGGATAGTCACGATCTGAACAAGGAGAGTCACAGGAGGAACATGGAGGAACCATGTTAGCAAAGGACATTTGAAATTTCTCAAATATTCTCATACATTTACCAAAGTGAGGAGATTCTGCTAATGAAGTTTATGGTCAAAGATGTCACTGTCCACAGCAGGGAGATGGCACTAGATGATGTTTAAAGATCCCTTCCAACCCAAACCAGTCTCTGACTGTTCTAAAACTTCTGTGCCCTGCTTTCTCAGCATCTTTAGCACGTAAACAGCACTCTCTTCCCTTTTAGAAAATCCTGTTGATAAGCACTTCAATGAAAGTCCTTTGGGACATCTTCATGTCAAATGTTGAACTATTAGACAGAAACACTCCCCAGGCTCTGGAAGGGAACAAATAGGTTCACTTGTTCACAATAAGGGACCATTCAATGGACTAAAATGGGCCAGTGCCTGCCTAAGATCAATTAACCAATGAATTGCAATTAACTAACAGTGAAGTTGAAGATGAACAGAATTTGAATACCTTCCCCCCATAGCCAAAGTTAACAGTACTTTTACTAAGCATGAATAGCTTTTGGAAGTGGGAACTACATCAGACAGCAGTATCATATTCCCTTTAATAGGCTCTCATCTACCCTTGACATCCTGTTTCTTTGCTATGTGAACACCATGTAGTCCTTTATGTTTATATGAAATCCTTTAATTTTCCTACTAATTCACTCTCCTCCTTGTTCCAATTCATCCTTGTCCTCTAAGACCAATATTAGGTAGGTTACATGTACTTTTTCTTTTTTAATTTATACTGAAAAATTGTAGTCCATGTTCATTTTCTCCTCCTCATCTCAGCTTTCATTTGTGGCACTTCTCCATCTGTAGCTATAGCTATTTTCTCCACCTTATTTTTGTTCATCCAGAACAACTCCTTAGAACAATCCAATAAGCTTGTCTTGCTCAACAAGATACGTAATGGTTTCTCCAACAAGCAAATGGTGAGTGGTAAATTGTCCACCTCTAAGAGCTTTCAGACAAAAAGGCAGACTTTTTCCATTGAAAATATAAAATCTCTTCATGGGTCAGCTCAAATGGAGACCTGGAGTACCTCTGTATGCATTGCTCATGCTATGTTCTACAGGACACCAGCTAGAAACCCTCTCTGCCCCCTCCAGTATCCTGGGACAATCCATCCAATCCAGCTGGCCACATTTAATTCTGCCTTCATCACCTACTGGCCTTGCTACAGCACTTGTCATAAACTCTTTATAAGAGTGTGGACTCTCAAAAAACCTACCAAGGGAAGAACCACTAAACATCTCTTCCTACCTGTACTCCTCATCACTGGAGTAGGGATAAAAGAACAAGGGGCATGTGACAGAGGGTACTCACTGTTCCTAACCATAATTAGCTCCCTAATCAAGCTGTTGGAAAATGTAACCTTCCTACAGAAGCAAGGGCATAAAAATCAGAAGAAAGAACATAAGTGAGTGAATGCAGCTTCTGAAGAGTCAAGGCATTTATCTCAGATGCCTTTAGCACCAGCACAGACATGCTGGGAGAAGAGCCAGCATAAGGTCTTTGCTTCTACCACCTACTGGCATTCCCCTTACCAGGTCTTAACTTGGGCAATCATGCCAAAGCAAATGCAAAGAACTATAACAACAAAGTCAATTAAGGACTTATTAAGGAGGAGCAAAGCAGGTCTGGAATTTATTAGAAAATATTAATATCATTTGGGTTTTCTCTTATTTTCCCAGTCACATCCTCTCCATGTGCATTTGAGTTTTTCCTTTGCTAAGTGGCTTAAGGAAGGAATCTCTGGTATTACAGAGATTCATTGCACCAGGTGGTTGACCTGTTTTCAAAACCGGGCATTTGACAAGCTGAACTGGGACTGCCTGCAGGTTAGGCAGCCTCACTTGGACAGGAGACTCAGACAGAAACTAGGAATCCATCAGAGCTGGAGGGCTGCTAGAAAACAGACTTTCGGTAGAACCTGAAATATTGGCAACTATGAGCCTCTCTTAACTATGCTCTGCTTCTGTTCCCTGTACTTATAGCTGTCATATGAGCATCTTCCTGTGAACGGCTTCCCTCTGTTCCCTCCTTTGTAGCTCTGCTTTTTCAGTCTTCAGAGAAGTGTTCGCTATTGTAGCTCACTGAACAGATTCTGATGGAATGATTTGTCTGTGCACAGCACTGCGTGGCTGAAAAATTAGTTCACTTGTCACCAAAACATTTCCATAGAGAAAACAAACATTTTTTACCAGCCCCTTCATTGTACTAGAACATGTAATCCTTTCTGGAATGTAAAGCCATGCATTTTCCCATTTTTAAATTATTTTTCATTTTGGCATCTTGCATTTTGTTGGAGAAAGCAGACCATAAAATAGCATCTAGCTAAGTACTATGATAAAACACGTCTGCTTTAAAAAATGTTACGGCTCACTTAGAGCTACTTTTATTAAACAGCATTGTTTTGCAGATGATCTTAATCTGTTTTACTTTATTTCATAATGGGGAAGAAAAATTGAGTGCTGAAGTGTCTCATAAAAGAGAAAATGTGGTTCCAATCTGCATGTGCTAATGAGACATGTTATTTTAATCATGGTATATAGGAAAGTATCCTTAGCTGAGGTGACAGACTGATGAGTGAATTCTAACAGTATTTGTCTGTCTCTCTAGTTCCTACATGAATCTTTCTTAGGGGCAACGCCTGGTGTGGTTTCGGTTCAGTTTCTGTCAAGCCAAGACCACAAGACAGGAAGAGGGCAAGGACCTTTCTTTAGATTTAAATGCTGGCAATTACAGCTATAGTCTCACATCTGCAATTCCAGACCAGGAGCAAAAATTCAGGACATCTGAAGAGGACAAGCTCCTTGAAAAATTAGGCTACCAGCTGAGATCCCTGATAACATACTGCAACAGGAAACTAGAAATCTCATTAGAAATACAGTTCTCATGAAACTTCACCCAGTCTTGTCTCAGAAATGAAGACAGCAGGCGAGCAAGTAACTGTCAAGTTTGGCACCCTTCAGAATCAACACCTAGTGTGGGAGACAGAAAATCTGGACAGATAAAAGCCTTACCTTGCTCTGGATGTAGTTTTCTACATCTTCATCTGTGAATGGTTTCATGGCAAGATGGTCTTCACTGCTCTTTAAAGTGTGAATTCACTCTTCATTCGTTCGCCTGCCTCTGGAAGTAGAGAACAGTCTGAGCAAGCTGCTCAGAGCCTTCTTGCCCTGTGAAGCTCAGGTCACCTAATTCCTCTGTGGATAAATGAGAGAGAAGTAAGGAAGTATGCCTATTTTTAATTATTTTTTTTCTGATCTGAGTTAGAATGGTGACTTCCAGTTGCTTTGGAAAACTAGCTCCAAATATTATTTTCTAAGTTCAGTTATTATTTTTTATCTTATTACTTTTAAATGGTGGGGTTTGCATGCAGGGACACACAAAAATATCCCAGCCACTGCTCTGCCTCAGGGCAGGTCTGGAAGTGCTTTTCAGATTGCAGTGCAGACTCAGTACACTCGTGCACAGCATTATGGCTCTGTGTGTCACTGGTACATCCCTGCCTCACTAGCTCTGCACTAAACCATTTCTTAAATGCTCTCAGTTATCCCTTGTTGACTTCAATCCACCCACTTTTCATCTGAAACTGCATGGGTATTTTTACAGTGAGATCATTCGTTCAGGTTGCTGTCTGCAGCTCCTGCTCTCCTCTCCTCCCCTCTCCTTATATCTCCTCTCTCTCTGGCTGTATTGACAGTAAATATCATGCAGCCTGTCCCCTCCTGTAGTTTGCTTCGTTTTCTTTACAGTAAACAGACAGAAAGCTGCCTCCCCTTTTCTGCCAGCAGTTCAGCTAACAACCTCATATGGATAGTTCAGAGGGAAAAACAATTGATCAGGCCTTATTGATCCAGTGAGGCTTGGTGGCTTTTAGAAAGAAGGGCACATCAGCACATGGAAGGGAGTGACAGAGTATAGAGATGTGATCCCATGCTGCTAAGGGTCCCTTATTAAGGTGCACTCCACTTTTGAGTAAAATCATTATTTTCCCCTGGAAACTGAACTTTGACATCCCTTGACTGATTTATTACCTCTGCAGCAGCTGGCAAAACGCAGCACTGGGTGCTGCCTCAGGACAGGCACTGTTTTTGTTGATTATCCTTCATGATGTTCCTCACTAACAGTCAAATACTGAGGACATTAATGGAGTACTAATACCTGCAGAACATCTGCTTCTCCAGAACCTACATAGCCAACCATTCTCTGTGCCTGCCAGGCATCTGCCTTTGTCTTTTTGCTAAGGGACTTGAGGGCTCTTCACAAAGACATGTAGGCATTTACTTCCCAAACCAGCTTCCATGAGAGTTGGGCACTGAACCAACACCACAGCCTTGCTCACTTCAAGACTTACTGGGCATCCCTTACCTGAGGCACTAAAGGTGTATGTGAGTTCTGCTAGGGAAGCCAGACAAAAAGCAGGGTCTGAAGGAAGGCAGGTGGAACAATGGGTTCTGGGAAGGACTTGTAGGGGCAGGTTGGATGAGATTACATCCAAGCAGAGTGTGTGAGGGAGAATTAGCCTTTTCAATGGTCAGATTCCAATAAAAGTGTGCCCCTTTCTGCACTCCCTTAGACAGCCAGCTGCACATAGAACAGACAACCTCCTTAACACTCCCAATACCATGCATTACTTTAATACCCAGAACCTCAGGCATGTATAACAAAGCAAGAAGAGATTTAGGGTTTCTCTTTCTTGCACCTATATCTCCTTGTGACAGCTGTCCACAGTCAAGGGTGCTACCAGAGAGATGAAGTAGTTTTGGTAATTTGCCTTTTATACAATAACATGCCCTATGTTTATAATCCTTTTCTATTGGGGAAGCACTTCTCCAAGAGAGTCTGGATGTCCCCAGTTTTATCTCCTCATACTGAGGGAAGGTGGCAAAGTCTTGGTCAAGGACTGTGTTTTTGTTTTAAGTTCAAGTCCAACTTTATGCTGAAGTCCACTGAGCTGGGCAACAGTTCCTGTCTCCTCCTGTAATCTGAAAAGAATAAATAACTTCTCGTCATCACTGTGGAGATGCAAGGGGAGATGGGAGAGAAAAAAGCAACAAGAAACCCAATGCCAAATGTAACATCAAACACAGCCTTTCCTTAATTCTGAAAACTCCTTGCTCCAGCTGAAAGAATTTCCTGCTTCATAATGTCCTTGGACTTCAATGAATCCAAAAAAAGAAATAAAGAAGGAGAAAAACATTTACAAGAAGTGGATCCACAAGATAGCAAATGGATAACTTGCAGCAAGTGTCTGTGGAAATCCACACATCATTTTCACCCTATTATTATAATCCATCCATTATTTCCATTCCGTAAGTAGAACATATGCTACTTAAAGGACTGGAAGAGTGCTATTTGGCTGATAGAAAATATACAACTGATAAAGGCCCTTACACTACCAGCAAACTACAGGTTGGAGTGCTATGGGAGACAGCAGCAAGTCCTGACCTCACGGAGGAAAACAGACACACAAGAACTCACATTTATTACTTGAGGACCAAGCAGCAAAGAACACAGCAGAAAAGTAAAGGCAGATGGCCATGTGTGAGAACGGAATATTACTGTGGGAAAAACCTGTATCAGAAGGAGAGAGTACAGGAAGAGTGCAGAAATAGGAGTATCTGCATAAATGAAAGAGGATGTAGTCACAAAGCAGGAAGAATCCAGGCTTCTCCAGTGAGATTTGCTGAGCTGATGCAGTGTTATTGCAGAGAAACCTTTATCAGATTGGTCCTTCTTGGGAAAGATCTATCAAGACAGTGTCTGCATAGGAAAGTAAGACAAAAATGGAGAAAACGTGAGAAGGACCCAGATCCATAGGCTGATAAGCACAATCTCCTAAGGAAAACTTTTCCTCGAAGCCTAGAATAACTTAATTCCTCAGGTGCACCAGCAAGAAGGAGTGAAGAAACACTATTCCTTGTTCCTCGCTCTTTGAGAAGCACAGAAGGAAAGAAGGAAGGTTGTCAGGAGAATGGAGCCAGACTCTTCTCGGTGATGCCAAGCAATAGGACAAGAGGCAATGGTCAGAAACTGATGCCCAGGAAGATCTACCTGAATATAAGGAAGAACTTCTTTACTGTGCAGGTGACCACCACTGGAACAGATTGATCAGAGAGTCTGTGCAGTCTCCCTCACTGAAGATATTCAGGAACCATCTGGATGCAAACCCGTGCCATGTGATCTAGGATGATGCCTGAGTAGGGAGGTTGGACCAGGTGATTCATTGTGGTCCCTTCCAGCCTTACCCATTCTGTGATTCTGTGAAAAGCTCAAAACAGCTTCATGGAGATACAAAATACCCCCGCTGAAGCCAAGCAATGTTTTCATTATATGAGGATGAAAACAAAAAAGGTCTCTTCAGTTCTAGTTAGCTCACAGTCTATCAGATATCATGAACATGAGCCCTGTCAAGAGCTTTTGACCTTTGTTAATTTGGCAAACTACCCAAGTCTATTTGTTTCTGTGGAGATTCCCATCCACACTCAGAATGGCTACCTTTCTGACACCTCTGAATCCCTTTCTTTTATCTTGATTATCTTGAAAGAGACTTAAATCCCCATTGTGGTCTGGGCATATTTCTGAGAGACAGTTTCTTCTTTTTGCTGAAGCATCATAACCTTCCTTCCTTCTTTGGTGTTCCTCAGGAAGTTATCAGCATCACTTCCACAGACCCCCAGATTCTGCTTGATGAGCATCCATTGATTTATCCAGCTTCTCTGAAGCATTTTCAAGCCACACTTCAATACTCTGGTATTTTCAAGTCTGCATAAGATCATCTGAAATGATTCAGCATTATTACATCCCCCCATTTATACTATTTCAGTTCCGACTTCATAGTACCTTGCAATGGAATTCAGATTGTGGCTAATTTCCTTTGTACTTCCAGCTTCATTTACTTATCAGTATTCTCCCAGGAGGATTTAGAGATTTCCTAGCATCTGCAAAAACACTCAGTCTATGATACATCATTTTCATTCATGCTGTTGGCAATATCCAGAACTGAATATGACTGCGGATCTGTGAAACCCAAGTAAAAGTATTCTGTGAATATATGCCTTGAATGGTATCAGATTGGCTCTTGTATCTTCTGAAGCTGCCAATTACTGTCTCTTTCCGTGCTTGCTTGGCTTTCCTTTCTCCACTCTTCAGTTTCACAGATATGACAAATACATTTAAAACCTATAATCAAAAGTAATCTGAACTGTGAACTGCACAATAAAAAAATCACCAGCATCTTGAAAATTAGAGCAGTAGTATTAACTGCATAGAGAATTCTAATATTGTGCCTTTTTCTGTTTGGCAACTATTTAGAAAAACTATTCATATGGAACAGTGAGCATATATTAAAAAGCCTCTACTGAATCACACAAATGAGTCAGTCCAATGTACCTCTTGTGACTCACAGATGATCTGCAGTGGCAACAAATAAGCCCTGTTGAAGATGCTGCCTTCCACATGAAATACAACTCTGAATTTGTAGATGCTAATGATGACCCATCTCTTCTTGCTCTAATTACCAGAGGCATTAAGTCTGTTGCATTAGATGAAGCATGTACTTGGGTCAAGACAGACTACCCAACCAAATGATCCCAACAGATTTAATAATCTCTGACAGTTCTCTTGCCTTCTTAAACTGTTGTCCCATTTCTCCCTATTAGTGGATTAAGTGACTGTAGAAAATGAGTAATTGTAGCTTGAATCCCCTATAACATTTATGCCATGGCAGTCATTAGTACTGTTCAGAGTTGCCATTCAGAGGATACTGGCATAACATAACCAGGCTTTTTGGGGGCAGAAGTTCTGGGAATTCATTTGCGGTTTTTTTTTTTTTCATTTTGTCTTTTAACAAGTTGATATGGGCAAAGGGGATACTTCAATGACAAAAGCCTGGGTTGGACTAAAGGGAAAAGAAAGTGCTGCTAATTCACTGTGACAGCATCAGAATCACATATGGGTGCCAAATTGAAATGCTTCTCCACTCATTCCCTCCTCTTACCAATCAATACTTGGCAGGCTCAAAAATGCTCTGAATGCCTATGCTGCTTGTTCTCACTGCCTCACGTTCTCACATTAGCCTTGGGCCTGCTTGATATGAAGTGCAAGTTAAAGGTTTGTGTACTTTCCATACTAAGCACAGCACTGCATCAGGTCTGGTGGTTTATAAAGCCTGATATCTTTTTTCTGTTCATGGCCATACAGGACACGTCATAAAAAGGCAGATGCTTTTGCTAGAACTTAGTTCTCTTAACTTGGGAAGAGATCTGAAACCCAGAATTATTTACAACCTGGATGTTTTCAGGCTGCAGTGTAGCATTTCCAAAGAAAATGATTGTTCCAGGATCACTGGCTAAGGATGCGGGAAGTCCTGAAAAATGCTGAGATTATAATGCTGCTACCCACCACTGACCAGCCACAACTATGAAATTCGTAAGAATCCAATTGGGTTTGCAGCAGTTTTTTAAGCAGCAAGCCACTGGGAAGCAAACATAAATAATGTAGCAGTGCTTCTATTATTGCCAAGATTACTGGGACCCAGTGCGGTGACATGTTCAGGGACTGGAAATTTCCAAGTTCAAAATGGTCAGCTCAGAGGACGACAGGAGAGCCAGGAAGCTGGGAGCCCTGGCTGCATCAGCTTTGAGGCTTCCAGGATGGTTTACTGAGATGTTGGGCTGGAAAATTCGTGTTTTGAATTCTAAATCCAAGTACTGTCCTCTGAAAGTTCACTGAAATAGTACAAGTTCAGTGCATCACAATTTAAACATGAAATATTCTACTAGACCACTTCCAAGCATTTGCAAAGGGTATTTTTCCTCTCTCTGTTTTATCCATTACTAAACTACAACTACTGTTCTATTGTTTCTATCAGGAAAAACTACCTGTGGCCAGCATTAAAAAACTACCTGTGGCCAGCATTAACAAAAACAGGCACCTTCCAGCACTTCTATTTATAAGCCTAGGTAAATAGCCTGCATGCCAAATAGGAAATAGTCAATACCAAAGGAGCTCTCACTGATTTAAACACATGGTTAGAAAAATGGCATCTGGAAAAAACATGTTGGCACTTTTAGTACTGGAATTCTTTTCAGGTGAGAAAAAGCTGCCAAATTTTTGATCTCAGCATAGGTTTGCTGATTATTTTCAGCAGGCAAGAAAAGGATTTTAAATCTAGAGGTACAGTAACTCTGGGACAGACAGACCACATCCAAGATTTACAAAAGCCAACGCAGCAAGAAGCATGCTTGCAATGATGAGGGGTTGAATCAGACTGGATCACAGAATTTCCAGGAGCTGGTATTTTTTTCCAAGACTGCCCTCCAGAGCACACTGTTAGCTTGTATTATTTTCACACTTTGCTCTTATGCCCATATTGACCCGATTCAGAACTTATTGCTGGAGTCTATGACAGTTTGAAGCAAATTGAATAAATAACCAATGTTAAGTGAGAATAGTCACTCCAATACAAACTCACTGGGGAGAAAAAAGACTCAGACTGGCATCGCTGTTTATGTGCTTCATCCAGTCACTGAATAATAACAAAATGTACAAGAGTTCACTGGAGCCAGAGCTAGAAACTAGGTCTCATACATCACAGGCCAATGACAGCTATGTATCCACAAGATCTATTGCTTTTTTGTGATGAAAATACAATTATTGCAGTACAAACAGGTCAGCTTCAGCAAGTAAACTGAGAAGGGTCTCCAGGCTCAAAAAAGCCTGGTCCTCAGGAGCTGTTTCAGAGTGCTAGGGGGAATATTTGTGTGGGAGGAGAGTGACATTAAAAAAATCCAAACCACCCAAACAAAAACAAACAAAAGAAAAAAAAAAAGAAAAAATCCCCCCCAACCAACCAAAAAAAGCACAAAAACCCCTCAACAATCCCCCAGAGTGAAGAGAGCTCAACAACCACATTCTGTAAATCATGAACCACATTAAAGCAGATGTGGTTTTGTATGATCTTGGTTAGCACTATGGCCAATCTACTATGTAAAAGCTGTCTTATCAAACTCCTCAGCTTGTGTCATCCTATACACAAAGGTCAAAGATATCAAAGAACCAAATAATAGGTGATCCCTAGCATACGTCACTGTGCTGTGCTCTGGGCCTAACATGGCATTGTGGAGAGGATGGAAAGGAGGAGGTGAAAGGCCCAGACAACTGCATGCTTTGTATGGGAAGAAAGGACAGGAGGAGAGAGCCATTTGGACTCTAAAATGCATAGGCCCTGAGGGAAACCATTGCCATGGGGGAACAATTACTACACAGACAAGAATAAGAGCACCTGCAAAAGTGAAAAAAAAGATGCTTTTTATTAGAAGTATGATATATGTGTCAAAAGCAGAACAGGAGATTCTGCAAACTATTGAGAATAAGCCTTGTCTGAGAAAGAATCCCAACATAGGCTTCAGACTTGCATAGCTACACACTCCAACTTCAGTCACTGGAAAATGGGCTAACAGCCTCCAGTCTAACCTATTTCTTACAAATATATGTGATATTCTTTTAGTTTGAAACTTCTGAAAATTTGTCATTCTCACGAGCAGGCAGCAGGAAAGAGGAATACAACTTCATTATTCAAGCAAATGTTTCCTCCTCTATCTCAGACCATAAAACTATACAGCTTCAAGCTAATCCCCATAATCAGCTGCCCAGCCCATTCCACTTTATTGGCTGTTTTGTGCAGTCAAAGCCAAATTGCCAAAGGGAGAGGGTCAATCATTTGTTCTGCATCTGCTCCAGGCAGTGACAGAACACAGGATAGATATTTAGGGCTAGAACTAGTTAAATGCAGATTCAGGGCACTGAAAATAGGACTGGGGGAGGAGAAACAATCCTGGAATAAAACCACTGGGAATATGCAGAACAAGTTGCTTGGGCAGGCTAGTGCATGGAGGAGCAAGCCATCTCTCTGCTCCTTGGGCTTTTACGGATGGAGGGAAATTGAAGCTCAGGCAGATGTGTTTCAAATGGAAAATGAGGTAAATAACACAACTGTCTGGTAAGAGAGGAGCAGTTTGGGTCAGGAGGGAAGAGCAGCATTCATAGGAGGACAGGATCGTCAGTCCAGTTCCAGCTATCAGGGACACCAAAGATTCATCTGAGTGCACTTCTACTCTATGAACTGCTCTCTAACAAACCAAAGACTAGCTGAGAAAATGATCAAATGGCCACAGCTGTAATTCGAAATTTTTGATAAGCTAATGGACCCCAAATTCAAACAACCCAATATATCTGAGAAAAGACCACTGTGCAAGCACTGCTTTCTCCTGCCCTTTTTCTATACTCTTGCTGAAAGCCACACTCTCCCAAATGCCCACTCTCTCTGCATACCATGCAAGGATCAAAGCATTTCAAATTAATCTTTTAGGAATTTTCAGTTTATCTATTCTTTTTTTATGCACCCTGCCCAGCATCACCATTATAAAACAGTTCCCATCCCCTCCTGTACTACCACTTCATGCTCTTTTAAAATGTCCCTCTGCAGCTCTCTTGCAGCCAGCCCCCTTAGGTAGTGGAAGGTGCTATAAAGTCTTCCTGTAGCCTTCCCTTCCCCAGGATGAACAGCCCCAACTCTCTCAGCCTTTAGTGACAAATTCTTTCTCCAACCACAGGTATTCACCCTGCCTCTGTGTAACCAAGAAGATGCAAGGTGATAATGCTGGAAAGGGTGGAGTTGAGTCTCTCTCAGAAGCAAGGTAGCTTTATTTAAATCTGATCCTGGTGCATGAACAACTGAGTAATTTTGCCCCATAGCTGCTTGGTAGGCAATGCTCACTGCTGCCATCTGAACACCAGCACTGCCTGTTATCAGCAAAGGACAAGCGTGTTTCTCCAAATGTCCCTGTTTTCAAGGGATGGCACCTTTGTTCCACACCTCTCATTTGATGACTTCCAGAGGTCTCAACTATTGACAGTGTGAAAAATTACCTACAGCAGAAGCATCAGAACAAAGAAAATGTTAAAATTACACTGAAAAAACCAAGAATCTCACAGCCGTATGAAACATTCTCTTTTCTATACATAATTCTTTCATTCTTGGTCTCTCACTCTGTTTTTTCTTATCTTGGCCCAACAAAGAGTACAACGCAATGGCCTGGTAGTCAAACAGGCTCCAGTCACAGCAAGATACAGCCAGTTCTCAAAGCACAGGCAAACAAAGCTGTATTTAAGAGCAGCCCAAGCTAACAGAGAGGTGCGTCAATGTAAATCATGCTGCCTTACCCAGTGGCTGCTCACAGAAACACTCCTCGTGTAGACGACAACTAACAAAGTGTTTCAAGCCAGTAGTTTCCTGCAGTATGTAGCTGAAATATATTAGGGAGGAGGGAACAACAAACTTGAATGGCTAGGGATGAAATTATGCTGAGCACATAACTAGATATATCTGAAAAAATGGGCCTTCAACCATCACTTCCATGGTGAAACAGTGAAATGGAAAACTAAGGTAAAAATCTGTCTCAAGTACCAGAAGGAGAGTGAGGCTCATAAGAACTGCAAATAACAAGAACAAAAGATGGCCTTTGTCTGGTAACTTTAGATCAAGGGATGAATAAAACAAGTGATTTTGGAAGCTGGTGCATAGTTCATACATTCTAATGGCTAATTCTAGAAAAGCTGCTGATGAAAATACTTGGAGCTGAAAAGACTTCCAAATACCTTGTGCTCTGTGAGTTTCCAGAAGGCATATGACATATCAATCAGAAAAGATCCATAAGTTGGTTCCATTTTTCTTTTGCATCAAGCAATGCAAGAACCAAGGATGACTCTTGTATTGGTCAGTGCCTAGAAAGCATAATCAGGGAGTCTGGCTAGACTATTGTTCTTATCTCCATGTTGAGGAAGAGTAAAATGCAACATAACACAAGGTCTACCCATCATGTAGACCATCTGTCTTCTTCAGCAAGTACACTTCAAAATACTGACAGATAAAATGCTTTGTCTCTGGCTATTCAAGGAGAATTTTTTAAATTATCTTTTTTTTTTAAGAATATACAGAAGTATGAAATACCTGGTACCCAGCAGTTTAAAACAAGAGCACAGATCCTTATTTCCCAGTCACTTTTCTGAGATTCAGACAACATTTTCTTTGCCACTGGACAGGAGACAGGAAATGCAGTCAAGCTATTTATCACCTCATTTCCAGGTAATGAAGACAAATGTTCAGATTCTGCCATTCCCTGACAAGATGTTTTGGCAGAAGCACTCAGGACAGAGACTGTGGCCTTGTGTATTTGCATCCCACTTTAGAGAAGGGGTGCCAACCAGTTAAGTGCCAGCTAGTGCTCATGGGAGCTCCCCCAGTACATGTTATAACACCACCACAGACATTGTGCTATGCTAAACCCCCCAAAGTGTTTCCAGTCTTTCAACATCAATCAGCACAACTGCAGCCAGTAGTAAATTGATTCTCACATTCCACTGGTGCCGGTTTTTGTTAGAAATGATTTGTGATAGATATGGTGGAATATATTGATTAGTACTGACAGTCCCAGTTTCCCAGGCGCTTTGCAGCACTGCCATTCCAAAATGACCTGCTTTCCACCTTGTCAATTTTCTTCAGCAGAGCCCATTATAAATATCTATTCTACTCTGAAAGCTTCATCCCCCTCCAGAAAACAAAACAAAAGGGTCAGGCAAGTAAAAAAATCAGTACAATAAAATAGGTTTGTGGTGTTGCAAAAGAACTTGTTTTTATTGAGAGATTTTTGTGTCAGGGCAAGGAAAGGCACAAAAGTTACAAAGACATCAGATGAACTGTATGAATCGGAGGCAGTATAAGAGCTGTTACAAATCACCTAAAAGTTGGCTTAATAACATAGGTTAGCCTCTGGAAAATTCTTAAAAGAAAAAACATATTTCAAATTATCAAAATAATTCAGAAATTAAGAGTGAATGTGAAGACCACCAACATTAACTTTTGACTAAATTCACACCTGGGCTTACCACCATCACCCTCTCTTAATAGACAGAGATCACTAACATAATTATTTAAAAACTCATTTACATATTATTACTTAAAAACTTGATATTTACCATTCGTACCTCCAGTGAAGTACAATTCATACAGGTAAAGGCAATATGCATAGGAAATACATTAAGAAAACAGAATAGGTAAGTGCAATTATTCTAAATATTTCAACATTTGATATGGCCCCTCACCTATGGCAAAGAACATCTTAAAAAGATGGATCCAACAGCTGTTCACAGAACATATGAATATACCACCATAAAGGTCTACTGTGGAAAAGCTTATACTATCTTGAGTTGTGACTTCTCAGATGAAGTATTCTACAAACAGATATTTCAGCAGTACAACTCTCAGTTAACAACAGCACACTAATACAGTTAAAGAAGAGAAAAATACTTCTAAAATGTATCAGTTCTCATTTTAACACGGAAAGGCTCATAACACTCAGTATTCAAGTAATCCAAATTAAATATTTAACAATACATATACCAACTATATACAACTTCATTTTTGACTGAATATATTCCCACCCCCTATTTCCAATTTCCTGTTATTCAGCTCTTACCTGACAAGGCCATTCAACTGTTAGCTCAAATTACACGGGCATGAGGAAACAATGCAAAGTCTACAGGATACAGAGACTACACAAAGATTTGTTTTTGTGATGATGAAAGGTGGAGCAGCAACAAAGTAGTTTACCCCTTCGGCTGCTCCTCTGGTCAAGTGGAGGTCTAAGTTCTGTCTTCTGAAATCAGGAAGGATGTAAATGTAAACAGACATAGAATTTGGCTATAAATGTCTGATTACGTCCTTAGGAGTTTCACTTACTTGACCTAAGACAGCAATGCAGAAAGGGAATACAATACCAGCTACCACTCACAACCTGTCAGCCCAGACTAAGGACTTGATTTACAAAAAACCCCAACCCTGTAAAGTCGTGTACTGAGCATAAGTGTCAGGGCTGCAGCAGTGAGGATGCCTTGGGAGGGAAGAGGCCAGGGACTGCCCTGTGCTGATCCCAGCCAGCTCAGCAACAGGCAGCACAGAAATCACAAAAGGGCTGAGGTTGGAAGGGACCTCTGGAAGTCATCTGGTCCCACCTCCCTGCTCAAGCAGAGCCACCTACTAACGCAGGATGCCTTGAACCATGCTCAGATGACTTCTGAATATCTCCATACGTGGAGACTCCACAACCTCTCCAGGCAACCTGTGCCAGTGCCTGATCTCCCTCACAGTACAAAAGTGCTTCCCTATGTTCAGATGGATCCTCCTGTGTTTCAGATACTGTCCACTGCCTCTTGGGCACAGTGAGCACTGACCCACTGCACTCCAACACTGCCAGAGGAGTTGCTGGCACTTCCACAAAAACACGTTCAAGAAAGGGCAGCAAATGATGAGAAACAGATTACAGTGCTACAGCAGGAGGAGAAAAAAAAGGGTAAGCCCATTTCAGCACAAGAGGAGCTGAAAAGAGAGATCCCAAGCAGGAGAAAAGCCAAAGGAAAATCATAGTCTGGGCAGAGGCTGAGAGTAGACTCAGAAGGAGCTACAGCTCTGAAGGGACTGTGTTTGGTGATGAAATACAGACAGAGCAGTTGAATAACAAAGAGCAGTGAAAAAACAAGCACAACAGATTGTTCCCAGTCTCCGGTGCTGCCTGTTGCCTTGCTGAAGGAACTGAGCAAGACATGCAGTCATGGAATTGGAGACTACCGTGGGGTAGGGGGTGGCATGGGGAGCGAGCAGGAAGAGCAGTGTTTGGAAAAAAAGCAGCAGTGTTTTCCTTAATTGTTTTGTTTTTCTTTCAATAACAAAGCACTAGCTAAAATCTCAATTGGCAATAAACTGATTAAAACACCCCAACTCAAAACTTATTGCCCCTGAAAACTGTTCTCAACTGACATTAGTATAAAATTAAGGGCTTTCTGACCCTTCTAAAGGCAAAGAGTATACTCAGGAAAAGCCATGTTCTAGCTGTGTAATTATTCTGCTCCTTCAAAATTTTAAGTATTTTAACTAAATTTAAAAAGTCTTCAAGAAACACTTTAAAGATCAGGATAATTTGAGCACTTTAAGTCATGGATTCCCAAATAAATAAAAAGGAAGTATTTTGTAGTTTTCTAAAAATCAATTAAATAAAAAGTGATAAAAAAGCTCAACAAAAAGAGGTAGCTTAAACAAATCAAAGTACCATTAGATTCAGGAAGTAAAGGTAATGCAATAAAAGTATCCATATGAAAAATATACTTCCGATTTCTACATTACTTACTCAAATTTTAACAAGAACAAAATAAAATTTTGTTTGGCTTTTTGAAGAGTGAAAAGGATCAAATACTAGAAGCATACTTGAAATGGCAGCATCCACAACTCCTCCATCACAAATCACCCAGAAGCTGTTTCCTAGATAACAATTTTCGTCAGTGCCTGCAACACTGTTTTTCTTTTCTACAAACTAACATTAGAAATGCCTGTCTCCCAATCAGGTTTCCATAATTTAAAAGCATTTTGTTTGAAAACAGATGTGCCAGATACCTCTCATGGGACATTTTAAAGTAAATATAACCTTCAGTATTGGCAAAGGTTTTCTTAACTGCCATACTTTTTGCCATAAAAAGTAGGTATAAAATGAGCACCTCAGATGTGTTGGTGGGAAGCAGTAATGTGCATGCTAAAGATCAATTCCCTCTACAAACCTTTAGTAAATGAGGGTGGGCCAAGTATTTAAACATACTCCATCCTACAATCTTGCTGCATATGACAGGACCCCAACACTCCATGGTTCCACTTCATTCTGCATAAACACTGGAGAATGGTTTAAAAGGTTTAAAAGAAATAATCTGGGGGCAGTCAGCTCTGGCTGCACAAAGCTTTATCCACCTGCCTTTTTACTGACAAACATGCAGCCATGATAGAGCTGACTTGCAGTAAATTCAGTTTTAATAGGGATTTAAACAGACTGTGCATTTTATAAAAATCTGCTAGATCTTACGAAGCTCCAGGCAAGTTGTTATCAACAATGCTAATTTGTAATGTTGATGACTGACCTAACAAGTTCCACTCAGCCTTAGAGTAAACTTTTGACATTTGCAACTGAGAAATAAACAGGCTCTGCAGCTTCCTCTGAAATGGCTACATGGTATAAATTCTGCATGTTCTACAAACCTACACTTTAATCCTTCATTCAGTTTCTTTGGTTTCCCAGAAACAAAGCTACTTAAGTAAACTGAGCAATGAAAGCCAAGCAAACAAAGGTAACTCTCTGTCCACCATAGTTTCAGAGATGCTTGTAAATACCAGTTTTGGCAGGCTGCATGAAAGAATTCTAAATGAAAGCAGCTAGAACTAGTTTTGAACTACTGCTTTCCAGCAAAAACCATCTCTGGCACTTATATAAGCCAATTCTATGATGCTACTTTACACATAGTCCCATAAAATGTCGACTGAGGAAATTAAAGATGATTTTTATAAAACAGGCACTTCAAATCAGAACAAAAAAAATCTATTACCCATTAGGCAATACAGGAACTTTTTCCAGAATGACAGGAACAGCAAGCAGTACCAAAATTCAGATGAGAAAGTTCAGTAAATTCAGACTGTCAGGGTGAAAGTTCTACCCAGCTCTATTAGACTTAATAACAGTAGCACCCAGAAAATCTGAAGGCTACAACAGACCAAACAAGGCATTAAAAATACATAGCATGTAAAAATTATGTATAAATTTGCTCACCCTCCAATTCTACATTGAGATCTGCCACAGAAGTTTTCTTATATAGGTGTCTTTCTTTCACATAACAAATCTTGTAATAAGATACAACCAGTGAGACTCAAAATACAGTTATACCCTAAGTCTCCTGTTTGGTAAACAACTGAATATAGACATTTCTGACACAGGCATTGTGTCAGGCCAGGCTAACTTCCACCATCAAATGACAGCACTGCTCTTGGGCTTTTCTGACATGTTTACTGCAAAGGCTCACAGTTTCATGCACAGACTCAGCTGTGTCAAAGAGCCTGATCAAAGAAGCCCTAACAGGGTAGGCAAAGGGATACACAGCACACCAGACTTCAGCCAGAACAAAACAATATTAACCAAATCTGCATTTCGTGGTTATGCTCGAGTTTTAGCTCAAATGTTTCCATTAACACACTCCAGGAAAAGTTCGTTTGTTCCTTACTTTCCCCTTTTCCTCAGAACAACAAAAAGAATCTCTTGCAAAATGCATTTATGTACTTAGGTGAAATAGGCTGGAAAATGTGTGACTCACCTGCATTCCCTTTGGTTCTGCAAATTATATTCTACTAACCTCAGTACATCCACAGTCTGGAGACCCTGGCATGGATTGCACAGTGAGCAGAGGAGCATGTGGCTGCAATCCTTAAAGCCTTGATTGTAACAGGTGGAAACAAGCTACAATGTGGTCTATGTTAATTATCTATCTCTGGAGAGGTGTAAGCATGTTCTTCACTCAGCATCTTGACCTGAACACAGACTCGCCTGTGGCCCTCCTTTAACACAAACCTTCTATGTTTCTGGTGCGTCAGGGAGTCTCTGAATGGCACTTTCCCAATCCCTAAATAGAGAGCACTAGCTTTCTTCTCAGGGAAGCTTAAAAAAATAAACTTCTCACTTATGTTTTGTATTCTCTTCAGTCTATCAAAAGCAGTAAAAAGTAGTGAAATCCTTTTAGAAGGCTGAAGTATCACTTCACAAGTTGTGTGACAAAACATCATCAAATAATTCTAATATTCCTGTCTCTCTAAAGAGAAGCTGGCAAATTAAGCAATGACCAGTTACACAGCATTCACCAAAAGAGACCTTTCCAAATTTTAATTATTTTGGTGCCATGCCATTTCATAGAAAAATTGAGTCCAAAAGAAAACTGAGGCAGGCCACATTTTATATGGATCCAAAATAAATGTTTCATCACTAAAGATGCAGTGCTGAACAAAGCTCACATTAAAAAGCAAACTATGAAACTGGTATCCCGAATAGGACATCCTGGAACCAATGCTATCTCTCAAAGCAGATGCTTCAAGTCAAGACAAGCAGCAAGAAGGGTATTTCTACCCAACAGCTGCTAACTTGCATTTTCACCTACCTTTGCCCTAAAGTACTTCTGTTGAATCCTCTATTTTTTTCCACTCTTTTCATCTAATTCTCCATGCTGTCATAACCTGTCACTCTCCTTCCCTCTCAGCTGTATTCACATATCACTTTTGAGGTCTCCAGATAGCAGAATCCCAAACATACCTCACCTATGATCTCATTAATCAATACCATGGGAAAGCCTCCCCCCCCCTCTAGCATAAACCCACCAAGTAAGCTGGATGAAAAAAAAAAAGGACAGCCAAAGGAGTGCAGGGATGAAATTCCTTCTTGGGAATAGGCATCTTAACGTCTGCACAACACACAAAAAAATTAACAGTTCCAGCTGCTTAATATACAAAGCTAATCTAGCAAAAAACACTGGATACTTCACTCAACTGTAACAAGGACATCAGGTCTCAAGACGTTCAGCATTACGACAGATAATAAACTGATATATCCAGTGCTGTATCATCCTCTGCTTTCCAGTAGCTCCGCAGGGCAAACTTACTGCTCAGACACAGAGATTCATTAATTGTGCCTACTCAGAGTGCTTACACAACTTCAAAGACACCTACTGGATCTGAACTTCAGAACACAAATAGGGAGAGCAAAGCCTGACACTACATTGCTGAGCTCCTCCTGCAGGAATTCTCTCCTATAAACCTTCCGAATATAACTGACCAGGGAAAGTAACAATACAGAATTCCTGTGGTTGACAGAAAAAGAGTTAAAATTCCTTCTGAAAAATTCCCTTTAAAATTTGAAAGGTGCAAACATGGGGGCAGATTTAAGGTTAAAAAAAGAGCAGCAATATCTATAGAAAACAATTACTAATTTTGTCTTCACTCTTGTTTTTACAGTTTTACACAGTTATACTGATGATACAAAAGTGCATGAGTGATGAGGTAAATTTAACTGCAAGTTGAAGACTGTCACAAAATCCAGCTCAGATCCTGCAAAGAGCATCCTACTGTTGGTAATGAAAATTATGCTGAGGTGTCTTGTGGCATTACCAGGGCTGCCAGCAGTGGGTAAGGACAGTAAAACTATAGAGGGAGCAAGGCTACAAGTTCCTGTCTGCCTCTTGGATGACTTTCTCCACCTAATACCTGAAGAGTAAAACTAACTAACTAACTCTTGGGTTTTGGCAGCATGTTAATGCTGCTGGGCTTACTGCTGTTTGCTTCTAAGTAAGCAGGTTTTATTTATCATTTCCCCACATATCCATACATTAATATGTGAACACAAAATTAAAACATATTTCATTAGGTTCGGCCTTTCCAAATATTTCTTAGTACTTTATTTGAGAAAATTTCTTACATAGAAAAAGGCCAAATAAGGCAGAAAGACTACACAGCTGGGTTTAAAAGTGCCTTGCCACATCTACAACAACTATTCAACAGTCTGGGAGAAGAAAGGGAAAAAAAAAACAGAGAAGACCACAAACTAGATTTCTTCTAGTGAAGCTCATAATACAGGCAAACCCCACAACCATATTGATACACTGTCCATAGGGACTGAAGTTCCCAACTTTGCTCACAGTCAACACTTGGATCAAGTTCAGTCCAAGTGGGAATGCTGCATGTGTGCAACTGCAGTGCCTGGGCTGCCCCTCTGCACCAACCAGGGTAGCTGTTCTTTACTCAGTGTTACAGTTCCCCAAGGAACAAAGTTCAAACAGCTCGCTGCAAGCTTCAGATTCTGTTTACTTCCTTTGAGACTAAAGGAACTTCCCAGTTTAACCATGAAATATTCAGCAGTCAGCTTATGCATATTTTTAAACCCAGCTTTTTTAAGTCTAAGATCTATGAAAATGGCTAATGAGCCTAAAAATATACTTTCTGCCATTGTATGGCACTTTGCTAGGAACTCCAAGTAGGAAGAATACAAAACATTTTATGGAAACCAATCTTAACAAAGAGAAAGCCACACGTTAGATGATGATGACAACGTAATCAAGAAAATTGAATCTTTTTAAGGCCTCATTTTTGTCATTGGAACTTTTCACATATTCATTTTTCATATTTCAAGACTCCACATCCCTCTAATAAGCACCTACAGAAAGTTCAGACTAAACAGGAGAATAAAGCTGTCATCCTCAGCAAGGTCAAGCAACTACATGCTTAAGCAAACACCTGGTTAAGAAACAACATCAAGCAACCAAATGCTGTCTCAAAGAAGTCTGCCTGTTTTTTAAATTAGAATGTTATCTACACACGAGACTTTTAAATAAACACTGGCAGCTTCTTGGCAATAAAGCCCAAAATGTAACAGCAACTCATAGTTTCTCTTACCACTTCAAAGTCTCTTCCAGAAATAAAGACACAGATAGGTCTGCAAAAATTAGCTATATATTCTAACACAGCTCACACACACCATATCAGTACCTTACCTATGTCACATCCATGAAATTATATCCATCATAGAATTATTTTGCTCCACAGAGAAGTTCCTTAGGTTCAATATTTATGGTAAAGTGAGGACAAGGTAAAAGTAGGCAAAGCTATAAAGCAGTGCTGAGATGTGGGGAAAACATGGCAAAAATATGCACAAGACAGCTCAAGAAAAACCTCGGTGTATGAAAAGAAGGAAAAAAAAGGTCCATAATGGCCCTTGTGTATGCAGGCTCTTTTGTGTCCTTACTCCCAGCCTTCCATTATCACTAAGTAAATGCCCAGTGCATGACTAACCAGCTGCACCCTGTAACTCTACACAGGTGTGCAGAGAGAGAAACTTTATGTGCACAATTGCCCCTCCTCTACAGAATATGCAGAAGCCATTTCAACATAAAATTTCAGCAACTTGTTCCCACTGAAGTAGCATACAGCACATTCTATGAGCACTTCCACCCTGTGGAATAAAAGAGTGGTTGTTTTCAAGTTTATTAATTTTATACTGAATCAAAATCCATCACCTTGAAAATAAAATGCCAACATGTGCATTGATGATCTGTCCAAATCCCTCTGAACCTAGATAATTTTCTAGGCTTCAGAAATACATTATCCCATTCTTGCTGCCTCACCTGGCTTCAAATGTGGCCCGTGCACTGTCCCTCTAAACCACAAGACTTTGAATGGCTGTCTCATATGGAGATCATCAGTGGTGTAATTAGTCTGAACAGGACTCAAATGCCTCTCCTAGTCAGGAAAAACACAGGCACTTGCCCAATTAAGATTCCCTGACAAGCGATGTCCCCAGTACTTGTCATACAGCTGGACTGACTGGACAAGTAAGAAAAAGGCATAAAATGGGCCAGTGTTTCTTCTGTTCATTACTTGATCATATGAGTCTCTTCATCAGCATCATAAAACTCCTCATCTTCACTTCCACTCCCGGTACAACTGTCTTTGTCTCCAGACTAGAAACAAAAATTAAGTCATTAGTTCGAACAGAAGGCACTAAATCAAGCTCAAAATACATAAGCACAAACCATTATACCTCTATGAAATGCTGCTACAGAAAAGGTAAGAAAAGACAGGTCAAATCACTATATTAAAACTCTGTAAAAGACGTAACGTGAATTAAGATTTCTTTATGTCCTTGGTTGTTCCAGGATCTTTAAAAGAGGTAGAGTGTAGTGGATGGACTTTCTCTGCTCCCCTAGTACACTAGAGAATACACACAGGAGCTAGACTGGCTAGAATGGTTCCGAAGTGATAATGCACTTAACTTCCTTAATTTAAGTCTGAGGTCTCTATCCTGTGGAGAGCTACTGGAAACACCATGGCTCAGAAACACAGATTACTTGATTAGGTAAAAGCTTCTCCATCCAGAATTAATACCACTCCATGTGTAGAACAGACATTTTACTATGCAAGTTCAATTAAAAAGATGCCCCTGCAATACTAATGAAGAGTATTATGGAAAAGGGAAAAACCATTACCATGTCATACGTTCTGAAGGTAAAGTCCCTATTATAGGCATACCCACTCCAGCCAGAGTCCTTTTCACAATGTAATTTATATCACATACCCAAACTAAAGTCAGCTATTACAATTAGTTGACTTTTATTTGGCAAGTATAGCATTTTTCCATGGAACTGACACAAATTAATTGAGGTAAAAAGATTCTCCTGCTAGTATAAACTTTATCTAGTTTGATTATTCAGGATTTTTCCTCCAGTATGCCTGCATCCATCCTAAGACTTTTGCCTATCTAGTCATATGCTAAGAAGGGTGATAGAGAGGGTGAAAAATAGAGAATGTTCCTGACTGACAGTACCAAGCAAGCAAAATCTGTAGCTTTAGATCTGCCTTCAGAGGAGTTTTGCTACAGTAATGTGCATTAACTGCAAAAGAATTTCAGACAGTTTGAGAATTTATATCAGAAGATATAAGAGGAATAATGTAATGCTTTTTTCCAGAGTTCTAAAATTATTTGAGGAAAGTCAGGCTATCACTGGATGCTGTCCAACTTGAGTATCACATCCATGTATGTTAACAGTGACAAAATCTCCATTCTGGGCAATCACAATGCATGTTATCTTGAAAGTGATACCAAAGGACAATGGATTCCACAGGGGGAATTCAGGGGGAATTGCCAAATAAATTCTAAATCTTTCTCACAGCAGCTTCATAAGACCTCTCTACGCGCTTGTCAAATAGGGTTAACAATTAACAGCTTTCCATTTTAACAGCACTTTCTTTTTGAGCTTTAAAATAAATCCCTAATGTCTCATAGACATTCCAGATCTAACTTCACGGAAGTTACAGGATTAGTTCAGGCCTGAGCCACTGACTTTTTGATTTGGATTCAGTAATTTTAATCCATCTGGCCAAAGTGTTCCTGAAGAATGTTCTCAATTTTACTTTTTTTCCTTCTGTGGGTCCTGTTCAGGTTGGGATTTTTAAGAAGCCTACAGAAGCACAAGCAAGGAAGAGTTAAACCTGAGAAGACTGGTTGACATAAGTGAATCAGGTTGAGAGAATACTGATAGACAACAATTGTTACCTCCAAGGTCAATACTGACCTCAGCCGGGCAAAAAAGAAAATAAAAGTATGACTTCCCTCCCTCTAAGTTGTAACACCTGCACTGCTTGCTAGAGTTGCTTTTGTTGGGAAACCATCTGCACAACCCCCTGCAGCGCTACAGGCTGGGCACAGAGTGGCTGGAGAGCAGCCAGGCAGAAAGGGACCTTGGAGTACTAATTGACAGGAAGCTCAACATGAGCCAACACTGTGCCCAGGTGGCCAAGAAGGCCGATGGGATCCTGGCCTGTATCAAAAATAGCATGGCCAGCAGGACCAGGGCAGTGATCCTTCCCCTGTACTCTGCGTTGGTGAGGCCACACCTTGGGTATTGTGTTCAGTTCTGGGCCCCTCAGTTCAGAAAGGATATTGAGGTGCTGGAGCGAGTCCAGAGAAGGGCAACAAGGCTGGTGAAGGGACTGGAGCACAAGCCCTATGGGGAGAGGCTGAGAGAGCTGGGGTTGTTTAGCCTGGAGAAGAGGAGGCTCAGAGGTGACCTCATCACTGTCTAGAACTACCTGAAGGGAAGTTCTAGCCAGGTGGGGGCTGGTCTCTTCTCCCAGGCACTCAGCAATAGGACAAGGGGGCACGGGCTCAAGCTCTGCCAGGGGAAATTTAAGCTAGAGATCAGAAAAAAATTCTTTACAGAGAGAGTAATCAGGCATTGGAATGGGCTGCCCAGAGAGGTGGTGGATTCACCATCCCTAGAGATTTTTAAACGCAGATTGGACGTGGCACTGAGTGCCATGATCTAGTAAATGAACTAGAGTTGGACCAAGGGTTGGACTCGATGATCTTGGAGGTCTTTTCCAACCCAATCGATTCTATGATTCTAATTAAGATGTAATGATGATATAATTACCAAAATAATAGCTGATGTAAACATATATGATGGATTTGTGTAGTCAGCAAGAATGTGGTGCCATAACACATTATCCAGTATGGTTGAAAATGTTTATAAAATACACACATAAAGTAGCTAAGGTAAAAAATTAATTGTTACAGGGCTGCCTATTTCAAGCTTTCTTCAAGGGTGCTTCTGTCACTAAACTCTGCTGTCTTGTCAAGAATTATTACAGCTGAAATTTGTAAACAAGGCAACATGTTGAAGCCTCTGATAGGAAGAAATTGTTCTCATTCTAGAAGTACATGCTACTCAGCCTCCTGATTTCTGTGAAAATGAGTTGGACTACCTGTGAATCTGAGAGTGCTTGACAAAAAGCTAATGAAATGAAAGTTAAAGGTGTCCTCTCAGCCTAATAGGGCAACTAACATTTTTTCTTATGACTTTCACTTCAAGTCTTCTGATGACTTAATCTATTTTTGTAAATCCATCGATACTTAACATTTCAGGACCATTAAAACTTTACCCAAGTTCAAACACCCACTTCCAACTCTCCAGCTACCTCTTTCTAATGCTACTTCATTGTCAGAGCAGCCACGTTAAAAAACCTCCACACAGCTGGAAGAAACAGATGCCAAAGAGTTTAACAAAATGAAGTAAAAAGTTATATGAAAAACCAATATTCAAGGAAACCTGACTAAAAAACACCCTGCTGCCACATTTATTTATGCTTATCCCCGGGAGTTTTGTAGTTCCAATGTTTTCAACAAATCTCATTTCCCAGAGGGAAAGATCTTGGAGGTTAGCCTAATTTAACCCATTCAAAGCCTCTCTAGGACAGACCTAACAACTGGCACTGAAGAACAGTCTGGGCAGTCAGGAGCACAGGGCACTGCCTTTGAGAACAGCCCTCCACAAACAGCTTTCTCTTTTTGTTAACATCTAAGGCTTCTCAGGCTTCAGTGGCCAGCTTTGGATGAAGCATGCTGCAGAAATGCATCTCAGAGATTAGAGAGGGACAGACATCACTTTATCCCAAAGGGAAATATTGTAACCTTGTGGCCTTGAAGGGATGAACTAGCCCAGCTATGTTTCAGCCTGCTATGTTTCCGGACAACATTTCAGACGTGATGGTAAGGTTACTAAACTATCTTTCTCTATCTCCTTGGGGCCTATCCTCCACAGCAGAAGAATCACTATCCTAATCTATTTAGAGTGGCATATTCAAACTGACAGCTGAAATAAACACAACAGAAAAAGTACTAGGAAAAAAATTAATATACCTGCGAGCCATCTAGCGCTTGCAATGACATGGCTTCATCTCCCAGCCTCCAGTACGAGCACACCTGCAGGTCTGAAATAGTTTCTAGCCAAGGGCTGTTTAAGGTCTCTGGTAACAACAAGTTTAAGAGCCCAGACAACAGACCAGTTGCTCCAAACACAATGTAAGGCAGAGACCACTGTATAGATTTCTGCAAAAAACAACAAGAGTTAGGTTGAGATTGGTTCCCTGCAGTTCATACTGCATATTAAAGCACCTAACCCTTTGAGCCTGGTGGTCCATAGGACATTCCAATGTAACATTCCTTCCATCCAGGACACATTTCCTCAGCTTCCAAATGCTAATAATGTGGGATAGTGTCACAAGCCTCACAAAAGCCTTCCTTGCTCTCCTTCCATGTTACCTTCTGTGATTAAATGACTGACTATCAAATCCAACTGGCTAGAAAGGAATTGTCCTTAGTAAATCTGTGTTCACCAACCTTGATTACCTTCCTTGCCTTCACATGCTTAGAAAAAGATTCTGAGAGGTCGTCTCAACCTTTCTAAAGACTGAGTTCAAGGGGCTCAGGCTGTAACATCCTGGTTCTACTTCCTGATATTTAAGATGCATACAGCATTAGCCTTTTTCCTCCCACAGCTATCAGTGATCCTTCATTACAATAATGGTTATCACAGATGATGGACACTTGCCTCACTATCACAATCAGCTCTTCCATTAACTCTTAGGGAATCCTATCCCATGGAATGGAAAGCTTTCTGCTGTAAGTGTTCTTGAACCTATTGCTCCTCCTGCTGTTTGCTGGCCTTCTGCTTCCTCAACTGTGCTGATAGGCTGAGTGTCATGGCATCAGGCTTTGCCTATCAAGACTAAAGCATAAGTATTTCAGTTTATTTCATATCATCCACCAACAGTATGCCCAACCCATTTCACAGCAGGCTAAATATTTTCACTGAATTTTCTTTAGTTGACAGAATGCCTATTTATGCTTCTTGCGAGTTTTAGCTTCAGCTGAGCTTTGGCCTTTCTGTCATCACCTGTGACAGCCTAAGCAATGTTTATACTCCTCTTCTGATACCTGTCCCTGTTATCACATGGCTTATTACAAGCCAAACTTGTAATAACAAAAATACAGGTTATCTACAACATAACTCCAAACTGTGTACATTTGCTTTCAGACAACCAGTAAAGCATGTTCATTTTAAAAAAGGGCAAGAGTTCAGCTATTTGTTTCACCTTGTATAGGCAATAGCAATTCTAAATTGAGGAAAACAAAAGGCTGTGATCAAATGAAAGTCCAACATTTCATCTCTTATGTCAGCAATTAACTTTTCCTAGTCTTTCTCTTGTAAGACCCCCAGACAAAAGACACTGAAAATACATTTAAATACTGGAAGAAATTCCAAAATAAAACAATACCTAATTCTTTTCCCAAATCAATGTTAACTCATTATTTAAACAGAGCTATTTTCATGCAACCCCTTCAAGCATGATGATCCAAGATTTGTGTCTCAGACACAATATAATCAATGCCCCAACTGCTACATAAAAGCTGCCTATTAAATCTACCTGGGAGACAGGCACCAGTCTTGGTTTTGCCTGTTGTACCCCACAGCTTTTCACAATCTCACCTATCCAGTGTTTCATTCTGCAGATTAAAAGGCTCCCTGAGCTCACCTGCCCCTTGTGAGCTTTTTGCCTCACATATGAGACAGCAAATGACAGATAGGTAAGTTACCTCAGATAAAATCTGTCACTTGATCTCAGCAAGCAGTTGGTGTCAAAAACACTTTTACCTGCATATACATAAAACTATAAGCAGAAGAAGAGTATCATCCCCATGTTTTGTTCTTCAGAATTTTTCTCTGCCTTGATTGATTGCTGTGAAGTTTACGTTCAAAAGCCTTGCCAGTGTATCAGATGTCTGCATCATCTTCTTCATTCATACATCAAAGCCACAAACCGAAAATATACATAATAGAAGTTCAGACTAACCAAGGAAGGGACAAAAGGTGCAATTATTCCACCAACACGGGAAAACATAGAGCAGGCACCCATTCCAACATTCCTAAGAAAAAACCCAAAAAATAATTAATCTTTTGAAAAGTGCCATTGATCAAGGGAAAAAACTCACCAGTCATGACCCTGACCACATTAACTGGCAAAGAAGAGTCAAATGTAACTGAAAGCATCCTAAGAAAGGAATGAAACATGTTTTTGTGATTGAAATGAAGCAGAAGTCCCCCTTTATGTTCACAATTCTAACACAGATATACATGTAGAGAGGCCAGACTAGTATGAGTTCAGTACATGCATCTCATCTCTGTGTGAAACTCTGGCTAAATTTATTTATCCAAATCCTATTTATCAGCAGATTTACCCACCCACAAAAAACATCACAGTATAGTTTCACTGGTGGCTTATCATCATATGCACCCGTACAGTACATGCTTTTGTCTGCTCTGTCAGCACAGGCACAAGGTATTTCTTCCTCTAGTGAGTGAAACCTAACTGTTGCTTATACAAGGACCTACAAAGCATCAAGTTACTTCTACAAAGTTTACTGACCAGTCATCTTCAATGTTCCTGGTTAAGCAAGTATGATAATAGGGTTTTCTGGTTTATAAAGCCCTTGAGAAAGTTAGACATCAGTCATTAAAAGAAACATGAGCAGTACCATTGTTATCCTCATTAGTGGAAGGAGAATTGTAAGCATGCCAAGCAGACAAAGGACTATTTTACTGTTACATAAAAACACGGTTAGTCTGAAGAGAACACTGCAAATCTGAGGGAACAGGAAGTGAGACGAGCTAAGGGAAAAAATTTAACATGTAAAATTATATATAATTATCATAGGTAACTGAAAAATTCAAGTGAAAACATATAGTTAATAGAAAAAAAAAGAAACAAAGAAGTAAAAGATGGTCAGGTAGGACAACCAGAAAAATGAAGACTTAAAAATTAACTTGTGTTACCTGATCACCGTGGGATAAAGTTCTGATGTGTAAATGTAGACAATGTTAAATGCAGCACTGATTGTCAGTTTTCCCAGCAAAGACAGAGAGTGACTATTCACCACTGCAAACACTCCAGTATCTGATAGAGAAAATGTGATCCTCGTAAGGCTTTGTAGCACTCAAATATGTATCTAATCATTTCAATCACACAATAGTGTAAAATGAAAAGGAATCTAATGAAGAATCTAAAAGCTGAAATTACAACTCAGTATTTTCATAATCTACCACTAATTAAATACTAAACTAGTTCCATTAGTAACTTGAAGAGTAACAGATAATTTTTTCAAAAGTGAGTAAGTTTTGTAGTAACAAGAGTCCTATTCCTTGTCATTTCTACAGTATGATAACATTTCTAATGCTAATATTTTGGATGGAAGACACTGTAAAGGACCATACCAAGTACCACATCCAGCTTAGTTTTGCCAGAACAGCCAGTGCTTATTTCCTCATACCAGGCAAACGGCTTAGCTCAGTTGGTTAAAACTTGGTTGTAGTAACACCAAGGTCACGGGTTCAATCCCCTGTATGGGCCATTGACTTAAGAGTTGGACTCGATGATCCTTGTGGGTCCCTCCCAACTCAGAATAGTCTATGGTTCTTTAACATTTACAACCACATTAGCTAGCCCTAAACCTGATCATCTACAAAGAAGCAAATCAGAGCCCATGCCCAGCAGAGGCAGGTGCTTGCTTCTGGCCAGTGAGCCATTTCACCTCCTAAGGCACTTTGCCCTGGCTGACTTTGACACAGCTGATTTCCTGGTGTCTCGCAATTCTGTCCTTTCTTTTCAAATGTTTTATTTGAAATAATACATAAAAACTACTTGATGACTGGTACCAGTTGAACCAGAACATCTCTGAGTGTCCAGGCTCTAACATCTGGATTAATTCTGGAAACTTGAGTTGCATCCCTTTAAAAAAAAGCTCTACCTATTAGACTCATTGCCATCTAGAGCAACTTATGTGCTCTACCACAAATGTTTAATTATTTTAATCACTCTTTCAAGTATTTGAAGTATTCCCTCAACTTACGAAAGGTGTTATACGCCCACAAATCTTACAAGACAGGTGAATTTATGTATCTAGTTTGAAAAAGAAAAATTGTTCTGTAATTTTGTTTCTATAATTTTGATAAACATCTGAAAATTAATGTTAGTGTGTCTTGACAAAAAAGACATTTCATTTCATACTTCTTAAAGACTCTGTGCTTCAGAACATTATCAGAAAGCTCTCTGTACTGAAAGCTATGTGGCCACATTACTAATACCACAATGACACTAGTCTTGAACATAACAGAAGCATGAGAAAAAGTGGAAACTTGTCCCAAGATTCAATTCTTCAGATCTTTTGACAGAGGTCTTTCACTTGGACAGATACACACAAGTTGCATGGGTACTATTTACACTAATGTAGCACTCGGCTAATGGAGATACCACAAGAAACATCTCTCTTTGGGATTACATCAGAAACACGGAAAAGGAGCAACTGATGCGATCAGAAGTAAAGGGCAGAATATAAAGGCAAAAATTCAAATCCAAACCTTCTTAACAAGCTTTCCTTAAGATCTTAGGAAGGTTGATGTTTATTCTTTCTGTGAGTTAGCTTCTCCGATTTTAAAAATTGAGACTCACATGTGGTATGAGCCTAATGTACTAGCAACCATCAAATTCTTAGGCTGTAGGATGCTACCTTTATAAATTCTTATCCCATACTCCAGAAACAAAAGGAAATACTCACCTTTCTTTTTAGGAAGAAACATAACAATAAGACAAGCCAGTCCTCCCAGGAACAGAAATGCACTCAGTGTTCGCTTCCGACCAAACCTGATGTGCAAGGATAACAAAGCTTTATTCTGCATTAGGTCTGTAGTTTACAGAGCAACAAAACTTCTCAATTCACACCGAGTCTTTATTTGCAATTGGGAATTCTGAATGCCTTTCTCCAACAACACTTGCTCTCATACCATCTTTAAACAAGCTTCTACTGCATACTTAACAAAATGAGCACCAATTTTTCACACTGGCTGACAACTTCTAGGATTTTGATTTGCTTCCTGCTGTGTATGCATGTTTAGAAACCTCCTCAGGAGACACAGAGAAGAGATCAGGAGGTGAATTCCACAAAAAATGAGGGACACTGGAGTATCATGGTTCAGGAAAAAATTAAATAAATACCTACTCTTCTCACATACTACTAGCACACACAGGTACTACTCCAAGAGACCTCATGACAGCTCCAGCTGAGTTGTGATAGCTTTGTCCCAGCAATGAGGGCGGGGATGATGTGACAGTGGTGGGAAGAACCATCTAGTGTTAGCCTGGAATCAGTAGAGCCAGGCTCGACTGAGCTAAATCAGCCTCGTCTGAGCCAAACTGAGATGGCTCATCATTAGGTGAGCTACTGAAAACAAGATAAACCATTATTTGAAATAAAGATATATCAACGGCACTTTCAAACTGAAGCGGGAAGCCCCACACCACTGACAGAAGCTAGGAGATGCAACATACAGGACACCTTGAAGAAATGTTATAAAAAAACCCTCCTGAATGGGTTAATAAACTCCATACTTACCATTTTTGGTTAATCAAGTAAATACAGATTGGGTATGCTGGGATTTCTATCAAGCCTGAAAGAGCTAAATTGGCATAAATACTTCCACCTAAGTCACCCACATTAAGGGTAAGACCATAGTAAACCAAGCTGCACACAAACCTGCAAAAGAGAATTAAAAAAAAAAAAAAGAGTGAAATCAGAGCTGACACTGCCTGCCAAATCAAAGCACTGGTCTGGCACACTATACTATAAACTATATTTAGTGTTTCAGAAGAGAAGTCTAAAATGTTTCTCTACAAGTGTATGGTGCCTTCTAGGTAAAGAAACACTTTTGTCCCTGCACAGCCCCAATTCCTAATTTATTACTGAATTAAACTTATGACTCTTAAAATAAATGTGCATAAACCAGAATAAAGTTAAATATGATCACGATTATATTAGTTTACTTGAGAAATGCCTTTGGCCTTTTTGTTTTTACCAGGTCTCATGTTTATTCACACTTTTCCAACTGTGTGTAAAGCAAATTTCTCAAGCAGTTCAAGCTTCAAGCTCCTTTTATTTTCTACACCCTGGTCCAGTTTTATTCATTCTCCAACTGTGTTTAACTTTTCTTTTGTAACCCTGTCATCTTGTACATCCCTGTAAAGGCTGTTGTCTTTGCAGAGAGGAAAGAAACTGGTTGCTAATTCATTCTGCAGCAAATCAGCAATTATCATTTAAGGAACAAAACAATGAATTATGTAGTAAACAATGAATGCAGGAAGCATTTGGGAAAGCAATAGGAAAACACCTCTGTGTTGTCTGCTGACAAAATAATTTATTTTTAATCAATACCCCTTTCCCAAACGTATGGCCAGACTTTGTGAATGAAGACTTGGGCAGGGCTCTCCCCACGTGGGTGTGCCCTTCCAGCCTGTGCAGTGGATTTTTTAGGTGAGGCACAGCGTGCGCAGAACTGGCCCCACCGTTTCAGTCCTGAGGTCCATTTGCCACGGCTGAGCGAGCTTGGACAGTGACAGGGAAGTCCTCAGGACTGTCACAGCCTCTGGTACTAACCGAGGCTGACCCTGCTGAGCATCCAAGATGTGACGGGATGGGATGGCAGGGAGGCATTGAACTGCCAGGGGACGGTCCCACTGAGACTGGAACTCAGGTCCTTGGGATTCAGAGTCCAGAGTGCTCTCCTTTACACCATGGCACCACCCTACACCTTTGCCAAATATATACATTATACAAGCAACTGTATGAGCAGTAATGCCAAGGGGGCTCACACACCGTGTCATATGTAAGGTGTATTTCAAAGTACCAGCAAAAGACCCCAGGGACAGCAGAGCTATCTGAAACAAAACAGGTGCTTTTGGAGTTAAATTTCTTCTCATGATTAGAGGAAGTGTGATGAGTTCCTGTTCCTCACTACAGCAACTGCAAGCACTGGCAGCACCTGCTCTGAAGGAAATAAACACGCTCATGGGCTCCTTACACACAAAACAAAGAATAATCCATGTGACAAAATCCTGACAGCACTGGGCCTAAGAGGAGGACAGTGTGACTAATCTCAGCAGGTGTCAGGAGAGAAGAGGTAGTTCTCAACTATTTCAAGACTCAAAAAGCGAGACTGAAATGCAAAGATAAAAAAACCTAAGAAAATGGCTTCATGTTAGAAATGCACTAAGGAAATACTGTTAATACACAATAAAATCCTATAAAGGATCCTTTTTAGGTACAGTGTCCCTAACAATACAGAGTGAGACCAAGTACAATCTGCAGGATGAGCCAATTCTCAGCAACATAGCAGCCACAGCAGCAAAGCTGGGCCTACAAGGGGTTTCAAGTACCAGGTAAACATCATGATCAAGGTGCGTCCCAAGAGAATCCTGTATCGGAACAGATCCAAAAAGCTCCCAGTCTCCCTGGAGCTCCTCTCTGCTGGGAGTTTCAATGAAAAAGTGCACTTCTGCTTGCGGTTCCTCTTGGCAATGAGGTAGAGAGCATCTTCTGCCTCATTCAGACGGCCTTGGGAATAGAGCCAGCGGGGGGACTCAGGAATGAATCTGAAACACACACACAGAAAAGCTTTGCTTTTGAGGCTTTCTTGAGGCTTCACATGTCTACAGGAAGAAAGCTGAAATACACTTCCGTATGACAAAGAATTTTTCAAACAACCCTTCAGGTATAAAATTCACTTAACTGGAAGAGAGATAAAGCAGACTGAAAGGAAACTTAAGTCATACGTAATTTATATACCAAGAAATTACACTGAGTGTATACATAGACATACACACATAGAAAGCACAATATTACAAGTTATGGTATGATTAGAACTCTGGGGGATTCAGAACTAAGGAGACACACATTACTACAAGTAACAAAGGATGTTTTAGAAAGACCAACTAGTTCAATTTCTCATTTTCTGTAAGACCAACTTTCATTTCTCATTTTCCAATTTTTTCCCAAACTCTCCTGTGGACAGGAAGGGCAGATGCTGCATGAAGGTCATGTTCCTCACATGCACCACTCACTTGACAGGCCTACAACTTCATCATAGCCTACAAAACAAATTCTCTTCTATTACTTTTCAATTTTCAGAACTAATTTAAACTTTAGCCTTTTGCCAGAAGCTATTTAAGACTTTTGCCTCTGACTAGAAATGACATTTTCCCTCTAAATTTAGAAGAAAGTGATTCTGGGCTTTTATAAAAGAAAAGAGCTTAGAAAGGAATGTACTTTCTTTCCCATGATAAAAATCTGATTGTATTTTCTGCACAGAGTAATTTTTAAGCCATGTGGGAGGCAGACAGTATAAAATTTGGAATAAAAATCCCTTTACTTACAGCAAGATAGGCCTCTGAGCACCACTAGGTTTTGAAATATCTAGTGTCATCTCTGCCTTTCACCTCATGAAAACCTCTATGACATTTCCCTGAGTTCTGATGCTTCCTTTGAAAGAGCTTACACATTCTTCAGCAAAGGCTTTATTCGAAACATTTACTTAAGTTAAACAGATGTTGGAAAGGAAAAATAAAACCACTTTAGTTTAAACAGCAGCTAAAGTTATTTTGTTCTTTCAGTTATGAGATTTAGATGTCAGATGTATTTAAGAAAAGAAAAACACACTGCATCACATAGCTTTCGGTGCTGAAATCCACAAACGCAAACCTCCTCCTATCTTCAAAAAGATCACATTTGAAAAATAAAAGGAAGCTGCCCATCTTTTCTTTTGCAAGTCATCTTTAAGACTGTATGTGCAAGCAATTTTGATGCTGTTCCTTCTGTGTAAGCACAATTATAAGAGAAACATCATGTTATCACATAACCACAAAACCATTTCTGTATATTTTAATATGTATATGTAGTGCCTTGTAGCATACCAGCCAACACTATGTATACCAGTTAAGGGATGTGCTTCTATACCACTCTGAGACTGTTCCCATCTAGAGTAATACTGCATAGACAATACAATGCAGACTTACATTTTCAAACATTGTAGCACTGCTATTTGAAGAAACTACAGAACATGGGGTGGTAGAAACTGAAAGACAGACCTTATTTACACCATTTCATGCAATCCTAGAAAGGCACCTCGACTTAGTTGTTTGGTTTGTTACTTAGTTTTGTTTGTTTATTTTTTAAACATCTTTCTTTATGAAACTCAGTTTGAAAAATAACTTACAGAGAGAGAATAAAGATGATTGTTCCTTCCAGGTTAACCACAACAGCCAGAGTCCTCCAGGAACGAATGAAGTACCCTAATAAAGCATACTGGGCAATTCCCACAGCAAAGAACAGGCCACCAATAGAACCTAACATACAATAAAAAAACCCAACATTATCACTCTTTTAGGAAACATTAGTAAATCTCAACACATGGGATGAGACAAGAACTAACTCTTCATTAATAAAAAATTATTCAGCAATAGAGACAAAACCACACCTCTTTTACAAAAGAATACTCTGTCCTTCACTCAGGTAAGGCAGATGAATTACATTTAATGGCAAAGATGAATAAAGGACCAAAAAGCACTCTTCGGCATCCTCCCAACAAAGCCTCATAAACAATTAAGTCTTCTAACTTCAAATATAACTACTTTTTGGCTTCCTGTGTGCAAAAATAAATACTACAAACCTTTGAAAAATGTACTTTTAGGAACATGTAGAATTCATTTGTAGGTCTCATGGTTTTTAAGATACCTGCTTTAAAATAGTCTCAGCGTAGCAGTTTTTTGACACCTGGCACAAACTGGGTAAGTCAAGTCCTGGAGCTGTAACAGGACAGGTTATACGCATCATATCTGAAGGACAGGTCCAACACTAGCAACCAAGACAGTTAAGGCTGTTTGTATCTTTTGTTCTAAATTCTAAGGTTAATTACTGCATGGGAAAACTTTAAAAAAACCCATATAAACGACAGTTGTCTCATCTTCCCATTATAGAAACACACTTTTGATTTCTTTTTGAGAACTGCTAGGAAGGAAAGATTTGATATTTAGTACAGAATCACTAAGCTCTATTTAGTAGAGTTCAAAATTCTGAGGGATAGAGCTCAGATGAGTATTTAGCTGTGTAACATTCACAGGAGATGTTTCAGCTGGACTTTGTCAACTTGAGTGACGTAGAAACCTGAATGGCTCCAAGCAATCTACTCTGCTTGACCAAGGCTTGTATCAAACAAAGCAGAGCTCAAAGACTGGTCACAGAGATGCTCAAGTGGAGCTAAATTTCCAACTGCTATGGTGGTAGCTTTGGTGTGTCTCAAGTGGTGTGAGAGACTGAAATCCATAATAAAGGCACATTACCTGCTAATGCCCAGTAGGCAGTACCCACACACTCATTCAGTAGAACAAAGGCTACCAGTGACATCCCACCATTCATCATCCCTACCAAGAATCGAGAGATGGCAAAGAATTCATATGAAGGTGAGAATCCATTTGCAATGGCAAACAAGATGTCAAGAGCAAAACCTGGAAAATAAGGTAAAGATTCACTTCAGAAGAGTACCTAAGGAAACAGAAGCATTTATTGGTTTTTACTAGAACTTTATGTCCACTGGCATCCAACCTAAGCAATCACAGTCAACAAAACTACCACATGTCTGGGCAGAAATTTAAATACCTAGAGTCAACATCATAGAGGGGGGACACAAAAGGAGTGGGTTTGCTATACCGTTTCCAGTATTACACCTTCAAATTCAGTTCATGACAATTTTTTGCATATACTCAGAACCACTGCCTGACTCCAGTTAAGTCGGCTTGACATTTATCCCCAGTACAGAAGCCACACATGAACTATATGACCAAATACTTCCCCTGATTCTTACAAAGCGGTGTATAGAAACTAGAGAAGAGAAACATTGCAAGGGGACAAAACATGGTGGCTTTGCACTGCACAGCTGGCCTACCCTTATTTGCTTTCAATGAGGCTGCACGTTTAAAAAAATCAATTTTTTTAAATTCCACATGCTCATCCACTGACACACAACTTCATACATACACAAAGCATGCAATTTCATGTATTTGATTCAGGGACATCAATAAAGCTTACGAGCTTTAAAACATTATGAAGGTCACAAATACATAAAAATTAAATCATGCAGAGAGGAGATGAAGGGTGCAAAAATTCCTAACAGGGTACACATATAAGAACACTGTTAAAAATTTACTAGAAATACTAATTGCCACCTCCAGGAATCCCATGAGCACATGTTGTGGTTTGGAATTATTATGCCAGTAGTTAACAAAAAAGTAGTTAACTGCTGATCACTTGGGTGGGGGCAGGTTTGTCTCTTTTGTTCTTGGGGACTACACACGGAGTTGGGTGTGTGTGTGGGGTTGAGGAGAAGCCGGCTCGCTGCTGCTGCTGCCTGCCCCAGGACTGCTTCTGGCTGCTCATGTTTCTGCTTCTTGGACAAGGAACACAGGGGGAAGAGACAGAGTTCATCTGAGAGCTCACCACTCGTCTGGGACTGGAAACTCACTCGGCAGCCAGCCGGGCTGTGACATTGACACTGCCTAAGTATAACTTTCCTCCCGGAGGAAAACCTGCTGGGTTTTGTGGTTTTTTTGTTTTTTTCCTCTCTCTTGTGGTGTTGGGGAAGCGGTTTGCACTAGTCTGTTTACATATATATATATATGTTTACATATATATATATATATATATCAGTTAAGAACAGTTATCCTTCTTGTATTAAAATTCCTTTTCTTAAATTTGATAAAGAGTGGCATGATTATTGTGGAGAAGGTCCCCTCCCCCGCTTGTGGGTAAACATTTTGGTTTTTCCCCTCAAACCAAGACAGCACATTATGCATATGACGTGACTCACAAAACCAGAACACCTCGCAGATACTCAGATGGTGGCTGAACATCCAAATACTAATTTAATGATTTATATTCCTGAAGTATATTGAAGGACAAAACAAATAAACAAAATCACAGCATCTGAGTCACAGATGCCTATCAAGCTCTCAGCAGAAACTGGGCTCTTGCCACAGATCTTCAGAGACATGACACTTCCATTCTTTATGTTAGGTGGCAGAGGTTACCTGTGAGATAGACCTTCTTCCTCCCGAAACGATCCGAGAGCTGGCCAAAGGAGATTGCTCCAACAAACACACCACTGAAGTAGGAAGAACTGGCAGCACTGACTTTGTATGATGCATTGCCAATTAAGAACCACTGGATAGAGGTGGGGAAAAAAAAACCAAGAAGGCAAATTAACCAGAATCCAAGCAGTTCAGCAGTTCACCAACAGCTAGTTGTTGGAGGGGATGGAACTATTTTAAAGAAGATCAAACTGCTTAAATCTCCTAAGCATCATAATCAGTAAAGCACCAGACAGTCACCAAAATATGACTGCAGTCTCCTAGACTCACCAGAGGGTACTAACCAATTGCACAGCTCCCCCAAATCACATGCAGTCTTCGATTCTGAAATCAAGAACAAATCCCTCAGAATGCTCTAATTTTTGCAGCTTTCTCCCACTCTCCCTTTTCCTGCCTTTTCTCACATAAATCCATCAACCAAATTGACTCAGTTCTACCTGCAGTGTGAAGGCATACAATGAAAAATGGTAATTTGTGGTTTATGTCTGAAGGTAATCCAGCACATGCTCCTCCTTATGGACTGTCTTGTCACTGACAAATACTTTGGTAGCATTAGACAGGTTAGTTGGGTTTTCTACACATACTCATCTTCTTTTACAGTATACTTTGTCATTTCCAGTTCTTCTCAATTCCAAATACAAACCTGATCTTCAAATGTTCCTACAGACTTAATGTCTCCAGTTGAACCTGACAGAAAATTCTGTCCCCCACAAAGTGTAAAATGAAAATATGCCATGCTCTCACTGTTTAAAAGTTATTTCCTTTTGTACTCTAAAGACTCCACATCTTTTCATTTTCTGTTTCTCTTGCACCTTGAGACAATGTTTCCTTTAAGTGACAACCAACTTTTCTTCCTGTGCTGGTAAGCTGGTGATTATGTCATTATCCCTGCAATAACACTCTAATCTTCTCCTCATAATCTTCTCTTCCTCTACCAAAATCCCATTAAATATCCTTTCTAGCAAAGCTTGCTTTATTTCAAAGCTCACTTATAAACTACCTCACCATGAGAACAGAGCCATGCAATTAAAACCTCACTGAGATTAGGAAGTTAACAAAACATCATTCATAAGCTGCAAGAAATAACTTGCAGTATATGCTTCATTTTGAATTGTCACTTTAATGGTGAGGTCTTTACTGATACAGTAGGTAATGTGCCCATAAAACGTCAAGACTGACAAAATTCCATTCTAAAACTAAACACGTGAGCACAAATCAGCTTTTGAAGCTTCTGCAGACTTTAAAAACAATTCCCAGCAAAATACATTTGTATGATTGCATATGAGATTAATTTTATCCTGAAATAACACGGTCAGTTTGTTATGCTACGGTCCAGTGCTACAGGAATCATGTCCTAACTTTCGGTATTAAAAATTGAAGAAGCCACCAACATGAAACTTGTTGACATTACATGTTTTCTGAATCAGGGATTAAGGGATAATATGACTGCATACCAAAATTTGTTCTGAAAATTAATCTCAACATCTAAGCCCTTTAAAGGGCTCAAGGCTTTTCTCTTCTACATAAAAGTATGTTACATATATGCTTGTTATTCATAAATGAAGCATTTTACATTTAAATATTTGCAATGGTCATGTTATCAGTAAGTGATGCCACAAGATAAGCATTAAAACATCCTCCTCAAACTTAGAAAAAATCTTCTTACACATCAGTAATGAAATTACATAGGTAAACTATCCCCCTGGTAAGTCTGATCTCACCAAAATCTTGGCATTTAGCACATAACTTCCAAAGATACCACACATTCAGCTAAAAAAATTTGAAAAACTGTATTTTAATAGTGGGAAATAGGAGAAGTAACAAGATTTTATTCACATGGGCCTTTACTGAAATGTAAAAAATGTATGTTAAAGAACCATGGAGCAGAATCACGTAAGTTGTCTTGAGATTTAAGAAATTTGTACCTTTTAAGTAAACTTTGTTCTTTACCTGCATTTCTTATTTATGCAACCAGAATGACAAAAATCTTTCTAAAATTTATGTCATGTGCTAGGCTTTACAAGCATGTCTGACTCACGAAGTTTCAGAGAATTAAAGATTCTTGGGCAAGTTAAAAAAAATAACAAACAAATAAAAAACACAAAGCCCAGAGAAAGTTTGAAAACCTTATTGAGCTATAAATAATGCTTAAGAAATCCACTGTTCATTAGAGTTTTAATTTAAATAGCATAATAAGAACTCATATCCTCTTTATTACCAGAAAAAGAAGCAATGCCTTTCGTGCACAAGACTTGGTACTATTCCAAAGTGGGCCATTTTTATTAATATGCTCATAACCAACAAAGTGCTTTACAAGAGTATTTCAGATAGCATTAATACCCCTGGACAATAGCCATGAACTATCAAGTGACTTGACTCCAGATTTCAGTTACTAAATTCAGATCTTGTAACTAATGCATTCAGGGCTTTTGTACAGAAGTTTGACATTAACAGATACTGATGGCCCCAGGAAAGGGCAGGTGCTGCACACATCAATGCAGAGTCTAGAATCATTCCTGTAGGGACTGTGGCTAGACCATGAAATAAAACACAGAACCCACAGCAGTAAAGCTAAAGCTTGTTTTTGAATAGAGTGGGAATGAGTTGTTTTGTCCACTTAACTCCCCACTTCCCACATCTTTTCCCATATCTGGAGTTGCAAAGACTGCAGAAGCCACTTCCTCTCCAGCTCTTTCACTACTTGCTACCTGCATGTTGGATGCACTTACATGCATTGGAGCTCAGCAAGGGAATTACAAAAGGTAGCCAGAAAGAGCTCAGGGTCCATAAAGGACTTTGAGCACATTAATAAAATGTATGTTGAGATTACAGCTCAAATGTGGAACCAGGTTACAGGATCCAATACATAACTTCCAGATGGAAAAGGTGGGAAGTTTTGGAGCACTACATTGGATCTGCATTGCAATATAGAGTTAACTTTTGTTGCCAACAAAGATGTGAGGGCATTACCTGTACTCTACCTGAAGGCAGCATCTATTTCATTTGCTAATCAAAACATGCATTACTGTGAGTTCAAGTCTCAGCAGGGACCGTCCCTGGCAGTTCAATGCTTCCCTGACATCCAATCCCATCAGATCTTGGATGTTCAGCAGGGTCAGCCCCGGTTAGTACCAGGTGCTGGAGACAGTCCTGAGGACTTCCCTGTTACTGTCCAAGCTCACTCGGCCGTGGCAAATGGACCTCAGGACTGAAACAGTGGGGCCAGTTCTGCGCATGCTGTGCCTCACCTAAAAAATCCACTGTGCAGGCTGGAAGGGCACACCCACGAGGGGAGAGCCCTGCCCAAATCTGTATTCATGAAGTTTGGCCACACATACAGTCTATGCAAGAAAGAAGCAGTACAACCAGACCCCAAAATCAACTCAGTAAGATTTACTACTCACACACAAGGCAGCAAAACCCATTTCAGACTTACCTCAGAGACTATTGATGTGAAGCTGCTGCCGAAGTGTATGTGCTTACGCACCTCACTGCCATTGGCAGTCAGAAGCCATTCCCCAAAAGCTCCCTGCTCTCTCACTGAATGGTTGCCATGGCTCTGATTAGCTGAGAGCCCTCGGAGATCCCAGTCATAGGGAGGAGTTGCACCCACCAATGCAATGAGGATGGCTTCAGTAGCCACATAGAACTAGAATGAAAAGACAAAACCACATCAAAGATGCTAAACTTACATGCAAGCAATGTTTCTTCCACAGCTGGATCAAATAAGCATTAAAAATATTCCTATTTTATATTTGCTTTCTACCACTATGAGATGCCATGTATAGCTCTCATCTACCAAATATCACACATTGAAGAAACCACAACTTCAGTCAAGTGGTTCTTGCATTTTTTATCTGCCTGTTATTTGAGACAAAATAAGTTTCCCTCCTGATACCTTTCCCTCAGTCAGACGCCAACTTCCACACATAGCAAGTACACCACCTGGATGCATGAGGAGTTGCTTGTAGTACTAAGGAGACAAAATAATGCTATTCTTTAATTCAAGTATATTACTCTCTTATATCCTCTCCTTCCACCTGTGTTGTTCACTGCTCTAATCTGGAGTTTTGAATAGATCTCCTACTCCTGGTCTCATAGCTATTTTTTTCCAATTTTAATAACATTTATTCTTTCTTTTTTAATCTTTTATGAACCTGTTTCACTCTTTAAAAAGGGACAGAGATGCAGGTGACCATACATAAGCATTTTTCATTTATCTACACATTTTTACATACACACAAGGTCTAAATGCAGTGATCAACAGCAGCTTTGGCTTAGGAAAGAATAAATAAAAACTGCTGGGAACTCAGACATTTCAGCCCTGGTCCAGAGCTGGATTACTGCTGCTCGCGCAGAAAAACACATAGGCCACATTACAATTCCAGCCTAAAACCCAGTGCTTTGAGACCTGTTTGAGCACAGAAGTGCCACGAATTCACAGAGACAAAAGGAGTTGTTGGTAACAACAAAAAGATCCCGAGACAATTCTTCAAATAAAACTATGTCTCAAGCCTCACTGAGGATCTGTAACACAGCACAGTAGTTCCTCACAAAAAAACCCAAACAAAACCAAACCATACAAAATCAAACCAATGAGCAAACACCGCTGCACTCCCTGAAAAACCAACAAAAGAAAGATTCCTGTTGTTTCTCTTGCCTGCTATCATGAAAAAACACTCATCCATGCCTCTCCATTCCTCAAACCCCACTTCAGGCACCTCCTGAATGCAGTCCTTGCTCTGCTCCCTGCACCTCCTGGACCTATTCTTGGGAAGAATGTACCTGCAGCAGGTGTGTCCTCTCAGAGGCTGCTACACAAATAATTCACAAAACTGGGAAGACCATAGGCACAAAAAAACCAACCTGAGGACCTCTTAATTCTGAAGCAAGCAGCACCAGACAGTACTATACTACTCTGTACATCAGAGCAACTGAAGTTAAAACCCAGATGTAAATGAGAATTACTACTAAATTTAAAACAGAGACCCTTGAGTTAATACATGAAAGCATGTTTCCCATTGGCTCCTTTTTGCATTCTACATGATAAAATGCTACTGTAGAGGCAGAAGGTAGGTATTTTTAAAAACAACCATTCTCTTTCCATTTTCTATATTAAAATTATTGAATATCAGAAGGAATTTGGAAAAAAAACCACTGTTAACTATGTTATTATTTAAGCTCAAGGACAACTAGATCGACAACAATGAAAAGTAAAAGAACTCCTCCGGGAAAGAAGGCAATGACTGAGATCACACGGGGAAAGCAGTGTTAAAAAGCTGAGTGGCCATGTTGCTAGGGATGTGTGGATATGGTACTCTCAAGAACAGTTTGAAATTACTGAGAAATGAGAATTACAGGTCACGATGTGTGGTGCATCCCTACACTCTGACTCACTCAGACGATTCTGCATCAGGACAAAGTGACAATATCCTTGCTTTTGTCTTGTGAAATAATAAACATATTTTTGAGGTAGATCAGGAAATGAAATCCTCAAGGCATTTGGTTTAAAGAAAGCAAGCACAGCACTTCTCATTTTTCCTCCAGGTGATCCCCACCCCAGCTACAGAAAACTAAATAGAAAAATATGCAATTTCATACACATGGAGAAGCACTACAGATTTTTTTTCAATAAAGAAAAATCAGCCTTAAGTATCCTAGTGGCTGCAGCAACCAAGGATAGAACAAAGATAGAAACACTTTGAATTGATCTGTGGAATCAGAAAATCTTACAGAGACAGAGGTGTGTTTTGATGTTATTGTTCTATGCTCAAGTTCACTGGAGTCACTGCTGACACAAGACTCTCCCCTTGGCACATTAAACCCTATTCATTTCACTGCAAAAACAACACAAGGCCCAAAAAACACTCCCCAAAATTAATTTATAATTCTGAAGATTAGAAACGTTTTCAAAGAGTGGTCTTAAAAACATGATGAAGCAAACTCTAGACTTAAAAGAATTTCAAAATAGAGTTTTCATTACTTAAGTAAGAGGCAGGAGTTTTTGTTAACGAATCTGGAGATTCCTCCCTTAAGAATTCTAAATGCTTGCACTTAACATTAACACAGTTGTGCAGACTGGTGAACAACATAACACCCTATCAAATCAAACAGAAATATTATATAACAACTCTCTAAGGTATAAAATGGCTACATTATGTGCACTGTGGCAAACAAAGCCCTTTGTTTTTCATTTATTCTATAACCCAATTCAAGTCAAATTTATGTCCTTAGTGTATGTACAACTTCCACTCAAACATTTTTAATTTGCTCTATATGGATGTTAACACTTCCCTACCAGATTTCCTGCAGAGATCTGTATTAATCAAGATGAATACCAAGCACAGAGGGATGAGGCACCAGCTCAGTCACTGACAATGAAATTATAGGAGTTTTGTTAATTTTAGTTTCTCCTGTTTGCTTATATTTTCTTTAGGTCAACATTTTATAGTCTGTCTAGGTGAGAAGGCTATTGGGTAAGGAAATTTATTAAAAGGCAATGCCTTAATAACCTGTAAACTGTCATTTTCTCTGCTAAGGAGAAGCAATATTAGTTAGCCAGTTATAGCTATTTCATTAAGAGGTTTAGAAATTAACTTAACACTAATATTAATAGAAGTGCCTGCAATGTTTTGACCAGCTTTCCTGGTGTTCATTATCATAATAAATTACTTGTAAAAAGACACAGGATCTCTAATAAGACCAGAAAGGGAGGGCGAGGAAGGATTTAAATAGTTTCAATTGTGTATAATGAAAGCACACATAAAAGTAATGTAAGAAAGACCTATTACGAAGCACAAAAGAAAAACAAAAGCAAGACTTCAACGCTAGGAAGAGGAGCTTTCACAACCTTTTTAGTCAGCTCATCGGCAAATCACAAGTAGCCTGGTCATTCTAGACCAGTATCAGATGAAGCATTCACTGCTGAACAAAATAGTAAGACACCAACTTCTGACTTTCAAACACAGAAACATTAAAACCTCATCCTGAGGAAAGAGAAAAAATTAAGGAAGAACAATGAATGACCCTGCTCTGGTAGAAGTCTTTGATGAAGAGATGGTTAAAGTTCAGGATTGAAGTAATTTCTTCTGAACTCATGACAAGCAGCTGAAAAGCTGGAGGGAAACCTTATTTTTGAAAATCCGATCTCATCTGGTCTGAGTCATTTCCAAAGGGTTATTTGCCTTTAAATTCACATGATTTTGTTTCTCCTCAATAACTCCAAGATAGAAAAGCCCCCAAACATCTTCTTATTGCAAAATTGTTATCTGCTGTACACAACACACTCTCCTAACAAAGTATCCTTCCCTTCCTGGCAGCACAATAACAGGAGACCTGTTAGGTGCACAGTAACACTGTAAAGGAGAAGGAAAAGCTGCTGCAGTTAAAGCAAAGAATAACCAAGTGCAGAAGAACATGGTGTCATCTCTCAGTCACTTGCCCACCCCAGCCCCACTCCGACAGGAAATACTCCCCATGCAGCATGTAACTATTGTTGATTATAACCTGTGACTTACCAAGGACAGAGCAGATACATATTTTGAAGTAACTCAGGGCTTCTGGAGAAAAACAAAGAAAACCTACCAAAACAGCCTTTTTAAGCCTGAAATTGCAGGCCTCCAGAATCCACAGAAGAAAGTCCAAAGTCTGTCCAAAACCATAACTTCATTTAGAAATTCTTTAACATCTACATTGAAAACTAACACTGTACAGCAAACCATCACTCTTTGAGCCTTGCTTCCTACAGGTTTGAGGAAAATGTCCCTTTAGCTTCCCCTTCTTCTGTGTTCCAAACACCCAAACACACACCTCTGAACTTTGTGTCATGCTCCGTATTATTTTGGTGGGCAGTTGCAGGGGCTTGTTATTCCTGCTCAGCCTGGCCAGCCAGCACACGTGCCCATTAGTTAGGTGAGTGTTGCCAGGCGCAGACAAGGGCTGCTTCACTTTCCACTGGCAAACACTGGCACTCAAGAGCAAACAGCGTCATTGTACAAGCTTTCTGCAAGGTCAATCCAAGTGGCAGCTGACTCCTGTGTACACACCTTTGTCTGACAGAGCCGTAGAAACACTGCACCCTCTCTTCACTGGCTGACAGGTCTCTGAATATGAATAACAAGGCTGGAAGTATTATTTTTCTGCCTTTAAAAACACAAGGCAAAAAGGAAGCTCACACACTGGTAAGGTAGAGAACCAAGACAATAAACATGAACCAAAATTGCAAAAAGCATTATAAATACTACCTCTGCTTCAACAGGAATATTCAAGAAAGCTAAACTACATTTATGTGCAATGAAGTGGCAAAACTCCTCAGGAGAGCACCAGCTATAGAGTTTCACCAATGTCATGTCGAAAGTGCCACTCCACTCACTCCTCTTGTGTAGAGAAGGACTTCAAGAGACAAAGCAGTGCCAGAAGTTCCTATTCCAGTTCATAAATATACTACAAAGCAGCCCAGGACTGGACCTCCTCAGTGCCATTATAGGACAACAAGAAGAAAAAGTCAACAACAGCTGGCAAAAAAAGAGGAGAAACTGTGCGCTGACAAGTATCAGGAAGAGTTTAGTCCTGCATCCAAAAGCATGATTATTCTTTTGTCTGGATTTCATCTTTGTCCCTCTTTCCCTCCATACTTTCCAGGCTGCGTTGGCCATGAACACACCTGACTCACAGACAGGGTTACAAGTGATCAAAGTCCTCACCTTGGCACACTGGCTTGGGACACAGCCAAAGAATACTGGGTGAACACCTTGGTCTCACAGAGGCAGTTCTGCTACGATTATGAGAAAAGCACATTCATAGCTAACGCCTTTACCTTGGTAAATTACTGATCGCTTCAGACATTTTTGCTTAAGTATCCAGACTAAAAGACAATGCTGGCTTTGTATAAGCTACTTTCATTTATTTATTCATTTTAAGGATCTGTAAGCAATTAGCTCTACTTGTGTTTTGCTGCTTGTGGTTTTTTTTTTATTAAAAAGTCTTGCTATTTCAGAGCAATGTAACACCTCAGAATTGAAGAACTTTTTTTTCCAGTTTTGTAGTGTAACTCGCTAAACAAGTGATTTTTATCATACAGCCTACAGGTCTCAGAATTCCTTGAATTCCTCTTAAAAGTGCTCAGAAAAATAATTAAGAAACAACTGCCAGCAGTCTTAAATTTACAGCTCATGGACTTAACTTCTTCAGTGGGAAGGCTGTAGGGGGTCTACAAATTGAAAGAGATTACGGAGTTCTGGTCTTTATATATTTTTAAGACACCAATAACTGAACATCATACCACAAACAGAAAGCTTGGTCAGCTACACATACAACTGTCTCCAGGTTTCCTTACATGAGGATCTCAAAAGTTTCATTGTGCCTTCTAAGGCAAATTCTTGACATCCTTTCACCCCAGGCCCACCAAGATTAGGAAAATGACCAGGTGAACACAAATACAATGTTTAACCAGGTAAAGTCGTAAACTGAGTCAGGGATCATATTGTAAACAGAAAAGACCTAGAAAACAGATGTTATTGCTCCATAGTGACTCCAGACCCATTGGGTGATACTTCGAAAAATCAAACAGAGGTTTTACTTAATGCAGACAATGCACACAAAGCACTACATTACAGAAGTAGTTATATTAACTACTCCAGTTAAAAGAAAGACATTTGAAAGCACAAAGCTTCATCTGTGTCACACATAAAGAGGAACTATCACATTCAAGTTGGAAACAGCTATTCTGAGTTTCATTGCACACTTACTAATTCTATCACCCAAGAGAAAAGTAAATTAGAGCCTCTACAATGGAGAAAGTATCAGTGAGGAGGGCCTTGATGATGTGGCTTGCTGGTGGAAAAACAGCTAATTTACTGAGACTGTGTATACATTGGGCAGGGAAAAAGGAAAGGGAGATAATGTGTCATAACACAAATATTTTTAACCAATACTCTCTACTATCCAGTAGAATTATGCCTGTTTAACTCCGAGGCTCATCTCCCAAGGGTGCTCAGAGGACAGATTGGGTAAATGGAAAGTTTCAACAGTTTGCCAGACTGAAAGACACCTTGATTAATAGCAAAAGATGGGATTTCTCCAGTTCCCACTGAATGCAAATACCACCCCATTGTAGAAAATATTCTACGTAACTTTATTATTAATAATCTGAAAACAACTCCCTATATGTTCTAACCACACTCCACATAAAGTTGACACAGTGCCTCCCACACACCTTCCATTCCGAGTTGACAAAAAAGACTTTGCAAAAAGCAGGACATTCATCCACAGCTCATGTAAAAAGCCCCTGAGCGAGTTCCTTCTGACAACTTCACTCTTTACACAGCATGTAGCCTTCTTTAAAAAAAAAACAGTTGTGTTTTTGTTTTTTTTAATAACCAGAACAATCTGCTTCCTTCCCTCTCTTGCTCGTCCTTCAGAATGTCTACTTCTTTTTGCCTCTCTCAAAACTCCAGCTTCTTGCTGTGCCCATCAGCAGTAATTCTGTTAAGGTCCTTACAACAGCACAGTGAACAGGCACCTTCTAGGACTGAACTGCACAGAAACTGAAGTCAGGCTTGTAAGTTAAATTGCAAAAGCTGACTAGAGGTGTTGATACAGATATGTACACATAGAAAATGTGGTTTTGGTGTCAGAGAGAGTGTAGTGATCATTAGAAGAGCAAGAACATCCAGCAATTGTCAATGGCACTTAAAACCACTCAAATATGAGCTCAACTATATGGACTTTGTAGTTCAGATGCAGCTAAAGAAGGGAAGGTTTTGAAGTTACAGCTCACTCTTCTACACCTTGAGCTTGCTCTGATCATACTCTTGCACATAAATGTAAAGCTTAGCTATGTGAGTGATGCACTGGTTTGATTAAGACAATGTAATTTTGAGGGAAGGTGAGCATGTAGGCAGTTGATAAAATATTCATGACTTCCCTCCACTAAGGATTATTTTTGGAAAAAAACCCAATAGCAAGTTAGTTAAAATTAATCAACAAGGAAGCAGTTGTTACAATCCAGACTTGTGCATTATATCTGAGAGTTAAGGACTCCACTGCTATGAAGCATGTCATAACTCAGCACTGTTATTTCAGGTTTTCTGCACAATACAGTGCAATGCCTGCATCAGCTGCATTCATGTTTTTAAGGTATAACATAATTAAAGATAAGTGATTGTTTCTTTTAAGGACTGTTAAAGATCTGAAAGAAGTAAGGGACTAAAGGATCAAGGAATCTTGGTTAGCATCTAAATAGTTGAAATGAAATGTCACATGTGACCAAACTACCATATTTTTTTTTCAGTCCTTAAAAGATGCCCCCCAGCCAACTGAAGTAAATTGCAGAATTGGTCTTCACTTAAAAATTCCATCAACTTTCAGTTAGAAATATTCATAGCTAAATGAGTAGCAGTGTTTCTGCATTAATAGTTCATACACTTCTGCATTAATAGTTCATTTACTTATGCCCATCAAGTTTATTTTGCTTCCCAAGCAAGAATACACCATACTGAAACAAGGATTTATATTTGGTGATGCAAAAGCCTTCAGCACACCTACAAGAAAAGCAACATCATCCTTCAGCATAAGCATGTTCTGAGTTACGTACAAAAAGATGTGGGAATACAAAGATGTCGCCAAGAAAAAAAAATCTGAGTTCCTATTTCTTATGTCTATATCCATTCCACATTTGAAACCACCCCTCCACATAAGTGGCTGCACATGTCGGACACATTCTGCAACTGCTTTCTTGAGTATCAAAGGGACTTAGAACTCTTACTTCTCCTGTAAGGAAAAAAGCCAAACACTGAGGCAATCAAAGTGAAAGAAGATTACACAGCAATTCTGTAAATCCTTATTCTATCTGCCACTTTGCTTACTTACCTTGCAGATACTTAAAGTTGAACTGTGTCTAAGTTATGGTGCAAGTAACATTGGGCAAACACAACACCTGTCATGAAGTCCCTGTTACAACTGCAGCACACTCTAATAGCAACTGTAATGCCACTTGTGTAATACCCCTCTCTCTCCTTAATTTTAAATTATTCATTACATTTTGGATTTCTTTCGCATTCCTATTCAAATAAAGTACTAACAGTACACATCATCAAGGAATGGGAGTAGGGTGTTCAAATTATGATCAATTCTGGCAAATTCAAAGAACAGCTTAATATACTCAAGCAAACCTAAGTATTAAAAGAAGATTCACCAACAAAGTATATCATTACTGTCATTGCAACTACAGAGTGATGGCTCATGCCACCAAAAGAGGTAGGATATGTGGAGGGTGTAGATAAGAAATGCCAAGCAAGAGTTAAACAAGGCAATGTATGGGATCACATCTGTATTCTGTCTGAAAACAGACAATTTCTTTTGAATTATTTCTAAATATTTAGGATGAACCTGCCTTAGTTAAGCCACATGTCCTAGAATCTGCTCTCCCTCAAAACATTTGTGCAGATGGGCTGATTAGAGAGCATCTTTCTGCACTGGGATATTGTAATGACAGAAGTCATACATGATATTGTTGTCAACAGTGAAGAGATGTTAGTAACACCACTCATTTCAGCAGCACCGCATCAAGAATGCCTTTGCCTTAACCCAAACTATCATTCAAGCAATTTGATGTAACTATCTTAACTGTTTTTCCATCTTCCCTTCAGTTAGTAATGAGTTCCTAAGATGGACAGAAAAACTACCCTTGCTAATTATGCATACTGCTGTGCAATGCACATTACTCAATGTTACGCAAAGCCTTTTTCAGCTGTGCAAACAAGAACTCCCTTTTAGACTCTAAGATGTTTTTAAAAGCCTTTCAATAGAGGCTCTAGGAACACACCACCATTCTTAGATTTCTGCAGTTCAATTTGGACAGGGACAATTCCATAGGTAAGATTCACTGGCAAAGGCAAAACTCTTTCAACTGCGTATGTTGAATCACAGGAGACCAAGAAATTTCTTAGTTTTAAATATGCTTGTACGCTCTCAAGCATTTAATCAAGGTGTGAGATTTTGTCTTATGTTGCTACACACACTAAACAAACACCAAAAGACCACTCTTTAATAATGCTTCACTATAATTTCTTCAAGATTGTGAGCACCTTTCCAGTAATCAACAGGTGACAAGCAATTGCTTTTAGCCCAAGATAAAGTCCAAGGTTTTGTAACAGTTATTGGCTCCATTTATTTCTACCCCACTCTAAAATCTACTGGAAATGCAAGGCTAATCCAACTTCAAATTCACATCTCTAGTTTATCTTCACATTCCTCAGGTAAATTCAGTCTTTGTGTAATTCCATATAACCTGAAAAAATGTTTCTCTACATTAGCTGTCATCAGTCCATTATAAAGTTACTGCTACAGAACATTCCTAAAAATCTTCCAAACTCCTATTAGGTTGGTAGTGAATAAGCCAGACATGCCTTAATACAGTAACAGCTCAACAGGTTAAGAAATAACTGCAGCAGGTAGCAGAGGAATAATACAAAACAGGGAAGATGAAAGAAACAACCCGTAAGACTTATACTTAATCTGGCTTTACACTGATAACACACAAAAACATTTTTCTGACTGCAAGCAACCTGGAGTATTTTTGCCAGAATGTCCGTAAGCTTCTTGCACAAGTATCAGTTCATTCAGGCCCACATGAAAACTGACCCATGTGTTAAGTGTCACCCATACAGACAGAAGTGTTGGGTACAGCTTGCCTTAAAGAAGTTCTGTCAGCTAAACTATGTTTGTAATTAGAATTCAGAGACCAGATACACTGGCATATCAATAAGGCTACATGGTGGAAGTAGCTTACTGTAAAAATTTATATAAAAAAACCACTAAAATGAGGGAAAGTACTTATCCAGCATGAAACTCAAAGAGCTTATTAACATGCAGGGAAGAAAAAGCACAAAAGCCTACTGGGTAAATAAGAGCATCTGCTGGGAATGTTACTGGGAAGGGAAAGCACATAGTTTAAGCTGAGGATATTGGCATCACAGATGAAGGGACTTCACAGAGCAAAGATACAAATATTTTTCACACATGGGGTACTCTTATCTTTAAGAAGGTAGAAATACTTTTTATACCAACTGGCCAATGCAAAAATATAGGCCAACATGAAAATACAGGTCAACTGAGGGAGGACATGGAAAGGAACAAGCAAACAAGGAATAAAATGGAACAATCAGTCTAGGGCACAGCCAGTGACATAAACTCCCAGGAGTTCTCGTTCTGCTCACAGATGCTTCATCTAACCCACTAAAGAAGCCCAGGATTACCTAAATCTACATCACACACACCAGACATTACTTACCTTTGGGTGCCTCCTCCAAAGGCTGATGATAAACCAGACAAAAGACTAATACTGGTCGTGGAACCTGCCTTCAGTCTTGCTCTTGCACATCCCAGTGACACTTATGAAACTTGGCACCAATAAGGGAACACAAAAAGCAATCAACCACCCAAGCAGGAACCAGCTGTCTAAGCCCAAATCTATTCATAGACTGAAAGACAACAAGCTTCACACCTATATCCCTTACAGACTCCTGTCCAAAATAAAATAGACTAGTCAAAGGATGATCCTCTTTGGTGAAGTTCAAGAATTAAAGGTAACATGAGAAGAAAAAAAAAAAAACGGACTGAAAATCTGCTACCTTTTTTCCTTTAGTTATTCTGAATTAGTTCTAGGATTTGCTGTGATCCTTCTATTTACTCCTCCCATGAGAAATGCAAGTTAATCTATTAAAACCAAAACAAACATTACAAAACAGCTGACCCATACTCCTTAAAATTGTAGAAACACAGAGCACTTGTCATTGTCACAGCTCACTCCAAAACACGACCAGCACTGGAAGAAAAAGTAACTACTTCTTCAACTCCTAATCTTCAGTGAGCATAGGAATTTTCTAGCCACTCAGCCAGCAGAACCAGCTCTAAGCAATATCTAATTTTAAAGGATTAATTAGCTAAATCAGATAAAAAAAAGGGGGGGGAGGAAACAGAAACCTACAAAGCTTTTGCTGTTCATCATCATAGCTTTGCAACCAATCACAGAGTTCCCATCTGCCAAGAGTGGGCAGCTGAACTTTCTTTGGTCATCTCGTAAAGCTCAGTCAGTCCCCTGGCTGCCAGAAGACATCTTCAGTCTCACAGTTCATGACTAGAAGTTCTTGATTACTACAAAATACTGGTCAGCAGATGTGGGAGGACACTAAAGTTCCTTTCTTCCTTCCTGCAGCTATTAAATTTCCACAGTGGCAGGAAGGCAGCATTTGCCAGCCTAGCTGAATTCATGACAATTAAGCTTTTGATACTAACCAGGAGTAGACCAGACTTTTGTCAGATTCAAACTGTACTTCAGTCCTAGGCCTGACTGCAAAGGTACACATAATAGTCTCATCTTCCATGCCTGCCCTCACAGGAATACACTCAAAGATGAAGCAAAGTTGAAAGATGACAAACGTGGTTGCAGAGCACATCACTTGCTCATGCAGTCTCTGAAAGAAAACCTAGCCCTCCACTGTTACTTTGGACTCTTTCATCACGAAAGTTGAGAGCTCCAGTTTTGTATCTCATAGAACTTACTACCCAAACTCTAGTCTCACCCAAATACCTCATGGAGAGACACTGGCCCTGCAATCCAAGAGTTAAGTCAAGGCAAATCAAAGTACCATAACCCATCATCTCCTACCAGTTGATTAGATTTTCTGCACACAGAGGTATCACTGACCACCTGTCACTTTATAACAATCAAGACACACACAGCGTAGAAATCCCTAACCTAGTCCATTAATTCTAGGTTGCGTAGGATTCCCAACAGAGCCTGACAAAAAGTTGCCTTCTTCCAAGGCCAGCTCATGGGAAACCTCAGCTTAACTTCACTCCAACCACCCCTCTACCTGACAACCTCAGAATCACAGACTATTCTGAGTTGGAAGGGACCCACAAGGATCATTGAGTCCAACTCTTAAGTCAACGGCCCACATAGGAGATTGGACCCATGACCTTGGCATTATTACAAATAAGTTTTAACCAACTGAGCTAATCTCAGTTTCAAACTCCTAATGGGCTCACTGAGTGACACAAGGCACAGCTGCTCAGGCAGTGCGGCACAGAGAGCATCAGCCTCCCCAGATACAATGCAGAACTTCGCCCTGCCTTTGGACAGCAGTCACCCGTGTCCTGGGTGCACAGCACACTGACGCAGGATAGATCCAGAGTAGGAGACCAGATACTGCCACAGCAGAAGCCCTCCCACACCACCGAGAGCTCACCGCAGGGACATCCGCCCAATACTTTGGAGAACAGCTGCCCGCAGCATCCCCCTCCCGGCACTGCCCTCCCCACGGGCCCTCGGGACTCGGGCTGGGGAGGAGGCGGCGGGCTCTCACCTGGAGGAGCACGGCCAGCAGGACGCACAGATACACCTGGTAGGGCCCCATCTGCCCCACCAGCGGGAACGCCTCCTCCACCTCCATCCCGCTCCGCGCCCGCCGCGCAGCTCCCACAGGCGGCCGCCGGGCAGCGCATCCCCGGGGCGGGGCGGGGCGCGGAGCAGCGGCCGGTCCCTCGTGGGGCCGGAGGAGGAGGAGAGGGAGAAGAAGGAGGAGGAAGACGAGGAGGAGGCAAGGGCGGGAGGCGAGATGCGGCACTCATGCGCAGGCGCCGGGAAGAGCAACCGGGCTGCCGCCGCTTCCCTTCCTCCTTCCCTCCCTTCCTTCTTTTCTTCCCTCCCTCCAGCGCTCGCCGGGGAAGCGGAAGCGCGCGCGGCGTTGGCGCACGCGCACGGCTCGGGATGAAATAATTTGGGATGAGGGCATGTGAGGTGTGGTGTGAGGGGCTGCGTGAGAGAGTTGCGGGGGCTTGCGAGGGGTCTGGGGGCGGCAGCGCCGCGCTGTGAGCGGGTGCGGGGCCGGGGAGGTGCGGCAGGCGCAGGGCCAGGGGATGCTGCGCCTCCCGAGGGGCGGCGCGTCCGGCCCCAGGTGTTTGGAAGGGGCAGAGAGGTGGTACGCTGGAGCCTTCCTTGGTCAGACCAAGGCAGCACCCTGGCCCTGGGGCTGGGAGGGAATGCCACGCTGGGTTGGCGCTGGCGAGGTGGGTCTGGGTTTTATGGCATTCTCCGTGCAGCAGCTTGGCTCTTATCCATCCAGTTTCATCCCAAGAGCACAGTGAAGTCACACTCTCTGTTCAGTGGGTTTGCACCTGTATTGAGGTTTAGGTTAGACCTTGGGAAGCAATTCTCCACGGGAAAGGTGGAATCTCCACGGGAAAGGTGGAATATCCACGGGAAAGGTGGAATGGGCAGCCCAAGGAGATGTGAGGTCACCATCCCTGGAGGTGTTTAAGGAAAAACTGGATGTGGCGCTCAGTGCCATGGTCTAGTTGACGTGGTGGTGTTTGGTCATAGGTTGGACTCGATGATCTCAGGGATCTTTTCCAGCCTAATCGATTCAGTGATTCTGAACAGTGTTAGCCCTGTGTCTGGGAAGCTGTGCCCACATGGCGCGCGCTGCTTGAGTTCTGTAAGTTCACACAGGACTCCTAAATGCTGACAACTGTGGAAGAGTCTGTAATGATATATCATAGCATACCTGCTGGTAGTTGAAAAAAACCCAAACAAACGCCAAATGTGGCATAAGACTATTGTGTAGGTGCCACTAGAGGTCATTTCTGGACCTACAGAAATCTTGCTGTTCTAGATTTAATGCCTGGTTAGGACATACCTCTCTCCATCACATTAGTCTTCACAAAACTGTAGTTGTAATGTATTTGATGAAAAGTATTTGGGGAGCCTTTATTGCAAACAGGGTAGAAGTTCTCACTTAGAAGTGATGGGTCTGGTTTGTGAAGAAACACTTATGCATAGGGAAGTGAAATAAAAACATGTGAAATAGCAATATTCATGCAAAATGGCAATGTATCAGTGGATGGTTGATTGTGCACTGATACGGTGAATAGGAGGGGCGCTCCTAGGAGCAGGGCTCGAAGAGCAATAGTATATGCTCTCGAGGGACAACCTCCTTCCAAGCTCAGGGGAGGCTCCTCCCGCTCCCAACCCGGCAACGATTCCCCGAAGGAAGAGGTCCACACGAGTCAAGAGTCCATGAAGAGAAGCGAAGTTTATTGGTGTGCCCGGACTTATATAGGGTAGCATGGGACTTTCCAGAACACGGGTGGAGTAAGGGGAGGAGATAGGGAGGAGCGACACACCCCATTGGACGGCATGCAAATTAGGGGGAGGAACGGAGGAAGAACCAATGGGAGAACTGGGTTTAAACATAACCTTATAAGGAATATGGTGCACTGCACCAAACAGGGGCCAATCAGGAGAAGGTTGGCGGGAAAATGCCCTAAGGGTCTGTGGGAAGGAGAAACCTGGACAGGGATGACTAAGGGAAAAATGACTAGGGTAGCCATCTTGGGGTACATAACAATTAAACTGGGGACACATCCAAGTAACTCCTAAAGCCCCCATAATCCTGATTCAACTGCTTCAGGGGTTCTCCAGGTTCTTGGACCTCCGCGTCCTCATCCACCCAGCGCTTATAATATTTCTGCCATTTAATAAAGTCCTCATCCACTTGGTCTCCTCCAACATCTGCCCCTTTTTTGTTTTGTTGTTGCTGTGCTGGAAAGGCTTGAGGTGATGATGCAGCTCTGCAAGTGTGTGAGCATTGGAGAATACATGGAAGAACACACATGAAGACAAAAATAACAATCAATATAATAACTGAAATGACAACTCTCTTTTTAACTGTTTCTGACCACCCTTTAAAAGGAAGCCAACTAAAAAGATCATCAAAACTAAATCCTTTTTCTTCTTTTAACTGATGAACCATGGACTTTAACTGTGAAATGTGTGAATGGATAGAACGAGAATTGTCAGAAAAATTCATACAACATAAGCCTTCAAATTCTTGGCAACCATGGCCATTAACCAACAATAAGAAGTCTATCGCTGCCCGGTTCTGGAGCAACACCTTTTTATTATTCTGTGTATCCTCTAAGAGCTCTTATAGAGCTTCACTAGTTGCATATGCTTCTTTGGCTAACCAACATCCCATTTTCGTAAGTAAATCTAAGGCATGTTTGGTCCCAATGGCAGGAATGAAAATACTTCCTGCCAAGTTCTTTCCTGGGGACCAGAACTTCATATTAGAATCACACCCCTCCACAAACTCATGCAATTGACTCATTTTCTGAAGGGGGTGATGTGGCAATGGTTCATTAGCGAAACCTTCCTCAGGTGTAATTTCTTCTTCCTTGGTCATTACAGGGCGTTTTCCGCCTCTCATACCCAAGTGTCTTCGTTGTCTTATTGTTCCTTTATGGACATGAGTCAGCAACTCAGAAAGGTCTACGGTTTCTCTTAATTGTAGATCATCATTGTTAATAAATTTTGCAGGGTTATATAAGGTGAGTCTACCAATAGTACATGGGCCCCCTATAACATTTGGTGGAATCACCTTCCAGGCTCTCTTTCCACAAAGAAGAAAGAGACCTTTGGGTAATATAACAAATGTCGGTACAGATGGTATTGAAAAGGGAGCTTCTTTTTCACACCAGAAACTGAGGTTAGAATAGACTCCTGGAAAAGTAACATTAAAATAGACCATATTCTGCTTTTGTTGTTTTGGTCTAAAATAGAAACACATGGGGGATTTTAGAGTACCCAAAATTTCTAATTCTTCCTGTCTGTCTCCTTGATATATTTCAAACTGACCCCATTGTTCCGGCAACGACGGAATCCCCACCAAACAAGTCTTAAACGGGTTTGATGGGTCCGTGGTTGATAGACAGATGGAATCCGTGTTCAAAGACTGAGCTAGATTGATCCAAATGTTTTTTGACGCTGATAGCGCCCATATAGGCATTACCAGATTTTGAACACTCCCAACTGTAGTTGTTCGTGTCTTAACTGAAAAGGCAAGTGATGAACTTTTAGTTGATTCTGCTCGCAATGGTAATGGAACCTGTCCTTTCACTACCGTTATTATACCACCAATTGACATGATTATTCGAAGAGTGAGGAGAGACCCCAGTCCTCTTCTTCCTCTGACGTCGCCCATCCCGCCAAGGCGTTCTTCTGATGAAATCTGATGCACCTAGACGGAATCCACCGAGGACCAGACCCTGTAGAAACACAGGCATGGCCTCTGCCCCATGTAAGTAATGGGACAGGGCCGACCCATTCTCCCGTGGCCACATCACGTAACCATACTTGTGCTTCCCCTTTTTTCAATTTTTCGACTCTAAAGTGCCGCTCAATTGGAGAGCAATCTTTGTGTATTCTATTTAAAAAATTAAGGACGTATAGTGCTTTATTTAATCGTTCTTGTGGAGAGAGTCCTGCAGCCGAGTTGTTTTGTTTAGCAAGCATGTTTTTCAAGGTGAGATGGGCTCTCTCAATGATAGCTTACCCCTGGGGCGAGTGTGGGATTCCAGTGGTGTGTTTAACGCCCCAGAGAGAGAAAAACTCTCTTACCGCAGAGGACACATAGGCTGGGCCGTTATCTGTCTTTACCTGCTTCGGGACACCCATGACGGAGAAGGCTGAAGTGTCGCTTAACATCTTTAGCCTTCTCTCCGACATGGGCCGTAGCAACCAGAAGTCCCGAGCAAGTGTCCACTGACACATGCACAAATCGCAGGCGGCCAATTTGTGGTACATGTGTCACATCTGTTTGCCAGAGGTCGAGCGGGTGTAATCCTCTCGGGTTGACTCCCTCCTTAGGAACGGGATTAACCCTCTGGCAATCAGAACATGTGGACACAATGGCCCTGGCCTGGGTGACAGATAAATTAAAATGTTTTCTGAGCGACTCAGCGCTTTGATGAAAAAATTTGTGGGAAATTTGTGCCTGCTCAAATGTATTAGGAACTGGAGCCAGATTTATCATTACTTCCAAATTGGTCGCTCTATCTGCCACTCTGTTACCCTCTACGATAGGGCCAGGCAGATCTGTATGTGACCTTACGTGTTGGATGTAGAACGGACGCTCTCTGCGTTGAACTGCACTTAAGAGTTTACTGAACATCTGAAACAGAAATCGGTTAGAAATGTCTTTGAGATAACTGTTTTCGATACGTGTTACTACTCCTACCACATATGCAGAGTCCGAGACTATGTTGAGTGCCTGTGGGAATAGATGAAAAGCTCTTATTACTGCTGACAGCTCCACTAACTGTGAAGATCCAGAAACAGAATGGATATCTGTTTTCCATTTAGATCCTTCAGCCCATGCAACAGCAGCCTTCCCTGTCTTACCAGATCCATCTGTGAATGGGCATGTGTTCCATGTGATCCATGTGTTCGGGCATGGGGAATAGGTACATGAGAAAGCATAAAGTTAAGTCTAGGTTGTGAGACGGAAAGTAATTGTAGAAAAGGAATAGAAGGCAAATGATACAAAATTTTCCCATGACCACCTGAAAATCAAAAAGATGAACATCAAAATAATGTAATTGAGACTTTGTTAGAGGCAAGTAAAGAAAATCAGGATCTTTCCCAATAAGGTCCCAAAACCTCAAGCGCCCTTTGTGGCAAACTTTGGCAAGCATTTCAGGAAAGGTTGTGATTGTCTTTTGAAATTGGAAACTGAGAAAAATCCATTCCCATAGTACAAAATCCTTGTTCATAACATGCATCTGTCCCAAAACTGCATAGGGTTGCTGTTGTCCTCTAAAAACAACCAAGGCGGATGGAAGCCCAGGTTTCATTCTTCTGACTTGACAGGAGGAAATACAATGGTTGATTTTTTCTAAAACTTCTTGTGCTTCTTGAGTGAGGACTCTGGGGGAAGATAAGTCTGGGTCTCCTTTTAGTAATTTAAATAGTGGTGCTAAAAAGTCTGTAGATAGTCCTAAGTAGGATCGTACCCAATTGATATTACCCAGCAAGGTCTGCAATTGATTTAATGTTTTAACATCGCCGGTAATCTGTATCTTTTGTGGGACGAAGGTTCGTGCTGACAAAAGCAGTCCCAGGTAGTGCCAAGGTGCAGTTGTTTGGGTTTTCTCAGGCGCTACTTCAAGTCCTGATGCCATAAGCGTACTTACAACCACATTATAAACTTCTTGTAGTTTCGCTGAATTACTAGCAGCTAGCAAAATGTCATCCATATAATGATACATAATAGCTTCTGGATATCTTGACCTTACAGAACCTAATATTTGTGACACTACTGATTGACATATTGTTGGACTATTTTTCATACCTTGGGGGAGGACAGCCCAATGGAATCGCTTGGCTGGCTCTTCTGCATTCAATGATGGAATAGTGAATGCAAACCTGCGGGCATCTTGCGGATGGAGATAGATGTTAAAAAATCAGTCTTTAATGTCCATGTTTGCGATGGGTCAATTTTCTGGAATGAGAGCTGGGGATGGGAGTCCCGACTGTAATAGGCCCATCGGCTCTATCAAATTATTAGCCTCTTGCAGGTCATGGAGGAGTCGCCACTTCCCAGAAGATTTTTGGATGGTGAATATGGGAAAATTCCACGGGCTGTCGGTGGGGACTAACCTATTTTTTGCCAATTGCTCATCAATTAAGTCATGTAAATGCTGCAATTTTTCTTCCCTTAAGGGCCACTGATTCACCCAGACCGGGGTGTCGGTCGTCCAGCTGAGGGGAGGAGCTTGCAGTGCTCCAGTGGCCCCCATTACAAATTTGGAATTTTCAATGAAAGTCCCCACTGTGAGATGACATCTCATGCCCATAAGGTAACTGGAATATTTAGAACGAAAGGTTGTGATGAGGCTGATCGACCTTCAGGCCCTTTTACCAGGAGAGGGGAGAAACTTTGCCGAGGGATTTGTATTCCCCCATCCCCCCCCCGGATGTCAATAGACGGTAAGAAGGTGGGCCCATCCTTTGGCCAATCTTTTTCAGCTATAATCGTAACATCAGCTCCAGTATCCAGCAAGCCTGAGATTTTAACCTTATGATCCAAATTAGGAAACGTGACTTCACATAATAACATTGGTCTTTGTAACGTTACCAGTTGAGACCAAGCTGCTTGAACATTCTCTTCTCTATGTGATGAAATAGATATGGGTAAGAGTTGAGCCACAATGTCCTCTTTGCACAGTTCAACAGGTACAAAAGTTGGCTTAATAAAAACAGAAACAACATTAACATTAAATAGTTTAACCAAAGTAGGCATAATAACAAGACCCAACTCAATAGCCTTCTGCGTTCCTGTAACGAGAAAAGTGCCATTATAGGTTTTAGTTCCAGGGACAGTTAACAAAACAATCTGAAAGGTATTATCATTTAAAGTCATTGTGGTGGCAACTGCCAACCCCAAGTGAGGCCTACTTGCAACGGTTCTCCCTCTGGTATCGGCAGAAGGAGTCGGCGAGTTGCATTGCTGTCGGAATTTTGGGCAACTTGTGTCGTCGCGCCGCCCTGGGCGCTCCGTGAACCGTTTCCCGATGTTAGTACTCACCCCGGCGATCAAATCGTGAGCGACACTCCGATGCCCAGTGCCTCCCTTTTTTACATTTAGGGCACAGGCCCGGAGGAGCGGGGCTTTTGACATCAGCTGCTTTTGGACAATTGGTCTTAAAATGTCCGTTTTGACCACAACCAAAGCATTTAGCTTGGAAGGGTTGAACAGTAGCCGCTAAGGCATGGGAAACTTCTTTCGCGACTTCTCTTGCTAACTGTTTGTTGTTCTTCGCCATGCTAGAACCGAAGCTATTGCCCATGGTTATTTGGGCTTGGGCAAGGGTATTGGCCAGTTTGTCAGTAGAGGTAATGTCTTTGCAGGCCTTAACCATTTCTAACGGTGTGGGATCTTTAAGTGCGCGCAGTATAGGTTGACATTGTGCATTTGCGTTAGAAATAGCAACTTGTTTAAAAATGATGTCTTGTACATGTTTTTCTTTTGTCTCTCTAGATATAGCCTCTTTGAGTCTCTTGGCGAACCTCATGAAAGGTTCGTCCGGCTCTTGAAATACAGATGTGAATGGAGGAGTGACTTGAGAGGCTTCTGAGATTGTTTGTAATGCCTGAAAGGCGAGATTTTTTGTTGTAAGCAAATCTTGAGTGTCTATTGTCATTTACTGGGCATTGTATGCCCATCTCCCAACACCAAAAAGCATCTCAATGGTGTCCGGGACTGGTCTATTGGTAACACCGTCTGTTTCATGAGCATATTTGCGAACGTTGGCATACCAAGTATCTAAAAACATAGTAATCTCCATATTATTCAAGTGTTCTTGCTAAATCTTTCAAATCGTTAGGTGTAAAAGTAAATGCTTGTAAAAGGGCACCAATAACTCCCATTGCGTATGCTGATGAGAGACCATATTCAGCCACTGCTTTTTTCGCATCTTTAATTAAAGGAATCGGTAGCGGTTCCCAATGAGGCTGATTAGCACCATCAAAGAAAACCGGAAAAGCTTGAACAGCTTGAAGCTTGCTAAGGTCTTTGGCCTGTAGTGCAGCTCGCTCCATTCGGGACAACCGAGCTGGCTGACGGCAAGCGACTGAAAGGTCCTTGGTGTTGGGTGTCGCCATAGAAGGTGGAGCGAATGGATTGGTGGATGGCGCCGTGGGAGGGAGACTGAATGGGTTGGTAGGTGGTAGGCCGGTAGGCCCATGGCTTGGACCGGAAGATGGGAGGGGCCTGAGCCGCCCGCGGTGTAAGAGGGCGGATCCAGACGTGGAGGGTCATAGGGACCGCCCTTTAAGGGGGATGGCCCCTCCCCTCCTGACGTCACGAACAGAGGGTAGACATTAGGAACCTCCTCCCTTTTGCTCCAGATGCCATTTTGTGCTACTTTATCGTCAGAGTCCCCTGTCGCCATTTTGTGGACGTGCAGTACATCCGGTCAGGGAGGCAGATATTGTGGTTGTGACTGTGTTCATAATGGCCCCAAAGTTCGAGGGAACGGTCGTGTTGGAAGGGGGATTCTGGTGTCCCGATGCCATTCACGCGCTTCGACCGCAACTCCCTGAGATGTCTATTCCTGGGGCCCCCTGGATCCCCGATCCCTGATCTTTTTCTAGGATAGATTGGATTGAAGTCCATGCCACTAAGTCACGTGTAGCATTCTTATCTTTTTTATTCACCGCTGCCCATAGTTTATGTCCAAAAGAGTCCCATTCAGCCGTGGTGAGATTAGGAGGCAAAGAATAGCCTTCTTTGGACATGCATTTCGTTAACGATTTTATGGCTGCTTTGTCCACCTCATGGTTGGCTTGGGTTACAAAGGACTTAAGCGACAGTAATCAGTTTTTTCTCTCTTAGAGAGAATCCCACCCATTTTTAACAAATGAGAATTGTGTGATAGGGAAAAAGGAACTGCCCGGGGAGCTACCTACCTCCAGGGCAGGTTGAGGATCAGTCCTTCGGTCCCACATCGAATCAATGGGGGATGTTCAGCAGAGCTGAGGGAATGCCGAGGTGCTCTGTCCAGTAGCTGTCTTCGGGATCCACCGATGGCCAAGGGTTTCACCCGCCCTACGACTGTAGATGCTGCGGCATGGAAGATGCTACCACGACGTTGGGCGCCAATTATCGGTGGATGGTTGATTGTCCACTGATACGGTGAATAGGAGGGGCGCTCCTAGGAGCAGGGCTCGAAGAGCAATAGTAAATGCTCTCAAGGGACAAGCTCCTTCCAAGCTCAGGGAAGGCTCCTCCCGCTCCCAACCCGGCAACGATTCCCCGAAGGAAGAGGTCCACACGAGTCAAGAGTCCACGAAGAGAAGCAAAGTTTATTGGTGTGCCCGGACTTATATAGGGTAGCATGGGACTTTCCAGAACAGGGGCGGAGTAAGGGGAGGAGATAGGGAGGAGCGACACACCCTATTGGACGGCATGCAAATTAGGGGGAGGAACGGAGGAAGAACCAATGGGAGAACTGGGTTTAAACATAACCTTATAAGGAATATGGTGCACTGCACCAAACAGGGGCCAATCAGGAGAAGGTTGACGGGAAAATGCCCTAAGGGTCTGTGGGAAGGAGAAACCTGGACAGGGATGACTAAGGGAAAAATGACTAGGGTAGCCATCTTGGGGTACATAACAATTAAACTGGGGACACATCCAAGTAACTCCTAAAGCCCCCATAATCCTGATTCAACTGCTTCAGGGGTTCTCCAGGTTCTTGGACCTCCGTGTCCTCATCCACCCAGCGCTTATAATATTTCTGCCATTTAATAAAGTCCTCATCCACTTGATCTCCTCCAACAGCAATGAGCTTTTTGTGGTCCATTTTCATTCTGCCTTTGCAGTAAAACTCCAGGAACGTGAAACGAGTTAGATTTTTGCGACTTTTTTTACCGGGTAGTACCAAGAAGTAGCAGCAATATCTTCATGTTTGTGGCTTTCATGGTATGAGCAACAGCTGGAGAGAAAGGGAGTTGTGTCATGAGATATGACCTTTAGGATCATGCCAGGAACCAGGGAAATAATATGATTTCCTTTCTGTAAAAATCTTGGCACATTGACAAGCATCAAAGCAATTTACTCTTAATATGAAATTCACCTTTGCCCTAAGCACTTCTTTTCATATTTGAGGCTTAGTAGAGATTGATTAAAGCCAAAACAGCAAAGGATTTCTGAAATGTCAGGACCTTTCTGCTGTTCACCCAACCACAGTTGTCTCATCTTATTGCTCAGCTATGATGTAGAGATGTCCTGGTAGTTGGGACATTCTGTGTTCATCTCCCCTGCATCCTTCCCGCTCTCCCAATCAGTTCAGCAATGCTGTATTACAACCACAGCTTTCTTCCAGCTTGCCCAAAACCAGGGAGAGCTGTTGCCTTTGCCATCAAGCCCCCAACCTCTCTTAACTCTTGAGCAAAAGTGAAGAGAGCCAGGGAAGGAGATAGTACTTGACTCCCTATCAGAAGGGTATAGGTATGGCCAGACTTCGCAAAGGAAGATTTGGGAAGGGCTCTCCCCATGTGGGTGTGCCCTTCCAGCCTGCGCAGTGGATGTTTTAGGTGAGGCACAGCATGCACAGAACTGGCCCCACCATTTAAGTCCTGAGGTCCATCTGCCACGGTCCATTTGGACAGTGACAGTGAAGTCCTTGGGACTGTCTCCAGCACTAACAGGGGCTGACCCTGCTGACCATCCGAGATCTGACAGGATCAGATGGCAGGGAGGCATTGAACTGCCCAGGGAACGGGGTCCCCACTGAGACTCCAACTCGGGTCCTTAGGATTCAGAGTCCAGAGTGTTCTCCTTTACACCATGGGACCGCCCTATCAGAAGGGTCCTCTCTTCTTAATTGCTGTACTCCCTGCATTCCCCAGGCACTGCTCATCCTCTCCCTCTCACTGGTGACCTCCAGACCCCTGCCTGGGAGTTTTTCTTCCCAAGCTTCCCACTTCCTTGCAGCCACCCAAGCTACAGGCTCTGCCTGCTGCATGAGCAGCAAGTAGAGCTGGCAGCTTTCTTCTGTATTTACCTCCATGTGGTGCTGCCTTTTAAATGGTGCTCTTGCTCTGCTCCAGCCTTGGCTCTGCTGAGGTAACACCTTTGACTCCTGCAGCCTCCAGTCCTGACTGTACCAAAGTTTCCATGTTGGCTTTAGGCATATTGACATTGTACAACAATGCCCTGCACCTGCAGAGAACAGCTGTCAGGGAGCTGTCTCCTCTTGTGCAGCTGCTTTCCAAACAGTCCAGTGGAGAAGTGTGAAGATGATTAAGGGACTGGAGCATCTGTTATGTGAGGAAAGACTGAGAGGTGACGCTGTCTAGCCTAAAGCAGAGAAGGCTCAGGGAAGAACTTCCCAATGTGTATAAATACATGATGGGAAGGAATAAAGGGGAGGAGCCCAGGCTCTTCTCAGTGCTGCCTCCCAACAGGATAAGAGGCAATGGAGACAAATTAAAAAAAAACCCATGAAACTCAATCTGAATACATTAACTTTTATGTATTTATATATACATATTACTTTAAGGGTGGTCAAACACTGGAACAGGTTGCCTTAGGCAGGTTATGGAGTGTCCGTCTGTGGAGATACTCAACAACCAACTAGCTCTGCTTGAGTAGAAGAGGTAGACCAGGTGATCTCAAGAACTAACTTCCAATCTCAACTATGTTATGATTCTGAAGTTTGCTTGTCACAACGATGACCGAGCTTCTCATAGTCTCACTTCATTCTAAACTTTACTGATTTTAGTCACACCACCAAAAATGCCTGATTTAATAGGGATTTGGCTTTTTATTTTTTGCAGTGAAACCTGAATTGTTGGCAGAAAGGGTGATGTTTCAGGGTCAGCCAGAAGGAGGGATTTGGCAGGAGCATATCTGTGGGACACTGTCCAGAGGTATGAAGCAAGGAAGCCATGCAGAGCATAGAGGGAGGAAAGGAAGAACTAAGAGGACTAAAATACCCATTAGCCATCATCCTGAACTCCAAATATGTAGGTCATCTCATGTCACATTCTGCAAAGTCCATATGGTGAATTCAGTGGAAAAAGCTTTTTCAACTTTCTGATTTTCACTGACAAGGAAAGGTGTCTGCCCTGTGAGGGCAGTGGTTTTGGAAAAGATTGAATGCAATGTTTGGAGGTTTCAGCATTTTGTTGACATAACAATGGCACTACACTGCACTTGGCCAATGATCTGTCCTTGCTAAAGCCCTCAGATCTTCCCAGAGTATTGTCTGTGAAGTTCATTAATGTGAAATTTGCTTCCTCCTCCTCCTCATTAATAACCATGTCAAATAAGAATACTCTTAACAATCCTGACTGTGGGGAATTTTAATGAGAGATTCAGGCTTCTTACTCAGCCATAAATATGGTATCCTCTAGGTTTTTCCACATTGCTTTCAACTACTGCCCCCCTTTACTACTGCTTCATGGGTTTATTGCTCTTTAGAGGCTTACACATCAAATTCACCTGGACACTTGTGCTGGTTTAAAGGCAAACGGGCAGGAGAAACAAACCCAACACAAAAGAGATTATAAGTCAGTTACAATTTAATAACAATATTACAATAAATGCAATGGCACACAGAGAAATTGGTTTTAACCCACAAAACCCAGAAGTGGAACCCAGCACCCTGGAGTACAAAGGTGTTTGTAGCCCCTGTGCTGAACCCCACGTGGTTCCCCCAAGTCCAAAGTAAAAGAAAGCAAGAAACCTGTTGGTGCAGATGACGGTTGCAGTCTGGTGAAGAGTAGTGGTCACAGTCTGGTTGAAAGTGGTGGCCTCCTCCTGTTGAGGTTCTGGTCCTCCTCTGGATCCAACAAGTGGTTCCCCAAGTCCCAAATCCCTCAAGATTATATCCCCTCAGGTTCAGGTAGGACTGCCCAGTACCTCCCTCAGGGCAGGGAATTACACAATGGGTGATCTCACTCGAGTCATGGGGTATTTGGAATCATTGATGGCCCATTAGCAGACATGGTACCTCAGGCTGGGTGTGGAGGTGCTAACAACTTCCTGGAGGGGAATTATCACAGCTATTATCTCACAGGTGTCTTTCACACCCAGCTTGTAGCCTGAGGGGTCAGGTGTGCCCTGGGCAGCTGCTGCAAATGGTCCATTGTTAACAGTTCCTGGGTAATGAATACAGGGTGTAGAATACATAGCTTTGGTCACACCCACACAGTGATAAACTGGTCCCCTCTGCTGAACTAGGACAACACCCCAAAACTGAGACATGTACATGGCTTCTTTTTCAGATACATTCAACCCTTCTCTCTCTGTATGTAATGATGACCCAGAGCATTCAAAGCACTAGGTATATGTAAATGCAAAAGGATAACCCTAAGCTACATTTCTGGTTCGCTGGCATTGTGTTTCCAGATTTCTTTTATTCACTTGTAGTAAATTCTGGCAGTGGCTGTTAATTTTGCCATGGGAACACAACCAGTAAGAGTTTGAAAAAAGGTCTTAAAAGGACTTTTGATGTTACCACCTTCTAGTTGGGGATTTCTTACCTGTTCAAAGGGTGGCCACACAAATTGTTGATTCGGCACTTAGCACAACTGAGATCTAAAGAAGATCTGTTCCTGATGGAGAAAGCTTCAGCTTGTCCCTGAGTACACATTGTGAGGAAGCTATGAAACTGTAGCCCAGGCTGCTGTGGATGGCAGAAGATAAGTGGGATCGTGTGAATGACTGACAAATACATAATTCCTCTGAGGCTTATCTAATGCAAAGAGGAGACACCTCTCAGTCTGGAAAGTCCCTGAGAGACAAATTGTTCAAAGCTGGTACCTGGAGGAAATACCCTCTCTTCTGACACTCCTGCCTAAGCATCAGCTTTTGGCCTCAGCAAGAGATGGGATTTGGGCAAAAAAGGACATTAGCTGTCCTGTTGCACAACCACTTTTGTGATCTTGGGCTTCATCAGGTTTCCATCCCATCCTGACCTCTATCCTCCTAACTCAGAGAAGGTTACCAACATATCAGCTGAGCTGAATGCGAAATTGCAAGTGACTGAGCTCTGACTGAGGCAGTGAGAATGGCACCAGTGGGAAGAGATGTAGTGGAAGCCTCTTCCATAAGAATATAAGAGGGCTATGGTTCATAAAAATGGTTGCTGTTAAACAAGCCTAGGGCTGAAAGAGGGTTCCTCCTTTAGGATGAAAATAAAACAGGTTCCTTGGTCTCTTAACTTCATCTGATCCTCAGCAAGATGACAGGAGCAGTCAGAGAGTTGACGATACCTGCCAGAATGCTTGCCTTTGCTGGCCTCCTGTTATGGAAAATGAAGATTTTTCCAACCAGACTAATCAGCTGCACATTGCAGCTGGCTTACTACATAACACTGTGCAAAGCTAGCATATGGCTCATTAGAATATGCCCTGACTAAGTGTTCAGCCAAACAATCCACCAAGGCATTTTTGCTTCTCTGATGTGCTGTTTGCACTTTTTGCAAACAAAGCAACAAACAATTTCTTTGGACACACTTTTCAATATTAGATGAGGCTTGGGGATGCTGAATTCCTGTCTGAACTGTGAATGATGTTAGAAGCTGATTCCCTGTCCCTTCCTAGATGGACAGTTGTCCATTGCAAAATAGCTCCAGTTCAGGTTCCTGGTAAATCTGAGCTTGCTCACACATCACATATCTGTGGCAGTGGAAAGTTGCTCAATTCTGCTCAGTTTCCCGTCACATTAGATGGGCATAGGAGGGCGGTCCCATGGTGTAATGGTGAGCACTCCGGACTCTGGATCGCAAGGTCGTGAGTTCGAGTCTCGGTGGAGACCATACCGGGCAGTTAAATACCTCCCTGCCATCTGATCCTATCAGATCTCGGATGCTCAGCAGGGTCAACCCCGGTCAGAACCAGGTGCTGTAGACAGTCCTGAGGACTTCACTGTCACTGTCCAAGCTCACTCGGCCATGGCAGATGGACCTTGGGACTTAAACGGTGGGGCCAGTTCTGCGCACGCTGTGCCTCACCTAAAAAATCCACTGCACAGTCTGGAAGGGCACACCCACGTGGGGACAGCCTTTCCCAAATCTTCGTTCACGAAGTTTGGCCATACTATACTATACTAGATGGGCATCCCTTAACATTACCTAATCCCTTAGACATTTTCTGCAGTGTCCATCATGTGGTGGGAACTCTGTTTTCACCACAAACAGCTTCAGGGGTTTCTGGCTGAACAAAGGAGTATATGACTAAAATTTAGACATTACATAAAGGAAAAAATAATGTAGTCCTGAGAGGTGGGATTGGCCACTATGGTCTCCAAACAGTGACTGAGACAGAGATAAATAACAATGTTGAACATAAAGTTGAATGCTTATAACTCTGAATGGTTCTCATGAACAGTTGTGCCACACTGCCTTTGAGAGAACTCGTGTGTTCTTTGTAGGCTCTTTTCTTTCCAAGCAGTCATCATTTGGCTGGAGTAGTGCTCATAATCTTGACATTTATACCATTCATTCTCTGCCTTATCACTAGCATGCAGAAGACTCATTTGGACCCTCTCTCTTGCTCTAGAGACTGATCCCACAGAAATAAGCAGAAGCACTTACAGGTGGTTTGTCTGGCAGAGGCAACAGCACTCTGGATTTGGAGGCAGAGAGGGAACTTGGCGAGTGATAGCTTCCTCACAATTCCCTTAAAATGCAAATGCCCATAATAAGGACAACCTCTTGGATTTCAGCAGCTATTTCTGCTTCAGGTGTGCCGTGTAGTGCAATGCTGGTATTCTGCTCAGTATGTCTGGTCCCCCATTAAATTTCTAAATCACTGCTGCTGCAGGTTATCACAGGAGCAACCTATCCCTCAACAGAAACTCCAAACTGCAAAATAAGGTTTCTGTTCCTGTTCTGCCCTTGCACAAGAAGTGTCGTAACTTAGGAAACCCCTCATAAATGAAGGTGTAAAGACAGCCAGACTCCAGACAGGTGCTGCTGAGTATCGGGTAGAAGCTCATAAGCAAAATTAGCAGAAGTGTGGGGACCTAAGAGCACTGTGGCAGCAACAAGGAAAGTCTCATGGGGCCCTTCTTGTCTGACCTGGTAGGTTGGCACAGACTGTGCTACATGGACTGCCAGGCTCTGACTGGCACTAGCTGAGGGCTATCTGAAGTATGACCTACTGAATTGTGTAGACATACCTTAGGCTTCTGCACAAAAAAAAAAGAAAGCATCCACAGGCTATGGAATTCAGTATGTTTAGATTCAGACATGGGAGGGAGATGATACTCATATGAATAACCAAGATGCTACAGAGAGGTTTTTCTATGGGCAGTAGTAGGGCATTTCTCCAGCAAACAGGTTTGCATCTAGGGGGAGTTTGCAGGTCTCAAAGGTCTTGTGGACTTTGTTTCTCAAAAGAACTGTAGTTCTCAAAGTGATCTTGGAATCCTGTAGAGCATCTACAAAAGATACCTGCAAGGGAAGACCCTCACACAATAATACCAGGAAGGAACAGTGCACACAATCAGGGTTTCACAACGAAGAACACTTTTGAAGCTTGGGCAGCTAGGCAGCAGAAAAAGAGAATTTCATGTGCTTTCCATTACCCAAGAAAATAGGAGGTTTCAAGTCATCCTGATGTTCAGACATCCCAGCTGATACAGGGGGAAAAAAACGACACAAACCCCTTACCCAGCATAGCATCTTAGATAAACCACCTGCTTTGCCCTGCATTTTCTGGACACCTATAGCCAGAAGGATCTCTCGGTCACCCACAATACTAGCTTTTTGTTTGTTTGTTTTGCTCAGCACCCTCAGCAATTTGCACTTATGGAAAAAGGGCAGGGTGGGAAGAAGGCAAAAGCGAGTCGGGGCAGGAGGCTCCCTCCCCGTCCCAGCGCTGACCCGACGCGGGTGAAACAAACGGGAGAGCGGAACCCCTCCATCAACAGGAAGAAGGGGCAGAGGAAGATGCCTAAATCACTTTTCAGGATGGGGAGGAAAAAGCCCCATAAATCAATGAACAGCTGGCTGTGGTTCGCTCCGCGCCGGGAACAAAGAGCGGCTGCGGCGCCGCCGGGGGCCGGCAGGGGGCGGCCGAGCGCCGCCGGGACGGGGCGCGGGGCACTTGCGAGTCGATGCGCGCCGTGTTAATTGCCGCTAATTAGCGCCGCGCACGCTGCAAACGGCGTGTCCGGGGCGGTGTTCGAGCCTCAGCCCCCTTGGCTCGTCTCCCGAAGCGTAGGGCATGACAGCAGCTTGCACATCTTGCTGCTTAAATGTGCCGTTTGAGTAAGGCGCGTCTGAAATCGGGGTGGATGGTGTAGCCTGGATTAATCTTTGTCAGAATATGAAGGCAGCCTCGTCGGGCATTTTCTGGCGAAAGATATGCAAATTTGCCATTCAGACTTGTAAAGATCTAGTTCTTAATTGCTATTACTACCAGTCACTGTGCCCTGCCCATCACTGTATCATGCTATACAAGTATGGAGCTATAATATACAATGAAAGCCAAAGAACATTTTTCTACCAGAGTTGGGAGCAGCAGCTGCTCTATAGATGATTCACTTGCTTGACACGGCCATGGTAAATACCCGTCTTATCAGCATATTTTCTCTTGGCCATGATGGTCACGTTATCCAGACTTCTGAGGAGTATTAAATTGCCATAATAGGTGTAGAATAGTTGTACAATTTTCTTAGGTTGGCTAAACCTGGAATAGGAGCAGAGAGAGAATGTGACCCTTCCCAAGTCTAAATCACATAGTTGAATTCCTGGAGGTAAACACACATGGCATTTTTATACATTTTTAAGTTTCTGGACTACAGCACAGAAGCAAATTTGTTTTGAGTTAGCTTAGGCTAAATGGGAGAAATCCTTTCAGAAAACTGAAATGGTGGAATCCAAGTGTTGTGCAACAAACTAAAAGACTCTTTAGAAAACCTGGATGATGCTGAAATCTCAGAGAGTCATCCTTGCCCTCCAAAAGGAGAAGGATTTCTCTGCATTAAAAATACATAATCTGAATCAATGAATTCTAAAGGAATTTAAAATGCATTCAGCAAGAAGCAGCCACATTTCTGATCTTTCTGGATAACTATGATAAAGGAAAAGGAGATCTTAATTCCACTAATATTTTTATCCCGGAAAATTGTGGGTGATTCCCTGGACAAATGTGACTCTGCTGCGCTCATTCCAGGATGGATTCTGTACTCTGTAGGTCTGTTGAAAATGTGGATGCCTCTCCAAATCTTAATGTTGCTGTTCAGGGTGGATTTCAGTAAAAGTTCTTACACAACTCCATGGGAATGGGTTTGCATGTCCTCTTCAATCCAGATTAAAAGGCTGTGAATGCCTACACTTCTGTTCCCATAGCACTTTATGGCCACAGGGAAGGCCTATTCTACCCATGCTGGTCAGGATGGGCTTTCTGACTTTGAAATGAACTCATTCTGGGACTTATCTAGTCCCGTTAACCCTTAGCAGTAGCATTAGTATGCACCTTATTTAAAAGTAGCTGTAGTGGGTCTCAACAAAGGTCAGTATTGTCCTCACCACAGACCAGTTACAGATATCAAGGGAAGTTTTTAGGGAAGGTGGAAAGCATACCCCAAGATTTCCCAGGTCCCTTTCCCAGTCTTCTTGCAACGTGTGGCTGGTTCAATCACAGCTGATGTCTTTATGCTTAGTAGGTCTGGACAGGTTGTCTTCCATTGCCCAGTGGAAGTGCTGCCCACTCTTTCCTCCACTGTGTCCTGTAGCAAGAATTTCCACTGTGTAACTGCATGTTCTGTGAAAAGAGGACCTTCTGTGAAAAGAGGACCACCTGCCACGTGCCAATGCCGTGTTCTTCATTTGGTGAAATGGAGAAGGCTTTACATCTTTCATGCCACTTGTAGTTCTGTAAACTTTCACAGATTAGTAGAATCATAGAACGGTTTGCATTGGAAGGGACACTAAAGGTCCAACCCCACCATGGTCTACCACTACACCGGAGTACTCAGAGCTCTGTCCAGCCTGGCTTTGAACACTTACAGGGATAGGGCATCAACAACTTCTCTGGGCAACCCATTCCAGTGCCCCACTACCCTTGCAGTAAAGATTTTCTTCCTAATATCAAATCTAAATCTCTCCTTTTTCAGTTTCAAGCCATTCTCCCTTGCCCTATCACTACATGCCCTTGCAAAAAGTCCCTCTCCACCTCTCTTGTAGGCCCTCTTCATCAGGTACTAGAAGGCGCTGTAAGGTGTCCCTGAAGCCTTTTCTTCTTCAGGCCGGACAGCCCCAACTCTCTCAGACTGCCAGCTTTGTTAGGTCTCCTGCAATTCTTTTGGGACAGTGCACAGAGGAAGAACTACCTGAGGAAAGCTCCTTAGATGGAACCACAAGGAGGAAGTGTGTAAAAAATTCTCAGATGTGTGATTTTCTGTGACCAGCTCCCAGCCACTTTGCTCAGTCCGGAGCTGGTCGTTTGGAGCAATCAGATTTAGGACTGTTGCTATAAATGAAATAAAAGCTGGAGGGCACTTCTGCTGCCAGAGGTGGCAGTGGTGCTGAATTCAAGCTACATGTAGCACTCATATCTATAGACTTCTCGGCAAAGGTTGGAGGCAATACTCCTGCTTCGTGTCCTCCTTCTGTGGGAGCTCTGGCTAATAAGAACAGCCCATCCAACTAAGTTTGGTTTCCTAGTCTAATTCCTTCTGATAGTAACAGACAGAATTTTTCCTCCCCAAATCTGGACATCCACAAAGTGTACTTGTCAGTTGGCCCCAGACTCTGCATTTCTTCCTGGGATTGCTCTACCCACCAACCCACAGACCTATCTGATCCACTCAAAGACCTGTGTGGAGGCAAGGGAAGAAGTTTAGTGAGCAGGAGGCAGTTCACACAAACAGCTCTGTTAGATTCCGGTGACAAACAAAGTTAGTAGGAACTGACATCAACTCCAAACCCCGGTAGGGAGCAGCAATGGAGAACTTCCTTTCTGCTGTTCCCACTACTGGAATTCAGGGCCTGAGGCCTCCTCTTGGAGGCTGGGTTCATTCTCCATCACTTAGCTCCTCATTGACTCTAACTGCCAAAGAGGGCATCTGGTAGAAAAGGGAGCTGGTGCTTTTTCTGAGGCAGAAATGCAGTCTCTTTATTAGCAGCTGCATTTAGACTTCTAACTAATTTCATCTAGGCCACTGAACAGTTGGAGGATGACAGCAACTCCACTGAGCTTTGAGGGTACAAGTGCACCTAAAGGCTCCAGCTGTATTAACATGTTTGGCTACTGTGTGACAGATCTGCCATCGGGTATGAATTCAAGGATGGCATTCTAAGAGGAGATGGCATTTTTGATCGGTTCGTTGGTCATGACACCTGAGGCAGGAGTTTGCATAAGTCGCAGACCCTATTTCCAACGCCTTTAATGATTGCAGTCACTGAAGTGAGTTGTGTCGAGGGGACAGAGGCTCTATTAGGAGGGATAAAGGAAACACAAGTGTGAACAGCTGCGTTACTCTTCACTGGAGCTGGGATATCCATCCTAACCCCAGGGTGGGCAAGTGAAAGGGCTCCAAGCTTCTCAGCAGAGATCAACTTCCTTACTGCTTTACAGTTTATTTTTAAAATCCTTATGTGTGGGTATTGGGAATTGAATCCCACCCATTATTACCAGATTTTCTAGGGGGTAGAGTAGAATTCAGAAGAATTCAGAAGTCGGTCATAAGAGGTTTAGGGAAATGGAGGCCTTGAGTGAAGCTGATTTTTGTAAGCTCTGTGAGATGCACAGAGAATCAGCAATAGTGCTGGAAGATGTTACAAGGTCTTTTTCCATATGCAGCTGTGAAGTGGCCTGGCACTATCCCGGGTCTTGTTGCAAAGTGTGGGGGCAACCTTCCTGCAACCTTCCTGCAAATAATGGTAGAAAACTCCCAATAAAGGTAGACACAGTAGGACAACAGAGATCTAAGGAGGATAAAATAAGGTTCCTGCAGGGATTTGGATTTTAAATAATTTGTGTTATGCACAGAAAGCAAGATAAGTTTTAAACAGATTTTGGGGACAAGCTCATTGCTCAAACAAAGAGAATCCTGAATAAGTCGATGCTTCAGATAGGTGCCACATATTTGATACTGAGTGGAAAAAGAAACTCGACTTCTTGGATTTGACCTTCTTTCCTTGCTGTGTGATATATTTCTAAAGGTTCATTTATGGAGCTGAAAGAGATGCATGGGACATGAATGGAACATGGTGCAATGAAACTTTCACACCATAGCATTTCCAATACTCTGAATCAAGGATCTCTGCATGGCACAGTGTGGACCTACCAGTTCATTCAAAACCAACTTGCAGCTCTTAGCCTTGATATCCACTTACTAAACAGACTCAGCCATTCTGGTCTTGCTAAGAGGGACTTTTCTTCTTGTTACTTCACTGGACATTTTTCTTAGTCAAAAGCTCCACCTCAGTTCAGCCTTGTTCATTCAAGTTACAGTGCTGGGAGAGGGAAAGCTACCAATGTTTGCTTTCTGTACCAGGAACAATAATGTTGGAAGCACTAATGAAGAGTAGGAAGGGTGTTTTCATAGAAAACATGTTGCCTACATTTCATCCAAGAATGCGAAAAAACTGTGGTTGCCAGCTCTAAACTTGACAGGTTGCTGCCAAAACAGAAGGATTGCCAATAAAAGCAACTAAAGATTTGCTAAGAATACAGGCAGAGCTGCTTTTGCTCTTCCTGAGTGGAGAACAGTTGGGAAGCGATTAGTTCACAGTGCCACTTAACTTTATCATATGTGCCATATGGACTGCAACCCAAACTTCTCTATAGTTTAATATTTACTAATAAAGAAATAAACAGAAATAAGTTAAGTGAGAAAAATTACATATATGTCTATGTAGGCTGAAAAGGAAAAAGTGAAAATGGAGAGTCTTTTTTTTTGGCAGAGATGCACTGCTAGACTTGCAAGCAAATAGGCAAAGAGGTGAGAGACACAGATTTGCCCTTGGGGAGGAGAGAAGAACTAGCAATCAGCCTGCATGGATGATATACCTTCTGGGAAAGGGAATGCAACATTTGAGGTAGAATTTAACAACCTCTTTTTCAAAACTTGCTGTGACTTTAGTAATCTGAACAAGGTCTTGTGTTCTCCTCTGTCATTTTCTGGCCCATCATGACCACAAGGTAAGTTATATTCCTAGTATAAAAAAAGGACTACACTCCATAATTCAGACAGGAGTCTATTTTTTCAGATATTTGAAAGTCAATAAAGACTTTGCAGTTGAGTCAAATGAGAATTGTCATCAGAGGCGGGTCAGTCTTAGGCAGGAACCACAACACTTGAAGAAGTCAGTTCCTACGTTTTAGGTCTGTAGATTGAGTTTTTCCCTAAGCCTGGAAAATTTGGGGCCAGATCAGGATAATCTAAAATATCTTTATGCCATGTGTCATAATGTACTTGCTGCCATTCCATCCATCCATCCATCCATCCATCCATCCATCCATCCATCCATCCATTCATCCATCCATCCATCCATCCATCTTTACTGTCTCTAAATGAAACTGTTTTAAATACACTCATTAATTGCTGATTTCTTTGGAGTTCCAGTTGGGCTTGTTTATGTTCCATTTCCAATTATCTGTAAATAAAACAGCTACACAGACACCAAAGGAGGGAAAAGTCAGAAATAGAAGAAAGAATAGACAAGAGAGATTTTTTTATTCAATTACAGGAAATTTCATGCTATATCAACTCCATATGAGATTTTGTAATTTTTTTTTTTTTAGATTGAAAAGTTTCTTGAATTGTTTTGAATTTGCACTTTGAAGTTTATCCCATTTCATATCAACTGAACATCCCCACCCCATGGTCAGTACTTCCTAAAACATACATATTTACCTAGTGTCAATCTCAGATTATCCAAGCAGCACCAGACAAGCTGTTTCACCTCTGTGCCTCCATCCTGCCCCCATACCCTCCAAGAGGAAGTAGTGCATTCTTTTTGCCTACATGCAAAGATTTTCCAGAACCTGCGTATTTCCATATTTTGACACTGATCCAAAAGCTGCTTAAGGTCAATGAAAAGATTTCAAGGGCTTTACCTTAGTTAATAAATATACTCTGAAGCCTTTTGACAAATAGCACTGTAGAATTGCACTGTTAGTACTACTGCATCTTATATGGTCTTCAGGCAGTTCTTTGGCTGGCAGTAGTCCCACAGAATACAGACTAAGTGAAAGCCAAGTGTCACGCTCCAGATTTCACCCATTGTCTTCTAAATAAACTGAATTGTAATGCAAATTCTTCTGCTTTGTTAGGAATGAAGTGCAGCAAGGCACCGGAAGTGTTTATTCTCAGGGATATTTCTTGATAGACACTGCACCCCGGTGGGGAGATACAGCTTTTTGTTACATCCTAGGTGATGCAAGCCCAAAGAGATCTTCCACAGTGAACAGAAGTATCCATATTTCCTAAGCAGGGAAGAAGGGGCAATGACAGTTTAAAGCCAAGCTCCTGTCACATAACAGGAAGCCTGCCATTAGCCTCAGAAGTGCCCAAATTTATCTAATGAATCGGTAGCACAGGCAGGGAACTGACCCAAATGTCACATGAGCAAGAATAGCTCTGCAGATCGGCCCCCTGACTCTGCTCCTTCTTTTAGCATTGTCTAAACTCCTTGCATTCATTTAGCTGTGTTGATGAATGGTTGCCAGCTCTTGCCATTCATCAGTGCTGATGCTGGGAAACAGTGTGGAGGCGCTTCTGGCCTTTTGGTCCCGTTTGGTTTAACACTGATCTGCTGAGGTCTCTGTTTAGTGCTTAAGACCCTGACAGCAATCTTTCTGTGGTGAAGATGCAGCACTAGTTAATACTGGAAAGCAATTCTGCCAGACAGAGAAATCCTGCAATATTTCCTCAGTGTCTCCCAGGCTGTAAGGGTTTACCTCTTAACAAGATCACTGAGATGAACAGATGCGTCCTGACCTGAAAATTCTCAGCATTTTGATCAGTGTATTAACACATAACACTTGAATTGTCAAAATCGTTTACACCTCCAAACACATTCCTTTTGCCAGGCAGTTGGAAGAAGTGTGTTGAATGTTTAAACAAAGGCACTGACCTGTATGTAAGACTCAGATAGCTCTTTGGATCATGCACCCTGTAATATTTCTTGTCAAAGCAAGACAGAGGTAGCAGTTCCCAAGTCTGAATTGCTACTCTGGAGTCAGACCATCCACAACAAATGTTTCGTTCTGACCTAGAACAGGTGTCACATGCAGAGACTCCCATGTAAGCTCATGGAAGTGCACTGTGTCAGGTGGGTAAGCAGGGAGAGTCAATCCTGCAGCAGGCTGTTTCCCAGGATTGAGCAAGAGTGGCAGCATTTATGGTCAGATATAAGTCAGGAATCAGTAAGGTTTAGCAAAATTTTCTATGATCTCTAATTACCAAGTTCATCTCCAAATCCTGTAAAAGTATGCTCCAGCATTCGTCCCTGGGGTTGGCTTTGAGGGGCAGAGGTTGAAGTTTTCAGTTTCTGTAGCCTGGGATGTCTTTGAGAAGCAGCCAATGTCTTATTTCTGCCTGTCAAGTAATCTACCAAAGCCATTGGTTCATCTCAGACAGGATCCAGGGAAAAAGGAAGAAATGGTAAACCTGGGCTGTAGGCTTCCTTCTACTAGTGGATAGTTTAGATATCAGGAATCAAAGACACTGCTTCCAGCAGGAGGGATTTGCACATACATTTGGCACTAATAAAGTAGCTACTAGACAAAGTGGAGACTCCAGCCTTTGAAACCTCTCCATCTGTTGTTTGAGTCTCAGGGCTCACAGTTCCTTGGGCAACATTTGCAGTGATTTTGAGAACCCAGCAAAGGACATCTTTTCTGATGTAGCAGTGTGTGTCAAAGTGAGAAAGAAATATTAGAGGAACTAGTAAGTCAGTGTGCACATACATTTTAAGGCTATTTGTAAAAAAGGTATCTTCTAAGGAGACTTCTCTTTTATAGATGGAGCCTTTCTGGTTCTTTCCCAGGGAGCATGTGGCAGTGTGAAAGAGGATGACTATCTGCAGTCCTGTGAGATCTACAGCAAGAATGAGACTACATGGAAAGAAAGTAACTTGCAGAAATGGTGCAGGGGGAGTCTATTTCAAGTCTCAAAATTGTGTGCCCAAGCCTGCAAGGCAGTGTTCCTTCCTTGATGCAAACACCATTGGGTCAAGGGGCACATGGACAGAAAAGTTAAAGCTACCCCTTTCACATGTCACTGGGGTAAAAGGTTAAGGAGTGAGTGAGATACACTTTTAGTGGCTAAACTCCCTCCTGCCCCCCCCCATAATATAGGGAAGCCTGCAATATATTTGGTGAGTACAGTGGCTCCAGGGAAATTAAAATTGAGAGAGCTGCTTTTGGGGAAGTGACAATGTATTGGTGCTTATACAAACATACAGTGCAGAAAAAAAACATACGCAGAGGAAGAAACATACTTCAACAACAACAACAAAACTGTCATTGAGCCTCACTGAAGATCCCTGCAAGCCACCTTACATTTGAACTGAGAGAACTCCAGCTTGCCCAGAGACACAACCCAGACTTAGGGAAAGAGTAGCAAGGGATGCTGAACCAAACCAAAGGCAGCACCAAAACAATGGCTGCTGCAGAAGAGCAAATGTATTTGCCAGAGGTAACAGTTTTCATGAAGTAGGAAAGCTGACTAATAAATCATCCAGGACACATCCCACAGAAACAATTCAAGAGACAAGGTGGATAATATACAGGTCATGAGCAGGTGTGGAAGATGCTGGAGAAACAGCACCATTTCACCTTCCAGTGGGATATCCTCTGCGGAAGGAAAGCACAGTTGTGTAATGGATCATAGAATCATAAAATCATAGAATTGATTGGGTTGGAAAAGACCTCCAAGATCATCGAGTCCAACCCTTGGTCCAACTCTAGTCCATTTACCAGATCATGGCACTCAGCGCCACGTCCAATCTGTGTTTAAAAATCTCCAGGGATGGTGAATCCACCACCTCTCTGGGCAGCCCATTCCAATGCCTGATTAGTCACCCTGTAAAGAATTTTTTTCTGATCTCCAACTTAAATTTCCCCTGGCAGAGCTTGAGCCCGTGCCCCCTTGTCCTATTGCTGAGTGCCTGGGAGAAGAGACCAACCCCCACCTGGCTATAACTTCCCTTCAGGGAGTTCTAGACAGTGATGAAGTCACCTCTGAGCCTCCTCTTCTCCAGGCTAAACAACCCCAGCTCCCTCAGCCTCTCCCCCCAGGGCTTGTACTCCAGTCCCTTCACCAGCCTTGTTGTTCTTCTCTGGACCCGCTCCAGCACCTCAATATCCTTTCTGAACTGAGGGGCCCAGAACTGAACACAATACTCAAGGTGCGGCCTCACCAACGCAGAGTACAGTGGAAGGATCAATTCCCTGGTCCTGCTGCTCATGCTATTTTTGATACAGGCCAGGATCCCATTGGCCTTCTTGGCCACCTGGGCACACTGTTGGCTCATGTTGAGCTTCCTGTCAATTAGTACTCCAAGGTCCCTTTCTGCCTGGCTGTTCTCCAGCCACTCTGTGCCCAGCCTGTAGCGCTGCAGGGGGTTGTTGTGGCCAAAGTGCAGGACCCAGCACTTGGCCTTATTGAACTTCATCCCATTGGAATCAGCCCATCTCTCAAGTCTATCCAGATCCCTCTGCAGAGCCCTCCTGCCTTCCAGCAGATCGACACTCCCTCCCAGCTTGGTGTCATCAGCAAATTTGCTGATGATGGACTCAATCCCCTCATCTAAATCATCAATAAAGATGTTAAACAGGACTGGACCCAACACAGACCCCTGGGGAACACCACTGGTGACTGGCCACCAGCTGGATGCAGGCCTGTTCACCAGCACTCTCTGGGCCCGACCCTCCAGCCAGCTCTTAATCCAGGAGAGGGTACACTTGTCCAGGCCATGGGCTACCAGCTTTTCCAGGAGTCTGTTATGGGATACAGTGTCAAAGGCCTTGCTGAAGTCCAGATAGACCACATCCACAGCCTTCCCCTCATCCACCAGGCGGGTCACCTGATCGTAAAAAGAGATCAGGTTGGTCAGACAGGACCTGCCCCTCCTAAACCTATGCTGGCTGGGTCTAATCCCTTGTCCATCCTGAAGGTGCAGTGTGATTGCCCTCAGGATGAACTGCTCCATAACCCTGCCAGGCACGGAGGTCAGGCTGACAGGCCTGTAGTTGCCAGGGTCCTGCTTGCAGCCCTTTTTGTGGATTGGGGTGACATTCGCCAGCCTCCAATCATCTGGGACCTCCCCAGAGAGCCAGGACTGTTGGAAGATGATGGAGAGCAGTTTGGCAAGCTCTTCTGCCAGCTCCCTCATCAACCTGGGATGGATCCCGTCTGGTCTCATAGACTTGTTAGGATCCAGCTGACTCAGTAAGTCAGTAACTATTTCCTCCTGGAATACAGGAGGGCTATTCAGCTCCTTCTCCCTGTCCACCAGCTCCAGAGGCCAGTTGTCTTGAGGGCCACCTGTCTCTGGTGAAAACTGAGGCAAAGTAGATGTTAAGTACCTCAGCCTTCTCCTCATCTTCCTTAACTATATTTCCCTCCAAGTCCAACAGAGAATGGAGGTTTTCCTTGCCCCTCCTTTTGTTATTAATGTATTTATAAAAGGACTTTTTGTTATCCCTAACTGTAATAGCCAAATTTACTTCAAATTCCACTTTTCTTTCCCTAATTTTTTTCCTGCATGACCTAGCTCTATCTGTAAATTCTTCGTAAGTAGCCAGCCCTTTTTTCCATAGTCTGTAAACTTTCTTTTTATCCCTGATTTCTTTCAGAATCTCCCTATTTAACCAAGATGGCCGTCTTCCCCTCCGGCTGGCCTTTCGGCACACTGGTATAGCCTGTTGCTGTGCACTCAAAATTCCCTTCTTAAAACATGTCCATCCCTCCTGGACCCCCTTGCCTTTAAGTGTTGTTTCCCAGTGTATGCTCTGAATCAGTTTTTTGAATAGGCCAAAATCTGCTCTCTGGAAGTCCAAAGTAGAGGTTTTAATGGTGGCTCTCCTTACATCCCTGAGGACTGAAAATTCTATTATTTCATGGTCACTATGCCTCAGGCAGCTTCCAACCACTACATCATCTACCAGCCCCTCTCTGTTTGTAAATAGTAGGTCTAGCAGGGCCTTCCCCCTGGTAGGCTCATTTACCAGTTGATGAAGGAAATTGTCGTCTATACACTCCAGGAACCTCCTTGACTGCCTTTTCTCTGCAGTATGTAGCTCCCAGCAGATATCTGGCAGGTTAAAGTCACCCACAAGAACAAGGGCTGGAGATTTTGAGACATCCACCAGCTGCTTGTAGAATAATTCATCTCCTTCATCATCCTGGTTGGGCGGTCTGTAACAGACTCCCACAAGGGTGTCAGCCTTGTTGGCCTTGCCCCTGATTCTGGCCCACAGGCACTCAACATTGTCACTCCTGACCTCAACTTCAACAGAGTCAAGAGACTCTCTAACATATAAAGCCACCCCTCCACCTCTCCTTCCCTGCCTGTCCTTTCTGAAGAGCTTGTAGCCCCCCATAGCAGCACTCCAGTCATGTGAGTCATCCCACCACGTTTCTGTGACAGCAACTATGTCATAGTTTTCCTGCTGCACTATGGCTTCCAGCTCCTCTTGTTTGTTTCCCATACTGCGTGCATTGGTGTACATGCACTTCAGCTGGGCCATTGATTTCATTCTCAACTCGGGCTCTATGCCCTTAGGCCTATCTCTGGAGAGCCCAGTTGCCGTCCCTTCCCCCTTCAAACCTAGTTTAAAGCCCTCCTAACCAACCCTGCCAACTTATGGGCTACAGCTCTTTTGCCCTTCCTAGATAAATGAAGCCCATCTGCTTTGACGAGACTGGGCAACACGGAGTTTGCCCCATGATCAAAAAACCCAAAATTTTGACGATAGCACCATCCCCTAAGCCACCTATTGGTAAGCTGGGCTTTCCTAAACCTCTCCTCATTCATCCCGGCTAGCACAGGAACTGAGGCAATTACTACCTGTGCTCCTGTCCCATGAAGAGATCGGGTCAGTGCCTTGAAATCTTTTTTAATTACTCTGGTACTCCTTTTATTAATGTCATCACTTTCAACCTGGACAACCAACAGCGGGTAATAGTCTGAGGGTTGGATAAGCTTAGGAAGTCTTTTGGTAATATCCCTCACCCTGGCCCCAGGAAGGCAGCAAACTTCCCTGTGGTATGGGTCTGGCCGACATAGAGGGCCTTCAGTTCCCCTCAGAAGGGAGTCACCGATTACAACAACCCTTCTCTTTTTCCTCTTACCTGTAGTCGTAACCCGTCCGGTAGACTGGGGGTAACCAGAAGACCTTGTAGACAGATCCTCCTCCTGACTGTCCTCCAACAGACTGTCTGAGTCCAGGGCCATATACCTGTTTTTTAAGGGCACCCTGGCAGGTGAAAGGGGTCGAGAGGGGGTGTTTTTGCCTCTACGACCAGGCACCTGTTTCCATTCGTCCCCATCCCTATGGTCTGTTCTGTCTGCCTGATAGCAGGAGGGGCTGGGCTTCACCACCTCCTGCTGGGCTTCCTTAGGAGTGGAAAGGGTGTGACTCCACCAGTCAATTTCCCTTTCACTGTCCCTTATGTTTCTGAGCCTATCCACCTCTTCCTTTAGCTCTGCCACCAGACACAGCAAATCGTTCACCTGCTCACATCGTATGCAGGTGCTTCTCACACAGTCCTCTGGTAGTAGGTCCAGGCTCAAACAGTCTATGCAGCCAGAGGCCTGAGTGGCTGCATCCTTTTTAGAGGGTTCTGTCTGCATTGACACCCCTCTACTGGTAACAGGAGCAACACCTTTCATTTTTTTGGGAGGCATGACTGCCTTGAGCTGTGGGGAAAGGTAGAAAAGAGAAACAAACAAACGAACAGAAAAAAAAAAAAAGGTAAAGTACATGACACAGGCTTCCAGTGCAGGGGATTTCTGTAGTGTGGTAACAGAGCCAGAAGATTCACACATGCTAGGCACCTCTCTGAAGACTGCCACTCAGCTACAATTGTAGTAACTCTGCTCTAAGATCAATGACCAATTTGATTTCTGCTGGACTGCTGACCCACCTGCCACACATTGCTAGCAAAAATGATAAGCAGGAAAATGAGCTGGGAGAAATACATCTGTGTGCTGATGATATGCATTGGGCAGTGGAAGGCAAATGCCATTCATTTTTCCATACAAGAAACAGCAACCTATTATGTGCTTGAAACAGTTAAACACATCCTGATCTCAGATAGGATTCAAAGGAAGTCACAAACATGCTTCAGAAAGTCGGGAGCAAACCCTCAACAGAGGGAAGAAGTTCAGCAGTGATGTGTGCAATGTAGTAAAGCAAGATTATCTGGGTGCCAACATCTCCCTGAAGCTTATAGACATGATGAATTAATTGTCTCTCTGAATCTACTGCAACAATATTTGTCCATTTTTCCTGATAACCACTGGAAAGATGACTGCTTTTTATTGCTATGGAGTTGACCAGACAGGACACGTCTGACAGCACCAGCACAATACCTGTTCAAGAGCAGCATGATAAGGGCTACTCTGTAAAGGCAGGCAGGCAGGGAGCTGAGGGTGACAACACAGGCAGAGCAGCACCTTCACTAACATAGTCTTACAGTAGCTGAGCAGGGTATAGCAGTGACAGACTGGTGAAGGGTCAAGTGGTATGTCTGGTCAGAGAGCTCAATCAGAAGCAGTAGGACATGGTGTCAGAGCTAGGATTTGGAACAAAGCTGGTTACAACATAGGTCTGGAGTCCAGCCTTTGAAAACCGGTCAGTAAGGCAGGACAAGGCAAAGATGCACATAGGAAACAGCTCAGGCTAGATCTGAGCACCTGTGTCCTGAGCTTACCTGGAGTCCTTGAGCCTATGGTCAGAGAGTGTGTTGGTGGAGAGCCTAAAAGAGGCTGGGCAGGGCAGTTAATTGGTTCCCATGGGTCTTAAGAGCACTCAGAAACACCCTTTTGAAGTAGCGAGTGTTTGAAACTTCCAGTTTGAAAACTTCAAGAAACCAGAGATGCTGTTGCTTAATTAATGGTACAAGATCATGGTGGAATGTCAGAGCATCCTCACCATGTGATGTGTAAGAATGAAGAGGTTATTGTAAATCTTATCCTGCACTGTAGCAAAATATTTCAAGAAGGTGAAAGCCCTTCGAGGCTAAGATAAAGTTAGATTTGTGCCTTCTGTGAGACTAATGAAGTAGAGTTCTGCTGGCCTTGACTGCCAAGCAGCAAAAAGAAGAACATCTATAGACTTTTTATCTTTACAACATGAATAGAGAAAGCCAGTGGCAAGAACAGCACTGGTTGTATAGCAGAAATGACGCATGCAGTCTGCTACAGACATACCTGGAGTTCATGATCATACACAGCATTAAAATGATAATTTCCACAAATGACTGGACCCTTAGAAACTGAGATACACTAATGATGTGATGGAAATCAAGAACCTTATGAGACAATGCAAGTAGGTTCTGCCTACACCACAGAGAACTGTACAAACCTTTGAACTGAGTGAAACACATGGTGCTCAACAAGCAAATCCGGATATACACTTAAAATCAAATGTACCTCATGTCATCAGCACACGCATGAGCAGAATCTGCCTTCACTGTGGGCAATGGGAGACACACAGTTTCCAACCTGAGGCTGCCGCCATGAATCATATGTACCATCACAACGATACCTCATGGAGAGTGTTGAGCAGGTAAGACCTCTATTTTGTCTTTGTGGTGCCACACACCACAAGGGTCCCCAGTAATCACAGGCAGTTCAGTGTTGGAACATCCTCATAGCAAGGTGATACAGGCTGGTGATGGACATGCGTGGAGCAGGGGTGAAAAGAATGCAGCACAGTTTTTGCTCATTTCCCAAAGGCAAAGTGAGAGAACTAGTTGACAGCACACCTAAAAAACCAAGAGCTGTGTCCAGAAATGGGTGCAATTATAAGTAGCCTCTGCCATCAGCTTGTTGGCAAAGGAGAGTTGGGAAGAAAAATCTGTGGGAGCATTAAGAAGAATCAGCTAAATGGAAAACATCCACCTGAGAACAGCTACAGTGCAAACTGTGGGTAGGAGAGGGATTCAATGTCTGTCAAACTTGAAAGGCAGCAGTAAATGTTCTTTCTAGATGTAGCTGTGCATTAGTAACTGCAGGGTATGTCAAGTCAGTAAACATTCAAACAAATTTAGAGCAACAAAAGAAGACAAAAAACAGACAATAGCAAGTTGTATGGGCCATGGAGGAGGGAGAACAGGCTTGGAGGAAGCTAGAAGTTGGAGATGTAGTATGAAGTCTGTCCAGTCACATGCAGACAACAACTGCTGTAGCTGCAATGCCTCTAAAACAGCCATTGCCAGTGAAGCTGAGGTTTAGTCTTCAAAACATTGCACTGTTCTTTGCTGTGGGTCCTATAAGCAGTACATGAAACCGTATCTACAGCTGCATTCCAAGTTGAACACATTGACAGTGGCTCCAGAGAGATTTAAGGTTCTCCTCCTGCCTCAAACTGCATCAGTTCCAGGACAGGGCAGGTTTCTGGAAGACTCTCAGGTCCAAAACATACCAGGACCCCTGATTTCCAATTGTTTTGGTGTTTAGGCTGCTGAGGGTGAGCAAAGTGGTGTGGTAAGACACACTGGGACATGTGATGTGAAGCCCCTGTTTTCAATTCTTTCAAAACAAATAGTATGCAAAAAGGAGCAGGTTTTAACCAGCCTTGGTTTGCAGCCAACATGGGCACATGGTTAGCTTTAGCAAGACTGGACAGCATATGGCACAGCGACCTGGCTTGTTGTGAATAATGGAGTATAATAAAATCTGTCAAGCTGCTATTGGCAGCTAGGGTGAGGAAAACTCTCTGTGCACAGACAGTTTGGGAAAGCCTACTTGTCACTGCCACGCAAAATATTTTATGGCAGTAAATAGACAGTCATAAAGTGCCTCTCAGCCTTGGGTGTTTTAGGCTCGGTCCCTGTATTTCTACAGAAGTCCAGCACTACTGTGGGGCTAGCAAAGTAGGGAATGCTAACAGCTGGGAGGAACAAAAAACAGGTGCGTGAGAAGGGGAAGGAAAAGAAAAAGTGCCAAGAATCAGGTCCAGAAGCAAGAACAGCAGGAGGACTAGAAGGGATAGTAGGAAGACAGAGGAGAATCATGGCCACCAGCAGGTGTGTTGGCTGAGAAACACATGAGGGGGCTGCCTGATGGCCTGGATGGCAGAAGGGGCAATAGTGTGTTCCCAAGCCAGGCAAACGAAGGAGGAGGCAGGATCCTGTTGGATAGGGCAGCACTCTGGTTCTGTGGTGGAGAAGAACTTTATGGGTGATGGGAGGGACGCATTTAGTGTGCCAAAATTTGAAGGCAAGGAATCAACAGAGAAATTTCTTTGTGATCCATCCACCAGCTGGTCAGCAGGGAAATGTGGGATTGGTAAAATGCAGCTCTTATAAAAGTTCAGACAGTACCTGTCCCCTGCAGCATCTCTGCAGAGCATGTGGGGCCATAAGGTGGGCTTTCAAGGGCAACTCCACCTGACATGCAGGGATGCCAAGTCCCAGTTCCACCCCCAGCCTGGGAAGGCTAAACAGAGTTCTGCTAGAGCAACACAGGTCAGAATTAATCTTGAATTTTTATGTCTTGAGTCATCAGCCTAAGCTTTGATTTAGGCTGCATCTCTGGAGAAAAGGAAGTACAGAAAGGCTTAAGGGCAGCTCAGCCTGGGCTTCTTTGTGCCCTGCAATGTTCTTCTGCCTCTGGCCTTGGATTTGTCGGGTTTCTACAGCTGTCCTGCTCTCTGAGAGCATAAGGGAAGTAGGAGCACTGCTTAGTCATTATATCCTGCTATTTCAAGCATCAGTCTTGTTTGGGTTTTTTTTTAAGAAAACACTGAAAGTACTTCTCTTATAGCCTTAAATGTCTTAAAATGTTGCTAGCACTGCTTGGGGTGGCTGGTTTGTAATATCTATGGCTTGCCTTAGCTGTGCTAAGTGCACTTACATGGGAGCAATAGCAACAATCTGGAATTCAGAAAGTCTACAAACAGGCAGCCCTGTTTTAATTAGTTGAGTACAGAGACTAATTAATATGCAAATGAGGAGCTTACCAATATTAATCATCTGTTTTACTAGGCGGCTTTACTAAAGAGTTTCTAACAAATTTGCAGATGAAGTTTTCGTGGCATTAAAAATCAGCTAAACACTTATGTGAGAAATTCTGCTTAATATAAGGGAAGGAGAGAAAAGGAGAGTGGGGCTTTGTTTTTTGGGAAGCAAAATAGCAATGACTGAAACCAATTTTGTCTTTGGCAAGTGTCATGTAGGCTGACTGAGTCAACCATTTCCAAACTCTAATTGAAAGCATTTCAGCAAGCTGGACACCAAAAAGCACTTGGACCAGTAGCAGCACACACATGTCCGTGTGTGCATATTTGCTTGTGAAGATTGACTAAAAACTTGCATGACTGACAAAAGAATGATTGACTAAAAATTTACTGTCTAGCTTTGACATCTCTCAATAGCTGTCAACACTGTGGAACATAACCCCCAAGTAAAGTCACACTGGGGTGTACCTTCTGTGTATTTCCCTATCTCTATTCCTGTTCTCAATGCCTTAAAATGCAGTAATCAAAATCCTGGCCATGAGCTACACCAGTCTTTACTCTCCTAGCTTTACATTTTGCACCTCACTGAGCTGTTAGGTGAGTTTGGTAGAGCTTCTTGTCAAATTTGCTCTCTGATTTTCTTACTATACTTCAGTACAATTAGATATGGGTTCCCCTCACTGCCCCAGGGAATACAAAAATCAAATAAAGAATGTTTTTATTTCTAACAAATTTCTCTATGTCCTCGTTTTCTTTTCATATCCCTTTACCTCCATTTTCACTCTATTAAAAGCAGAACCTAAATTCTTGGTGTAATGTGCCCCTTTAAATGACTGATGAAGTGAGAATGAGATTTGCAAATCTCTTCTTGAGGAACAGGTGAGACCAAAAATCCGCCAGCAAGATACTTCAAAAAAATTAGACAGCCTTATAAATTAATCCAAAACCTCTGCTGATCTTCAGGGCCAGTGAATGGAACTTGGTGGGTGGTTTGGATTAAAGATGTTCCTGAGGCTGCAGAGCTGGAAAATGGAAATAGATCAGCAGCACCTGCCATCACTCCTGAGATGGGCTTCTCCCTCCCAGCTGACCACGTGAAAGATACACATTTCATTTATTCAGAAACAAGACCTGGGCTGAGGCTGCCCTTACTCTCCATTCACCTGCACTGAAGTTGCAGTCGTGGGTATGTTTTCTTCCTGAACTGGGGATACTGAGATGGGAAGAACAGCTGAGCCTTATCCTGACTCCCAGCACCTCCTGAAAAATCCTGCTGCTGCTAACTTGTCACCAGTTTTCCCGTAGCTGTCTGTAACATGGAAAATTGCTTTAATTTTAGTTTTTACATTTAATACAGGAGCATTGCTCATTCTTCCTCCAGCACCAACTCTTTTCATCACTCCTTCCACAGCACTCTTAGCTTGTGACCTCAGGAGCTCTTGAGGCAGTGCAGTAGTGCCAGGAGAGCACTCTGCAGATGGGGTGTCTCACTGCGGTATTGGCAGGACCCTTTTGGGAACAGGACGGGGCAAAGGAGGAAGGATGGGCTGTGGGTGCATTTCTGAGGGATTTTTGTGTGCCTGGGGGTACAGAAGGGAAGCAAATGTGGGGAAGTGAGGAGTGGAAGATGTCATATTAGTGTGGGAGGGTCTACAGGCTTTAAATGTGCTTCAGGAATACAGTGTAATACCAACTGCCTCACCATTGTGAGTGCTTGAGCTCCAATATTCCTCATCATCCTAATGATGCAAATCTGGCTTTCATGGAAAGACCTGAGGTGTACTTTTGAAACAAGGACACTTCCCTGAGTGGTTCAGCTCTTTCAGAGTGGCTGGGGTATTAGGCATTGCATAATCTCTCCTTCCATACGCCATGGGACACAAAGGCCTTTGTTTTCTTCTCTTTCTTCCTTCAAAATGTCTCTCAGGTAAGGCTTCCCTTGTTTCTCATGTCCCAGCATTACTTGGAGAAGGCCCTCTTCCTGAGGGCAAAAAATGTTGGAGGGATTTTGCCCCTCTGCCCTCTCAGCCTACACCTTACACAACTCTTCCCCCTTGGCTCATGCCTTCCCCCCTCTCCAGTCAGAAACCCCATCCTGGACCCCATCTCCATGCTCCCACATATCTCCACATGCATGAAGGTCTGAGCTTCACTCTCTTTGGGTGTTTGTGGCACATCCCATTTCATCTCCCTGGATGTGCTCCCTACTTCTCCCTGCCTCCTGCCCTCCAGAGCTAGAAACACCAATCCTGACACTCAGAAATCCTTAGTCACAGCCTGTGGATGGAGGAAGCCTGGGGACAGGGGGCTGGCAACCTCCCTGCAATAGTTCAGGGTCCTCTTCTCCACGCACAATGCCTCTGCAGGCATCTCAGCCTCATCCCCTTAGTCACCAAGGTGATAGAAATGTCTCCTTCTACAGAACTGCTGAATGGCTTGGACTCGTCTTTCCCAGATAAATCCATCTTTCAGTGGTCATGAGGAACTGACAGGTTGCAGTCTTCAGAATGAACATTTTAGAAAGTGTTTGTGACTTAAGATGAGTGAACAGAACAAAAATGTTTAGCTGGCTTTAGCTGTAGCTGTCACTAGCACAACACCCACATCAGCAGGTGGAAAGAACGGGAGTGCAAGAGTTGGGGAGATGTGATAAGTGCAGCCAAGCACTCTAAAAAGTAAAGAGCTATAATTTTGCTGATGCAAGCAATTTAAAGTTGACTCAAAAATTACGATCTGTAAAACAAACTCTTTCCAAGTTTAAGTCTAATAGTAATATTCTCACAGGGGGGAAAAGACCCTGTTGATTGAAAAGAATTTTGACAAGGACATGTTTTTTCTCAGTAGTAGTAATGCAAATAACAACAGTGTCCCAGAGTCTGGTAATGGAAGGGTGAAATCTCATAGAACTGACTAAGGCAAAAGCAAAAAGCATTTTTTTCTTCTTTTTCCTTGGAAAGGTAAGCAGAACTGAATGAGATTAAAAAATCAGGCAGGATGTTTCAGACAATTTTATACAGGAAATTTCTGTTGTGTCATTAGCCAAACTTAGGGGGTCATTTTGTTTTAGGGATATATTTTAGGAAAGTATACAATTTTTAACATGGTGTCATTATTTTTACAACTTATTGAAAGTTTTGGGGGAAAATGAGGAGCAATCTTCCTGTTCTTTGAAGGAAGCACAAGGACAGCAAAAAAGACAGACAGAAAGGAGCAAGTTTAGATAAACAGAAGCAGTGGAGTGTCTCATCTCTGATACAGACTCGAATAAAAAGACCCATGGTCTGTCCAAGCCCTGATGCCCTATCTCTGTATAATCCCTTCAAAGTAGTGTAAACCTCAGTGATTATTAATATATTTTTGGTTGTTTAGATGAATCTTGAGGGAGAAAGGAAGCTTCTGCCATTTTAATTCCTTTGTTAATGTCTTTATGAATGCAATTAGCACTTCATTCACGCTTCTTTGTTTCTGGATCCCATTACGATAAGGCTTATGCCAACTTCTGTCTCCCAGGAGAGGTGAGGCATCACGCAGTACTCCACTCAGCTGTGTGGCTGAGCACTGACAAACTCAATTTACTGAAGGAGAGCCATGAGATGACACCATGTAGTCACTGCTGCTGTGATGCGGACAAATGGCCTCTTTTGTTGCAAGCAAGGCATCACCTGTCCTGTGAAAGTGCATCTGTAGATAGATAGGTAAGTGAAAGAAGAGCAAGGTTGATTTACCTGACAAGAAAGTTATTGCAACTAGTCTTAAAAATGAATATCTAAGTATTCAGTCCAGTTTTTATTGTTGTGCTTACTCAGTTGTTTTTAATTTCTAAACATGATGCTAAAGTCATCCCTCTTATAACCCCATCACTCTCTACAGTTCTAAACCAGGGAGGGATTTGGCCCCTGTGGTAGTTTTAGTTTTTGTTTTCTAACTGCTCCAAATGGTTTTGGTGTGAACTTGATGCGCCAAACTCCAGCTCCTGAGGCTGCACATCTGTACTCATGGGATCATAGAATCACAGAATATCCTGAGTTGGAAGGGTCCCACAAGGATGATCGAGTCTAACTTCTGGAAGCTGGACCTTTACATTACCAGGGAGCTGGGCTCACCAGGGGCTGATCCTGTCCTCCTGGTCCCTCAGGGTAAGTTAAGAAGAAGTCCAGTGAGATGAGTGGGCTTGTGGTGGTGTAAAGCTGAAGTCAGAAGGAGCTGAAGCCTGTCAGTCTGCAAGGACAGCTCTCCAGTGCTACGTGGGCTTGAACGCTGCAGTGAGGAGTTGAGGTGTTTCTACATATCCCATCAGGTACCAATTCACACTTAAAAGTTTTTGGAAATGCAGTTCAGGACTTCTCCAAGGTGAGGAGCTAAGCAGCAGGAGGGTACTAACTGCACAGCCAGAAAAATCCAGAGAGATTTAATTCTGTTGGAGCTCAGCAATGCTTGCAGCTGCAGAAGATGAGTTTGCCACCTCTGTTAGGACAGAAGGTGAAGGTGGATGCTGTTTACCCAGAGGATCAATTCTTGAAAATGACTACAGATATTCCATGAAAGGTGAAGACTTCTCTCCTCAGGCAGCGGAATGAACATGATGAAGTCACAAGCTTTTTCTCCTGCTGAAAATTTCTGTTGAGGCAGATGGGGGAAAGCTGGTGTACAGAGTTGTAGACCCCTTCTCTCTCTTTTTATGTTTATCCCAGGCACTCTCTGCCTTTCTCAGTGTGTCCTGGTGTACAAAGCACATCAGGAGACACTGAAGTCCAGACACTCCCTATGGGCTCCAGATCCCCATTTACACTGTCCCCACATCCCCAGGGAACCCACTGCCAGGTAAAGGGAATTGTTGTTTCCATCACAAGATAGAAGGGAGGGGAAAACTGTGGGCTAAAAGCCCAAGGAAGAGAGGCAGGAATTCTTTATCGCTTATTAAATGTGCAATTCAAAACCTGGTGAATAGGGAGATGAAAAGCTCCTGCTGAGAAATGGAGAGAGAAATTGCATTTTGGCCTTAGGGAAACCTGTGCCTATAATATTAAATATGTGCAAATAAATAAATAAAAGCAATAGCTAGATTTACGTGTCTAATATCCTTGCATGCCGTGATCAATGTAGATATTTTACTTTTTTATGAGGTTCTCCAAAAATCTATGGCACTTTCCTTTATTAATTGTTATCGCCATTGCAAAGGTCTTTTGCATGTCTCCAGCAACTAGGTCTAAGCTGTCAACTCCATTAAATTCTATTATAATGTGGCATGATTGAATACTCCAGTGGGATTGGCCAGCCAGTGTGTATTAATATATTATGGAGCATGCAGAGGCAGGCATCAGCACCTTGCTGCATTCACAAAGATGCTGTTGTGTTTACATTTTTTTTCCTTCTCCATGCGCACGTCTGATGTTTCAGTGGAAACTGGCTTTACCATAAATTATCCCTTGCAAAAAGAACAATGTAAACTGCGAGGGAGCTTTCCCTGGGACATAGAAGCCAGCGGTCTTCCCTCAAGTGAACAGATTCTCATTCTCTGCCTGGGATGTATTTGAGCGACTTTAATTAGTTTGTGTTTGTATAGTATGAAAATCCAGGAGGTCCATGATATTTAACATTAGGGAATATTGAAGAGCAGAGGATTTCCGACCCTGCTGGTAAGAAGCAGGGATGTTACACTGCTGGGAGGGAGAGAATCAAAATACAAATAGTTGTGATCATGATTTTTTTTTAATTTTAAATAGGATACACTGAAACATCACCCCTGGCTGCCTAAAAATGAGGGAATATCTCTAATCAAGACAGTTTTTACTGGGGTGGAGTTATGTGACTTATTTTTCAAAGATGGGAGAGAGGACTTTTGTGGCCCAAACACCACATCCTTCCACACAAAAAGCTCTGACTGCAGTCCCAGTGGGAGGACAAAGTACCTGATATGTCTACAAAGCCTGTCTTCATAATCCCTTACTTCTCTCAGAGCCCAAGCATCCAGTCAGTGCAGAGCTCTGAAACAGCCTCCTGAAAGCTGCTTCCCTATCCAAAGGTGAGGAGAGTCCCTGACCTGGTCCCCTGCCTCTTCCTGCCCCATCACACTTAATCATCTCTCATCCACCATCACCCTTCCTTGCAAGCGTGGGTGTTGCTGAATCTTTGCACCTCTTGGATATTTGCACCAATTCAGACTGATGTTTTGCTCCTAAACTCATGTTGGGGCTCAGCTGCATGCATGTCTAGTGGTCTTTTAAACTTCTATAGTACATAAAGGAGTTTGGCAGATCATACATAGGTGTAAGTTGAAGACCTGAGACTTTTGAGGGTGGTGCATGTAGGCTAGATAGGATGCCACCTCCAATGATACCCTTCAGACAATTTAATATCACCTCTCAATGCATATCTGTAGCCTGAACTGAACAACCCAACCTGGGCACCTTCTGCTCCCACTAGGAAGGCAAAAACACAAAGCAAGACCACAGGTTCCAACTAAAAGTCAGTTAAATTCAGAAAAGGGAAAAAGATATGTAAAGGCGTATCCAGCTTTCAAACCATGTGCAGCTCCATGAGATCTTTGCTTGTCCAGGATCTGATCTGATGCATTTCACAGTTAGCAGCAGTAAGTCAGCACTTCTCGGCCTCTGGAGAGCTCTGCTGGGTCACCAGCCTCTCAACCCATCACAGCCATATGCATTGGTGCTATTATCTCCCTTTGCCTGTGTTTACATTTGCCATTTCCAAAGTCCCCTGTGCTTGGAAACCATGAGCAAGAACACAGCCAGGATAGCACCAGCCCCAGCACTACAATGGATGAGTATTGATGAGCACTAGTGCTGTGGCTGCAGCCAGACGACAGAAGGCAAAACCTGAATGCCTTTTGGGGGCCATGCTAAGGTCAAATCAAAGACAAATTCATGTCTGACCAGTCAGGATATGATTGGCAGGGAGCCAGGCAAGGTGTACCTGGGTGTTGCACTGTAGGCAAACTTTGTGAAATTCTTGAATTACTGTGGGGTGTCTGCCACAATGATATTGTGTGAAATGCAGCAGCAGCATTCTCACCTGATTCATTCATGCAAGTTCATATTCTGCACTGCGCTGTTTTAATTCCTGTGCTCCTGACACACTAATTGCCATGGTCAGAGATGTTGCCATGCTCAACTCAATCTGCTTTTAAAGACAAGAAACTCATCTAATTCCATAATTCATCCTTAGCATCACACTCCACTTGCTTCTGAACAGGAATCATAGACAGATTGATTGATCTGTCACAACGAGGGCTAAAGATGGTCTAGTATTAGGGGCTGAGGTCGGGGAGAAAAAGATACTGCTCATACTAATAGATTGCAATTCTTTTCCCGAAGGATACCATTGCCTGTGGTCAGTTCAAGAGACTAACCATCCAATTTAGAAGAATAAAAATAATCATTACAGTTACAACACTGATCAGAGGGGAATAAAAAAAAATCAAGCCTTTCAGAGAAGCAAAGGGGGAAAGGGGAGTTTCTCCCAAAGATGAGGTTCACTTTTGTGCCTGTGGCATGCAGAAAGGAAAACAAGTCTTCTTTGTTCCTCCTCAAGTCAAGTCAAGGGGTGACAATGTAAAGCAGAAGCACAGGCTATGTGTTCATAGATCTGAGGAAGATGTAAATGCATAAAATGTGATGAAAGAGGTTTGGGTTTTGTTTTCTTTCCTCTTTTTTTTTTTTATTATTTCACTCAGGAAAGGTCTGACAGCCCCAGGCTGGAGCATGTTTCTCTCCCAACTACTCTGTCACCCGGGTAACCATGGAGACCATGACGATCGATTAGATGCCATCTGATCTCAACCTCATAAAAAAAGCCCCCACGTGCACCCGTGTGCACACATACGCGCACGCACTCACAAAAAAACCAGCCCAGGCAGCAGATGGCAACCAGGCCACTAGACCTGTCTCCAGAGAGAGAGAGCCAGCGAGCAGGACTGAGAGACACAGCAGAAGGAGATCATGAGGGAATAGGGTAAAAAAAAAAAAAACAAAGACAGAAAAGGTGGGGAGGAGGGAAACAAACAAGCAAAGAGATCAGGAGAGAGAAAGGAAGGAGGGAGAGGTGAGAAGCGGATCTGCAACTGCTGTGATTTCTGGAGGACCTTCTTGGGTAGAGCAGTGACCATTTACACTGCCTGCAAGTCTGTCTTGCTCTGAGGGTGGAGAGTGAGGCTGAAAGAGATTAGGGAAGAGGAGAAAAGTATAAGACTACCAGGCCAAATCCAAGGGAAAGAGGTAAATGTGCCTTTGTGCACTTCTGCCCCTGCAACATCCAACCCCTCTACATATGGTCAGGCCAAACAAGATGTCTCTCTAAGGATGTGAGAAGACGTCCAAACAGAGATCAGAGCGCCTCACCCATTCCAGGCCAGAGTGGGTACAATCTGAGAACTGCCGCACTAGGTCTGTGCCACCAAGATGACTGGAGTTACACTCTGGGCATCCTATGAGCATGTGAGCCAGAGGAGCTGCCTCACCTGCACCTCACCTCTGAGCACCTGTGTATTGTCTGACCAAACACATTCTCACTAGCCTGGAGGTGACTAGCAGAAATAAAACTGCCTGAAATCCTTCACAGCAGGAACTCCTATGTCTGTACAACACCTAGAGCAACTGAATATCTCCATCTGCTAAAGGGCCCTATGAAAATGCCAAATAACTGAATAAATCATAAAGGGATCTTGGAACTGTAGGACAAGTGAGTGAACTAAGATCCCAACAGTGTCTCAGAAAAAAAATTGGTGTTTGGACCATCACTCTGTAGGGAGATACCAAAATTAGACAGGTTAGTGCCTCTCTGAAATCTCATAGCAAGGGTTCTGGGTGTCCATTTTTTTGCCTGCTGTCAGAGAAAAAGGAAATTCTTTTTCAGTATGAACTGATATGAAAATGAATAGGCCCAGCATGGAGAAGCAAGGGTGCAAGGAGCAGAATCAGCTGGAGGAAATGTCAGACCTATGTATGTGACTTGCATGGGCCTCTTCTGTGATCAGTGCTGAGCATCTCCGTCTACAGTCATCAGTCGGAGCTCCCCTTAATGAGAAGCAACAGGCCCTTCTGGTGGGTGCTTCACCTCAAACTACTACAAACATCTGAAACAGGCAAGATGAGTCACATCATCATTATGTCTCCTTTTTTCCAGTGAGTGTAAAGGAAGTCAGGAGGAACTATCTCAGATGAAGTGGGGACATAAAAAGTTGACTGAGACAAATCCCACTCCAGTTGTGTCTGTGGCACCAAGACTCCTGCTAAATTACTCATCTTTATCCCTACTATCATTCTTTTTTACAGACACATATGCAATCACATCTCAGCAAACAGGAGTTGGATGCTGTTGTAGTTTGGAATTATTATGTAAATTCTCTCCCCTGCCACTAACTGCCCATGCCAGTAGTTAACAAAAAGAAGTAGTTAACTGCTGATCATTTGGTTGGGGGCAGGTTTGTCTCTTGTTCTTGGGGACTACACACAGTGGGGAGTTGGGTGTGTGCGGGGGGGAGGTTTGAGGAGAAGCCAGCTCGCTGCTGCTGTCTGCCCCGGGACTGCTTCTAGCCGGGTCGCTGCTGCTGCCTGTCCCCGGGACTGTTTCTGGTCTCTGCTGCTGCCTGTCCCCGGGACTGCGTCTGGCTGCTCGTGTTTTCTGCTTCTTGGACAAGGAACACAGGGGGAAGAGACAGAGTTCATCTGAGAGCTCACCACTCGTCTGTCTCGCTGTAGAGGGACTGGAAACTCACTCCGCAGCCAGCCGGGCTGTGACATTGACACTGCCTAAGTATAATTTTCCCCCCAGAGGAAAACCTGCTGGGTTTTGTTGTTGTTTTTTTTTCTTTCTCTTGTGGTGTTGGGGAAGCGGTTTGCACTAGTCTGTTTATATATAGCAATTAAGAACAGTTATCCTTCTTGTATTAAAATTCCTTTTCTTAAATTTGATAAAAAGTGGCATGATTATTGTGGAGAAGGCCCCATCCCCTGCTTGTGGGTAAACATTTTGGTTTTTCCCCTCAAACCAAGACAGGCGCTAAAGATCCCTTCCCAGAATGCTGTCAAGAATGGCAAGCATCATGTGGATGATAGCTTTACTGCGAGGTCATTGTCAGGTGAGGAAAATGGCTCTTGTTCAAAACATGTTGACTCAAGTGAGTTTGAAACCGCTCTCAGGAACCGTGGACACCTTGAAAATTCAGTAACTGCCAGCATCTGCTCACTAAAGTTAACCACATCTAGTTTAAATAGGGAAATGAAGATCATCTTTTCCTGAACATGGTACCTGCCTGATGCTGGGGAAGGTGGGAGAGGGCAGGGGACTGATGGTTGTCTGAAGTGGGGCTTCTTTGAAACGAGCTCTCAAGAAGCTTGCCTCTGCTTTAAGGAGTGGTTGTAGAGGACCAGATCTGTATTCATGCTCCACAGAGGTTAATCATATGCATTTTGTTCCTTTCCTGGGGTTTCTTGAATTGTTCATAACAGGATATTGACCACAGTGATACCTAAGGTTGCTTCTTAGATTGACGCTTACTCTAGATGACAGAGAAATGCAAACTTGAGTGAAGAACACTAAGCATGAGCATTGGCAAATTCAGAGAATAGTTCTCCAGATCCTCAGGATGGCCTAGAACCCAGTTGCTTATTTTCAGAATTGTTAGATTTCCTGATTTCTTCTCCAAGTTCCTTTAAAAGAAAGCTTCATTTACCTGTCCTCAAGTAAGCATAGAAAGGGAGCAAATTAGAAGGCCAAGAAGATGCTAGAGATGGTGAACTGCACCTTCTAAAGGTTTTTCTTCTAGATGCCCTCAAGGAAGATGAAGGCACAAAGCCACCTTCTATTGTCAGCTACCCCTCTAAAAAGTCACATGGAATATTTCTGCAACCATAAAGTTCCTCTTCATTTGCAATGAAGAAACTGAAAAGGCAACATAACCAGTTATCTCATGGCAGTCCAATCAAGTCTAATGTAATCCCCCTGACCACACTAGTTATTCCTCTGAACCTTAGTCCTTCATCAGGAAAAGTCTCTGGCACTTCTCTGAGTGTGATACTGGATTAGTGTTGCTAAGCTAGCTGAGGGACAAAATTTCTCTAAGAAGGCTAAGTCTATCATGTGTGTGATTGTTGAAATCAATGGGAAACAGATCAGACATGCAGAAAGAGCTGAGTTCCAGGACTGTTAGAGCAGTGTCATGTCTAAAGACAAGTATTTTTTCAGATTTTTTTTTCTTGCTAGATTAATAGCAGAAAGAACCAAGGAATGTTCTATGACCTGTATTACACAAGGTGAAACTCCTCTGCTCCAAACATCAGTGTCTCAGTCCATTTCTCAGTCTTTCTGTTCTCTTGCAAGAGCTTGAGTAGTGTTTGGTGTTTAAATAACGTTGATCAGTTCCTGTGACATTCTTTTCTGGGATAACAGGCCAAAAACCTATGACAGAATTGATAGTTCTGGTTCTGTTTAGAGTCCACCAAGGGCTCATTCCAAACTTCCCAGTTCTCCACCACCTTATCCATGTTGTATCAATTGATGTAGCCTGAGAGAAGTACCACACCTCTACTGGCATTGATCACACAGTAAGAGATGCTTAAGGGCACCTCACCAGCAGTAAGGATAGATATAAATCCTAGTGCAAAGCTAGTTTTGTCCTAGTTGCATCAAGCTGGGTATAGTTTGGCAGAGTGGAAGCATGTTCAAACATTTGCTACTTACTAATGCATCTATCTCCCAGCAGAACAGGGTATTCATTATTCTCAGAGCTGGAGGGCAACATTACTGCTGCAGTGTTCTGTCACTGGATTACCACACTAAGAGGTGACAGCACTGGATATGGTATTTTTAAGCAAATTATCCTAAATCTCACCTGATTAGTGAAAAAATATGAATACAGGTTCAGTTCCCCCTTGAGGAACAGGAACTGGACAATGGGCTGAATTTGGCCTGTTGTGTTGACAGAGTTTTTCTTGACAGGCAAGCTGTATTTCTTTCTCCTGCCTGCCAAAAAGATGACTGAGACATCCAGCTAGGAGCAAATCACCAGAGCATTATACAGGGAATTTTCTGAAATACACAATAATGGAAATCAATATCCCATAATGATGTAACACAGAAGTACAAGAAAACTGGCATGTTTGGTGTCTGAGACAAATTCTGAGCAGTTGATTTCTTTGGGCTTAATTGCTGTGTATTACATGATCATATCCTTAGGAACAGAGCACAGAACATTTTGTTTTGGGTGGCCATAGTTAAGTTCCCAAAAATCAAAGAGACACTGAAACAAATATGGCCTCATCTTCAAAGCTCCCATACTTCCATAAATTCTCTAACCTTAGCTGCTGTGGAAGACAAATGAAAATTTTATTTAGATAGTAGTTTCTGAGAGATTTATTTTACTCACTCAGGTATAAGAATATAAGCCACTGTGCTTGCATAGGTAATTAACAGTGCTTCTGAGAATTCTTCTTGAAATTACACCCATGGTGGCCCCTCATCAAACAGAGCTCACTCCATTCTTGCTCTGTAGATAATGGTTCTTTTGCTATTGGCTAAACTGGGAGAGGTCGCAGATCTCTCTCACAAGGAAGTACTTCCCTACAGCCTGCCCTCATTTCCATCAGTCCTATCAGCCAGTCTGTTGTAAGCCATAAGGCTTCTCTTTCCTTCAGTGGAGGTAACATACCTTCCCCAATTCTTTTCCTTTTTTTTGTTTTCACCAAACTCAATGTTTTTACATAACTCTCACTCCTCATCTTGCATTTTCCACCTGCACATGTGGCCCAGCTATCCCAAAAGATTGTGGCCCGTTCCAGCCTTCTCTATGCCAAGAGCCACTTGTCCTCCAAATAATTTCTAAGAGTTTTTCTAAGTCTTATCTAACCATTGAGGCAAGAAAAATATTATTACTTCATCCTCAAGCTCTCAGACTCAAAGGGATCACCGCACCTAGCAGGACTAGGACAGATTCAATTTAAAGATCTCCAAAATGGCCTTTTTGCCTAGTGAACTAATTGTAAATACCTGATTTACACAGAGACCAGAACAAACTACATGGAGAAACTGAAGAACAATAGAAATAACCCTAAATTTGGGCAAGAGGATTTTATTTTGAGGAAAGCGTAGGCATGGGAAGAGTAGCTAGCATGGCTAGGCATCTACCAAGGGAGAACATAGACTGCAATTATTCACAAGAGGAAGGAAAATATTGTGGGGCTGCAGTAAGGAGAAAAACATGAAAATGTACACAGTGTAGCAGAAAGAAAATCTGATCAGGACCATTGAAAATAGAGGTTGCCAGCCAGCCTGTGGCCAGTCACACTGGAGGACACTGGTAGCCCACGTAGCATCGTGGTACAGTTTTATTTATGAGAGTTGTAGGAATCCATTAGTTTTCTGGGAAAACCTCTCCTGCTACAGCTCCCTGAAATAAAATAGTCACCTAAAATGGAACAGAACTGTACTGAAGTGCTTCTGACTGAGTGATGCCATAGCCCTTTATTGGGTTGATGTAGCTCAAATACTGACAAATCAGAGAAACTTTTGAACACCTATGTCCTCTGCACGCCTGACATAGAGTGAGGTGCTAGAGGAGATCTCATGAAGCACCTTTTTTGCAGTTCTGGGGTTTGAGCACGTGAGAGCCAGTAGTAGATAGAAAAGCCTCCCATGGGACATGGAAGTCCTGCTGGCTAGGGTATTTAAAATCTGGCAAAACACTATTCAAGATACTTTATGAGCATATGCAGGGAGAAAAAAGGAGCAGATGTGACATCATAAATCATTTGCATCTCTAGTTTCCATGAACCCCTTTTTTATTTTGTATTATACATAATATAATATACATGCCATATACATAAGGAACTCAGCGGAAGGGTGACTCAACCAATATTTGTAAAATGTTACTTATGCCTACATCAGGTTAAAAAATAATGACACCAGTAATAGTAATAGTAATAGTGTGTACTGGGGATGCTGAGGAGACCCAAACTCTGGGCCAAAAGAAGCAGGACTTGGGAAATCCATTATCAACAAGTGTCCTGAAAGGAACAGGACAACAAATGCTGGAGCCTGAGTGTTGCTTCTGGGTCCAGATGTTTTTGGGTCATTGTTAGTGGAGCTATTTAGAGTTTTGTCAGGTCTCTGTACTTGCTCAGCCACCCTGTTTTTACTACAGAGGAGCTTAGGATAAAGGGCAAGAGAGCCACTTGTTCCCAGGTGCTCAAGATGAGCTAAAATCACTAATTTCAAGCCCTTCTGGGTTTGTTTGCCTATTTACTGGCCACAATTATTGAGACCAGACATGTAACTTGTCTTTAGAACCTTGCTTTTCAATACCACAAGTCCAAAGTTTTGTTTCCATCTCAAGTCAAAAATCATGCAGAAATCCTAAGCACGAATAATTTACATTAGGAAACAGTGAGAGACAGCCATTTAGACTAACACAGTCAGATAAGTTCCCCCCTTAAGGATGTTTGAAGCTCAACATGACCTGATCTTACAGCAAGGACCTCTTTTTTATTTTTTGCCTTTTTTCCTTTTTTTTTTCTTTTTTCTTTTTTACCTCCTCTTCCTCTTTTCCCACTCCTTTCTTGTTTCCTTCCTTTCCTTACCTTTTTTTAGCATTTGCTTCCTTTCCTCCTTGCAGTACACTGTCTCCTCTCTTTCACACAAAGCCCTGTATTACCTCAACAGAGCAGTATTCAGACAAGATGCCCCAGAGTGGGCACTCACAGCTACCAGGCCTGTTTCAGACAGGGCTTAGCTCAACAACTCTCTTCCTCATGCAGCTTTTTGTCAAGGCTTACTCTGAATTTGATTCCCCCCAGCCTTCAGGACTTCATCCTCTCTGATATAGTGCAATGCCAATTATTTCAGCTGTGACATGTGAGGATAAAATTGTGGGGGAGGAGGCTGAACAAGTCCCTGAGAAATCACAGTGGCCAGATCTTCAGAAGCTCTGAAGAAACTAATTCCCTTCAAAATCAATACTGCAATGCCATTGAGAAATCAAAGCAATGTACTTGAGCGAGAGCAGAGCTGAATGTACCCGCGAACAAGTGTCCTGATCGCACCACACCACAGCGCCTGATCCCCTCTCCCCTGCAATATTGCAAGTCACAAAGAAATTAATTGCAGTCCACAGGGCAGTGCAATCGTAAAGCATGAGTAAATGAGAGGAGAATCAGGGCCAATAAAAATACATTCATAGTGATCGAAACACTCTTTGTCAGCCTATTTTTTCCCTCTTCCATTTTTTGTCTTCTCCTCTTCATGCTTAACTTCACTTCTCAGGCTTCCTAGCACTATGATTATTACTATTGCTATTATTATTATCATTGTTGCTTTGTGGGCTGAGAGTTGCAGATCTCAAGAATAAAGCAGATGTCAGCAGCTCCGAAGGATCCTATTCTATTACACGGCAGAACAAATGAGTATGTCAAGGAACGGCTTTCCAATATAACAAGAAAGCAGCACAAACAGACACTAAATAAATAAATAAATAAACCCTGCAGGGACAAGCAGACTAGTTCTGATTAGATATTATGCTAACATGATGCCTACTTTCTAAGCTAACAGTGTTTTAATACATTTAAATGATACTGGGGAAATAAGTCATGAAATAGGAGAAGAAGCCTTCATGTCAGAAATGATTAAGATTATTCAGGGAGGGCCAGACTGCCTCTCTCATGGAAAAGCAGCTCATGGTGTGGGATTATGAATGTAGCCCAAACAGTATTTACACAGTGCACCCAACTCCATCTCATTACCTTTGCAAATGATTGCTTTCCCCAGCTGCTGGAAGAGTAGTCCAACTGATGAGTAGGAGTCCAACACCAATGTCTGCACCGTGGCAAAGTCTCAGCCTCTGTGAGGCTCCAGGATGCCCCTGGGTATTGCAGGAACATGCCACAGGAGAGACACCAAGCAGCCATAAGACGGACTGGAGCCAGCTGCCACATTGATACCTGTGTTTGATGTTTACATAGGGTGCAATCTGCCTCCTGCTTTCCTGCAGAGGGACAATGAGCCAGGCTGAGCTCTTTGGAAATGCATGTTTCCAGAGCCACGCTACATTCCTCAGAGTATTCTCCCTCCAAACTTTCTGAGAAGAGACAAAACCAAGTCTTGCTTGACTCGACCTCTAGTCTTTAATCTTCCTCTTTTCCCCAGCTACTTCTCCATGCTCCACCATTTCACAGAGAGATCTCTTTTCTTCAGAGGGACTTGCACAAAAAGTCTGAATATACTTGCCAAGCTCCATACACCAATGTTAATTCTACCTGTGAAACTGCAGCCTTGGGAGACCCTCCATCTCCCAAGTCTTTCCAGCCCTAGTAAATGGCCATTCATTAGATGCGGTCAGTGATTTGCTTCCTCCTGTAACCCATCCTGTAATTTTTCTTGAGATGACAAGCTCTGAATGAAAAGCATACTCATTTTCCAGCTATAACATACAAAATATGGATATGGACATGAAATCTTGAATCCATCGAGAAAACAGAGACTTTTCCTTTTAGGACCTAAGGCTCTAAGGACCCATGGCTGGGCTAGAGCCTCCATACTCTGTGAGCTGGAGTCTGCTCAGGCACAGAGCAATGATACTGATCCCAATTACCAGTAACTTGATGCACTGGAGTGCTCTGACAGATGAGCTTTGATGAGCCCCACAGTAGTAGTTTAAGAACTTACTGGTGACCCTCCTTCCATTACTCCCTTTGCAGAATTAGCAGATGGGAATGTACATCCTCCTGTGGCTCTGCCATGGCAGAGTCTGGTGCATTAGCTTAAAAGCACTAAGACACCAGATGATGAACTGGAGCTGCTGAGACTTTCTGTCGCAGGGGCAATAACTTGTGGCTGATGGACGAGGCAGACAGCTGGATATGAAAGTAGCCTAAACTGCCACAAAAAGACTTGCCAGCTCATCTGTCAATGCTAAGAAAGCAGTGAATCAAACTACATTAGCTTCTGCTCCATACTGCAGAGCAGCAGTTGTCAGGAAGATCATACCCACTGTGCATGGGGGACAACTCACAACTCAGTCCTCACTCTAAGAGACTATGGAGAAGTGAGCAGTGGAGAGACCTTACCTGAGAAAACTGGAAGAGGACTTCAAGACAGCCTAAGATTCACCTTCATTTCTTTAAACTTGGACCCTGAACACAAGCAAACTATGGTCAATAGCAAGCAAGAGTCCTTCCAATCTAAAACAAGTTCAGAGGCTTGATTTTTTTTGTGGAGCCAAGGATTCAGAGATGCTGAGCGTCTTAAATGACCTAACAGAGACCACAGCTACAACCAGTCTGTGGAATAATTCCCTTGGGAATGTTCTCCAAACACTGGGGTCAGTGAATGACAGCATCAATGGATCTGGGAGTATGTTTGGTTTAGCAGAGCAACATTAGTTACTGCTCTGTCTTAAGCCACCTCATGGAGGTAAGCAGGGAACTGTTCTGCATAAAAACTCCTGACATCTGAGTCTTGGTGGAGAAAGGATGGAATTGGCTCATAGAGTCATGGAATTGTAGAATGGTTTGCATTGGAAGGGACCTTAGAGATCATCTAATTCCAGTGCCCCCACCATAAGATCGCCCTGGAGCCTTCTCTTCTCCAGGCTGAACAAACCCCAGTCATGTTCCCATTTGATCATAATTTCATCTCTATCCTCTATCAGATTTCGTCAGGGCCCGTAATTCACCCATACCCCATCTTCTCTTGCCCATAAAGCAAGATCAGTGAAGCTACTCATGTTTTAAAAGCACTCTGAGATCAATGGGTAGAAATCTTCCTTGTGCAACTGTGATATTTTACTGAAGTCATTCAATGAGAGTTTCTTGGGGCAATGGGTACAGACCTGACAAGGATAAGAAAGGGTGCTGAAGTGGAACTACACAGAGCTGAACATTTCACTACAATATACAGAAATGAAAACATCTTCTCCTTCACAGCCTTCAACATCAGGCACTCTTCACCACCTGGAAATGCACACACTTGCAAAGCCATATGGACTTTTGAGTGCTTTACAGCATCCTACTACGACTCTAGTCTTCTTAAAAATCTTGTCAGTAACTGTGAACGATGAAATTATATCCTATCAAGATAGTTCATATTTCATAGAGTTTTGACCTCAGGACACCACATACACATTCATATTTCTCTGCATCTGACACTCTCCAAGCAGTTTCAAATTAATCTGAACACCAGGAGGACTAGAAGCACTTTTTTAAGGTGATGCTGTAATTTTATATAATCATGACTCCAGAAGAAATCCAGACTCCCTGACCAGATATGAGTCTTATACTAACCCTGCAGAGATGAACACAGAGGCTACAGAAGAAGGAATAAATTAGAATGTGAAGTATAACATGAAATTTTGTAGATATGCAACTTTCCTCCCCCCATCTTTAATTGTAGCCCTAAAGTGGAGTTTTCCTGAGAAGACAAGCAGAAAATCTGGAGCCTAAGAGGAATCTAAAGAAGCTGCCTTACAAACATGCCTATCTGAATAAATATGTATGCACATATATAAAGAGTTACTGCCCTAGGATGCTTCAGTAGACTTCCTATAAAGCATCAAGCATTGTCCTAGATACAAACAGAAATGGTCTGAGTTCACGAGGAAATCCTGAAAAGATAATAGAGGTTATTTTATCCTTAAGGAAGGTTCTTGGCTTGGACTCAGTCCTGACCAGCTAGTCTTCTTGGTAAGACTTCTCCCCTTCAAACAAGGAACCACCCAAATAGGCAGTTTGAGAATAATTCATAATGAATAGTAAAAAAATAACAACATGGGATACAAAAGGGAAAATAGGGGGTGGAGTCAGGAAAGGTAACTGTGGGCAACAGACTGATTTCATATTGAGAAAGATATGAGAAAACATTCAAAAAGAGGATGCAAAATCAATTCTAGTGCCTACACCACAAGCAGAGTTCAAAATCATGGGAATAGAAGGAGATGAACATCCAGCAGTTTGTGACCCAGCTGGTTTAAGTTCAAAGAGGATGTCAAAAATTAGGAGAGCAGTGCTACATAGCCTCAATGGAAGGGGAAAAGTGCTCAATGTAGATTGCTGATGATGCAAAATACCCAACACCACCTTCCACATGCTCAGGACCAGAGAACCAGAGATCTGGAAGTTGAGAAAGGAGGTTAAAACCTGCACAGGGATGGAACCTAGGATATGTATAAGGCTCTGTGGGAAAGAAATGCCTTTTCAGACACCTGATTGTATTCCCTGGAAACATTTTGTTAGGAAAAACAATTTGTTAGGTCTGAGTGACTTCTTGGAGTAAAGCAATTGTCTGCCTTTGCCAGGAATGACCATACAACTCACAGAAGCCATCATAAAGCCAGTTACAGCTGGCCTGAGCTATACAGGTGGACATAAAATGGTCGGTCTTGGACATTCCATGTGCTGGCAAAACTCCTGCTGCTCATTTCAGGCACTAAAGTAGTTTGAATTTACATTACACTTTTTCATTATTAATCAGTTAGTTTTAGTCCCTGTTTACAAAGGAGTGAGAACATAGAGAAGTGCAACAAGGCAGGAAGAGAAGAATGTTACAACTTTCAATGTGCAAACAATGTTAGGGCTAACCCTAATTAACACTAGTCTTGTCTCTCCTGGCAGCACTCATCCAGGGATCTCAGACACACTCACCTTACTTCACACTGTTTCTTCTGCATTAGTTTAAGAAACTGTGAGTCAAAAAGAGACTGATGGAAAGAAAGATATGATAGAGGTGTACAAAAGCAGGGAAAGTGGAAAAGCTAATGCATGGAAAGAGAAGAGCAGATAATGGTTGTTCATTGATCCTAGAAGTCAAAAAGTAGGAGGCAGATGAAATACAACGTATTCAGAACAAACAAAAGGAAAAAGATGGGTGTAAATGAGTTTTAAAAAACTAAATAAATTGAATATATTCATGGAAAACAAACCCTTCAGGGGTTGTTTGCTTCTCCAAAACCCTTCTGACCGCAGGAAATAACCAAGTAACAGTTTGCTAGAAGACAGGAGATCAGGTCTGGTGATATTAGTCACCTGGTTCTCACACTCCTCCTCTGAGCCTCTGTTACAAACCAGTGTCAATATGGGGCAAGGCCTTTGACATGGCACCACAGAGCCACTCAGGTGTCTTTAGGCTAGTGAGTAGCTGCTCTTCCACCTACCTCTCTAGTCAAACTGCTCCTGAAGAGCACTTACCTGGTTGCCATAGGCCATTTGCAGTATGAGATAAACCTTAAAAAGACATTTATGACTGCCTGGTTGCTAGGTGGCCATTGTGTCACTCCTAAAGACATGCTTTTAACCTTTGAACTTTGTTTCATATGGACATATCCTATTTTCACACTGCAACACCAGACATCTGCATCAGCATCTTCCAGATGTGCTCACCTGCAAGACACGGATACCAACCATGGCTGCAGAAAGGGCACCAAATGAGCAGAGCACCTGAATCCCCCAGTGAGGCCATTCTTACACTGCATATATTGCATGGCAAAGTTCTTCTTCCCATGTCAACTGGCCTCAGGTTCCAGTAGTGATCACTGGGTTTTGTTTTACAAATTCTACTTCCAAGTGAAGAAAGGAGACCGCAGGGCTGGGGTGCTCGGCATCAATAGGGAGAGAAATATCTGCTTATGGAATGCAGATGGCTTCAAAATATTTTTTTTCCATTTTTCACAAGAAAGAGCATTCCCCATGGCTACACACAGAGACATCAGATTTAAAAATAGCCAAGTTCCACCTCCACTGTGGGGGAGTGAAAGACGAAAGACAGATGCATTGGCTGCCAGCTAGGCTTGACATCTACTTTTTCTTTCCTCACCCTGGCAGCCAGCAGTTGCACACATGTGCTCAGGTAAGGTCCTCAGTGGCAGAGCACACAGTGTCTGCCTCCCCCACAAGTCACTAACTGCTGCAACCAAGCTGTGTATGTTTGGGACCCACATAAGCCCACACAGCCCATTTAGTATATCAGGCATGTATAAAAATCACCAAGTTCCTCCTATTTGTCCTGCTTAATCCCCAAACTACTCACTAGACATTTATGTGTGGGGATTGTTACTAAATTCATTGCTAAACAGGCCTTTTCTGGCTTGTCTGGTTAACTCCTTTAGTGTCTGCTCCACATGGACACTTGCCATGGCTCTGACCTATATAACAAATATATGTGCTTGTGCATGACTGGTCTTATTTTCAGACCCTGGCCCAGGTCACTTTAAGATAATCTGATGTTTTCATGGAGGCAAGCCTTGGTCTTGCTTTCTGTAGGCTGCAGGAGATTCCTCCTCTTTTCCCTAACTGGCTATAATCCACCCACTGTTTATGCTTTCAACCAAATGCATTCGTTCAAAACATATGGCACTGCTGCCCACGTACTCAACACTACTCTTCATGTGCTCATCAGCAGTAGAAGCCACAGTAATTCAGCAAACTTGGCTAATTTATTTGCAAACATGTTTACAAGCATGTCTTTATGCATTTACCTAAATTGCAGAGAAGTCTTTTCTGTGGAAAATTATGGATGCTGAAAATTCCCATTAATTCAAACAGCAACTTGACAAATTCAGAGAAGGAAAGTTCATCCAGTGCACTGAACTTTAATTAACTGAATGTCATGAGAATATTTGAGGGCAGTATCACTGTAGATTTATGTTATTCTCACAAGTTACCTCTTTTGGTGCTGCTAAAAAAAATACCTTTGGTCTAACCCACTGTGGCCATTCTTAGGTTCTTATGTGTTTTTTGTAATTTAAGTGTAATATGATTTCTAATACACTTGTCCCAGGAGCATCCAGGTTGCATTAGGATCTTACAGACAAACTGTAAAGAATGATATGTATTTATTGTTCTATATTCATAACTTGGCATGCTAAGCACCACACTTTTAGGCTAGGGTGATGGACAGGAACAATGAGAAATATCCCAGATCAGAACCACCTTAAAAGTAAAACAGGCTTGGCCTCTTCTGCATAATGATAAGGCATTTAAACCTGTTCAGTTTAACAAAAAAGAAGGCTGCAGAATTCATATGGCCACTGCTAATGAAAACTGACCTAGGAAGGACCAACAGATGTCTGTGTTTACTCAGGCATGTCTTCTCTTTCTATCTGAGATGTTTGCCCAGGTGGAATTTTCCCATTTGTCCAAAATTTCCAGACATCTGACCAGAGCAGCAGCAATAGCTATAGCTATGCTCTGCATGACTGGAAAGTCCAAGCTAGTAATTGGTGCACAAAGGCATTATCAGCTGTACAGCACACATGCATACGCCTGTTTACAAAATACCTACCTAAACTTGATAACATAATAATAGAGAACCCTTAATCCAGGGGGCCAAGATGTCCAGGGCTGGATGCTGAAGATGTGCATGCTCAATTTTCACATCAGGATTTTTTTCAACAGTGGGGAGTGGAGTAACTTGCCAAGGGTCGTAGTGAATCCTTCACTACCATTAGTGTTTAGACCAAGCATGGATATTATTTCTGAAAAATGCATGCTTATTCATAGGAATCAAATAGGGAAGTCTCATGGCCTTCAGCCTGCAGAGTGACACTCAGAGTGGTCCCTTCTCCCTTTAAAAGCCCCTCATTACCCTCCATTTCTCGAGATACCCTATCCTCATGAGAGCTGTGAATATTAACTGATGTTGCAAGGACTGTCTTTGGAGATGTCAAGACAATATGGCAGTGAAGGGTCATGAATGCCCTCATGATAATACCTGGCTCTTTACAGTAGCAGCTGGAGCTTAATTTTAATGTCATGGCTTGTCTAGACCAACAAGCAAAGGAAAAGACTAGAACTGAAACAGAGACCAAAGGACATGAGTCAAAGGCTGCAACTAGACAAAAAGAATCAGGATTTTGTCCAAAAGCCATATACTTTGACTGGAGACTACTAGTTTAAACATAGGACCCAATCCCAAAGAAGCCACACTCATATCTGCAAGGGAGCAGCTGAGGGGGCCTGCCTGTCCTGCAAGTGCTGGCATACCTCAGACAGGGTGAACCCACATTCAGACCTGGTGGCCCTGCTACCTCTCTTCATGGTCCAGAAGGGAAATTATTCTTTTCACCATCCCCAGTTGCAGGCTGTTCCAGCCAGCAGCCTCAAAACTCCTGACATGTTATTAAAACCGCCACAGAGAAAGTAAATATGACCAGTGGAAAACAAAAAATATCACCCAAATGTCCAAGGAAACCATGAGCAGAGGCACTGAACTACAGAACAGATTTTTCAAAAGGACAAGGATTTTCATGGCTCAGTGTTCTAATTTGTTTGACCGTTTATTTCCAAGGAACACATCCAAGAGTGACAAGCTCCATTTATTTCAATGGGCAGCATATGCCACCAATGTGAATGGTGTATGCTATAAAAGAGAATGGATGTTCTCAAGCATCCTAGAAAGCTGTCCTTTTGACAGACAGAGGACATGTAGGTAATGGAACTGCAGCTCTGCTCTGACAAGAAACACCATAAAAGCAGTATTGTGGGTTCTCATGTTTGATGTCTCCCCATGGCAGCCCTGCAAGATTTGCTTAGTCTACAAGTGAAACATTATTTTCCTAATACCTGGCCCGGTGCTGGAGAAATCAGGTGGATTCTTTCATTATTCTATTTTCCCAGGCCAGAAGAACATCTCCTTGGGACAAATGGACACTTCAGGGTGTTAGTGCTACAATCTTTTAGACTTGAAGGAGGTATACACCAACCCAGAATATTTTCACAAATGACATCACCTTCAAATCTTTGTGTGTCATGAATATGAGATGTCCACACAAGAAAGAGCCTTCTCTCCATAAGATATCATCACAAGGCAGTACTGTTTTTAGTCTTGTCTCTTCCTACTACACCCTGAAGACAATCCTCTTTGAAATCTTGCCTTTCCACAGCCCGATCCCACTGGCCTCTGAAAAACCCTGAGTTGTGAGGCTCTGTCACAAATTCAGCACGACTTATGATTTGATATTTTCTGGTGGCCTGTGACACTTTGCTCTAAGTCTCATAGCAGTAGCAACTTTTATTTCCTGTCATTAATGAATTAACTAGTACTAGTTCTATGTTAGGTCTTATCTAGTGAGCAGTTTGGTTGATAAGATTTTACTGGATTATCAGCAAGCCCTGGAAGTCAAAAACATAGTGATTTTCATCTTGCTTTTTAATGAGATGGCTCCTACAAAGGTGGCATGTGTCTTTATTTATACTGAATCTTTCTGTGGACACCTTTCATTCTCATTAAACTTTTAAGAGGTTATTGGGAAGGAGCAAGGTGCTGTGTGAGCTGCAATGCTGTCCACAGGAAACCACCTCCACTTCTATACCTCCAGCCCTGGGAACAATGTCTCAAACAAGTAAAGAGGAAGAGATGCTCCTGGCTCCCCGTACAGAACTCCAGCATGGCAAAATGTAACCCCAGCTTCTCCCTCAGGAAATGTCTGTCCGCCTGTGCTTCAAGGCTCACTGTCATGGATTCAGTCTGCAGTAAGGCCACAGCCATACAATATCCCTGGATGTCCACTGTAAAACTGGAGACCGCTGTTGGGCCTCTGCTTTTCTTGTTCACTTTTTCTTCATCAAGTGCAGCTTGTAGGTTGCAGTCTGACCTTTTACAGAGAAGCCAAACCAATGCTATTCGTGCCATTGAGGTCATCTTTGATACCATTTGGGAATCTCTGCTTGCCTTGATGCCAGTGAGGTATTTGCTTAGTGAAAAGACCAACCATAGACTTGCACTGGCCATGCCCGTATTGGGGGATGGAATGTATAAGGGGGACTTGCATCTACACAGTTTCCTTTGGGACCATACTGATTCCCACCATGCAGGTCTTCACTTTTTGCAAGCTATTTCCTAAGAAAAAGACACAAAGAGCTTGAGGAAGAGCTTTAGTCATCCCTCCTTTGTCAAAGCGGAATTTTTCCACCAATTGTATTTTTGCCTCTTAATTTCTTATTGTTTCTGGTGACCTCCACACCTGGGCCAGGTGGCTTTGTGAATATTGAGCTCTTGAAACCAGCCTCCTCCTCCAGGTGTGAGGTGGCAGGATAGCTCTCTGCTTGGAGAATTTGGCTCTGCTTCTGAGCCTTGGGGCTTTATCTGCTCAGAGAAGAGCCAGGCTATCAGCTCAAGCATCTCTGACTGGATTTTTAAGGCTAAAAATAGAGAGACTACACCCTGGGTCTCAGAGTTCATGTGAGAAGATGCACAGTATCCCAATGGGGAGGTTTGGGTAGGCATCCCAGGCCTTGCATGCCCAAGGCAAGGTGGGAGCCTCTAGATTTAATCTATCTGGGAGGAGAGCAGTGGGGCAATCATATCCCAGTGGCAGTAATCAGTGCTTTATGAGGTGTCAGAAATGTCCATCATAACTGAAGGGCACTGAGAAGCAACTGTTTGGTCTTTTCCTGGAAATTAAAAGTAAAAATCAAGCCATATGATGAGAGCATCTGTAACAGAGAGCAGGCTGGCTCGCATGAATTAGCAGCTTCCTGGCTGTTACCTATAGCAGCCTTAGCCAGTTACTTATTCCATCGCCTGCAGCTTCTGTGGGCTGAGACCTCAGACTTATGCCTTGTGGAGTACTGCAAGCCAGATCCCCCAGCACTGAGCCATGGTCAAATAAGTGCTGGAGAAGATCTCCTTCATAGATTTCTCATTGAAGTGTGGGATGGTGGTCTTTGTATGGAATGGGTCCTTGGGTCTTGCCATGTGAAGCACAGTGACTTTGAACTGCTCAGATTCTGATCTGCAAAGAGCACCTGTGCAAGTTATCAGCAACCTAAGCTTAATGGGGATGTGTCACATCCTCACTGATTTGCAGTGATTTGTTGGATATCGACAAAACCAGTGCCAGTGTGTGGGGTCAGAGCACCTACACAAGGGACAGCACCTGCTGCCTTGGAAACTTGCTATGGGCAGGGGTAGGGAGATAAAACCCTAAATTACCCTGGAAGAAATGTTCATGAGGATCTGCTTTCGGGCATTTCTTTCCCTAGTGGTCCAGGTGACATGCAGGGAGATTGCATTCTTCATTAGAGTATTTACCATTTTCAAAAAAAAAATAGACAAAACCCCAAATTATCCAGGCATGCTACTCACTCTTGTTAAGGTCCTGTAAATCATAACAAGTGCAGAATCTCTCTCCCCATTTGGAGTTCTCCCAGCCTGTTGAATATGGATGAACCATAGGGATCCCTGCAAGTGTGTTTTTCTGCCACCTTGCTCGCACCCATCTTGCTGATGGGATCCAGAATGACCCACTGAGCTGCTGGTGAGCAGCCAAGACCAATTCTGCTCTCTCTCACTCACCCCTCCTTCTGCCCCTTTTTGGGGGCTCTGAAGGGAGCCTACCAGCACAAGCTCCTGCCACAGAAAAATCCCCATGGCAGAAGACTATTACACCAAGAAAAGTGTCTACAGCCACCATTTGAAAGGATCTGCAGAGAGGATGATGGGGACCAGAGTGAAGGGGCTGCTGTCTGGGAGGGACTGGGGTAAGGTGGCAGCAAGAGGAGTCACTTTGGTCACAGGCATCCCCTGGCTCTGGCACAAAGGGGCCTGGCTCTATCTGGCCTCTTGAGAGCAGAAAAGCCCAGATTCATGGCTGGCTCCATCGCCTCATTATCTGTGCACAGGAGCAGGGAAGGCAGGAGGCAAAGGAAGCAGGACAGCCTTTCTGCCCTCCTGATTCTGACCGGTCCATGCCTGCCATGCACTGGGGTTGGGGGTGGGTGGGAGACAGGGCATGGGGACCACAAAAATAAATGAGCTAAAAAAGAAGTCTGATGATTCTCCACATGCTTGGTGTACATGATGCAAATTGATGTTTAAAGCTTATTTATTATCTTACATGTGAAATGCCAGCGGTGTTTTTCTAGATCAGTGAGTATCCGATATTTGGTAGGGGGGGTGGGCAACAACGGCGGTGGGAGAGAGCGTGTCTAGAGACTGTATATCCAGAGGCTAGGGTTTATATCATGGGCTGCTCTCGACTGTTATAATTTGTGGCACAGATTCAGCGAGAATCTGATCTGCTGAAAATATTTGGGCTGTGAAAACTCCCACACTGTGACAGATGTCAAGTCCAATTAAGTGACTCGTGTCCAGGTTTCTGTCCAATAGGCTTCCCCATTAAATATCAATTTAAGAGGGAAAAAATGCCGCCCCCTTTTCTCCGAGCCTTTATCTCTTCCGACCATCTCTAGGCAAAACCCTTTGGTACCAGAAGTGGATCTGCACGCATCTCCGCTCTGTCTGTCTGTCTCGCAGTTCCCACCTTCCGCACCCCTCCTTGGCTTCTTTGCCACTCCGGGAGGGGTGGGAGGAGGAACTGCACTTTCTCTTTTTGTGCATGTGAGCGTACCTTTTCCTGCATCGCCGTTAACTCTCGCAGCCGCTCCAAACCCTCGCCGAGATTTTCGTTTGTTTTGTTTTGCTTTTCTTTTTCAGCGCTCGCGCATTTTCCTTTATTCTTACTCGAAAGATGCAGGAGGAGTTAGGAAGCTCAGGGACGAATGGGGGTTTCGTTTATCCTTTTTATTCCTCCCCTCACCAGCTCTTTCAGGACTAGAAGAAAAACTAAACCAAACATTCATTCTCCGACGGAGTCTCCCCTCCTCCTGTCCCTCTCCGCCGGACCGGTGAATTAACAAAACCGCACGTTACATCCCCCCCGACCAACAAAAACAAAAACAAAAACAAACAAAAAAAAAAAGAAAAAAAAGAAAAAAGAGAATAGAGAAGAAAGAAGGGAGCAACGCATTGTTACCCCGACCCGCGGCGTGCCAGCGCGCCGGGCCGCGGCGGAACAAAGCCGGCAGCGCCGCGCCGGTCTCCGCGCCCCGGGCTCCGCGTCCCGCCCGGCCCGGCAGCGGCGGCGCCCCGCGGGCAACGAGGGGCCGAGGGACGAGAGAGACGGAATAATCCCGGACGGTGTCGGTGCTGTCGCACCATCCCTTTTGTTATTTATCGCAATCGGGGAAGAGGAGGAAGAAGAGCGTGGAAGAAGGCACTTTCCCCCTGTAAAACTGACTGGGCGCAGCTGCCGGCGCGCTGCCTCGAGTAAACGGGCGGAGGAGGACTTTGACAGGGGAAACGCTTTTTCCTCCCCTGATGCATCGTAAGTAACTTAAGTTGTTATTTATACTCCGCAAAGAAACACGGCGATAACATCTCCCATCTCTGGAGCGCTGGAGGCCGCGGCGAGGGATGAGATCTGCCTTTCCCCATCCGAACAGGACACTTCTCCGCTCATAATTAATTTGATTTGATTTTGATTTTTAAATTTTCTATGCTCCGCTCCCGGAGGGTCATTTGAACTGTAAAGGAATCGCCGAGGGGGCGAGAGGACCTGGAGAGACAGGCTGTCCAAACGACTCCACCGAGGTAAGCAGCCTTAACAATATCTCTCCCTTTTGCAGGTAGCAAGGAGCATGGGTTTACTGTCATAATAAAAAGGAGAAAAAAAGAAAATGGAGGGGATGGGGAAGCCTCTTTCCTGATCAGCTCTCTAAAACCCACCGCACGGATAAAAAACCCAAAGCAAAAGGAAAAATTCAACGCACACGTAGAGAAACCTCTAAGCAACTTTCTTCAGGAACAACCCTTTTAATTGCCTGTTTTCGTACAACCCCGCTGCAGATCTTCCCTCTCTAATGTTCTTTCGCATGAGCTCCCTCGCTTGAATCCCGCTTGAAAGGTGATTTCAGACCTTTCCGATTTATCTTTTTGCCCCATGAGATCACTGATAACTGACCTGCGCGCTAGTCCGTGTTTTTCCCTAACGCTGCCTTGTGGGCCTGATTAACGCTCCTTATTAAAAATCGAAGAGGAAGCGTTCCGACGGCTCTGGCAAGAGGCGACCCTTTCCCAGGGAAGGAAGCACTCTCCTCTCAACCTTCCCAGCCCTGGCCCCCTGCGCACCCCGGGGAGCTCCAAGCCCCGGCCCCCGGCAGAGCCCCGCAGGCCCGCGTCTCGCCCCGTGGGGAGAGACTTGGCTCTAGCCCTGACTGGGAAGAATTCCTCCTGCCCGTATTATTATTAGTAGTAGTACCATTATTATTATTTCCAACTGGATCTGAGGCCCGAGTGGGACTTTCCCCGGAAACTTTATGTGGAAATACTTGGCAATCTGAATTCGGGTGAAGGGAGGACACGATGTTCCCTCCTCTCTCGGTCTCGCTACCCACCCCACTCGACACCCCAGCCGTCCACACACACACACACACACACACACACACACACACACACATTTGTGTCCAAGGTTATTCACTAGTTGCCTGATGTATTGTTTTATTACATGCCGGCATGTCCACGGACGCGCTCGGATTTGTATTGCTGTCTACATGACAGATGGTGTTCTGTGAGGCCGCAAGAAGATACGATTCAATTTTCTTTTGAAAGGCACGTTCGCATTTATTTATTTATTTATTTAGTCTCCCCCGCTTTTCGCGCAGGGAGGGGAGAGGAGGGAAAATTTAAAGAGATGGAGAAGTTCGGCCGGTGCTTTGGGGTTTTGTTTCTTTTTGAACTCCACGCTTAGAAAACGGAGATTCTCCAAACATCCCCGTTTGAGTAACGGCAAATCGGTATATGCACAATTAGCAGAAGGAAAGAAAAAAAAAGGAAAAACAAGGAGTGCAGAGAAAAGAGCGCTGAGGACAGCCGAGCTAATACATCAGATTCCGTAGGGTTTGGGGAAATAAATCTCCCCACTGGCCTTGTTATGTTTGGGGAACCTTGATCTGTGTATTTAAAAGCACCATGTCTGTAGCCTGAATCCTGCAGAGCGTTACCGAATGAGAAATTGTTAAGCAGCAATTGGCAGGCCAGAAAAACGGTATTAAAATCGAGGGGTGAGGGGCCGCAAGAAAATCGACATAATATTAAGCCACTGGATATTAGCTTGTTTGGAAAAAAAATTATTTTATTGCTCTCCGGGCCTCTTCCTACACTTCAAGACCCCGGAATAACGGCAGGGAGTATATTCCGCTAAAGCTGCCGTCAAACTCTTGAAAGGGGATGGTTAAATGAGAGGCCATCCTTTATGCCCGATATTGCTCCCATTAGTACTCCCTGAAGGAGCCGAGATTCACCTGCCCGCTGTCGGCCCGGCTCTCCCTCCGCCCCGCCGGCGGCACCGGCATGTCCCTTGTGTCCCTGCCCGTGCCCCTGCCCCGTGCCTTGCCCTGTATCCCCGGTGCCGGGGCTCTGACCCGCTCTCTCCGCTTCTCTGTCCCGGGAAGGCTCCTCCGCCCCCTCCAAGATGATGCTTAGCCCGGACCAAGCCGCCGACTCCGACCACCCCTCCTCGGCGCCCTCCGACCCGGAGTCCCTGGGCGGCGCGGACGCCCAGGCGCTCAGCTGCTGCGTGTCCGACCCGGAGCCCGCCGAGGGCGGCGGCGGCGAAGGCCGGGGAGGCGGCGGCGGCGGGGAGGGCCGGGTTGGGGGCCGGCCCGGGCTGCACCCGCCGCCGCTGAGCCGAGAGGAGAAGCGCCGGCGGCGCCGCGCCACGGCCAAGTACCGCTCGGCCCATGCCACGCGTGAGCGCATCCGCGTGGAGGCCTTCAACCTGGCCTTCGCCGAGCTGCGCAAGCTGCTGCCCACCCTGCCCCCCGATAAGAAGCTCTCCAAGATCGAGATCCTGCGCCTCGCCATCTGCTACATCTCCTATCTCAACCACGTGCTGGACGTGTAGCGCTCCGCGGACGCGCAGGAGCCCCGGGACCCCCAGCCCCGCCGCCGCGGGCAGAGCCTTCCCCGGGGCGGGCGGCGGCGCCCTCCCTGCCCGGGGGGCTCCCGCCCAGCCAGAGCCCGCTTTTCGAAGAGAAGTGTAAAACCGGATTGTTTCTTCAGGCTGTCAAGTGCCCCTTTATATATATCCAAAAACATCTACTTGTGACCTTAAACGTGTGACCCATGGGTGCAGTTAAAAATAACTATTTTTTATTTATGGTAGAAGGAGTTGACAATTTATTTTTTTTAAGATTTATTTATTTTTCAGAGTGGTGGCAATTTTACTTTGGATACTTCGTGCCAATTGGTTTCTATAGTCGGGTGTTTACACTTTCTCCTGTGGAATATTACGTTTGACTTTATGAGTGTTTGTTGGGATCAATAGAGTGGTCATTTTCTTTTATTTTTAATTTATTTTTCCCTCCAGTTATATTGCACTTGTGTACCACAAACCTCCCTCCCTTCCTGTTTATAAGTATATTTTATATATATCAAGACATTTGTTCTTGACCTTTTTTCTTTCTTTTCTTGTGTGGGATCGACAACCACTAGCACTTAACTAGGAGAGTTTTTTTAAAAATCTGTTGTTATTCTGATCTATAGTTCCGTCTGAAAAGTACTTTGCAAATCGTTTATAAGGGAAGTAGTTTCTTTGTGGGTGTATATGTGCGTGTGTGTATACATGCATGTGTGTGGGAGTGAGCGTGGGCGTGTATGTGTGTGGTATATTTTTAGGAAAGGAAATTTTTCCTAAAAAAAAAAGAAAAAAAAAGAAAGAAAAGTAAATCCAGGACTGCTTTCCTTTGTGACAACCAAAAAAATTCTATAACCTGAAAATGTTTATGTTCTTTGCTGTGAATCTCTTAAAACAAGAAGCGCATTCTAGGGACAAAAGAGAAAAAGAAAAAACCACATCTGCTATCCAAAGATTTTAGTCTTTTTCAGGGTTTTTTTGTGTGTCTCTGTTGCTTTATATAATGCAATATTTTGTAGTGAAAATAGATAAATCTGGTTTCTATCTGATGCGTTTTTCATATCTCTCATGAATGGTGAGCTGTTTTGCATATAAATAAAAGTATCAAATAAAAGCTGTTTTTTCCTAATTATTTTTCCCTGTTGGTCTTTCTGTAAGACAGAGATGCAGTGCCCTTATGAAAAAGGATTGCACAGGCTTCTCAAGTCATGCTTGGGAAAGCTTCAACAGGTTAGCTGTCTCTTCCAGGGAGACTCAGACTGCAGTCTCTCAACAGCTCTCCTGCTCCAGCCGCTTTCAGGTGGCTGCCCTGCCCAAATGCAGAAGAGACACAGGACCCCTGCTGTCACTTTCTCCCAGTCATGTCACAACTGGCATCTGGCTATGCATTTCAAAGTTTAGGCAGTACAATCCAATCCAATGCTTGCAAGCACCTGTTTTGCCACTTTGCTCTTTGATGTGGCTGATTTTGCTACCCAAATGTATGGGTTTTATCCTGCCTAACTGCACTGGATTTTCTTTCTGTTGTTTAAATTCAGTTATGATCCCTCCTTGACCAGGTCCAGTTCTGGTGAAATCAGGGAAAAATCGTGGGCCCTTTCCCTACTTTGGAAAACCTCAACAGTACTCTTTTATATAAGGCTTCACTGCCAAGTCTTGTCATTTGAAACACGGAACAGATACAGACTCAATGGCAGACAGGTTATTACCCGAGTAATGTGAGACCTCTATGCCATCCCATTTATTAAATCCTTCTCTTGTTTACCACAAGAGGTTAATTTTACCTATAATTTGAAAACTGCCACTGACTCTCCTGGCTGCCTCATCCGTTGCTGGAGAGACAAAACCCTCCCCCCATCCCATTTTTATGGCTGACACTTTGCACAGCAGTTTAATTAAGTGTGGTCTTGACCAGCTGAAAAGCTCCATGAAGAAAACCTGTCAGAGAGGCTGCTAATTCCACTTTCTGCCAATGCACATTTGCCATGTCCCAAGGGAGCACACACTGGTGTGGTAGTTCAATGCACAGTTCTCAAACACTGCATCTTTCGGGGCTGAGGTAACTCCACGAACTTTGGAGCTGGTTTCTTTTGGGACAGGCTTGTTTCTTAGGTTCAATATCTGGGCACTGTGTTGAATTTGCCAGTAATTGCCTGAGCAATATTATAAATCCTGCTATCCAGCAAGCCTTCATGCTGCCAGCATTTGGGAGGACTCAGTTAATAAAAAGATAAACTTATTATTTCCTTCTTGACAGTTAGGAATGCATGTTTTAGGGAAGAGAGCGCTCTGCAGATGGTGGCTGCAGTCACTGGCAGTTGATTCAAGCACACTGGTTGTGGGATAAGTAGGTGTGAACCTGCATTCCCTCCTGGTCTCACATCCTCATATCCCCCTTGTGGGAGTCTTGCATATGTGTCAGGGCCACGGGCTGAGATAATGCTCAAACCAGGTCCAGGCAGTGGAAGATGCTGAGGATCAAGCAGCTGTTACTAGCCCAGGGTATTGAGCTCCCACCCACAGGATCTTGGGCCCAAGTAACAGACCAGGGAGGCCCTTGTGTAGTGACTACAGAAAAGTGCAGAATGGAGATGTATGGGAACAGCTCAGGTTTGGAAGTAAGAAAATCTTGTGGGTTGTTTCATTTCTACCACCCCTGAGACAACAGAGAGCCTGTTTGCACTCAGAGTGCAGGAATGGCTTTGCTTTTGGTGGTATCCATGGGATCAAGTTTAACCTGCAGAATGGTCAGGCTTGACCTGAAGATTATGTCCTTTTCTTCCCAAGGTTTATATGATGGAAGAAATTGCTTCTCGCTGCAAGTCCTGTCTCACTTCCATACACTCACCACCTTGTTTAAATCCTCTCGCTACCATAACATCATCCCAAACACTTCTATTTTTCTTGCTGGCAACAAGGAAATTCATTGTTATCTAGCAGTTGATGACTGTTGGAAACAGTATGTAGGTTTTGCTCTGCCATTCCACACCTTTTTTTATTCTTAGGAAAGAGCTGAGTAGTATGTACAGGACACAAGGCCAATGCAATAAAGAAGTTGCATGCCTAAATGCTTAAAAGTTTGGATTTATAAAAAATGAGCAAACAACTTTAACTCCATCTCATTGCAAGTCTGGATCAGAGAGCAATAAAGTCAGATTATATAATGAAAGTTACCTTGCCTATGTTTACGGTTCCTTCGGCAATAAAGGAATGAAATACCCTGAATGGCAATGCTATAGAAGGAATGGGGTGGAACTGTTCAATGGAAGTTTATATTCTGCATGGTCAATCCAACAACTGGCAGGGAAGAGACACAGTTAATATTTCCTGTTTGTTTAATCTACATTCAGGTACCTTTCTTTCACAACTAAAGAGGAGGTCATTCTACAAACCGCAAAAGAAAGTGCACTCCAAGACAGAGAAGGCAGAGCTCTACCTCTGGACCTTTAGCTGAGTCTAATAGAAGTACTTTAGGCCTGACTCAATCCAATACATAAAACATTGCACGGAAACCTCCAGCATTCACAGCAAACAAGTACTTCCAACGGATGGCTCTAGAATATCCCAGTATAAGGGATATCCAATGCACCCTTAACAGGAGGTGATAACACCTATTAAGACACATTTTCAGACGTATATGGACTCACAAGGACATGGGGCACAATACACATTCCCATCAGTATTATTAGGGCATCTAATGCATTCATCTGAACCCTGGAAAACAGATCCTGATCCTGATACAGCAAACAAGGACAGACAGCAAGCCAAAAGTAACTCCTACAAATGAACATACTCAAAGGGGGGGACTGTGTCTGAGTATCATACACTTTCCTAAGAGATTAAAATATCTAGAGCACAAAATATTCCAAAATATGGACTTGCATTTATGCTGCTATTACATATGCACATAGAAAAGGACTTTCTAGCCAAAGTCCATCACTCACCAGCAAGTGCATGGTACCTGTGCATTCAGGATCACACTCCTCCCCAGACACAAAGTAGTATCTTACTGCTTGTGTCAAAAAGTGGGTGAGTGAGGTAGGATATTACAACTGATGACAGCAGATGAGTTCTGAGGGTCTTGGATGTGATTTGATATCTTTGCTATATTTCTAGCAAAGAGTATTTGTGTGTGAGAGAGAGAGGTGGGGGTGTGGGGCACTGAAAAGGATGTGGTATACGTAACTCAACAAAGAAATTGACCTTTTCCATTATACAGCCATGAAGAAATACCAGTGACATTCTATCTATCTATTCACGTATCTATCCATCTAGCCATTCTGTAACCCAATTAACTCAGTCCTTTTAGGGTGAATAAATGTGTTCTGATATTAGCCATTATTTTTCAGTACTCTCAGTTTATTCTCCAGGGTGGGACAGATCAATAACCACAATAGCAACCAACCCAAAAGGAAAAGGCAATCTCCTGGTGTTTCTTATTTATTTCTTCAGAGCCGATTTAGTTTTTCCTGCCTCTTCCCCTGGTGACGGATTTTGCCTTTCCTGCCCAGAATAGTTGTGTTGTTTTATCCTGGGCTCTATTTGCATGTGAGCTTCAGATTCATCTTTGGCTCCTTGCACGGTTTGGGATGAGACCCTCCTGTCCCCAGAGAGGGGGGCAGGTGTTGCTCCAGTCGAGCGAATGGAACCAAATTACAGGACCGTCTGTCGCCTCCTTTGGGAGCCGGCAGAGGGAGGGGAAGAAGGGGAGGGGAGCGGGATGCCGTATGACAGAAAAGAAAAGCAGAACATCACACTGATGCCGATAAGAGCTTGAAAACATGGGTCGCCCCAGCCCACAGCCCCACCCAAAACCAGGCAGCAGCCACCTGAAAGAGAAATGTTAGGAGCAGAGACAAATAAATCGAGTCCCTGGGCTGGAATAACTCAGGCTTAAAATTAAAGAGAGCTCAGACTCTGTCCTCTTCCAGACACACAAGCACAGACACAAATTTGGGCCAGATAATGCTGCTTTTTTTCTCAGCTTACTGCTGTGCTCTTTGATGCCACTTTCTCTGTCCCTTCAGAGCAGGCTCCTCTGCCCACCACTGCTCTCCAACAAGTCTTCACAGTCCAGCTATGTTAGCAGCTCCTGCTCCCCTCCCTCTGCTCCTTCTGGCCTCCCCACAGCCGACCTGCCCTTCAAGGTCCCTGAGAGTGGCATGACTGCACAGAAGTCCTGCTACTCTGCCACCACCACCACTCCCTGTAGAGCAGCTGGTCCTTGCTCCCACAGGGAGCTGCTTGGTGCTCCAGCTCAGGGGCACAGTTAAAGAGCTTTTAATCTGTACAGACTTCTACCCAATCGACTTGAGAGAGCAGGTGATGTTACAGAAGTGACACCTCTCACATCCACCCACCTGCTTCATGCATTCTTAGCAAATTAATACAAGGTCCCCATCCACCAACACCCCCTCACCACTCCTTTGTTTTTGATGCTTTTTCCTCCCAAACTTTCTTACACACAAGTGTGCACACAGACATTGGTGTGTGCAACGATAGATCTTGGAGGGGTAGGCACAGAGTCACTTGGAAAGCAACAGGTGACAGTTGTTCTGTTCCTCACTGAAACATGAAGACGATCAGAGATGAAAAAGCTGTTCTGCAGAGAATTCAGAGGAGATCTGGGAGAAGGGATGAAAAAAGCTGTCATTAGAAGTCTTTAAATCAAATCAAAAGCAGTGTGGAGTGGAAAAGAGAAAGGCAGAAGAAGCCAGATCACATAGGTGGAGGGTCCATATCAGTTAGAGACTGGCATAACATGAAGGATTTGCAATGAGGGTGGTGTAATGTGAACCTGGGACATATGCAGAGGGAGCAATGAGGAAAGAAAAGTACCTGAAAATGCAGGCAGCAAACATGGGAAAAGATGGCAGCAGGAAGTGTGAAGAAGGAGAAGGATTTGAGTGGCTGGGTAGAGCTGCTGGTATGGGTGGATGGGGAAAATATGCCCCAGCAAATCAGAAGTAGCAGCTCGCTCAGGGGTTAGTAGCAAGTTCAGTCCAGGAACAGACAGGCACTAGGCAGGAAGGGAAATGGAAGGAGTCATTAACTAGACATTCAAAACTACTCAGGAGAGATCACCACAACTTTAATCATGACCAGAGGGATGGACAAGCACAGCAACATTTTTCAAGGACCAAAAGACAAGGGGTTTGTCATATAACATCTATCCTCCAGAGAAATCCTCTGTCTCCTTGCTCAAAACAATTCTGTGCATAGAAGTGGCAGAAAGATTTGCAAACCCCAGGGCTACAGCTCAGCAAGGGCTCATAGACAAGATAAACACAAAGAAAGAAAGAAAAGAAATGCAGAATAGAGCAGAGCAGGAGACAGCAGAATTCGACTGTGTGCAGTCACAACATTCAAAGACAGCTCTTTCCCACGTCTCAGACTCAATATTCTCAACATCAAGGGTCTTCTGACCATTTAAGCTACCTCAAGATTTAAGATGGGGCTTCAAGAGGATCCCAGAAATTACTCCTATAGAATAGAGACACAAACCTATATTGGACTTTTGTTATTCAAGATAATAAAGACAAGAGATGACCATGAAAAATTGCAGAAGGACTGCATGAGACTGATAAAATAGCATAAGAAATTTAATCTAAATAAAGTGGTAAGGTGATGCACACAGGGAAAGACATTTCTAACTTCACATATAACTGATAGGTCCTGAGCCAACCATAGAGGCAAGATCCTGTAATTATGATCTATTGCTTCATGATAATATCAGCTTGGTTCTTTTGCCACAGAAAAAGAAAATGAATTGCAAGGTATTATTATTATTGTGGACAGAATGGAACAGGTAGAGAAGACGACAGAGAGCATCATTATGCCAGTGCATAAAACCAAAGTAAGTCTATATCCTGAATTCCATGTGCACCTCTGGTTCTCCAGTCTCAGTAAGAATACAGCAAAATTCCAAAAGGATCTGAGGATGGCAGCAAGGGTAACCCAAAGCATGGCTTAGCTTCCATACAGCAAATGACTAAGTGAAAAGGACTGAGCCAGCAGTGATTTTACAGAAAGCCATCATATCCCAGTTAAGAAGGGGATGGTGGAAAGGGATCCATTTTTCCCTGTTTCTTCCAATATAATTTGATAACAGGAGGTGTTGAATGAAACTGTTGGATGCCATATTCAAAACAAACAAAAGGAGGTGTCTTGTCACACCAGGTGCAGTAAAGCTACGGAGCTCCTTCTTCAAGACTTTGTGAAAGCAAAAATGCTACACAAGTTCAAGGACAGAAGCTCACAGAAGAGAAATCTTCTGAGGATTTTTAAATGTGTAGAAGTTGTTTCCAGCTTAGGCTCTCCTCAAGCCGTAGATGGCTGAAGGGCAGCAGATTTCTAGCAGGAAGTATGGTATATGTCTCTACTACTTTGATATACCCCAGGCATCTGCTGGCTCCCATTTGAACTGGGATGCTGGAAGAGATGGATGTTCAGTCTGGCTCAGTGTACGTCTTCATGATCTGAAGGAAATAGATATTTGATAGATGCCAACTTCTTTCAAGCCTTGGTCTCTTTGGACCTGAATACAAAAGCTGTCTGTATGGTAAGTCCTCAGTGGGCCAATGCGACAAAATAAATATGATCTTTTAGACAGAGAGAGAGGAGGACTTGTTCCCTGGGGCAATAAGAATAAGAAATGTGGTTTTCCTGAAAGCCAAAGGTTTGGATTTTGATGTCGGACACACAAAGATAAACATACAGCAGTTCCACTGATCTCAAAGGAGTTACTTATGATTGTCAGCAGAGTAACAATCCTAAGAAGATAATTATGGTATAGTAGGACAATCAAATGCAGGATGAGGTCCCAGTCTTCTTGCCCTGACATTTTTAGATTGACAGAACTGCCTTCTGAACAGGTAGATCCCATTAGTCAGGGTCGTAAGTTCTTACCTTGCTTGAATTGCCCCAAGAAAACATAAGCTCAGGAAACCTTAAAATAAAATTGATCTAGCAAAGTGTTTAAAAGAAGAAAGGACTGCTGACAGACTCTAAAGTTTAGCTTCACCCATTGTGGTTATCAAAACTTACCAAATTTGAACATATTTTAGATTCAGACTTGAAAAAGGAGAAAGAAACAAGGAAAAGGAAGGGAAGGTTAAAATGGTAATATAGGAGGAGTGAGAACAGTGCTGTATATGAACGATGAGGGGAACAGATGATCATCTTCTAAGCTCATCTAATTGGGGCTTTTTAGGTATTTAGAGGTGTCTCAGACAAACAATCTCAGACACCATATGTAGTTATTCAGACAATCCCAGCACAGACCAGTCTAAATTTTGTGGCCAGAGGCCACCTCCAGTATGGGCCAGGCCTTGCTGATCAGCTAGGTGTGGAATCTTCAAAAGTGGTTTGGCAACACATCCCTGTTTTCTTGACAGGGATGCAGAACATGAAAAGGATACAGAGATTCAGAAATTATCTTTAAATGCAAAACTCACTTTCCCGTACATAGTCATATGACTGTTTTAAAGGCTACACTCTATAGTTCAGGCTTTATCAGAGAAAGCATTTATTTCAAAGAAAGTGTCTTAAAAAACTGCAGAGCAGCTCCCTTATCTCTTCTTGTTTGGTGCTCCCTGCACAAGGCTCATCAGTGCCAAAGGATTCTTCAAGAAGACCTCCCAGACTTCTTGATCAGTGAAGTATCTTCAGGCAATGTGCAAAGTAAATCAGTGCAAGACTTTCCTACTCCATTTGCCCTGTAACAATATCTAAGATTTTAACCATTTTGAACCTTACTTTGTAAAGGTGAATTTACCTCACTTGATCTTTTCTTGAATCATTCTTAAAGCAGCTCTCAATGGTGTGTTTACATGCTTGACCTACAGATACTCATAATAGCTCCTCTGTATCATTTCAAGACACCCAGGACTCTTGTTACCACACAGTTTGCTTCTCAGTAGCATCAAAAGGTGAAAGTACTACATGAAAGAGGATTCAGAGTACATATTTAGAAGCTCCCAGAGTGCAGAGAGTTATAAGGGTCCAAGGCCAGGGTCAAATCCTGTCAGTCACACAGGGATTCTAGCACAAGGCTGCACTGTAGCCAAAGAATGCTGTTGTATAATTTTTAAACATGCAGATGTTGTGAGTATTCTCTTTCTTTCCACCAGAAACAGAATCCCAGGTGAGAGCCAAAACAGTATGAACTATTGAGGCAGATCCTAGTGGGATGAACATTTTGAAATCTCAGAATCTGAAACCTGCCAATTTCATTAGATGAACCAAAGACTAAATGCATGGTGAAGCTTGTGTGTGGCCTAACACACAGTCTCTCTAGGGTAGGGTTAAGCCAAGCTGGTGGGATGGCACAGAGAAACCTGCATTGCTTGCTAGCATAAACAAGCTGTAATAGCATTCATTGCCTTTCTACTCAGACAGATCGCATTTAATTACCATGTGTCCAAGTTACAGTAATCTGGATGCAGATAGATCTGCAGTAAATTGAAAGGAAATGGATTTTATGTTACAATGTAAAAAGGAAAAGCACATTAAGATAAAGATGATTAGGTGGATTGGAAGAACCTTGTAAAAGATAATTCTGTTCAAAACAATAGCATCTTCAGCAGGGGAATTTCTGCCATGGGAAAGTCACACTGTCACACTCAGAGAAGTGTCCACACCAGATTGGCTCCTTCTTCCTTTGCATGGTGGCTCCTTGAGTTTCTCTAAGAGTTGCAGCTTCTGGCTTGACTGACACCAGCAAAGCCATTTCTCTAAATCTCTGAATCTCACAGCCAGTCTGGTATTTCTCTCTGTCTCACATCCTCCTGGGAGACAACATATGCTTCCCTTTTCCACCCTTTACGTGTTTAGACTGCAAATGCTCTGTCAGCAGTATAAGGACCTGACCTACAAAGCCGGAAAATTTGCAAACTGCTCAGTCCCACCCTGCCTGTGAAGCTGACTAGTCCCATCTAGCTTCATCCCACCATGAGAAGTATGTAAACCCTTAGCTAACACAGGTGCTTGCTCAGTGCCATGCGATGAATGAGCTACTCTGGTACATGCCTCTGGAGAAACAAGACCTGCTCTTACTGTTTGAGAGTAGTCACATGGGGATTTAATCACCGTTCCTAGAAGCGACATCTGAAAAAGATGAAAAAGGGAGTTGAGCAGCCTGTGCATGCCCATCTGCAGTCAGCCAGTTTGTTAAGGCATCGTTAGATCCATCCACCAAACTAGGAGCCAGCCTTCAAACAGATCAGCATCCCAGGCTGTTTTGATCCAGAGCTGTGGGTTAGTGTTGATTTATTGCTGGCCACTGCATCATGAGAGCAGAAACTCTCTAATTATGGAGTGTGAGTAAAAGGTTGCACTGTTCAGCAAGCACTTAGAAGCAAGCAGGTTACCATCCTTTTCTCCTGGATGAGTATGATCTGAGCCTCTGTAGGCACTGCGCCACAGCAGTTTTTGCCTGATCGTCAGAAAAGCCAGTTACTGATGCGCTTCACCATACAACAGGATCCCTGTTTGACATCTCTGCAGCACAGAACTTTGAATAAATACCTACCAAAAGAAGAAATGTTCAGTGAGCCTCTGGATTAGCTGGTCCAACAATGCTGAGTCCGTTGTGTCTTAATGTCTCCTTTGAGAGAGCAATGGCACGTCTGGTAGGCAGCACTAAGTCTGCTTGTTGTGGTCATGTAACATCAACTGCCTTATCATGATACTGCTGTCTTTGTCTGAGATTCTTCCAAAACAGACAGCTGCCTCAATCCAGCGTCACTTTGACTCAGATTGTGAGAAGGTGTCAGGGCTAATCTCACTGTTTGCAACTTTACCTCCTATCATAAGGATGCATAATAGCAACTTCTGGGCCCATGAATTGCATATTACTTTTTCTGTCTCAGATTTTCCTATGTTAGAATCACTGGGGACTCTGACTCCCACTGTTTTTGTCAGGATTGTTCTCATTCTTCAGCTTCCTATAGACCATGTGGCAACCCACACTGTTGTGGTACCACTCTGAATTGTAACAGTGCTAAGCATCTGTCTGAATCTGGGTCTGTCTTTCCTCAGTAAGTACTTTAGTATTCAATCCAATAGATTGTGTGGCACAGCTATTTTGGTGTCAGGTATATTGTATCCAGGAAAAATTGCTTCCATGTTTATGGAATCTCTTGGTGGCTGACAATTAACTGGTTTTGGAATGGGTCCATGATATCTTTTCAGAGTCAGCAGTATCTATGGGAAGAGTTTTTCTTCAGACACTTGTTCAGTTCAGCCTCCATAAACCCTAGGCACAGTTGGTGCACAAGACCTCTGATTTTTGCCTGCCTTCCTTTTGGGATAATAGGAAGATGAATGACGCATTCAATGTGCTGCAACCTTGCTGCCATCCTCCTCTTTACCGGAGCCCATATCTGCTGAGGAGTTGTCTGTGCTGGGGCTCTGTTGAAGTCCAGGCCTGACATAAACAGCATCTTCCTCAATGTCTATAAGTCTGACTGCTGTAGTCATACCACTGATGCTCAAAACAATCCAGCCTCTAAACCCCCTTGCTTTATTTTTTGTGCTCGTGGTTTCACACAGACATGTATTTCTGTTCATATTTCATTCCTAGTAGCCTTACTATTTCACTCATGGTAACCCTAATATTTCTGCTACTTATCTCTAGATATTTGACAAGCTTCATCAGCTTCCTTGATGCCGCTGACCTTCTGATGCCAGCATGAAACTCCTTCAGCTCTTCTCTTTGATTTTTTTCAGTTTCTGAACATTCTTTGATGTAACCCTTTGAACATATTTTTATTGCCCACCTGGCTGTGTTAACTTCTCTTTCAGGCACATCATTTCCATCACAAGAAATAGACAGTTTTGCTTGATCATCTGGAAACTCCAGCTTTTTCCAAAGTTACTCCAAGTCATCAGCCATGTTTATTCATCTGTTCTTTCCCATATCCAAATACTATCTCCATAGACCTAAGTATCTTAATATCACCAACCTTGCTGTTATTTTCCTGGGAGGGTGGGTAAATATGAAACACAACTGGAATGATAGTTAAAGGAAAGGATGTTTCCTAGGAAAGGTGTTGAACACACACCAATGGGCATTCTGTTTTTCTAAAGCCTTGTGCCAGAAGTCTGCTGATAGATCATGTTCAGGTAATATATTTGAGGATAAAAAAGGTGTCTGATGGCCTGCATGAAAAAAATATTCCCTTTAGTTTATTTGTTTCATATCAGGAACTGAAGGAAGTCACTTGTGACAGCAAATAGCTGCTTAATTGACTTTTCTTCTTGCTCAGTAATTCCTAATGCTGTAAGTTCTTGTGGATACATTTTTGGCCATTGGTGAAATGCAAAATAAACTTTCCTTTGTGCAGCTCTCAGCTGTATTCCCACAATCTGCACTTGTGGTATCCAGCACCAAAGCAACCCCACATGGTTAAGTGCATTGCAAGCAAAACACGGCTCAGGGCTGCGCACTCCTGTGCTCCGTAGGGGTGGGCCAGGCACTGTGGTCATGCATGCCAAGGATGGACAGGCAGTTTGGTTGTTAAAACTGATAAAACTCTACTAGGCAAGTGCCAATGAGATTTACTCTGGTTTTCTTTGGAGACTCACAGTCTGGCCAAACTGGGACAGTTTTTCAGGGTATGACAGAAGTCACATTCCCTGCAGTGGAGTTCCCTTCAAGCCAAATTTCTAATCTCTACTCCACAGAAGCTTTATATCATCTCAAAGAAAGGCCCCACTAGTCAATTTTAAGCTACAGATGCATCTGTTTCTTTTTCTCTAACCTCACTCTGAGAAACTGTTTTTGAACTGCTTTGGATTAAACTTGGCTCCCTCAACCCAAACCACCAGAGACATACACCAGGGTGGATCTCAGCCCCAAGGGTCACATTCAGCTAGGTTGTAAGACATTAGGGACAGATCCTCATAATGCAACCAGTCTTGTAGAAAGCATTGTAAAAAACTACTTTTTCTTGTTTTCTACACATAGTTGTAGCAGAAAGCAAATACAAGAGCTGAAACCAACAACCTATTGATCTGTACCTATTTGCAATATTAAGGACCCTATTTCTGCCACATTCATTTTTCTGTCTTTTCACTAAGCCAGCTACTACCATGAACCTTTTTCCTTTCAACCTCCATACGCACCCAGCAGCGCATTAATCCGTAGAAATCACTTCTTGCGGTTGCTTGATGGATGAATTCAGCAGAGGCATGTCCTGCTAATACATCAATGGTGCACAGTTAGGCCAGGCTCAAGGAGTCTGCTTTCTAATGATAGACAAGAGAGCAGCCACAGTGTGCACTTTATGTGTGAGACGGATGCCCTGTGAGAAGAGGTGTAGAGAGGAGAGGAGATGTGCTGCTCATGCAAATTTTCTAAGTTAAATTAGCCGCCAGCATCAAGGCATAGAAGCAGGTTGCTCCCAATTGCTAGGACTCAAATGGAAAGGGACACAAAGGAGCAGTGCTGGATGGTCCTATGATCCCTACACCTTGTTTAATCCCTCTCTGGAGAAGAATAGCTGATGACCGCTGAAACCAAAAAGCTCCCATCAGAATGGAGCATGTACCTGCCTCACTAGGAGTGGGAGATGTCCACCAAGGGATGATTTAATCCTTAAGGAAACAGCTCCATCTGTGTGATTGAAATAAGATGTGAGACACTTAGAAAGATTTCTAAAGCTTGCATGAGCATAACCACTGCTTGTACTCATTGGTTTTGCAATTTATTTGCTACGTTTCTATTCGTGTGAACAGGTCAGATTCAGCCTGTTCACTGGTTTTGATACATTTCATTTTTTTTTGGCTCACTCTCTTCAGGACAGTGGAGTCATGCACCGAGTTAGGCACCCCTTACACACCAATGAACTTGCTGGATGGGTAAGGGATGCTGGGCGCATTCGGTAGGATCTATTGTGCACCACTGTTGAAAATGAGGCTGGGACACTAGAAATCTCACTTGTAATGACTGTTTCTGAAAATCTTGGCCAGGATCAGATCTCAAGTTTTGCAAACTCTCCTCCGCCTCCAGACTGATTATATTACATTGGTGTATTTATTACAACCTTGGTGCAATCAGTTCTTATGATGAATATCCCTTTAAAACTCTTGCACATATTACTCATGTGCTACCTGCTCAGTGGAAAAGGACCAGTGAATCTCATTTCTTCACTCGACAAAGATTCCCTTGCCTCCCTTTCCGTTGTTATATTTCTGGAAGCTCTTTTCTTCTTTTTTTTTATTTTAGTCCTGGGTGTCCCCTGAGCTCTGTGATTGCATTTAAAACAGACACAACGACATTATGAAGCATTAAACTAATGGCATTTGAGACCATTTTTCTCCCGTAAACCATTACAAAGTCCCTGGAATAGCTGGCAGAGGGCTGAGCACCAGCGCCGCCATCCAGGGCTGCATCCCTCTCTGCCGCTCGGTACCCGCTTTGGGATTCGAGGTGCCATCTCTTGTGCTGCTCTCACTGTAACAGTCCCCAGGAAAGCTGTTTTGATCTTCAAATGAGTTGTTTGGCACGACCATAATGACAAATACGTGAATGGGGGGTTAACCATGAATTGCAAAGTACCCATCAAATCCCCAAGGTGGAGAGGAATATATCTTCCTTCACACCCTTTTGATGTATAGTTAATTACACGAATCTGGAACTGTTACCATGTGCAAACACAGTGAAAATTGACTTTCTAAGCCATCCCTGGCCCCTCTGCATATGTCTCTCGCTCTAGCCCAATATCATGCTCTGTCTGTACACACACAAATATATAATCACTGCTGGCTTAGACTCTTTTTTTGATAATTCAACACTGTAAAATGTTAGAGAAAAAGAATGGAATGTAGCATCCTTCAGGCCTGATGCAGCTTTTTTAAAAAGAAGAAAAAAAATTCCTTATTTTATATTGGTTGTTCTTTCTCTTGCCTGAATAAAAGCTTTAGCACAGCTTGAAAGGGTTGCATGTGCTGAAATGTAGCCCAAGGATATGTGTTATTATCCATCCCCTCTTGACCAGCAGGGTCTCAGCTCTCTCTCCCTTTCAGCCTTTTGTTTGAACAGATGGGATTGGGGAACGAAGGGAAAGAAAGGCAGTCTGTTCTCATTAACGCTCCCAGTACACAAACACAAACCTGAGCACAGGGGACCTACAGAACAGGACTGCTTCCACTCCACACACATCCACTGAGACCATATGTACCCGCACACAAAGGCAGACAGAAGACCCACATGAAGCCAGCTACTAGGCATTTACCAAGGATGACTACTCACTAACTATTTAAAATTAATTTTTTTTCCAAAAGCCTTCATAGGCCATTCCTTTTGATTCAGCTGCCCAATTAAAAAATAACCTTCACCTATGTGATGTTGAAGTCGTTTTAAAGGAAAGATTGTCATCAAAACAGCCTAACACCTGAGCTGGGAGCATTTGTTTTGTCTTGGTCTGCTGTGAGCTATGTGAAGAAGCTTCAGGCTGAACCTGACAAACCAGGGACAAGGTTCATCTAGCCCAGGCTCCTGGCAAGGGCCAAGTCCACTTCTTCTAGAAAAGGTGCTCAAAAACCTGCTGTTGTCCATGATGGACTACCTGTCCACTGAGAAGGTCTCATGAACTCTGTGGCTCAGGGTAACACTTCAAAGCTGAGTTCTTCAACTTCCATCATGTCTTTTGCATATTTTTCCATATTTACTGAGAGACCCCTTGGAAGGACCATTTAAACACATATTTGATGCATTTTTTGAATCAGTCATGGTCACTGGCCTCAGTGATCTCCTGTCACGGTGAATGCCTGCATAGGCAGCATGTAAGGAAACATCTCCTTCCAGCAAAGCTTGACTCCTCACTTTGGTGAAGGGCAAGCAGCTCTAAGCTCTGCAGCCGGGTGGCTCATCAGCCCACGGCAGCTGAGCAGAGGTCACTGCTCGCAGCCCCTGCCAAACTCAAAGCCACTTGGAACAGTGAAGATGGGGAGGTGAGGCGGCTTCCTTAGTACCCCCACCACATGCCACACATGCATCCCAGGTGCAGGGCACACACAGATGGCGACTGTGGTGTAGCTGGCATGTAGCAACTCATTAAGCTGCTGTACTGCAGCTGCACACTGGGCTCAAACCATGCTTGGAACTGCAGCAGAGAAGGTCTCTGTCTGAGCATGGCAAGCTCCCCCAGACAGTTTCCCCTGCTTCTCTTTCTGCGTGGAGACCATCACTGCAGTGAGGAAAGGGCTTTGGGGCAACTCAGGTCTCCCTGCCTCTTCCTTCCCCTCCAGGTCAGTTCTGGCACTGCTTGTGCTCAACTGTCCTCCCTGGCATTAAACGGGTCAGGTCTGAAAGAGAGATGTGCCAGACATCTGCAGCTGCTTCAGAACGACCCCCCAGATCACAAGCACGACAGATACCTGGGTGGCTCTGAAACACACTCTAGTGAAACAAGTAGTCAGGAACCAATTCTCCAAATAGGGTCTTTGGTTAAAGCCCCCAGCTGACCTTTATAGATGATTTTTCCCCAGGAGCCTCACTATACCTTAACAAACATCATATCTTTATTTAGCTGTCCTGTAACAAAGTGAGTGACGCTCGAGAGTGGCTCTCCTCCAGACGCAGTAGGCTGCTGTGAACTGGAGACATGGGAGGCTCTTTTCCTCAAGTGTAGAAGGAAACACCCGTGTATTACGTCCAGTATCAGGTAGATCCATATTTCATTACAGCCCCAGGCATTTGACATGCAGTCTCAAGAAAAGAGAGCTGTCATTTTTTCCCCAGGTATTGTGAGTGTAGGGAATGCAGACCAGAAAATGAAGTGGTTCTCCCCGCAGGGCTGTTTGCAGAAGATCACAGGGGAGCCAAGGCAGAGAAGCATTAGTACCTCTGCTTGTAGGCTCTCACATGCTCTCTGGGCATGCAGAGGCAGGTTTCCATAGCCGCACACCTCCTTTGAACATCACTGCACTGACATGTGCTTTTCAGGTTACTGCCAGCAGACAAGCAGTTGGCAAGGCACCCTCTGCCAGCTTATTTCTGTGAATAAATTGCCCAGTTTCCACAAATAGGAGCAGCAGGGGCAGAGCCCAAATGCACCCCCCTGCCACCCAACCATGGACAGGTGCAGAGCAAACTAAAGGCTTACAGGAAGCTCTGCAGACAGTGGTTCCAGGTTGCACATGAGCTCCACCATGAAGGTGGAGTTCCCCACGCCACCTCAGCCCAATTGCTATTACTTAGCTGAAGCACAGCTTGTGTCCTGAAGCAGCACAACTAATGAATCTTGATGGGCCCAAACCAGCAGTGGCAGGTGCCAACACAGCCCCTCCTCAGATCACTGTCAGTGATGGTAGCACAAGGAGCGTGGGAAAAGAGGCCAAAACCAGAACACATCACTTGGTACAAAGCGATGTTCAGGAGAAATCCCTATATCTCTGCAGCCACCTCCCAGTGCTCCCAGCCCAGGACTGGGGCTACAGCACACCAAAACCTGCATTTATCATCAATTCCCCTTGTAGCTGGCAAGGAATGGCAATGCTTTCACCCAGACCAGTACAACATGTCTAAAAGGGAAGAAAATAGGGAAAAAAACCCCTCCACTACCCCCAAAACATCAAAACTTAAGAGTCAGAAAGGTCAGCTGAAGTCTAGGAGTATCAAGGTTTCCCGAATTTTCCTCTGTCTTTCTGGTAGAGGAAATTCTACAAATTCAGCTCTTGTGTTCACCCCATACCAAAAAAGCAGCCTGGAATCTGAAGTTTCACACCTAGCAAAAACTCCTTGCAAAGAAACAAGTTTCAGATCTATGGCAATATTTTACTTCACCTTAAAAATAAAGGCTAAGCGAGAAGTTGCTTGGAAATGAACTATTAATACAGAGAATTTCAATAACTTGGAGATGTTCCACCCTTACACTACCTATGAGGGCAAAAGTGCCAATGAAAAGGAGTGTACAGTACTGCTGCAAAATCAGCAAATGGCTTGGGCTGCAAGTCATCCTGCTTCAGTTAGGCTGATTCATAGGAACATTGATCAAACTCCTCTCTGTGAGTACTTTCAAAATGTCCCAAAGCTATACCTTTTCCCTGCACAGCTGCTACTAGCCACGCTTGGAAACAAGATGCTGACAGACAGCTCTTTGGTCCAATATAGTTGTCACAAAAATGTGTATGATGTTTTGCTCCATCACATACAAGAGAATCTCTTTCAGACCATCTGTGCCTCAGAGCTCAGGATAGCACTGTGCTACCTGTGCCTGCAGTGCCACAGGAGAGATCAGCCTGTGCCAGGCTGTGTCCTGGTGCCACCAGACAAACCACTGCTTGAGCTCCATGCTCTGACACATCCACTGTCAGCAGCTGGATGCATCCTGCTGTACCCCAGCTCTCACAGGTTTCAGATGCCTGGAACAGAACACAGACAAATGCGCAGGATGTGACCACCAGTGGGGCTCAAGGGGCCAAATCCCAAATGCCAGACAGAAGCAGTGGGGACCAGCAGTGCCACCAGAAGCACTGCTTGGGTCTTTATGATCTGTCAGTGTAGATACACCTGTTTATACTCTGCTGAAAAGGACCAAGGAATTACAAATGGAGTCCAAACCAAGTGCTTTCATTGTCAGTAATGCCATCCACACTATTGACTACATTAGGAAGAAGGTGGCCAGCAGATTGAGAGAAGTTATTACCCCAAGTTGTTGACTCCTGGTGAGACTGGGCCTAGATATTTTGTCCTGTTTGGACCCCCCCAAGTTCCAGAGGGATGTTGAAAAACATGGAAGAATCGACAGAGATGGTGAGGAGCTTGGAACAGATAAAATACAAAAGGTTATAGGAGCTGGGCTTGTACTCTGGGAAAGAGGAACTACTAGGCACTATAATAGCAGTCCATACTTATTTCAAAGACATCTCCAAAGACAATGGGGCCAAACTCTCATACAGTCCTAATCATGTACACGCACTCTCTCTACAGTGGAGACAATGTAGAGAGGCTGAAGGGAGAGTTCAGTGTGACAGTTTCTAAAAACAGGCGGAGCTATTCAGGACCCAGAGCTGCTGCAGGCAGAATGCAACTGCCCTCTCTCCTAAGTTTTCCTGGGATCAGTAACCAGAGGTTTCAGTTCAAGTCAAGGGTCAAATGTTTTCATTGAACTTCAGAAGTTGAGATAACTCCTCTGCAAAACACAATTGGGATAACTCCAGCTATGTAGGATTCTTTTTAAACTAATCCTGACTCTAGATTTTCATTATGCCCCTCTGTCTCCCCACATAATTCCCATCCAAATAATTGTGGGAACATGACCATCCTGATTCATCTACAGTGTTTAAAATTTGGATCACAGGTAATACAAAGGGGCTGGAAATATCAAGTGAAAGACCGTATTTTCATTAGCTTTGAACACTGCACAAGTCCAAAGCCAAAACTTCCTTCCTCTGAACTCTGTAGATCTGTGGATATGGATGGAGGTCTGAATATTGTGTTTGGCTCATCCAAATGCCTCTAAATGGCAACTGATAGGGGAGGATGGTCTGGACTGCAACTACTAGCTGCTGCCAGTTCCCAGTGCTTCAACTCTGCCTGGCCTGCCACTCGCTCTGTTCTCCCTGAAACAGTTGTAGCTGGGATGTTCAGCTTGAAGAGATCTTCAGCTTTGTTGCTTGGACCAGTTCTACCTGACAGCTCACTCCTGCCCCCAGTTACATGTCTACCCAATGCACCCGCTATAGCTGTGTCACACACTGGCACATACTGGGGCTTAGGTGCCAAACTGTGAAAGAAAAGGGAAACTGGGATGGGTAAAGAGGCCCACCTGAACACGGTTCCACTTTGCTCCTTGCTCCAGGACCCTGATCTATGTCATCGGTAGTCACAAAAGCTCAGCTACCCAGCAGCTGGCTCTGTGTGTTTTTATTCAAGCCTTGCATGTGAATGTGATTTACAGTCCTCAACAAAACTCAGTCCTTTAGTCCCAGGCTGTGGGTGCACAGGGAGGACAGCAGAGGGAACAAGCCACCCATCTTGCAATCCAGAATGAAATCAGAGGGCTCGGCAGTGGCAGTACTGGCAAGAGGAGCCAGTGGCTCCTGTTCTGTCTGGACTATTTCCCAGAAGGGACAGCAAGGCCTGTGTAATCAGGCTCAGCTGGTAATCAGGCAAAGTCCAAACTAGCATAAAAACTAAATTATCCTTAGTCCTTCTAGCTCAGGGGAAAGGATATTGATAGGGCAGGCGAGGATGGCTGCTGGACTGCAGCTGCCAGCACCAGCCCGTGCAGACAGAGAAATATCTTTCCACCTAACCTGCCCCTCGCCCCATTGTCATTCAAATAGCCGGCGCCTGCCGTGCAAAGGGCACATGCAAATCTCAGCGCCCTGCTCAGCCGCGCACCAGCATCGCTGTGGGCACCCTGCGGCCCTCGGGGGGGGGGGGGGGGGGGAGGGGGGGAATAACACCATCTGTGCCCGCCAGCGCAGCCTGGAGACCCCGCCGCTCCTCGCTGCTGCCGTGCACCCCTCCGTCCCCTCTCTCCCATCTGCGGAAAGGGGAACAGATGCCAGGCTGTCTGAATCGGTGTGAAAGGTGGGCCCAGCAGAATACGCTGAACGTAATTCCAGCCGGTCATGTGGGTCATGTGACCATGTTTCCATCAGTGGAGGAGGAGTGCACAACATCTCACAGTGGGAAAGGTGGGGCTGTGCTTCACTGCTGCATTCAACCTTGGGAAAAGGGTTTATCACACCTTTAAAACCCAGCAGACTCATCGCTCCCTGCTCAAAAATCGTAGCTGTCAAAGTTACATGACCGTCTTTAAATCACAAGATTTAGCTCTAGGATGACCCTGCTTGAGCAGGGAGGTTGGACGAGATGATCTCGAGAGGTCCCTTCCAGTCTTACATATCTGTGATTCTTTGTTTTAAGCAGGACCAGGTCTGGGCTCCCTAGTGCTCCCCACAGACAGTGCACAGACGACAGAGTGGCTGGAACATGAGAAAGAATGGCTGGGAATCAGAGGAGTTTGGAGGTAACTGCTAGCGTGAAATTCAGATCCTAGATTTCCACTTTTAAAAGCTAAGGCTTCCCCCGGCCCCTGCAGGTGCAGAGGGCAGCTTCAAGCTGTGATCCATGTCAGGGGTTTAGTCAGAACTAAAATGTAAAAAAGCTCACCTCCTCCCAACCAAATAAAAATCCTATTTAGCACATTGCACAGGATTGTGTCCAGACAGTTCTTGAGTATCTCCACGGAAGGAGACTCCACACCCTCCCTGGGCAATTTATGTCAGTGCTTGGTCACCTATCCAGTAATAAATTCTTCCTCTTGTTCAGGTTTCTGCCTGTTGCTGGGCACTACAGAGAGAAGTTTGGCTCCAACCTCTTGCCACCCTCCTTTCAGATATGTGAATACTTGACAATAGTGGTCTTCTCTCCATCTTCTCAAGGTGCAATGAGCCCAGCTGCCTCAGCCATTCCTTGTGAGATGTTCCAGTGCCCTAAATCCAATTTGTTGCCCTCCACTGGACCCATTTCAGCAGCTCCCTGTACTGAGAAGCCCAGAAGAGGACACAGCACTCCAGATGCGGCCTCACAAGGGCTGAGCAGAGGGGACTCGACCTGCTCCTATCGCACCCCCGGGTCCCGCCAGCCTTCTTGGTCACCAGGGCGCTGCTGGCACCACCCACCGGAAAAAGGACAAGTTCGTCCTGCAACCGGACCCGCTCTCTGAAAGGGGCTGTGCTGCGGCGGGTCAGGAAGGGCCGAGCGGGCGAGGCAGAGGCCACAGCACGTCAGATGGGGCACGAAGCACTGGTGTGGCTGCCGTCCCTGCCCACAGGGGCTGTCCCCTGTCCCCACGGGGGCGGCTCCCCCGGGCCCCCCCGGCCGGGACTAGGCGCCACGCGCGGGGCGGCGGCGCCACCTGGCGGCCATCGGCGGGAGCGGCGGTGCTTCCCGGCGGGAGCGGCGGTACGCGGCGGGCACGGGGGTGGCGGGGCTGGGCCACCCAAAAACACGGCGCTGGAACGAGTTGCCCAGAGAAGCTGTGGATCCACTCATCCCTCCAAGTGTGCAACCCTGTCTGCGTGGCAGGGAGACTTGAAACTAGATGGTCTTTATGATCTCTTGCAACCCACACTTACTCTATGACTGTGATTCTATGACATGCTTCTTCCCACCCTTTGTTACAGAAAGAGAGGTAGGGCGCTGGAATGGACTGCCCAGGTTGGTTGTCGAGTCCTGGAAGTATTTAAGGTGAGACTGAATAAGGCAGCTAAATGCCACCCTGCTGCCCCATCCCATCTGATCTCGGAAGCTAAGCAGGGTCAGGTCTGATTAGTATTTGGATGGGAGACCTCCTGGGAATACCGGGGGCTGTAGGTTCTAGTTGTAGGTTCTAGTCCTGAGGACTTCACTATCACCATCGAAGCTCACTTGGCCGTGGCAGATGAACTTTAGGAGTTAAAGAAAGGGTGGGGCCGGTTACACGCATTTTGTGCCTCACCTAAAAAAATCCACTGCACAGGCTCAAAGGACACACCCACGTGGGTAGAGCCCTTCCCAAATCTTCGTTTGCAAAGGCTAGCCATGATGATGAATGTGTGTTGTAGTTTGGGATTATTATGTAAATTCTCTCCCCTGCCACTTAACTGCCCAGGCCAGCGGTTAACAAAAGAAGCAGTTAACTGTGATCGCTGGGGTGGGGGCAGGTTTGTCTCTTTTGGTTTTTTTTTTTTGGATATGCTCCTCAGTCTTGGCTCGGCGGAAGGGGGGAGTGGGGACTCCAAGGAGGCAGGCTGCCCTGCTGGTTACTGCTGGGGTTTTTCCCTGGCTGTCTTGCCGCTGCCTACTTCGGACCACCTTTTCCTGCCGTGCTGCTGCCTGCCTTGGATTTGCTGCTGGTTGCTCGTACCTTTTTCTGCTTCTTGGACGGGGAACACAGGGGGAAGAGACTGAGTCCATCTGAAAGCCCACTGCTCGTCTGTTTCGCTGGAGAGGGACTGAAACTCACTCTGCAGCCAGCCGAGCTGTGACAAGGACACTTAAGTATAACCTTTTCTCCCGGAGGAAAACCTGCTGGGTTTTGTTGTTGTTTTTTTTTTCTCTTATGGTGTTGGGGAAGTGGGTTGCACTAGTCTGTTTACATATATATATATATATATATAGCAGTTATCCTTCTTGTATTAAAATTCCTTTTCTTAAATTTGATAAAGAGTGGTGTGATTATTGTGGAGGAGGCCCCTCCCCTGCTTGTGGGTAAAACATTTTGGTTTTTCCCCTCAAACCGAGACATTTCTTGGCGCCCAACGTGGGGCTTGTAAACAAAGAAGGATAACTGCTATTTTGTGGCACCATGTGGGTCTTGAGCTTAGGGTTCATCAGGACCATCCTGTATAATATATTGGCTTTTTGTTGGTACAAATTCATGCCAAAAGGAGCGGCAGGTTTAAGTCTTATCAACAAATCAATGAGCAAAACTCAAATAGCCGCAATTATTATTGAGTTCTTACTCTGGATTTATGGTGCCATGAATTCGATGCCTTTGGATGTCATGTGGGTGGTGCTCTCCAGGCTGTTTTCCTGCCGCAACCTAAGCTGCTACCTCTGGGGATTCAGTGATAATAGTACGGACCCTTGGGAAGGAACAAAGGGGAATCTCTTCTCCCAACCCTTTGTCCATTCCCCATTCAAGTCTGCTACAACAGCTTTTGAGATGTTTAAATTCTCCCTGGATGCCAGAGATATCTTGCTCTTTATGGTTTTTCTGCAGGGTTGTATCCCTGCAGCTTACAGAATGTTTGAAGGTAGGGCCAGGGTTTTTCCAGAATGCATTCAGAAACCTAGCCCAGTGAAGGGGGAAAAGCGAGAGAATAAAACCCCTGATGCCACAGTGAAGGGAGAAAAGGATGAGGCTAAACCAGGAGGACAGGCCAAGCCTATGGAAGTTGCCCCTATTCAGAAAAGGAAATATAAGACCAAATTAGACCATCCAGCAGACGATGAGGGGGCTGCTGCACCTCCACAGCAAGCAGACCCAGAGCCTGAGATCATCACTGAGTCATTGTCATTTGATAATCTCCGTAGTTTGCGGAAAGACATTGCTCGACACCCGGGTGAGCCCATCCTGACTTGGTTGATCCGAGTTTGGGACCTTATGGGTGAAACCTTACAACTGGATGGTGCTGAAGCCAGGTTTTTGGGGGCTCTGGCCCAGGACGTGGCTATTGAACAGGTGTTCGTGAGGGAATCAAAGCCCCTTTCACTCTGGGCACGACTTCTAACGAGTGTAAGAGAGAAGTTTGTTTATAAAGAAATCCTGCAGGAACATCATATTAGGAAGACTTGGAAGACGATGGAAGAAGGAATTTTACGTCTGAGGGAGATGGCAATGATGGACGTGCTTTTTGGAAGAGGTGGGCAAGCCAATAATGACCCTGACAAGGTCAGATGCACACCACATATGTGGTGGGACCTTTCACGCTCGGGGCCAGCTGAATACACCGATTTCCTGGCATCCATGTATAGGGAAGAGAACCATGAAACAGTGGGCGCAGTAGCAAATAAGCTCCGGATATATGAAAGCATGACCCACAGCCCAATGCAGGCCCGTATTTCTGCTGTAGAGACATTGGTTGAGAGTCTCAAGACGCTGCCTGCAGAGGTAAAAGCGATCAGAGAGGAAATTAGGGAAAGTCTCCAAGTGGCACCAGTGCGAATGAGAACCTCTGAAGTCAGAGCCAGACGCCCCCCAGCCAGAGGAAGTGGACAGACCTCACGAACTGAGATGTGGTACTTCCTGGCCAAACATGGAGAAGACATGGGACGGTGGGATGGGAAACCCACCCGTGCCCTTGCAGCCCGAGTACAAGAACTGAAGGAGAATGGAAGAAGGTCAGTGAGAGTAAATGCAGTCCCAGTGTCCCACGGGCAAGAATCTGACCCACAGGAGGGCACCTCCCAGGTGTACTCATCGAGAAAAGGTTCTGACCGCTATGACCAGGGTCAGTGTTAGAGGGGCCCTGCCTCTAGCCAGGTAGAGGCACGGGACAACCGTGTCTATTGGACTGTGTGGATTCGATGGCCTGGTACATCAGACCCACAAAAGTATAAGGCTTTGGTTGATACTGGCGCTCAATGCACATTAATGCCATCAGGACATGTGGGCTCAGAAACTATTTCTATTTCTGGGGTGACAGGGGGATCTCAAGAGTTGACTGTGCTAGAAGCTGAAGTGAGCTTGACAGGGAGAGATTGGCAGAAACACCCCATTGTGACTGGTCCAGCCGCCCCATGTATCCTGGGCATTGACTACCTCAGGAATGGATATTTTAAGGACCCAAAGGGGCATAGATGGGCTTTTGGAATAGCCACTGTACAGACAGAAGGGATTGAACAATTGAACTCATTGCCAGGTCTCTCAGAAAGTCCTTCTGCTGTTGGACTGTTGAAAGTTGAGGAACAGCAAGTGCCAATTGCCACCACGACAGTGCACCGTCGGCAATACCGAACGAACCGTGATGCTGTGATCCCCATCCATAAGATGATCCGTGAACTGGAGAGCCAAGGGGTGGTCAGCAAAACCCACTCACCCTTCAACAGCCCCATCTGGCCTGTGCATAAGTCTGATGGAGAATGGAGATTGACTGTGGACTATCGTGGCTTGAATGAAGTTACCCCACCGCTGAGTGCCGCTGTGCCGGACATGCTGGAGCTCCAGTATGAACTGGAGTCCAGGGCAGCAAAGTGGTATGCCACTATTGACATTGCTAATGCGTTCTTCTCCATTCCTCTGGCACCAGAGTGCAGGCCACAGTTTGCTTTTACCTGGAGGGGCGTGCAGTACACCTGGAACCGACTACCCCAGGGGTGGAAACACAGTCCCACCATCTGTCATGGACTGATCCAGACTGCACTGGAGAAGGGTGAGGCTCCAGAACACCTGCAATACATTGATGACATCATTGTGTGGGGGGACACAGCAGAAGAGGTTTTTCAGAAAGGAGAGAAAATCATCCAGATCCTTTTGGGAGCTGGCTTTGCCATCAAACGGAGTAAGGTTAAGGGACCAGCCCAAGAGATCCAGTTCCTGGGAGTGAAGTGGCAGGATGGACGCCGTCAGATTCCAACAGAAGTCATCAATAAGATCACAGCAATGTCTCCACCCACCAGCAAAAAGGAAACACAAGCCTTCCTGGGTGCCATAGGGTTCTGGAGGATGCATATCCCAGCATACAGTCAGATCGTAAGCCCTCTCTACTTGGTAACCCGTAAGAAGAATGATTTCCACTGGGGCCCTGAGCAGCAACAAGCCTTTGACCAGATTAAGCATGAGATTGCTCAGGCTGTAGCCCTTGGACCAGTCAGGACAGGACCAGACATACAGAACATGCTCTACTCCGCCGCCGGGAATAATGGCCTGTCTTGGAGCCTTTGGCAGAAGGTGCCTGGTGAGACTCGAGGCCGACCACTTGGATTCTGGAGCCGAGGCTACAGAGGATCTGAAGCCAACTATACCCCCACAGAGAAAGAGATCCTAGCCACCTATGAAGGAGTTCAAGCCGCCTCAGAGGTGATTGGCACAGAAGCACAGCTGTTTCTGGCACCTCGACTACCAGTGCTGAAGTGGATGTTGTCAGGACAGGCTGCCTCTACACATCACGCCACTGATGCTACCTGGAGCAAGTGGATTGCCCTGATTACGCAGCGCGCCCGTATAGGAAAATCAAATCGCCCTGGGATCCTGGAAATCATCACAAACTGGCCTGAAGGTGAAAATTTTGGTCTAGCAGATGAAGAGGAAGAGCAGGTGACACGTGCGGAAGAAGCTCCACCATACAATCAATTGCCAAAAGAGGAAATACGCTACGCCCTCTTCACCGATGGCTCCTGTCGCATTGTAGGGACTAATCGCAAATGGAAAGCAGCTGTATGGAGTCCCACACGACAAGTTGCAGAAGCTACTGAAGGAGAAGGTGGGTCGAGTCAGTTTGCAGAGCTTAAAGCCGTGCAGTTGGCCCTGGACATTGCTGAACGAGAGAAATGGCCAAAGCTTTACCTCTACACCGACTCATGGATGGTGGCCAATGCTCTCTGGGGATGGTTAGACCGATGGAAGAAAACCAATTGGAAACGCAGAGGGAAACCCATCTGGGCTGCCGATATATGGCAAGATATTGCCACCCGAGTAGAGAAGCTGATTGTGAGAGTCCGCCACGTAGACGCACACGTGCCCAAAAATCGGGCCAATGAGGAACATCTCAACAACCAACAGGCAGACCGAGCTGCGCAAGTGAAAGTATCACAGACAGATCTGGACTGGCAGCACAAGGGAGAGCTGTTCTTGGCTCGATGGGCCCATGATGCCTCGGGCCATCAGGGCAGAGATGCCACTTATAAATGGGCACGAGACCGAGGGGTGGATTTAACCATGGACATTATCTCTCAGGTTATCCACGACTGCGAGACATGTGCTGCCATTAAGCAGGCTAAGAGAGTGAAGCCCCTGTGGTATGGTGGGCGCTGGGATAAGTATAAGTACGGGGAGGCCTGGCAGGTTGACTACATCACACTGCCACAGACCCGCCAAGGCAAGCGCTATGTGCTCACCATGGTGGAAGCAACCACAGGGTGGCTGGAGACACACCCAGTGCCTCACGCCACTGCTCGGAACACCATCCTAGGCCTGGAAAAACAAGTGCTGTGGCGACATGGCACCCCAGAACGAATTGAGTCAGATAATGGAACTCATTTCAAAAACAACTTAGTTGCTACCTGGGCAAGAGAACATGGCATTGAGTGGGTGTATCATATCCCCTACCATGCACCAGCTGCCGGGAAAGTTGAGCGGTGTAATGGACTGTTGAAAACCACTTTGAAGGCGTTGGGTGGAGGGACTTTCAAACACTGGGATCAACACTTAGCAAAGGCTACATGGCTAGTCAACACTAGAGGCTCTGTCAATCGAGCCGGCCCTGCCCAATCAGAACCCCTTCACACTGTAGATGGAGACAAAGTCCCTGTAATACACCTGAGAGGTATGCTAGGGAAAACAGTCTGGATCAACCCTGCCTCAGGCAAAGGCAAACCCATTCGTGGGGTTGTCTTTGCTCAAGGATCTGGTTCCACCTGGTGGGTGATGCAGGAAGATGGAGAGACACGATGTGTACCTCAAGGGGAACTTATCTCTGGGTAAACGACTCATATTACTGTATTTGTAAACACTTAATTATTTGAAAGAAAATTTAAGTTTAATGTAGAGTATCGGCATGGAAGAGAATTTAGGGGTGGATAATGTTGTAGTTTGGGATTATTATGTAAATTCTCTCCCCTGCCACTTAACTGCCCAGGCCAGCGGTTAACAAAAGAAGCAGTTAACTGTGATCGCTGGGGTGGGGGCAGGTTTGTCTCTTTTGGTTTTTTTTTTTTTTGGATATGCTCCTCAGTCTTGGCTCGGCGGAAGGGGGGAGTGGGGACTCCAAGGAGGCAGGCTGCCCTGCTGGTTACTGCTGGGGTTTTTCCCTGGCTGTCTTGCCGCTGCCTACTTCGGACCACCTTTTCCTGCCGTGCTGCTGCCTGCCTTGGATTTGCTGCTGGTTGCTCGTACCTTTTTCTGCTTCTTGGACGGGGAACACAGGGGGAAGAGACTGAGTCCATCTGAAAGCCCACTGCTCGTCTGTTTCGCTGGAGAGGGACTGAAACTCACTCTGCAGCCAGCCGAGCTGTGACAAGGACACTTAAGTATAACCTTTTCTCCCGGAGGAAAACCTGCTGGGTTTTGTTGTTGTTTTTTTTTTCTCTTATGGTGTTGGGGAAGTGGGTTGCACTAGTCTGTTTACATATATATATATATATATAGCAGTTATCCTTCTTGTATTAAAATTCCTTTTCTTAAATTTGATAAAGAGTGGTGTGATTATTGTGGAGGAGGCCCCTCCCCTGCTTGTGGGTAAAACATTTTGGTTTTTCCCCTCAAACCGAGACAATGTGGCACTTAGTGCCTACTGTCTAGTAGGCAGAGTGGTCTTAGGTCAAAGATTGAACTTGATGATCTCAGAAGTCTTCTCCAGCCTAGTGGATTTTATGATTCTATGTTTAGCTTCAACAGCAGTTTTCAGCCATCTCTAAGGAGCCAGGTGAGGTCTCCACCTTTTTGCTAACTTCCACTGTATCATCCAATAGTTTGTGGTTTTCAGATCCTTCTGTGGCTCTTCATGACAGGTTTCATGCTATTACCCAAACATTTTAGTTTCCATTTCCAAACAGAGATGCTATAATAGAGCTTTTCTCTCTTTTGTGACTGAAGGTAAAACTTGAGCACAGGCACTGTGAAGCTGCCATGCCAGAGAAAGATACCACAAGCAAGGCAGTTCTCAGAACTCTAGAACTAAATGATGTTTGAGGACCCTTCCAAACCAAAACATTCTGTGATTCCATGATTCTAGGTCCTGGTTACCTCCTTTGCCTGTCTGAGAGGAGATGAAAAGAACAGTCTCTGATGCAGTGGGCACAACACCATGCATGTGACATAGGAGACTGTATCCCACCGTCAAGGAGACTCAAGAGCCACCAGCTCGGTCTGATGACCTGGTCATCCTGCAGCAACTCTTCTCAGTTTTCTGACAACTCCCATCTAAAGCAAAGTCACTTTTGAGCTTCAGAGTTCGAGCTCTGATTTAGATCTCTGTGCATGGGCACTCTGCAAGAAGGGTCACTTTTGATCAGCTGCAAAAAGACACCCTAGAAGAGAATTTCTTAAGAAGAAATTACTAACATGTTTATAGTTGATAGTTTGTTAGAAAGTGTTGATGGCTGGATATGTACTTCTGACCAGTCCAGCCCCCTCATCACAAATCAAACAGAAAAGAGAACAGAATCTCACTATACTAAGTATATCATTTTGATTTAAGAAGCTCTATCTAGCTAAATCTTAAAGGACATTCAGGAGTTATGCTCTGATCCAGGAAAACAGTGACCCACATATTTAACATACAGCACAAGGGCACACCTAATGGGATGCAAAATTAAGCACAGACCTAAGTGTTTTTGCTAGGTTCAGGTTTATACAGGCTAATACTTCAGAGAAGGTCAAAATCTCACAGTCTGTCAGCATTTGTAGGGAGATGGATGGAGTGCTGTTTCCTAATTTTACTTATGCTAATAAATTCCCCACCTGTGTCCATAATTTACAGGCAAAAAAAGCCAAGCTACTGTCACTGGGTAGCTTAGGACAGCAGGTGGCCATAGTGTTTGGTTTACTAGAATTTAATAAGTGAAGTCTCTCAGGACTTGATAACTCTGGACAGGTTTGGCTGTTCCTGCACCCTTTCCCTAAGTACCAGACTCCCCAGATTTCCTTCACAATGCTTCCAGGAAATGTGTGTGTGCATGTTAGAGCCTAATACTCAAGCACTGGTCTCCCAGCTCTCATCTGAGACACAGGTTAAGTCCAGGAAGGGAATTTTGGTTAAAAATAAAAATATCACAATTAAAAATGTCAAAAGAAATGTCTCACTTTTTTATCAAAACAGTTCTGTCAAATTAAAGCACATTTTTAAAGTCCTTTAGGTTGCAGGATCTGTGCTTTCTGCCACAGGAGAGTTTTAGCTGGGTATTTTTCAATTGGCACTTCAATTAGTGTCATTGAAAGTGCCCGAGATGATTGTTGGGTAGTCTTCCCCTTTTCAGCATGTGCTGTTATTTGGGTTACATTGTCAGGAGGATACTGTTCAGCCACATAGTTCCGTGTATGATCACAAGACATGGAAGTCAAAAGGACTTACTTAAGTATTTGGGATCTTTATCAGATTTGAAAAATATTGAATGCATCACTGAACCAGGCCCTGTCCTGATTCATTTAGCTGTCTAAATCTCTACTCTGTGGGTCTAATCTGGACAAACAGTAATCAGAACAAACTCTAGGAGCAGGAAAAAAAATTCAAGTTTCACATCTTCAGAAGACTAGTCTTAAATATCTAATTGCCTGTTTAAACCCCCAAAATCTGCTACTTGCAAATGAAGTAATGACCCTGAAATGACTGAAGCCTGAAAACAGTCTTTAAAAGAGAATTGTGTTTGTAAATCTGCAGGCTCTACCTCAGACAAAATAGTAACATAAGTAGTCCAGAAACATGACTTTACACTAAGTCTGGCATTTGTGTCTTTGTAAAACATCCCAAATAGCATAATAAAAGCTCTGTAATCCTTCCAGGAATCTTTCCCTCTGTACTGGATTGAAATGGAAAGAAAGAAAGAAAAAAAACACATAGAAAAGAAGGGGGGAAAAAAGACAAGAAAGATACATAGATGAAGGAACAACTGGGATCAGTTATATTTACTAAAATAAAGCTACCTTAGTTTCCTGCTACTGACTAGTAAGAACTGAGCATAAACTGCTGTGCTAGATCATTTTAGATCCTCTTTTTACATATGACATTTGCCTGACTGCACTAACTACTCCAGCTCAAATTACTCCATCCCTGCCGTGTATATCCACACCTGCTAATCCAGGGAGCTTTGTAGGAGCTTAGTTGCAGCCGTCAGTGTGAGGGTGCTGCTCACATCTGTGACATCTGTGACGTGAGGCTCCTGGGGTGGAAGAGCAGAGTTGGCAGGACTGGGTCCTGACACCACACACGTGCTCTGGGACAGAGAGCAAAGAACACCACCAACACACAGCCTGACTTCTTACCTAAAACCTGTCACATCTTCCAAGGTGGCTTCTGTCTCCTGCCCACCCAAATAACCCCCATTTGGGGGTCTTCAGCCTCCATTAGGACCATGGCACTCACTAAGGGGCCTAATAAGAGCAACTGTTATAGTCTACTCTCACTGCCAAGCCATGAGGAATACCTGAATGTTGGCCACTGGTGGTCTAATCTTCTCTTTGGTACAACTCCATTTGGAGTGTACCATGTTGTGCAGCTGTCAGCTGTACAAGTAATTTCAAAGTCATCTCCGAAGAACTCAGAGGAGATGGGTCCAAGCTGGAGCCATGCCCTAGTTTTTGAGAGCTTCCTTATCCACAGTGCCAACTAAAATGCACCTGAAAAAACTTTTCACTTGCCTGCAGACAGACTGTCTCCCACAGGGATGTAGTGGTTAACACTTGCCCTGCAGCACTACAGAAAGTCGCACACCTACCTCTCAGAGTTTACACTAGTAACCAGGCATCGTATCTCCTGTGCACTCTCTTTGCCCATTCATTTACCCCTCAGACCGTTCTACCATGCCCCCCACCCAGCCACCCCCAGGTCCCATCTGCCCCAGGGGGTGGGCAGCCCATTGGCAGGGAGGGATGGAAACAGGATCACACCCTGTGAAATGACTCCGTGCTCCCAGGGGAGAGCTGACCTCTGCAAGCTGGCACACCACAGCAGGGGCAAGCGTTATAAATATGAGTGAACCCAGCAGCCCTTTATGGAAGTCATGACCCAGGCTGCAGCTCAGGGTGCTACCTGCTGGTCCTCAGCTAGAAATCTCAGGTTAGAAAGAAAGGCCAAGCCATGTTCTGGCACAACACCCAGGCTTGGAGAGACACAGCTACTGCTTTTTCCTCTGTGAAGGTGTTGGTTGTGTGTTTTTGGGTGTGGCAGGAGGCTGCTGCTGAGGTAACCTCTTTCTAGTAGGGCTGCTCTTAGTACTCAGAGCCCATGCAGGTGCAGCCACAGCCTCTGCCTCTTGGCCTCCCACAACAGACACAGCCAAAGGGCCAGTTCTCTGTCCTAGGATGAGGAGACTCTTCATCAAGGCAAGCCAATGTTTCTTCAAGGGTAGGTGGCCATTAAGACAAAAAGACTCAAAAGGAGCTGCAAAATGTTTCCTCTGCCCAAAATCTGCCAGTTTCATGTATTGTGGGTAGTGGCCCGTTTTCAGTAAGGCAGAGGCATTTTTTCAGTAAGTCAGAGATTTTTTGCAAGGACATTTAGTGATAAGACCAGGGATAATGGCTTTAAACTGAAAGAGAATAGGTTTAGGTTAGATATCAGAAAGAAATTTTTTACTGTGAGAGTGCTGAGGCACAGGCACAGGTTATCCAAGGAGGTTGTGGATGCCCCATACCTGGAAGTGTTCAAGGCCAGGTTGGATGGGGCTTTGAGTAACTTGGTCTAGTGAAAGGTGTCACTGCCCATGCTAGGAGGCTTGGAAGTAGATGATCTTTTAAGGTCTCTTGCAATCCCAACTGTTCTATGCCTCTGTGATTCTATGACATTCTTCTTCCCACTGTCAGCTTCAACAGCAGTTTTCAGTCATGCCTAAGGAGTGAGGTGAGATGAATCTTCCAGCTTTTTGCAAACTTCCCCCGTATCATCATACAGTTTGTGATTTTCAGGTCCTTCTGTGGCTCTTAATGACAGGTTTCATGCCATTACCCAAACATTTCAGATTGCATTTTCAAACAGAGGCATTTTAATAGAGGTGCTTTTTTGCTTTTCTATAGAGGTACTTTTCCCTCTTTTGTGGCTGAAGGTAAAAGCTTGAGCACAGTCACCCTGAAGCTGCCATGCCAGAGAAAGATATCACAACCAAGACACTTCTCAGATCTTCAGATTTCTAGGCTGATTTAATAATCCAAGGGAAGGGGATACCTGAGTCATTACTTCTGAATTCTTGGGAACACTATGTAACCAGCATTAAAATTAATATTTTAAAATAAAAGGGCATGCCCAGAACATGCATAAAAGACTGCCTGTTTAAGACATCAGTCATCAGTACTGCCTGGAAAGCTATTCACCCTGGAAATGCAAGTGCCTGAGAGGTGCCAGTGAACTTTTTAGAGAGACTCAGGGCCATCTCAGACTGTACAAAACCCAGTTAGAGAAGAAGGAGGCAAAAATGGAGCAGAAATTCAAGAGCCGCAAGTCCTCTCTGTCTCCTTTAATTAGGAAGCACACTAAGCTTGTCTGGCTCATCATCCAAAAGGAATGAGGTTCCTGGTGGCACAGTGAGCTCAGTCCAGTGCTTCCCAGCCTGCCAGCTGCACCCCAACAGGCACCATGGTCCAGGCAGGGGAGGGGAAAGGTTTTGAGGGGCCACACAGGATGCCAGGAATGAAGGAGAGCTGAGCTGCCACTCCACTGCAACAGGTGTAAATCTGCTGGGAACAGCTCCGTCAGCAGCAGCAGGCGCCACGCCACTAAATTAAACACCCCTCCAATCATCAAGATGTCATTAAATGCGCTGATGCTCTCATGGCTTGGAGAAACCTGAGGTGCAAGTGTCACCCCAGACGTGGTGCAGGATTCTTTTAGACCCTGGCCCTGGAGGGATGGGTGGAAAAAGCACTGGTGGTTACTGCGTGCATGGGTGCATGCAGGCAGAGACACAGACATGTGCTCGGACATACTGATCGTGGCCAAAGCTTGGCAGGAGTCCAGCAATCCCATCTCCTCCAAGAAAAAGGTAGGAGACTGATGGAAATGGCCGACTGCATGTGCCCTAAGGTTTTCCAGAAGGGAACATAGTGTGTCAGATCATGTGGTTTATTTTACCTTATTAGCAACAATTATATTATGATATTATTAGTAGTAACTGAGATCCATGGAACAGAGCACAGTCTTTACCAATAACACTCCAGTTCCCGAGGGCTCATCTTTAGGCCACACTTTTGCATTGGCTCAAGGCTTGGCTGTGGATCACTGAGCTTTCACAGAGGTCTCAGAATCTCTCACAAGAACATGCCCAGCCTGGTCTCCAGACCAGCTCTCCTGAAACTATTAAGCCCTATCAGTCTGATGTCTAAGTATCTTGCAGCATCACATCATCCCCTGACCCCACTGGCACAGGTCAGATGGAGAACTGAGACATGGAAAGATTTTTCCAAAGCTCTGTGGGAGGATTGCGACTGTGGAAAACTTAAACATCCATCTCCTACTTGCAGCCATGTCCTGAAGCACCTGCATGCACCTTTGCCTCAGGGGGGAGATTATGCCCCTGTTTCACGGGCAACTGATTTAACTCATCAGCTGTGACTTCTCAACAGAGGAAGGTGACGTAAAACAAGGGTGGAGTGGCAATGACATGCTGTGGGGATTTTTCTGGAGTTTTTCTGAAGTAGGGTGCGTTACAGGTATCTGGGGGGAGAGGAGGGAGGAACCACGGAAACCAAAACAAAATAAACCCAAACAAAAACCCCTACAAATCAAATCAAAACAAAACAACCTCATAAGTCAGCTTAGAATTGCTATGCAGGAATTTGTACTGACACCATCATGATTTTAGGAACTTATACATCAAAAAATGTATATCAGACCGATTCTTGCTCCCAGGTCTTGCAGAAGATGTGAGCAGGAGCCCACTGCAGGCAGCAGTGTGGCAGGGTCTCGGGGGGTCTGCTTTGTGCAGTGTGTGTGACTGGAATAGTTCTGGATCACAGCTGACTCATTGTGATTACCAACAAAGCAAAAATTTGACTAACCAGCCCATGGCTGTCACATGTGGAAAATTCTCCTATCCCAGTGCTACCTGCAGGAAGCCCCCCAGGAGCCTCTTCTCCCTTTTCAGAGTGGGTTGTGTGTGGATAAATAGTACCCTGCTCCCACAGGCTGGCAGAGCTCCCAGCCCAGCTGGTAGGGGTAGGCAGGTTACTGGCTCTGTGTCCTGCTCCAAACTACGTCCAGTCCACCTGATGGGGCCCCCAGCCACCACAACAGATTGCCCTTAGATGTCCCTTGTCAGAACTCTGTATGAAGCAGCAACCTTGTCTCCTTCCAGAATGTCTCCTAATGCTTTTCATTTTCAATTTATTTCTCTCTCTTTCCCATCCATTTCCCTACATGCTGATGGGTCAATTTCCATTTGGCCACAGTGATATCTTAGTTAAATCCTTTCTTGCTGTATAGAGATTATTAGCTCATTAGGAAGTAACTATCCAAATCCTTCTGGGATAGTCCTGTTTTTGACCGTCTAAATTACTTCTTGACTTGTATAAATCACAGGTGTCAGACCAGCTCCCAAAGACAGAGGTGCAATGATCCCCATAAGGTGGCACAGAGCAACTTTGCTCTGGGGGACATGATGTGTAAAGAAGACAACATTTTTTTGAAATGTCTGTGTGGCTGAGAGTGAGTCAAAACTCCTGAGTCATCTTGTTTGCCTTCCCTTTACAACTTCTATATAATTTCATGTACATGCATTTGTCTGTGCTATGTTTGATTTTCCTCATCAAAACCAATGTCTGTGTGTTATAAAACAGAAAGGTTCATAGCATCTTCTTATCCCATGGCAGGTCTCAGGACACCTCATTCAAATATATAAAGTGTTGTCAGGTGCTGCAAAGATCTCTGGCAGTTTCTAACAGGAAAAAAAGGAGCGAGTGCCAGTGATACAGTTTCTGTGCCTTGTACTCATCATCACTGGCATGACTGCCTCGGAGTACAGGCAATGTAAAGCGCCATGAAGGACTTGTCACCTGAAGGGAAGTGAGAAAGAACTAGGTTTTCTTGGTCTCTTTAGAAAGGTTCAGTGTGTCTCTAAGGCTCCCACTCTGATGACAGCAGTACACTGTAAGTTACTACTAGCTGTGACCTTGCTTGGCTAGCTGGTGGAAAAAGGCATATTTTCTGAATACTCCTATCTTGCAAAACATACAAGGTCTTAGAAGCTTGAAAAGAGATTAGCTGAAGCAGAACCTTAAATCCTGAAGCCCTGGAAAAAAGGCTCAAGGAAGCATTTGGATCAGCAGTGGCTGGGGACCTCTTTTACTATTTGAGATAGGAAGGACAGTGAAGGTGAGAGTGCAACTGCAGCAACCCGGAGGGAGGAACAGCAAGTGTATATCCTCAATGTATAATACAAGGATGAAAAAATTCAAGAGGAAGAAATTTTTATTTATCCTACATCCCCACTCAGCATTTCTGGAAACCCAATTTGAAGCGCTGAGATTGTACTGTTTTGAGTACTGTTGCTGGCTCCCTATCCTCACAAAATTTGAAGAAACAAAGTAAAATACTACTTCAGTGAATGTCAGGGGTGGTTTTGCAACCTAGATCCCAGGAGCCAGGATTTTTCTCAATCAATGAGCCCAAAGAGCCTAGAATAGTTGATAAGCCAACTACAAGGTTTTCCTCTTAATTATCTCTTTCTTTGCCTGAAGTTTTGGGGCCAATTCTGAAGGTTGTTTGAACATTGTGGGCATCAACCCAGGTGGCCAGGCATTGAGGTCTACCAGCTCCTTTCTCAGAAAGTTTTCAGGGTAATGTCTCTGGGATGATTAGGTGGGGGAAAGCATTGTACTGGTTTCTTGAGACAGGACTGAGAGATGCAGTAACAAAATGGATGAAAGAGTCAATGGCTAACAGGTCAGAGTTGGGAGATTGAGCTTTGCAGTCAACTTATATCAGACACTAACAGATGCCATCTTTGCCAGGAGATGAGCTATCTGAGCTGAAAGGCAAGTGTCCCAGGATACAGTGTGGACCATATCCATTCGCTTGCATGACACTGCCCACAGAAACAGGTGTGTTGCAATCACAGGCAGCTAAGTGGGATCATGAAGATACTGAACTATGCAGAAAGATAGCACAGTATGTGTAGTGAATGGTGTGTGAAAATCCAAGGTTTCAGAGAAATCTGTGAAATTTCTCTGTTCCCCTCATCCTTCCCTCCCATAGGGAACTGCTGTTCTCCTACTCTATGGGAGAAGATCTGACACAAAGAGAAACCTTACGACAGTGTCCTGTAGATATGGGCCTTCAGTAAAACTCAGTTTCCCCAAATGCATGAGGTTTGCACACTGGACTTTTCTTGGCCATAAGCCTACCCCAAAATCCCAAATTTAAAACATTATCTGAGAGTGGATGAACTTGCTTTGAACTTCCAATGAGATTTGCTTCTGGGGATGAAATGGACACATTTCAGTGTGCTACTGTCAGCACCCAAAGAGATGATGAAGAGAAAGACACAATACCTGGGGCTTTTGTCAGGTTGTGGGAGCACCTATTTCAGTCTCAGCTCTGCTATTCCCCAGGGAAAAAAAATAAAGCAGCTCTGTTCCGATTCAAGTATTTAGTTGCTGTTCTGAACATTACAAAACACATGAATCCAATATTTCAGATCTGTACTGGCAGGGCTGCAAGGAGACATCTACTTTGACTAAAGTGTGTTGGAATTATGAATTTCAGGTGATTGAGGCAGCTGTTCAGATTTTGAGGAATTCATCCTTACTTCTGACTTGCTGAACAAGGTGTCTTGAATTTCATATAGATGCAGCTAGAGCTTGAAGACCACAGAAAATGTTGACTAGATTTAACCCTAGCAGTCCCACCAAGGTCCTGAGTGGAGACACAAAGAGATGGACTCTCTAGTGAACATGACACCCAGTGTTGGTCTGCTGGACAAATTCCCTTTGATACGGAGGTGAAGCCCAACAATCACAACTTTTTGCTACTCATACCATGAGCAGATAAACTAGATACATCTGGGGCTAATGAGGCAGCAACTTTTGTGAATAGAAAGCATTTTTGTTCTCTAGACAAAAGAGAAAATGAAAATTAGATTGCATCTATTTTTAGGCAAATTAAAAAGTTATTCAGATTAGAGAGAAAGTGGCACAAAAATAGCTTGAGCAATATGAAAATGGAGCAACTGCTTGAGTTCTACTAAAATAAAGGAGGTCAGAAGCATCTTAAGCCATTTCATTTTTACAGCCCTGTCTGATGTGTGCCTTCTTTAAAACATACTGTGATGCCAGCAGAAACCTGCTCCTGCACCCTGAATCCATGGGGTCCTTCAAAGGCAACCAACCTGCCTAATGTATGCCTAGTCATCCCACAAGCTCAATTCCATGTTTTACATCCTAAACATTCAGCATAAGCCTGGACAGCCATTACCACCCACTGTGACACAAGGCTTGTGTCTCCCACTGAAAGCAATCATATTGCTTTGAGGTTTGTCACACCTACCTTAAAAATGACTGCCCCTGAAGTGTGCCTTTGTAGGAAGTGTCTTTTGGAGGCTGTCTGCCTTTGGCTTTTATCCTGATTTCTCAGGTTTCATCATTAGTAGTTTAAATTACCAGCAAACATTGAACTTCTGAAAAGGCATGAGCAGAACTAAGAGGAGGCTTTGGAAAAAAGACATTTGAAAAGTGTTGCCCACAGAGTTTCAGTTAGCATGTGGGCAGTTCAGATTGGAAGTGAAAGCTGAGGGGGTGTGCGCTCCTAGATCACTCAGGAGATGAGTATAATCTGCTCAGGGAAATGTTTTAGTCACCATTCCTGGAGGTATTTTAAGAGATGTGTAGCTGTGATGCTTAGGGACATGGTTTAGTGGTGGCCTTGGCAGTGTTGGGTTGGACTCAAAGATCTTAGTGGTCTTTTACAAACTAAATGATTCTGTGATTCTGTAATAGCTAACTAATGCTTGCCTTTTGCCCTAAATATTGAAATAATCTCAGACATACATTAAATGGGAACAGCTGCACCAAGAAGAGATGTCATCCTTTTCCCAGTGTGGATGGAGTAAGGCTGTGATGGAGCAGCATGTAAGGAGGAGGCCTGATAAGGCCACTTGTCTGCACATCATTTTGGCAGCGGGAGTAAGCCCTGTCAAGCGCTTCTCTGCCAGCCCCTCAGCATGCCTTCTCTAGCAAAGCCATGCCAGCCCCAGTGCTGGCTTGTGGCCAGCTGGCCTGCCTCCCCCTGCCTGTCACTGCCAGTCATGGGGCAGAGGTGACACGCTGGTCAGAGGAGGGGAAGAGCTGAGAGGCTGTGCCATGGAACTGCTCTCCCTCAGCCTTGTGCAGGTGATACAGCAAAGCAGCAGCTGGTGGTGAGCTTCTATGGAAGGAGGAACTGATCACCATTCTCGGGACAGGACGAGGAAGGAATATGCAGGACATCTTGCAACAGAAAGGAAACAGGATTGTGTGAAAAACTCTTTCTGGTCCAACAGGCAGGTCCCAGAAAGGATGGGTAGTGGTGATGGTGGCATCTGAACATCATCTTGAGGAGAGCCCTGCCTCCTGCCCTGGTCACTGGCCTGGGCACATGCCTCTCGCTCTTCATTCCCCTTAGGGTTTTTAACCACTTTCCAGCAATGTATGGGGCTTGGTGACTGCTATGGGCTTGGCAGGTTGCAACATAATCTTCCCTCTGCTTTGGAATTGCATGTCCAAGGGCCAGCAATTCTCCTGCTGCCCCATAAGCAGAGAACATGTTTCAGAAAACAGCCTGAATGTCAGCCAGCAGCTCCTGACAGTGTCCCAGGCAGGAGGAGAAGGAAGAAGAGGAGGAGGGAGTCCCAGGAGTGCTCACCTCCTTTGCTGGCGAGGGAACAGGACTTTTCTTCTGGTGGTGCAGATGAGGCTCTGACACTGTTTAACCCAAAATCTGTTATTGAAAGCCTAATCACTGTGATGCCCAAAGGGATGCAGAGAGATACCCTTATTATATATTGCAGTAAATACCTTCTATTTTTGTCAAGCCCTAGTAGGACAAGTGTGTGTCGTCGTTCCCTGTACAATTGAAGTCTGCCCCTTCACAAATGCTGCCTGTGTATTCCCAGGACTGACATCTTCCACTCCCTCTCTGTTGCTCACTCCCTCTCTCTCAGATGATGCAGAGTGCCAGCAAGTCCCTCAATGGTGTCATATCTGTCCTTTTTATTCATTGCAGGGTTTATTTTTAGCCTGAAACAACTGCTTCCTAAAAATGGAGTTCCTAATGACACGGGAGCTGGACACAGCTATGTAAGGTATCCAGGGCTTGGCCTGACAGCTTCTCCTGTCTGTCTCTCTCTTTGTTGTGGGTCCAGGACAGCAAAGTTTGCTGCTCCCCACCAGCCTTGCAGTGTTTGGGCTGATCACCAGGAAGGCAGCAGAAAGAGAAACTTGATTCAAACTTCTCCTGGAGCCTTTGGTCTCCCCCTCTTCCCAAGTTAAGAAAGAGAGGGACATTTACCCACCCTTTGCTGCACTCCAAGGGTGCCCCTATGAAGGCAACTTGCTGGATACTGGCAGGTTTTTACCTGCTTTTCAGCTGCAAGGCAGAAGAGGGACTGAACTTCCCCACTTACGATGGGAAAGACCGAGTGATCGACCTGAACGAGAAGAACTACAAGCAGGCCCTGAAGAAGTATGACATGCTTTGCCTGCTCTTCCATGAGCCTGTGAGTTCTGACAAGATCTCACAAAAGCAGTTCCAGATGACAGAGATGGTCCTGGAGGTAAGTGTCGCTGCATGTTCCATTCTGGGTCAATACCACAGCTCTGGTCAGAGACACAGGACAGGACAGTCAAATGGTCTCATGGAGGGGAGGTTGAGCACCCAAAAGTTTGTGCTTGTTTACTTGGATTTGAATTACCCCCTGCCTGAATTCTGCAGAGCCCAGAAAAAAGCCTCTTTTGTGCTCAGTTGTTTGCCAGGTAATGGTCTTTCTGGATTGTGTGTCAGAAACCCAGGCAATAGCAAGTAACCTTGTGAACCTGAGAAACATGAACTCAGCTCAGCTCAGCTTTCTCAAATCTCAGCACAAACCTGAGTCCATACCTTAAAATTTTTCAATCCTTTCTCATTCTGTGCAAGCCAGTATTCCACTTATATTCTGGATTCAGTCCCACTTTTTATCCCACTAGGAGAAATCAGCCAAGAAGCCTTATCAAGCTGTGCAACAAATGGGCGTCCTAGCTCCCCATCTCAAAAGCTCCCTGTTTGTGCAGAATTAAGTCCCTTTTAGTTTTTCTAACACTTAGTTGCCTGCTTGGAATCAGTCTATAGCCACTTGTTAATTCGACGATTCACTTCTATACTGGACAAAGAGTGTTGTTAATTCTTTGGTGAAAGAATGAATCATTAATCCTCAGTAAAATAAATCACTGTTAAAATGACAATGTAGATTACTAGCACTTTTTCTTGTAGTGTAGCTGTGATCTAGGGAATCATACAGCTGCAAGCCTGGATTGTTAGGTGCCTGTTTCTTACCAGCAGCTTGCAAATATTTCCTCTTAGCTAAAAGACACATTCGAAAAGAAAGTGCGAATTGACAGAAGAAACACTTAAGCTTTCAAGAGAAAATGCATTGCACCCCTATGAATATACCCCACGTGAATTAGAAAGTATGTTTGCTGAGGGCTAGGACCCAAACAAGTCCACTGTCAAGTTCAAGGTCTGCTGACCTTCTTAGCAAGCCTGATGACTGCCTGAAATAAAGATTAAAAACTAACCTGACCTGTCAGGTTCCTTTCTCCAGGTAAATGATCAAATAATATTTAGCAAATAAAAAACAATTATGCTGGAACTGCAGTCGAAATAAGTATTGCTGGTAGTATAATCACATTGTTATTTAATAGGATAGCTATTTTGTGCTTGATAGGTGGCAAAGAGTTACTAGATACATATTTATAGAAACCTGACAGAAGTGTGTCCCAATCCTGGAGGTGTTCAAGGCCAGATTGAATGGGGTGGTTGGGAACCTGTTCTAGTGGAAGGTGTCTCTATGCATGGCAGAGGAGTTGGAACTAATTATCTTTTAGACACCTTCAAACTCAAGCCATCCTATGTTTATATGATTCTATGGTCTACTATCAGTTTGAGGCCCCATGACACCTATACTCTTCAGACCTATCAAGGGTGCAATCTGGCTTAAAACTTTTGTTTTTCAGTATTGGATTCAACAATGATAGCATTAGCTTAGGACTCTGGTGATTTATTTGTTTTCTGATTGCCTCTCTGCCATGGACTTCTTATGTGACCTTGGGCAACAGATTGAGGATTAGATCCACAGCAGACTTTACACAACTGTACTGCTTCAGTCCCCCAGTGCTCATCTACCAGCTAACTGTGCCACACATCAACTGGCACTTGTGGCTTTGACCTCAAAATTTCCCAAGCACTTGCAATGCTGATTCAGTGCATGTCTCACAGTTTCACAGTCCCTCCCCTGCAGCAACAGCAATCTGACAGCCCAAGTACAGAGCAGTCTGCAGACTGAGCACTTCTTTGCCTCTGTCAGCCAAGGGAATCAGATGGGGAGAGGGTCTCAGAAGGCAACAGAGAAAATAGGATATGCCCCATCCTGCATAGGACATAGCCCAGCATGGTGCTAGTGCTCTCAATTTCTGTACTAACTCAGCCCTGAAAGCACTCAAGAAAGGAGTGGACAAGCCAGGTTGTAACCTGCTCCTTCTTGTGACAGTGTTCACCTTCCTCACCTCAAACCATACTATGTTGTGCCATGGGGGTCAC